>NW_026126514.1:6822500-7432500 GCF_943737965.1 Phodopus roborovskii | reverse complement strand
CTATTTCCTTTGCTGCTCTTAATATTCTTTCTTTATTCTGTATGGTAGGTGTCTCAGCCAGAAGGACTGAGCAGTCTAAGGGACCTCAGAGAGTGGAGCCAGGATGTATCCCTGGAGCACAAAAGGACTTTGCGAACATATCCCCCATGGAGGGATAACTGCCTTAATCTAGAGACAGGAGACAAGCCCTAGTCCCTACTGCACATGACCTTTCAGACCTACATGACCCCAACTGGATGGCATTCCCCTACATATGGAATTGGTGTGGGGGGATGGGAGGGGAGGGGGGTTAGAGTGCATGTGAGAGGGCAGAGAGGGTAAAAGTGAGGGAAGGAGGGAGAAAGAAAAGGAGGGAGGGAGGGAGAGAGAGGGAACTGGGATCGACATGTAAAATAATAAATTAAATTAAAAAAAAATGCTTTGACTCCAAAATTTAAGTTCAAGGACAAGTTACTGGGGGAAAGGATTTCTATTTTTGTTTCCACAGAAAATGAAAAGATGTGGATTCCTTCCACACTAATGTGGTTTGATCAAGCCAGACCACCTGAAACAGAGTACCAGGTGATCCTACATTCAAAACAGCTGGAATAAGCAGCCTTACAGACTACAGCCAGGATTTCTGCATCTTCTTAGAATCCCCCATGATAGCGCCCCTTACCAGCAGGAAGTAGTTTTGAAAGAACGATGCCCAAATTCCCAAATATTGTCTATAAATGTTTGTATTCATTTAAATGGACTTGGTTATATAAAATAAATAAATAAAAAGAAATCAGAAATATTTTTGCCTGAAAAAAAAAATAAAAAGAGCATATAAAAACCCATGTGGGAAAAGCGAAAGCACTGTCTACAGAACTTACCACAGTAATGAACACATGTGTTAGCAACAGTTCTCAACCTGTGGGTTGTGACCCCTTTGGGGGTTTAACAACCCTTTCACAGGGTTCAAGTATCAGATATCCTCTACATACCAGATATTTACATTATAATTCATAGAAGTAGCAAAATTTTAGTTATAATGTGGCAACAAAAATAATTTTACAGTTGCGGGGGAGGTCACCACAACATGAGGAACTGTATTCATGGGTTGTAGCATTAGGAAGGTTGAGAACCTCTGTGCTACAGGGAACTGTCACATCATCACCTAGTCACTCCCATTACTCCCTTTTGTATAGTTGCCCTCATTTATATTGTTCTGCCATCATGAATCACGTCATCATGTAATTCTGACAGAAACTTTTATTCATGAGTATCCCAAAATGTTTCCTTTCCCTCTTAATACTAAACAACTGTATTTTCATAATAGTTTAGAAAAACACTGCCTTATAAAAGCAGTGTGGCATATGACAGAATAGGTTTTATCATCACTATCTGAAAGTTAGCAACATTATTTTCATAAACATCTGAAAACTATTTTAATCATAGTGAAAATATATAAATGGACAGTAATACAACCACTTGTGTTGCTTTTAAATTACACAAAAAGTTCTTAATCAAATAAATAAGTCAAGGGGATCCTAAACAAACAATACTTTAATTCCACTACTGTCAAACATTTAATAGACATACTCATAATATGACTTAGTTCCAAAGCAATTAAAATGTGACTTGGGGGTAGAAAAGCTACCTTAGTTGTTAAGAGTGCTTGTTGCTCTTTTTTTTTTTCTTATTTTACATATAGATGCCAGTTCCCTCTCCCATGCCCCCAACACACTCTCCCATCCCATTCCCCACCCACTCCTAAGGGAGGGTGAGGCTTTCCAGGAGGGATCATCAAAATCTGTCAAGTCATCTGGAGTAGGGACTAGGCCCTCCCTCCTGCCAATAGGCTAAGGGAGTATCCCTCCATGGGAATGTCTCCCAAAGTCCTTTCTTGTACCAGGTGATACATCCTGTCCCACTGTCAGAGGTCCCTGAGTCTGCCCCGGCCTTCTAACTGAGACCCATGTTCAAGGCATCTGAGTGGATACAATGCTGGTTTCCCAGCTATCAGTCTGGGGGGGGGGTCCATGAGTTCCCCCTTGTTCAGGTCAGTTGTCTCTGTGGGTTTATGTAACCTGGTCTTGACCCCATTTCTTATCACTCCTCTCTCTCTCTGAAACTAGATTCTAGGAGTTCAACTCAGTGTTTAGCTGTGGTTGTCTCCAGCTTGGTCTTGACCCTGTTGTTCATCAGTTCTCCCTCTCTGCAACTGGATTCCAGTGTTTAGCTGTGGGTGTCTGCTTCTGTTACCATCAGTGACTTAGCATGGCAGATACTGCCACTAGCTAACCATAGAGGTCTGGAGGTTTGTACAGACAGGCAGGAAGTGATGTAGCTGGGCAGAATAAGAATATAAGGAGGGACAAACAGAAAATTGCTCTCTTCTCTACAAAGATGTAGCAAGCAAAGG
The DNA here is from genome assembly GCF_943737965.1 of Phodopus roborovskii. Classification (NCBI taxonomy): domain Eukaryota; kingdom Metazoa; phylum Chordata; class Mammalia; order Rodentia; family Cricetidae; genus Phodopus; species Phodopus roborovskii. The sequence continues at coordinate 7,430,111 of NW_026126514.1, read as the reverse complement.
AGATGCAGGGCCGACATTCCCAATAAGCCAAGACCAGTGGAAACACTTAGATTGATAGAAATGGGTTAATATTTAAGAGAGAGCTAGCCAATAAGAAATGCTAGAAACAGGTCAACAATTTTATAATTAGAACAGTATCTCTGTGTGTTATTTGGGGCTGATGTGACTCTGGGACCAGGCTGGTGGGAAACTGCTCATAACACAGCTACTAGATTGTAGTGAGATAGTCCTTCTGTGGCACTGACCACGCCCATTAGGGGGTGGAGCCATGGGCGGAAGTGACCTGTGCAAGGAGGTCGGAGGAAGAGCCTGGAAAAGCTCTCTTGCTGGTGAGACTCGGACAGGAGAGCATCGGGTGGAATTTCCTGGTGTTCATCTGTCTAGGTTGTAAGTTATTTCTCCCTGAATAAACATCTATTTGGCCTATTTGTTTATCCTGATCCTTATTTAACCGCAATACTAGATGAGGGCTCTAAGATGACATATACGTTAGTTATCAGTCTCATTATCAGGGAAGGGTATTTAAGGTAGCTGTTTCTCAGATTGTTAGTTGGGGTCACCCTTGTAGGTCTCTGGACATTTCTCTAGTGTCAGTTTTCTCTTCAAATCTATAATGGATTCCTCTATTACAGTATCTCCTTTCTTGCTCTTGCCTTTTTGCCTCCCGATTCAATCTTCCTGGTCCCTCATGTTCTCCTCTCCCCTCCTCTTCTTCCCTTCTCTTTCTCCTAACTCCCTCTCCACTCACTGCCTCCCTCCGCCATTCCCAATATGCTCAGGAGATCTGGTCCCTTTCTGTGGAGTACCTGTTATGATTCTTTTAGGGTCCTCCTTGTATTCTAGCTTCTCTGGCTACTGAAGAATGGATAAAGAGGATGTGGTACATTTACACAATGGAATACTACTCAGCAGGAAAAAATATTAAAAACAATGGAATCTTGAAATTCATAGGCAAATGGATGGAACTTGAAGAAACCATCCTGAGTGAGCTAACCCAGTCACAAAAAGAATATGGTATGTACTCACTCATATATGGATTTTAGACATAGAGAAAAGGATCACCAGCTTATTGCTCTTGCAAAGGACCTGGGTTTGGTTCCCAACACCCACATAGTGGCTTATAGGCATACATATAGTGCATATATATTTGTGCATGGAAAAACACTCAGATTTTTATTTGAATTTGAATATATATATGTATATATATACATATACATACATACATATATCCACTTCTTTTCAATATAAGGCAAAATAATAGAAGTAAAAGGAAAACTTATGCACAGATCATTGCAAGCAATATACCATGATGAGACAGTTCATACAAAGCACCATTCTATTCTAATTTTCTCCATTATAAACGACTTGCAATATATAATCCAGACAGGATGTAACATGCTGATGAAATTACAAATCAGCACACATATAGTATATCACCCTAAATACTATGGAATGCTTGTAGTATACAAAATAAAATACTGATTACATTTTAAATGACAACAAATTTCCTACTGAAAACTTTCTTATTTATATAAATAAAGTATGACCAGATTTGCTATGAAATATAAGTTATTTATTTAGAGAATGTATTTCTACATATCTCAAGTTGGACTTGAACTCATGTTTCCCTGTATAAGCCAACAACATAGATAGCTCATTTACAGCATGCTGCACTTCATATTACATATGGTGGTACATGATGAAAGGAAAAAGAATGTCCACCAATCTCCATGAATAAAGCTAAAAATGCTTATTTGGTCCTATATGATAAACAGAATTAGGTTTAAGTTTATGAGGCTATTTTAAATCCAAGTAACTACATCTTTATTTGAAGATTAACATGTAGATATTTGAATGTTAAATTTAAAATGCTTCAAACACATACACATGCCACATTCAAAATCTGGTTATGGAACTAGAGAGATGGCTCATCTGTTAACAGTGTTTTCTGTTTTTTTTTTTTTTTTTTTTTTTCAGAGGACTAAGGCTTATTTCCACATCAGGTGGTTCAGACTGACCTGAACTCCAGTTCCACAAATCTGATGTTCCCTTCTAGCCTCTGAGAGGCTAAACACACACACACACACACACACACACACACACACACACACACTGCACAGACATAAATGGAGGGGATACACACATACAAATAAAATTTTTAAAAATTAAAACTGGTAATATATTAATAAGAAATGTATTCAAAATTAAGGCATTATTGAGTGGTCACTTAAAAATGCCTTTTAAGTTATATATGGATTTAGGAGTTTATAATCACCCAATTCTTTGTAGAATTCTGCACTTTTAAAGGATCAATATGCAACTCTCAAATATTTTTAGTAAAGAAAACTTAATTGTAAACACTGAGCTTTTCCAAGGTAGATGACTATTACAAAGTTCACTAGAAAATCAATATAGCATTTTAGTTGGAATTTGCTCATTAAACACCCACAGCTCAAATGCAAATTATGATGGAATGAATAAAGCAAATACGCATGCTTCTTTCTTTTTATTAAATGTAAAATCTACTGTTAATTGCATCTCGTATGTCATACAAACTTTTCTCCTTAACTATTAAATAGAAGCTTTAACAAAAGTCATTAGAGATTCTTTCTTTGACTTGAATAAATTTCAATATTTGTTCAGTAAAGGTTCACAGCAGTTAAATTACATTAACAAATATTATTAGCTACTATGTAAGCCAACTAAGTAAAATACTTATATTGTAGGTAAAACAAATCATTGGGTGTTTACAATAATATTTGGATATCTCCATTTTTAAACATGGTTATCAAATATCCTATAATTCTTACACAAATGAGGAAGATTCAGAGAGGATCACCCTCACCCACCACTACAAAATACTCAAATTTGTTTAGTAAGCTAATTGTTTTCTAATATGGGCAAGAGTAAATATGAAGAAGCTGAACCATACTAAGTATGAGTTTATTGAGTCAAAGCAGAGTACATATTTTCTTAGCAGAACTCAAGTTCATTGACAAACCTGTAGTCTACAGTTTTCAAACCATGTTTAAAACATAGTAGAAAAGAGACAGTGTATTGGAAAATATTCTAGTTTAAACAGTGAATCATTATTATCTAAGTAATATAATTTGAAAGATTGATATTTCTCAGAGAGAAGTATCTGTTCATGACATCTGTGTGGTGGCTATTTAAACACAACAGGCTGAATGAAGAGAGAAATCAGAATTTCTCACAACAATGCCACAGAAGACAATCAGCATCCCCAAATCCAAAGTAACAACACATAATGTGTAGAGAATATTTTGTAAAAGCTAAGTATTTATAAACAAATCGCCAATTCTCTGAATATCTTCTGTTGCAGATTTACATGAGGGTTAACAACTTTTGGGAGACACAATGTCAAATGTGACAACTGTTTCATGAAATGACCACATGATCATTCCTAACCATGGATATGATTTGTTTTACATATATAATTTACCTTCCTTAGCATACACTGTTTGTCAAAAACTTTAAAGTAGTGATTTCCTCAGGCCAGAAACAAGTAAGCAAACCCACTCCAGGCAGCCTGATGCCTCTCGTGGTAGCATCACAATACTGAACTGCTTTTGCGGAACAGACTATTACAATTTTCTCACAGTGGACCTGATTTTCTAACATTTTATGAATTAAAAATATTTATTATTATTATTATTATTATTATTACTATTACTATTATGTGTGTGCCCATTATGTTTATGTGTATGTAGGGTTTGTTAGTGTGTGGAGGTTAATGAAAATCTGTTGTGAAGTTGGTTTACTCTTTCCACATTTATGTGAATTCCAGAGAAAAAAGTCAGTATTTTCTGACTTTTTATTTTTTATTTTTCCACATTACCAAGCTGGGAGTCTTCACATATGTGGATATGTAATCTATATTTTAAGCATTTATATTGTGACTGGATAGAATACCTGAGGTTGTAAGATGCAAGGACTATGTTTTCATCCTCTTAACAATCACAACAAAACTCCTATGCTCTCCAGAAAAGCAAATTTACATTCTCCACTACAGTAAGAATGAACTACCTTCATATGTGAAATAATTTAAATGAGCTGATCATAAAATAATCTGTATTAAAAGAGAAAGGGCACTGTAAGTGATTACATTTTCAATTTGAATAAGTTGGAGACATATATAACTGTTAAAGTATATGTTAAAATATAGTAAGATAGATAGACAGACAGACAGATAGATGATAGACTTATAAACACAAGGCTTAAAAACTAAGGAGATCATTTGGCTAAAATCCAATATTGTCTTTATTTCAGTTTAATTGGAAGAGGATCTTGAATTCATCTTCTCCATGAGATATCAGGAACCTGGATTTCTCTTTGTACCAAAGGTTAATAAGAAATGTGTCTGCAAAAGTCAAACAGCATTAAATACCAAAAACTGATTATTATTCTACAGGAGTTGTTCTGTCATTCATAATCTCTCCATGCTTTAACCTTCCACAGCTAATCTTTAATGGATGACATTCAAGAAAGAGAAATAACCAACACATACAGCACAGATTCTAATGTGAGCTTTTAAGAAATAAAAAATAAGGCTTTTTAAGAAATATCAGTATTTTAACATTATAAAATAGTACTGAAAATACTGTTATATAAAAATTTCACAGTATCTGTATTATAATAATAATATTACAAAAGAGACAATAAGGCATTGCCACAGAAAGTTTAGAATAGAGAAAAGATTTAATTGAACAAATGGTTTTAAAAGTTAAAAACATCACTAACATAAAAAAAAATTAGTGATGCAATCAAGGATCATAATAGTATGTTTTACTATTATCCTCAACTGAATTAAAGCAATCTTTAAAATGTTAGGAGTTAGCCACTTTAATTTTAGTTGAAAAGAGATACTTCAAAAGTATAGTTGATTGATGTTTCAGCTACTTTGCTTTAAAATAAACCCTAATATTTGCAAGTCATCAATGATGTTTTCAAATAATATTAACACATGTGTGTAATTTAAATAAGTTAAAAAGAGTAAGTCCTCAATAGGAACAATGAAACAAACATTCCTTAGGCTAAACATATGGGGAGGTTCCTCTAAAGCTAAGTGAAATCTCATTATTGTATGTTTCTCCTTTATTTTCTTTTCTTGTAGAAGTCATCCCCCCCACCTACCCCCACCGAGGCAGGTTTATATAGTTCAGGCTAGCTTTGAACTGAGATCCTCCTAATGTTAAGAACACAAGTGTGTACCACCAAACCTAGTTTTGTTTTGTTTTTTTTTTTTTAACTTCCTTTTTATTTCTTTGTGTCTTTTCATCATGTACCCATCCCCCTGCCATAAAACAAAATGAAATTTAAGAGAAAAGAAAGGAAGGCAAAATCTCATTATAGAAACTGTAGTTTGATACAATGAGTCACACAATAAACCCTTTATCCATACATTTTTACATGCAGGGGTTCATTCCAAAGAATCCCTGGTCTGGTTTAAGGTCCCTGATCTCTGCTACCCCATCTACTCTGGTCCCTCACTGGGATTCTTCCTGGACATCCTGTTGATGCCCTATGTCCTGGAGATCCTGTAGCCCTGAGTCCAAAGGAGTGATCACACCTCTCTATGCTTCAGGAGATCACAGACAGGGTGGCTGTTGGGGTGGGCCAACATAATCCTGGTTCTGAACCTGGGCAGTTTGCAGGGTTGGTCAGCCTGCCAGCTCTCCGGTCTCCACCACCAGGGTGAGTTCTGCAGCATTGCTCTGGCTAGTTCATCCCTTGCAGCAATGAACAAGGGACAGGGCCATTTCTACTGTTTTCATATCCACAGGATAGGTTCTCCTACATATACACCTTAAGGGCCAGCACTACTGTGTTGCTCAAGTGAGGAAGGTGTAGGGGGCATTCTCCTGAGTGCTACAGCTGATAAAGGGCAGTAACAGCTCTCCTGCTTTTATGACCTCAGAGCCAGCTCTTTCACCTGCCTAAATTGCAGAGAGGTAGGAGTGATAAGAAAATGGGGTCAAGACCAGGTTACAGAAACCCACAGAGACAGCTGACCTGAACAAGGGGAGCTCATGAACCCCCAGACTGATAGCTGGAAAACCAGCATTGAACCGACTCAGACCCACTGAGTGTGGGTCTCAGTTATAAGGCCTGGGCAGTCTAAGGGACCTCTCACAGTGAATGCAGGATGTATCCCTGGTGCACAAAAGGACATTGGGAGCACATTCCCCATGGAGAGATATTTCCTTAGCCTAGAGGCAGCGGGGAGGGCCTAGTCCCTACTCCAAATGACTTGACAGATTTTGATGATCCCTCCTGGAAGGCATCACCCTCCCTGTGGAGTGGGGGTGCATGGGAGGGTGGTCTAGGAACATGGAAGGGAGGGAGGAAGAGGGAACTGGGATCAATATGTAAAATAAGAAAAAATAGGCATTGATGGGCTAGTTTCAAGGAGAGGGCATCTTTTCCCTCACCCCCAATACTGCATGACAGAGGAGTAGTAAGAACAGCTCTCCCACACCTCTGCTGATTTTGTTGTTTAGGCAAGGTACAGGGCCTGCTCTCCTGAGTGTTGGAGCTGGTAGGGGGCCAAACTCAGTTTCTTATATATATTAACAAACTTTCTCAGGTTTTAAAAGTTTAAGCCTGAAAATCAGGGGAAATGATTTAAAATAAATACAAATAAACTCTTTGTAAAACAAAGTAGGTATAAACACAGAGCCATTTCCTGTTACTAGATTTGGCAAATACTTACGCCTCTACAAATCTGTTATAAGCATTTTAATGGAGTCCAATTGAGGAAGAGCTCCAGAAAACAACGTGGTAACAATTATTTAGACCTTCTATGAGTTAAACTTCACAAGCATTAGCCTAAAAATAAAAGCCAACTCCAACAGATTTTAACCAGTGCTGAGTGAGACTATCATTATATATGTGAGAAAAACACAGGAGTAAAAAGTATGCATTCAAAGTCTGAGCACTTCACAACCAGTATGTGTACAAAGTGTTGTGGTTGAAAAGTTCTTGCAAGCCAAAAAGGAAATGCTTGACAGTTCAAATCTTTATTTTTTTTTCTGATAGACAGTCAGTACCTAGTTCATAATGATACCTCAAGATACAGTTCTTTGATATGTAATGAAGCTTGCATTGTTTCTAAAAAGCATTTTAGGATTTAGGAAAATATCAATGACTATGATGACAATGACACTCTTTAAAAGGTGGGACAAGTAAAGGGCAAACGGATTTCTTGTGACAGTTGTCATAACTGAGCTTCAAATGCTCACAGACATGTAGAACGATAACATTCATATTTTTAAGTAAAAATGAACAGTGAAACAAAGGAAGCTAAATGACAACATACATGAAGGTGATGGGAGATGTTTCTCTCATTGGTTAATGAATAAAGCACTGTTGGCCAATAGGAAAGTAAGATAGGCAGGACTAGGAGAAAAGGAAGATTCGGGATAGATAGAGAGAGATTCAACATGTGAAGACTTGAGGGAGAACAACTCTCAACCTTCTCCATGGTAAGATAAGACCACGTGGAAATACTTAGATTAATAGAAATGAGTTAATATTTAAGACAGAGCTAGGCGATAAGTAATTCTAGTAACTGGCCAACAGCATTATCTCTATACAGTGTCTCTGTGTGTTATTTGGAGCTGGTGTGGCTCTGGGACCAGGCAGGCGGAAAAACCTACTCGTAACATGAAGGTTTATTTAGTCATACAAACCCAAAACTTTTCTACTTCATTTCTCTTATTTTGGATTCATAATTTACTAAAATGCTATGGAATATATACATGTCATTAACAATTTTTCTTAAATCCAATCCCTTGTGTCCCAATTTTCTGATGTAATTTTCTGTGTATTTCCCTTAAAGTTTATTCATAGTAAATCATTAATGGGGGCTGTGGGTAGGTAAAGTCCAGAAGCTCTGTCGAGTGTTTTCCACTTTTGCTCTAGTTCTCATTTTCTTAAAGACAGGGCCATTCACTGAACCTGAAGCTTAATGGATTCATAAGACTAGCTGAGCAGTGAGTTCTGGGATCTCCCTCTCTTCATCTCCCTAGCACTAGTGTCACAGTCAGATGACCCACATCTGACTTTTTACTAGTGTCCTGAGGAATCCCAACCAAGCTTCACTTAAAGACCAACAAAATTTGTCTTTCATTCAATACATATGCATAAAGACTGCTTATTTTAACACAATGATGTTACAAATGCTATATTTTTACTACTTTTACTTAATTTTGAGGTATGATTTTTGCATATCAACAAATATTTCTCAGAAAACTCATAATTATTGTATCACATCTCACAACATGAATAATCAAAATTTATCTAATAATTTCCTCATTAGATTTGTTAATATTCTTATAATCAGAACTAACACAATAAAAACATTATTACAAATTTGTATATTTTATATACTCTAAGAAAATGTAGAGTAGGAGGATAATTTGCCTCATATTAACAAATTTTAAAACTACAATTTTTTGCATCATATTTATTATTTCTAGTATTTATCTCGGTGTTCAGCCAGTATTTACCTTTTTGTGGAAGCTGTTTCATAAACATTAATAGTTTGCTTACAAACATTATAAGATGCATGTATACTCATATTATACTTCACCAAATACACATTTTGAAATAAACATATGATATACAGTAATAAAAACAAACATCTATACTTACATGGATTATTGGTTCTTTTATGTTACACGATACGAAGCATCACTAACATGTAATCAGAGTCCTGCATTGCTTCTCTTTCTATTACTCTGCTGATGTAATTGCTTTTATTTTCTAGTGTTTTGCTTTTGAATGCAATTCATACATACAAGGTAGAATGTGAGTTTATTAAAACATTTCATCTATTTAGAAATGATGAAAATTTCAAGAATGAAACAGCGACAGAAGTTTTTAGAGTTTCAAATCAATGAAATGTTTTGCCTTTCTTTTTTAATCTCGAGTCCATTGCTATGCTTCTGAGAAACTATACAACCCTGTCATTTTCATTGGTTAGGTGGAAATAAGACATTTAAAACAATATTCTTTTATGAATTAAAAATACATGACTAATAAGAACAATTAAATTCCTTCCATTTTTGTATGTATTATTCAAATTGTTCAATCAAGAATTCTTAAATATATAATACATAAATATTTGAACGACATACTGAACTGTATTATTCAAAAGTTAAATAGCAACTTTTACTGCTCAATGAGTTTCTTCAAGAGATAGGCTAAGTTACATTAAATCATTACCATGTCATGATACCCCCCCAAATATTCAATTATTTCTACAGTACATACAAAGTAAATTATGCACATATTTCAAAATAAATCTTACATACTGTCTTATCAATTAGTATGTATATATAAGCAATTAGTATATGTGTGTGTGTGTGTGTGTGTGTGTGTGTGTGTGTGTGTATGGTTTTTATAAAAATTCAAGAAACTTCCCAAAAATTCTAACTTGTATTATTCATTTTAATGTATTACTAATTTTCCTTAAATATATTCTTATATTTCCCTTTCAAAAAGAAACAAAAAGTTTATGGTTACTTGTCACTAAAGAAAAGTTGCCATCAAGTATTCAATTAGATTATTTATTTGCATTCATCTTAATCACATCACACAGGAGTTTTTATTTAGAATTACCATCATCAATAAAATTTTGAAAATAAACTATATTAATCATCTCTCTGATCTAAAATTCTCCTATTCTTTTATATATGTAACCAAGTTAAGCAGTTCAGAAGATGTAGTTATAATCTAAAATTAATCATTAAATAATTTCATAAGATATGAAATTGTCAAAAAAGGAACCTCTAAAATACTTCTGAATGTTTATCCATCATTTTATAAATTTTCACTTTTCCTAACACAGGAAAACAGTGCAAGAAAACAAGCTACAATAACTACATAGATGGAGATCACAGACCAGAATCCAGTGACCATATTTCTAACATATAAATATGTTTTAAAATTTTCTTCAGGCAAAGACCTGTGTATGAGTAAGACAGTTTCCAAAACCTAAGGTGGTCATGTACAACATTAAAATGTAGCAACCTCAAGGAAAACATTACCTCTGTCATCATCTACATTATCAGATGTTAACCTATTAACTGCATAAAACAGGTATTTTTTTAATTGAATGTAGGTTTCCATTGGTAATGAATAGAGAACTATCTTAATACAAAGGAGAAGTATTTCCTCTCCAAGAGCTAAAACAATAAGTGGTATTTGAACTGCTGGTTGAAAGGTGGAGGCACTGGTAATCATTATTTCCCCTTGTTTGTTCAGGCCCTTCCAACAAAACAAACAACCTTTTTGTGATTGGATTGACATGGTGTTAACAATGCATTTAATGCCCAAATCAGTGTGAATACAGGTAAAGCCCTCACTAATACCAGTACCAGGATGTTAAAGCCACCTATTTTCTAAGCAGCCAAAAGGGAAAAAAAAAAGCTTCTCCTTTGGCAAACAAGGCAATGAGCTAGTATCCACCAGCACACATCCTACAATCACCTTCTAGCTTAGTGTGAACACTCTTCTCCTACCTGCGGTCCTTTCAGCAATTCCAGCCTCTGCTGCTTTCTCGTGGAGCTCCAACTTAAGCTTTAATTTTCTCTTTTCTTTATCTTCTTTAGTCAATTTTTCTTGTAGCTAAAACAAATTAAAAAAAATCATTCTTATCCGATGAATGTCTTCCATATATAATAAATTCCAAAAGAAGATTTTGTTGCTGTTAAATTCTTATATAATATTAGATTTAACCGCTTAAATACACTGACTCTCAGAAAAAAATTAACCTTTCAGTATACTCTCTAAGTAGTAACTACCTGAAATTATACAAAAATGGAATAATTTTTACACACATATGTGTGTGTGTGTGCATATAGACATAAAACAGGAACAACAGTGCTACTAAAACTACCTACTACAGAAGCTGCTCATTCATTCCTTTATCTTAAAGGATTCGAAAGGGCTCTGCTGATCCTAAAATAATGGGCAGCAAGTTTGTGCTTCTCTTAGTAATTCTAATATTTTCAAAAAAAATCCATTAGGACTATAATATCTTAATATCTGATAAAAATCTGACTATGACTACTTTCTCATATTTCATTTAAATTTGCATATCTGATTCAAAATGACATGTCATAACTACTAATTCAAAGTATGGAAAATATCTCATGCTCATACAGAATATTTCCCTTTATTTTTTTTCCATTCTTCCCTTTTTATCCCCTATGTTGTTTCCTTCCAGAAACAGCATTCATACTTCAGTTTGATTAGGTCAAACAATGAAAATATTATAATCAGAAAACTAAATAGAACTTTCAAAAGAACCAATAGAAAATGAACACTATTTAATAATATTGCTGGCAGACCAGAGGAATGTTAAGGAAGAACCAGAGGAAACAAAACATGATATGTACATTGAGCTGGATGCAAATAATAGTATAACAGGATACAAGACATAACATAATTTGCAATTGACATCTGGTTACATATATTACTGAAGTGAAAGAATACATAAATACTAATAAAAATGAAGAAAAATTAACAAAATAGCATGGAAATTGCTGATAATGTAAACAACATTCCATAATGATGAAGCCAAGTTTTACTACAGTGAATTTGAATATTTTCTTTACAGCAAAAAAAAAATTATCAGAGCTTTATGAAAAATGGGTGATATTACAGAAACCAAAAAAAAAAAAAAGGTTATTTTCTTAGCCAAACACTTAACTGAACCATACCTGGATGGCAAGATAACATAAACCTACTGTTGAGGCATTAAAACACAAAATAAAACTGACTAATAGTGGACAGCAGAGAAAATTGAAATAATCAACATCTAATACATTGTTTACAGCAATTAGACTTTTTATATTTCTATACCTTTTTATTGCTGGTTCTGAGAATTTCCAGTTCTTTTTGAAGATAGGCTACTGATGTCTCTTTATTTAAGTCTGTGGTAACTTGACAAGAAGTCACAGATTCATACTTCATATCATTCTTTTCACATTCCATAATGCTATAATAAAGAAAATTATTAAATAATTTATATACAGGACTTCACAAATGACATAAATTTATTATTAACAACTAAATGTGTAAAGATATTTAAACTTAAACTTTTTATGAAGTTAACGTGTAATGGCTATAAACATTAAATATATCAACTTACAGATATACCAATTTTTCAGTTGGGAAAATTATGTTTGTAGAAAGCACATAGTGATCCCAAAGAGACTCTGGTAAAGTGTACTTACAAAAGGGTTCAGGTTTTAGAAGCTATAAATGTTTTGATTTATAGTTTTAGTTAGAATCAGCATAAATTTTGCTTTCCTGAAAATGGAAACAACCTTCTCCCAAATTTTATCAAAACAGTATCATATCATATTTTAATTATTAAATGGAAGACATTAAAATTAATATCTATTCCCCCAAATACTTAACTGTAAATATATTCCACAAGACAGTTGACAATGATATCAATATATAAGCAGGTAGTATAACGAAGAGATGAGAACAAAATGCATTGTTTTCTGGTGTTATGATTTTAGTATGTAAACATTAATGGATGAAAGGCACTGAGTCCTGGGACAGTCAATGAGTTCTCATACTGAATTATACTAAGATCTCATGGCAGGAATGTAAGCTGTACCATTTATCTTTCTTACATGATTATAATAATGTTTATCCATTATTCCATCATCCTTGACTCTATACTTTAAAATCATCCCAAATTGTATTTCAGTAAGAATCTGACACTAAGGAAGAACACCAAATCATTTATTGATTTTACTGTGTATTGATATCAATGAATATATCTTACTCAGTAATTTAGAACAGAATAGCAGTCCCACTATTCTTTTGGGGGAGAGGGTTTGGCTTTTCCACTTGCCTCTGCCTCCCAAGTGCTGGAATTAAAGTTATGTGCCACCACCACCTAGCCCAAAAACAATTTTAAATTAGTACTCTAGGAAATATGAAAACACTATTATGCTATCATTTTAAAATCTAATGTTATCTTTACTATACATGATTAGTTATCAAAGTAGCACAATCCCATTGATGATAAGCACAGGTATTAGACTCAAATTTCTTCACACTGGAAGACTTAATGTTACAGAAAAAAGGCAAAAGGTAGGTAGAGTATTCCAATTATCCCAAACAAAGAACAGAGAACTATGTAAAAAAAACATCTTTGAGAAGGTTTGAGCTTTAGTGAATCTTATATCAATTTCACAAATATCCTTTATACCCATAATGAAGTCATAGATAATATTGAGGAAGAATCAAACTTCACTGCATTCTTTAAGCTCATTTTGTGCTGTTATTCTCAGCTATCTAGACACATTATATCAATATCATGGAAGTAATAGGAAGCCTTTGCAGGGTCCTGAAATTGTCTTTATGTTACTGAAACATTTAATTTCTTTGCACCAAAATGAAGACTAGGGACAATGTATTAAAGAAGAAACATTATTCCTATTCTTACTTTTTAGATTAAATACTGAAACCAACACATACCTGCACTTTGTAGATGGCTCTTCATCTGGATAAGCACCAATGGCCTGTAAATTCTTGGAGTTCCTTCCTGGTAGTTCAAAGTGCTCAGATGTGACTTCATTATCTGATTGATTCATGTTTTGCTCAGAATTCATATTCAGCTGCTCATCTGCTGATGCACTCTCACTTCCTACTGAACCCTATTGTACAAGACAAATGGCTGTATCTGTACAAAAACAAAAGTATATGATACATAAAAGTATATCACCACATATGAAAATTGTTGAATCAAATGAACATTCTTATGAAGACATCCTCATAGCTATTTACCACAGTTACTAGTCTTACTCTACTATCATTGATTAAGTATGTGAAGACCAGTATTTGTCATCCACATTTTCACTTCCCGAACAAAAGCTGTTTAGAGTAATAGCTTACAAATCAGGCTCTTTACAGCAACATTAACAGAGCAGGCTATACCTATCTAACTGAATAAAAGGCTCTGGGAGCAGGGTCCTATATTTTTACATTGCCTAAATGAGTACATCAGCTTCGAGGACCACTATTCTCAAAATAGCAAGCAATAAGGATATGACTATTACGAATCAATGGAACTATGGATCAGACTGCCTGGGGGAACATTACAACCTTAATGAGTATATACTGCCATACAAATTATTCAAGACATTTCCTGTTTATAAAATGTAAATAAAATATCACATACTTAACTAAGTATCTTAAATACCAATAAATATGATTTGTTTCAGTAACATCATCAAAATATTAAAATGGATATAAGAATACTTTTAACATTAATGTCATCAAGTATATACAATATATTATAAAATATACTTTGTGTGCTTAATTATATCACAAAAATGATTTAAGTTGCATGCACTAAGAAACATTTATTTTAAAGAGATAAACTATATTTAATGACATACTAAAATTTCAGAGGAAATCATATATACAAAATCAACTCTGTTATTACTAAGATTAAAAAGCATAACTACTGGTTGTAACATGTACTTCATTAACTCCAAAAGCAATAATTCTTCAGCCTTAAAAAGTAGTCTTTGTGATACAATAGGAAATCTGCCAACATAAAATCCTTTTGAGACAAAATATTAAGATAAAAGAAAAGAGTATACAAAAAGGAAGTAACTCTCACAAAGCTTCATTAAATCTTTTATTTGTATTAACTTTGGATAATAAAACTTCAAGTCCACATATTACTCATTTTGGTAAATGGAAGCTATATCACAAATCGCTTACTTCTGGTAAATTATTTTGATTTCTGTTTGTTGAGAAAGTGAATTAGAAGAGAGAAATGTTGTATGATAACTGCATACTATGAAATAACCATGGCATTTCAATGTAATATTATCCTGAAATATTATATTTAAAGATCAGTGGCTGTTTTTTGAGCTGTGCAAACTCTGTCATGGTTTGCTTTATGTGCTCATTCACCATTATGTTTTCCTAGAATACCTGAAGTAAAAATGGAATTATCAAGCTCTAAATGAGAGCATTCTAGGGACACTAAAGAAACATTTTATCAGTAGTAGATTATGCTTTACAACATGAATATAAATCTCTGTAAGTAACTCAAATGGAAAGTATTTACAGTTACTAAAATCATTAAGAAATAAAAACTGCCTTCAGAGACATTTCACTAAAAAATACTTCTAGAGTCTATGCTATTCTCCTGTTTATGAGAACAAAGACACTGTAAAAGGAGCAGGATAAGCCAGGACAAACGAGGTTAGAAAGGCCCCAGATTCCTATAACAATAATATACCAACCATGTTAGAGTCCTAAATTCTGGTCTTTTAAGACCAATTATACCACTATCTACAGCGTGTTCCACTTATCTGCTCATATATTTCTAGATCTAATTTAGCATCTTTCTCCATGCAAAGTTTTATTCATAATGTTCTGCTTTTGTTGTAGTTGTTTCATTTTTTTAAACCCCATCTTTGATAGCTATGTTGCTATTTGCCATTACATTTATAACATTCTGCTGGTTTAATACATCAAATTATAAGACCCCTTGAATTCTTCATTAATCACCAGTATTTCACTGTGACTGTCCTCCATTCCAAACTTTTAGAACAGATATAGAAGCTTCCAAGTAAGGGAAAATTTTGTTTTCTCACAGATCTTAATAGTTACAATATTTTTTGAAGAAATAGTAAAATAAGTGCATACATTTCTGACACTTCTTTTTAATTCTTTTAAAACTTTTATTTTATGTGTGACAGTGTTTTTGTCTGTTTCTATGTCTGTATTCCACTGGTATGGTGCCCATAAAAGTCAGAAGAGGACATCGGACCCAGTGCAACTGGAAGTTGGGAGTTATGAGGCACCATGTAGATGCTGGGAATCAGAACTTGGAAATCTGGAAAAGCAGCCAGCCAGCTTTCTGAGTTCTGAGACCCATTGATTTTAAGTCTAAAATGTTTTAAAATGTTAATAGCTAGAGGCCATGGCAGGAGGACTGCTACACAGTAAATTTCAAGCCTGCCAGGGCTTCAGAGTAATTAACAATATGCCCCAATCTGAAAAAACACCCTCAGTGTTTAGCTGTGGGTGTCTGCTTCTGCTTCCATCAGCTACAGGATGAAGGCTCTAGGATGGCATATAAGGTAGTCATCAATCTTATTATTGGTGAAGGGCATTTAAGATAGCCTTTCCACTATTGCTTAGATTCTTAGTTGGGGCCATCCTTGTAGATCTCTGGACATTTCCCTAGTGCCAAATTACCCACAGCCAAACACTAAGCGAACTCCTCGAATCCAGTTGCAGACAGGGAGGAGTGATGAGTAAAGGGGGCCAGACCAGGCTGGAGAAATCCACAAAAACTGCTAACCTGAACAAAGGGGAGCTCATGGACTCTGGTCAAATAGCTTGGAAACCAGCATAGGACCAACCCAGATTCCCTGAATGTGACATTAGTATGGAGGACTGGGAAGTCTGTGGGGCCTCTGGTAGTGAATCAGAATTTATCCCTAGTATACATAGAGGGATACTCCCTCAGCCTAGACATATGCGGGAGGTCCTGGGCCCTGCTCCAAATGATGTGACAGACTTTGAAGAGTCCCCATGGAAGGCATAACCCTCCCTGGGGAACAGAAAGGGAATAGGATGGGGGTTCATGGGGAGGTACAGGGGGGATGAGAGGGTGCAGGAATTGGGATTGATATGTAAATTAAGATAGTTTCTAATTTAAATTAAACGAATCCATTATACCAAAAAAGAAGAAATTAGAAATGAAAAAGAAAATCATACACCCTAAAAAGTTAATATTCGAAACATTTAATATATATATAAGGAACCTATACTGTGTGATTTAGCTCTATTTCTAATTTTGTTCAGTCATAAAAACCTTTTAAATTCCTAATTTGAACTGTTCATCTGACATTTGGAGTCTGCTCTGCAAATCAAACTATCTATACTCTTTTATTGAGAATTTAATTTTGCTTCAGAGTAAACAAGGCTGATTTATAAATTCTTCCCACCTGCCTGTCTGCGTTTTATTTTTTTAAATCAGTTTGGCAAATACTATTTCATGAAATTAATGCTAAATACTAGAAAGGTTTTTGAATGTTCTTCTTTACTACATTATCCTATATAAGTATTCAACCATTATATGGAAAATTTGAACTTTTAAATTCTATTACTTATTCAGCATCTTGATACTCATTTTTGGAAATCACATAGTATAATATACCCTGTAGCAGTGCACTAGGGAAACAAATATAAGAGAAGAACAGGCACTTCTATGAAGGACTCTAGTACAAGTAGGATGAGAAACTGATATAATGATTTGGAACAAGGACCAGGCAATAGATATACAAATGATGATATGTAAGATATAGGCATACTAAAGATTCATTCTCTAGGAAGACTTTACAAAGGTATTTGATCCAAAAATGAAAAAAGTGTGCAAATAAATGAATTGACAAATGGTTAGTCTGACAACCATAAAGTTTATAGATAGTAAGAATACAAAAACCTTAAGAAAATTAGTCTCCAGGGATCATTGTGTCAGAGGGGCAAGTATTTTAAGAACCAGAGGAATAGGGAATTCACTGTGAAGTTGCATCTTCTAGAAATGTCAGAAGTGATACCAGTCAAGTATCCCATTACTCCCAATATGACTGCCTAAGCATGAGCTGAACAAAGATAACAATTACCTGATAAAGTGGGTGGGGAAAGCCTAAGAGGCCTTCATCCTACACAACATTCTAAAGGCAACTAAGGAATGCAGGGAGTAGGAGATATAGTATTTCCTGGTGAAGATCACACCAATTGGTTAACCAAAACCAAATGATCAGCCACGTAGACTTACACATATGTGTAGTGTTACACAGACTGAGTAGTTTTCATTTATGTATTTATGAACACATACATGCATGCATACATACATAACATGCATATGTAACAACAGAGCAAGGTGGTGGGAGAAGGATTTGGAGGGAGGAAAAGGGGAAATAATGTGACTGTAGTATAATTTCTCTCTCTCTCTCTCTCTCTCTCTCTATATATATATATATATATATATATATATATTTCTGAATCTCTGTATCTATACATACCTAGATAGCTACAGATATCTATAGATACATATCTATAAAGATATGTAGGTATCTACAGATAGATAAAGATATATCTAGGTAGATTGATTGAGAGATTGATCTCTCAATAAATAGTGTGGCTCTGCTTCTTCCTCAGGATTTTCCACTGGTTTGTAAGAGAGGAGCAAGCCAAAGCAAGGAACAGGGTTCAAATGGCTGTGAACATGATGGAAAAAGCTCTTCGGAGATAACCTTAGTTAATCAGCTCAACCTTATTCCAGAGTATAGAAAATATATAGGATTGGGAATCCTGGAGTGGCATGTTCCTATCATAATGCTGGGTTAGGGGAAGTAGTGTCCTATAGCAAAGCTTGTAGTACAAGTGTTAGTTACCATATGTGCAGCAGGAAACTGTGCCAAGGGTCAGGCAAGAGATAAATCAGGCATCCCGGCTTAGACATACCTTTCAAATAAGGCCAGTCCTCAGGGCCTAAAGACATTTTCCAGACAAGGTAAGACAGAGAACATTAAGATTCACTGTTGACCTTTGGAAAGAGCTGGTAGGAAAGATAGACAACAACCACTCACTATCAAGACCTGCCAACAAGAGAGAGAGAGATAGAGATAGATAGATAGATAGATAGATAGATAGATAGATAGATAGATAGACAGAGACAGACAGACAGACAGACAGACAGACAGACAGACAGACAAATATGAACACAGAAATAGGAGCAAGATGTGTTAGCACATTCCTGTAACCCTAGCACATTAGAAAGGAGGCAAGAGAATGCCACAGATTCAAGGCCAGTCTGGTCTTATCAAGCTTTAGGCCAGCTAAAACAACACAATTAAACCTCTCTTTAAAAGGCTTCTAAATAACAAGATAAATTTTATTTCAATAATAGCTCAAAGGGTTTTAGTTTTAAGATCCAGCCTCCAATGGGGGGTAATAATTTTAGCAAAACAGGTATTTCTTGTATTATGTTGCAATAAAAATCTTCTAAAATGAGTAACAGTTTTGGACAGAGACCAGGATAGGGAAAGTCTAGAAAAAAGTTATGAAATTTCGAGAAGAAGTAATCAAAGGGTAAAAGATGCTGAACATGTCACTTTTGAATGCACCAAAGTTATCTAGGAATGGTAAGAAATGAAGAGAAGAAATAGGAAATAAACATAAATCACTCAGTGGCTACAGAAACATGCTGAAAACAGACAAGACACATAAAGTCTTTCTCTAATTTTATTTTTTTTCACTTTGGGAATAATGTATTATATAAAATACTTAACAAACAACAAAGAAATTAGTCCTGTTAACTCTGCCTACTACATCCCCTCCCCCACCTCCATCAACTTATTACTGATCTAACTATATTCCCATACATGTTTTCTTGCCTAAAACATTTGAGATACATTGCAGTATGTACTTTGCCTTTTGGGTACAATTAAGGTAGTAATGTAACACCTCGAATTTCGCCAAATTTTATTTATCTTATTCAAATCCTACAATAATTGCAATTTCTGACATGGTGCCCTCTCTAACTATGAGAATAAACTAGCACACAGTAAGTCTATATTTGGCCTTCATTTCCCCTATCCTCTTCATCCCAGGAGGAAGAGGGTTGTAAGATGAGAGCGGGATGAAGCTACTAAAAGCTTAAGCCAAACTTGTACTGGCAATCAATTCACAAGAATTGTGTGTAGAAACATGAACACAAAAGCCAGCAAGTGCTCCAGAAGTGAAGTTATGGTATGGCTCTGCACAACAGTCAGACGGTTAGAAAGATAACCATTAAACAAGACAGATAGATGTCCGCTGTAAATCAACTCTTATTAATGACCAGACAAAACTTGAAACCAAAACCTTCTATTGAAATTCTTTCTATCCCTAGCTCTCACATTTAAAATAGAAGCTCTTTTTAGTAATCCATATTAGTGTTTAATTAATACCATTGTTAACTGTTCTGCCATTATGGCTAACTGATTTAATATTATTTAAATTCATCTCTCCATATGGGATTAGATAATAATCTCTTTTCATAATTCATAAGTCTATGAAGTCTTGATTTCTTTATTCAACATTAAGCAACAGGAAAATCCTTATATCATCAAGCCTTCATTTGCTCTTCTGTGGACATGGTTTTATATAGACATAGATACCTACCATTTCAAATATATCTTTGAAATTTTGTTATTATTATCTAATGCTATCACTGTGTGCTAACTTATCTTGTAACTATTTGAAATATTCTGGATAGCTACTATAAGGTGTTCCTCTAAAATATCATGCATTGTTATTACTTAAGGAAGTTATACATCTAGACAACCCGAGTGGAATTGATGCTGACCTTTTGAAATCAATACCTATTGTAAGGCTAGCTATAATACAAGATTTAAAGACCTCATCTCTTTGTAGTGGACTTAGGTACCATTTCAATAAATGATTTTCATGACTGAAAGACTTCTTATTTTACTTATGGAGATAATCAGTATTGCCAACAGGCTCAGTGTCAATGTGTTCAAATAAACCAAATTATGACACCATTTGCTTATCTAGAAAAGAAAATTCTGAGATACTCTTTGGGTTTATTTCTCTACAAAATTACACAGAAATATACATCTGGTGTTACCCAAGAAATCAGAACTCAAAGCCCAAACTCAGAATTATTTCATTACTATTACACAGAAGTGATGAGGTGGCTGGAATCATATAGAGATTCACAGAAGCTGGGAAAGTCTGTTCTGTCTGGCTTTGTAAATAGTTTGTGACAATTGGTATCTGAGTAAATGGATTTGATGGTTCCCTGGGGGGTTAATATTGTTTACAGAGCTGTTTCCTCAGAGTGGTTGAACTAGAATCATCCCTAGGGATCCTACCAGGTTACTAAGAATAGCAATGACCTAGTCACCTGAAAACTCAAGAACAGAATAAGACAAGCGTATAAAAAGAATATTGAAAAATACATTAAATCAAATGAACCACTGTCTTGTTTTCAAATTTCTCCATTTATTTTTGAGATTATAATTACATAATTTCTCCCTTCCCTTTCCTCCCTTCCTGCCCATACTCTTCCTTGGTCTCTTTCAAATTCATGATCTCTTTTTTCATTATTATTGCATATATGTATATGTATATACATTTATAAATATGACCGATTCAGTCTATATAAAGTACAATACCTAAAATTAACCATAACAGACATGTTGTTCCTCTGCTTCTGACACTTGCTAGCCATTTATAAGCACTTCTTTAAATTCTCTTTTGACAGGAAATGAAGAAGCAGAAATAATTACATTTAGCAACTGATTTTATAAATATAAAAATAAACCCTGTTGTTTATTAACTTTATTCCTATACTACCTCCAGTTTTTTTTTTTTTTTTTTTTTGCTTTTAGATTATGAACTAGCTGTAATGAAAGACTCACCACAGTGCCCCGCATGTTAAACAATCTTTAAAAATGAGCATTAGCTTCAAATACCAGAAGAATACTATAGACTATAGGCTCCCAATGACATCTCCTACTTTTAAGTAATTTAAAGGAATGTTTTGTATATGCATGAATATGTCTGCCTTTCTGTACAACTATTACTTATTTCAGTTAGTATGTATTTGCAACTCTCTGTTTCCTTTTCTTCAGGACTGGAGCAATAGATGCTTACTATATGTATTCCCCTGACACAGACAAGAAAAGAATACCAAAGCAATTCCACATAAGGTGAGGTGTTCAATAAAATAGGTTACTTGTTCAGTATTATATCTATCACATACAGATGGATTGTGATTTTCAAAGCATAAACTTAATTGGGGTAATGAAGTCTCTGAAAACAGAATGCACACTTTGAATTCTAATGCCATGCATGGCCTATTGTATGATCTGTAACAAATACTGTTATTTATTAACTTATTTTTGGTCACTGTATAAGCTAGGCTGGAGGCTGGAAGCTAAGTCAGTAAAGTTCTTATTGTATAAACATGAGAACCTGAACTTGCATTGAAATCTCTGGAAACCATGTAAAAACTGTGCAAGACGGCACATGATTGTATCCCTTGTACCAGTAAGGTAGAGATAGGAGGAACCTCAGTACTCACTGACCAGGCTCAATGAGAGACCCTGTTTCAAAAATTAGGATAGAGATTGCCAGGCAGTGGTAGTGCATGTCTTTAATCCTAACATGCGGGAGATAAGAGGCAGGTGGATCTCTGTGAATTTAGTCAGCCTGGTATACAGAGTGAATTCCAGGACAGTCAAAACTATTCTTAGAAACCCTGTCTCGAAAAAAACAACACAAAATAAAATAAATAAGATAGAGATCTATAGAAAAACATACTACCATCAACCTCTAGCATCCACATGCACACTTATAGGTGAGCACACCTACATACATGTACATACACGCAAAAATATTGATTAATTAATTAATTACATACAGGTTGACTTTGAATTCATGACCCTTACTGCCCTGGCTTTCCCACTGTATGGATTACAAGAATGGAGTACCATACCTGACTATTAGCGAATTATTTAAAATTGATTAACTTACCTACCAGTCAAGTACAAAACAATATCCCCTTCAAAGGGTACTTAAGAACAGGAAATAATTTAAATTATAAAAGTCTATTGGAAAAGTATTACCATAGAACACATACTCAATAAAGGTTAGTTATTGCCCTTTAAATCTGCTGCATGTCTTATTTAATTTTTCTTAAATATTAAGAATGAAAGCAAAACTGTCACCCATATTCAGAGGGTCTAGTTCAGTCCCATGAAAGTTCCTCAGCTGTCATTCCCTAGTCTGTGAGCTGCCACTGGCTTGGGTCCGCTGTCTCTGTGGTTTCCCTATCATGCTCTTGATTCCCCCCCCCCCAATACCTTGTTCATATGATCCCTCCTCCCTCTCATCAACTGGACTCCAGGAGCTGAGCCCAGTGCTTGGCATCTGCTTCCATATGTTACTGGATGCAGGTTCTATGATGACAATTAGGGTAGTCACTAATCTGTTTAAAGAGGAAAGCCCATTGAGACATCCTCTCCATTATTGCTAAGAGTCTTATCAGGGGAATTCCTTGTGGATTCCTGAGAATTTCTCCAGCACCATGTTTTTTGTTTTTTGAGACAGGGTTTCTCTGTAGCTTTGGAGCCTTTTCTGAAATTAGCTCTTGTAGATATGGCTGGTCTCAAACTCACGGAGATCCACCTGCCTCTGCATCCTGAGTGCTGGGATTAAAGGCAAGTGCCACCGCCGCCCAGCCATATTAGATTTTTTTATATGATTGAAATGAATCAGTGAAAGAAAATAATGATTTCAAAAACCATCTCTAAGATATATAGACACCAAATAAGCAATAAAAATGTGTACTTGTTCAATGTTGTAGCTAGCATACAATGTAATCATAATACTCAAGATTCTGGAGCAGGATGACTGTAAATCTGAGGCCCAGCTTGGACTCCAAGTTTAAGACAAGAACTATGGATGAAACTCAGTCGTAGAATGTGTGCCTAGCAAAACTCTCCTACTCAAGAAAAAAAAGGAAAGAATGGGTATGAATTTGAGGTTAGCATGGGCTACATAGTGAGACTCATAAAAAAAAACAAAACAAAACAAAACAAAAAAACAGAAAGAAAGGAAACCAGGAAAGACAAAAGAAAAGAAAATATGTACTAAATAAAACTTACTAAGCAAGACACCTCACCTACACCTGGAGGAAGAGGTGAGTGTCTGAGCTCCTGGCTGGACAGTCCTGCCCTCTAGCTCCCTAGGCCACAGTCCTCAGGGCAAATCCCATGCCCCAATCAATCTACTGAAGCCCCAGTGACCAGGCAGTAGTGTTCTCCCACCCCTACTCCAATCATCCTCCCACTACATCAGTGAGTAAGGGAGCCACACATTCCACCTATAACTGGAGGAAGAGTGAGTGTCTGAGATCCTCACTGTACAGCCCTGCATTCTAGGCACTAGTGAACCATTAGTCAATGGGAGGCATACCCTGTGCCCCAACCTGTCCCCTCAGCCCCAGTAACCAGGCAGCAGAATCTTCCCCACCCCACACCAAACCATACCATGCTGCATCAGCAACCAAGGTAGTCACACTAGCTACCTGCATTTGGAAGAAGAGTGACTACCTGAGCTACAGGCCTTACCTGCACCAATTGGAGAAAGAGTGGCCTCTGAAGCCACAAGCCCTGTCTGCACCAACTGGAGGAAGACAGACCTACAGAGAGTTGTAGGTTCCATCTGCACTAATCAGAGTAAGAGATGGGTAGACAGCACTGTAAGGAAACAAGGTAAAGAACAATATGGCAGCAGTAGAAACTGGAAACTGGTGCTTCTACAACAGCAAGACCTGAACATTCCAACACAGATGAAGCAGAAGAAAATGACCTTAAAAATAACTTTATGAAGATGCTAGAGGCCTTGAAAGAGGAAATTTAACATTCCATTAAAGAAATGGAGAAAAACAAAAACAGAAAGTTGGAAGAAATCAATAAATCCCTCAAAGAAAGTGAAGAAAAAACAATCAAACAAGTGAAGGAAATAGCCAAAGATTTGAAAATTCAAATAGAGGCAAAAAAAAAAAAAAAAAAAAAAAAAAAAAACAAGGAAATTCTGGAAAGGGAAGACCTGGGTAAATGGTCAGGAAATACAGATCTAAGCATAACCAACAGAATGCAAGAAATGGAAAGGGAATATCAGTTGCTGAAGATACAATAGGGGAAATAGATTCATCAGAGAAAATGGTAACTCCAACAAATTATTAATGCTAAACATTGAGGAAATCTGGTACACCATGAAAAGACCAAACCTAAGAATAACTGGGATAGAAGACAATTTCTAGCTCAAAAGCATAGAAAATAAGTTCAACAAAATTATAGAAGAAAATTTTCCCAACCTAAAGAAGGATATGGCTATGAAGGTACAAGAAGTTTTACAGAACAGCAAATAGACTGGACCCACCTCAAAATATAATATCAAAGCACTAAACAGACACAATCAAGAAAAAATACCAAGAGCTGCAAAAGAAAAAGGCCAAGTAACATATAAGGACAGACCTTATACATGACTTTTCAATGGAAAATTTGAAGGCCAGAAGGTCCTGGAAAGACATTGTGCAGACACTAAGAGACTATGGATGCCAGCCCAGACTACTATACCCAGCAAAGCTTTCAATCAGCATAGGCAAATAAAACAAGATATGCCATGACAAAACAAGATTTAATCCATTCCTTTCTATAAACTTAGCCCTACAGAAAGTAAGCAGAAGGAAAACTCCAACCCAAGGAAGTTAGCTACTTCCACAAAAACATAGGCAACAGATAATCTCACACCAGCAAACCCCAAAGAATGAAAACACAAAAACACTCTCACCATTAGACAGGTCTGCCACACAGAAACTTAACAGAGAAATAAAGGAACTGACAGATGTTACAGACATCTATAGAACGTTCTACCCAAACACTAAAAAATATACCTTCTCAGCGCCTCATGGAACTTTATCTAAAACTGACTACATACTTGGTAACAAAGCAAACCTTAACAGATACAAAAAAAAAAAAAAAAGAGTATAACCCCCCTGTATCTTATCAGATCACCATGGCTTAAAATTAGAATTCAACAGCAACACCTATTGCAAAAAAGCCTACAAACTCATGGCAATTGAAAATGGAAAATGTTTAACTGAATCATCACTGAGTCAAGGAAGAAATAAAGAAAAATAAAAGACTTCCTAGAATTCAACCAAAATGAAAGCACAGCATACCCAAATTTATGGGACACTATGAAAGCAGTGCTAAGAGGAAAGCAAGTTCATAGTACAAAGTGCCTACATAAAGAACATGAAGAAATCTCCATTAGTGACTTGACAGCACACCTGAAACCTCTAGAACAAAAAGAAGCAAACTCATCCAGGAGGAGTAGACAATAAGAGATAATCAAATTGAGGGCTGGAATCAATAAAATGGAAACAAAGAGAAAAATGCAAAGGGAAAAGAGAAAAAGAGTTGATTCTTCGAGAAAATCAACAAGATTGAGAAAATCAACAAGACAGAATCATCAGGTCATACTTCAAAAAACGTGTACTCCACAAAACTGGAAATTTTTAAATAAATGAACAATTTTCTGGATAGGTACCACATACCAAAATTAAATCTTTGAGACCAGGTAAACAATTTAAATAGACCTATAATTCCAAGGAAATAAAAGCAGTCATCAAAAATCTCCAAACCAACAAAAGCCCAGGGCCAGAAAGTGTCATCAGTGCAGATTCTACCAGAAATTCAAAGAGTTAATACCAATACACCTCAAGTTGTTCCGCACAATACAAACAGAAGGAGGATTGCCTTTTTTTTTTTTTACGAGACTACAGTTACTCTGATACACAAACCACACAAAGATATAACTAAGAAAGAGAAGTACAGATCAATCTCCCCCATGAACCAATGTTCACACACAAAAATAGTCAATAAAATACTTTATGGAAGATGTCATTCTGTAAATATGCTTCTCTTATTAGTTAATGAATAAAGTACTGTTGGCAAATAGGAAGGCAAGATAGGCAGGACTAGGAGTCAAGGAGGATTCTGGGAGACGTAGTAGGGAAATTCAAGATGTAGAGAATTGAGAAGAATAAGTCCAGACCCTCTCTCTGGTAAGAGAAGACCACGTGGAAACACTTTGATTAATAGAAATGAGTTAATATTTAAGACAGAGCTAGCCAATAAGAAATGCTAGTAAAAGGTCAACAGCTTTATATCTAATACAGTGTCTCTGGGTGTTATTAGAAGCTGACACAGCTGGGGACCAGGCTGGTGGGGAAACTGCTCTTAACAAATACTGGCAAACCAAATCCAAGAGCACATTAAAAAAAAAAAAAAATCATCCACCAAGATCAAGTTGGCTTCATCCCAGGATTGTAGGGATGACTCAACATTTGAAAATATGCCTATGTATCTACCATATAAATACAATGAAAGAAAAAAAACCCACATGATCTCAACAGATACTGAAAAGGCCTTCAACAAAATCCAATACCCCTAAATGGTAAAGGTCTTGGAAAGGATCAAGGACACAAGGAAATACATAAACACAATAAAGGCAATATGCAGCAAGCTAACACCCAACTTCAAAGTAAATGGAGAGAAACTCAAAGTGATCCCACTAAAATGGGGAACAAGACAAGGCTGTTCACTCTCTCCATATGTATTCAATATAGTATTCAAAGTTCTAGCTAGAGCAATAAGAAAACAAAAAAAGATAAAGGGGATACAAATTGAAAGGGAAGAAATCAAACTTTCATTCTTTGCAGATGATATGATAGTATAAATAAGTGACCCCAAAAATTCTACCACGGAACTCCTACAGGTGACAAATACCTTCCGTAATGTGGCAGGATACAAGTTTAACTAAAAATAAAATTACCCTCCTATTAACAAATGATAAATGGTCTGAGAAAAAAAAGAGAGAGAGGGAAACATCAGGCATTACAATAACTGGAAATAACATAAACTATCTTGGCGTAACTCTAACCAAACAAGTGAAAGACCTGTCTGACAAGAATTTTAAGTTTTGAAGAAAGAAACTAAAGATAAAGATATCAGAAAATGAAAAGATCTCCTATGCTCTTGGATAGGCAGGATCAACATAGTAAAAATGGCAATTTTACCAAAGGCAATCAACAGATTAAATGCAATCTCCCATCAAAATCCCAATGCATTTCTTCACAGTCCTTGTAAGAACAATACTCAACTTCATATAGAAAACCAACCAACCAACGAAACAAACAAACAGGATGGCGAAACAATCCTATACAATAAGGGGACTTCCAGGTACATCAGCATCCCTGACTTTAAGCTCTACTATAAAGCTACAGTAACAAAAGCAGCTTGGTATTGGCATAAAAGCAGACACATGGATCAAATGAATCAAAATGAAGACCCTGATATTAATCCACACACCCATGAAGACCTCATTTTTGACAAAGAAGTCAAAATTGTACAATGGAAAAAAGAAAGGATCTTCAACAAATGGTGCTCACATAACTGTATGTTGACATGTGGAAGAATGCAAATAGATCCATATTATCTCAAAATGTCCTTCATAAAAGGAAAAAGATTAATTAGATCCATATTCATTCCTATGCAAGTCCAAGTGAATCAAAGACCTCAACATAAATCCAGTTACAATGAACCTGATAGAAGTGAAAGTGGGAAGTAGCCTTGAATGCATTGGCACAGGAGACTACTCCTTAAATATAACACCAGTAGTACAGAGACTGGGAGCAACAATCAATAAATGGGGGCCTTCTGAAACTGAGAAGCTTCTGTAAGACAATGGATATGGTAAATAAGACAAAAAAAGGCGTCTACACAATGGAAAAATATCTTCACCAACCCCACATCTGATACAGGACTGATCTTCAAAATATATAAAGAACTCAAGAAACTAGACACCAAAATACCAATAAAAAACGGGTACAGATCTAAATAGAGAATTTTCAACAGAAAAAAGTCAAATGGCTGAACGACATTTAAGGAATTGCTCAACATCCTTAGCCATCAGGGAAAAGCAAATCAAAAGGACCCTAAGATACCACCTTATACCTCTCAGAATGGCTAATATATATATATATATATATAATTGATCACAGCTTATGCTGGAGAGGATGTGGAGTCAGGAGAATACTCCTCTACTACTGGTGGGAGTGAAAACTTGTACAGCCACTTTGGAATCACAGAAAACTGGAAATCAATCTACCTCAAGACCCAACAACGTCACTCTTGGGCATATATCCAAAGGATGCACAATCATACCGCAAGGACATTTGCTCAGCTATGTTCATGGCGGTATTATTTGTAATAGCCAGAACCTGGAAACAAACTAGATGCCCATCAACTGAAGAATGGAAAAAGAAAAGGTGGTACATATACACAATGGAGTATTAGTCGTGGTAAAAAAAAAAAAAATGTCATCTTGAAATTTGCAGGCAAATGGATGAAACTAGAAAATAAACATCCTGAGTGAAATAACTCAGACCCGGAAAGACAAACAAGGTACATACTCACTCATAAGTGGATATTATATGTAAAGCAAAGGATAACCAGGCTACAATATACAACCACAGAGAAGCTAGATTAAAAATGGGACCCTAAGAGGGACACACAGAGTGCCCCAGAAAGACAAAATAGTTAAGATCCCCTGAATAATCTAGGAAAGGGGGTAGAAGCAAGGGGGTGGAGGATGGGAACATGAGGGATCAAGCAGACTGAGCTGGGGGAGGAACTGAGTGGGAAGAGGAATGAAAGAGATATCTTTATAGATGATAGAGCCGTTATGGGGTTAGGGAGAAATATGGTGCTAGAGAAATTCTTAGGAACCCACAGGATGACCCCAGCTCAGACCTCTAGCAGTAGTAGAGAGCCTTCTTCCCTTTAATCAGATTAGTGACTACCCCAATTGTCATCATATAACCTACACCCAGTAACTGATAGAAGTAGATGCAGTGATCCATATCCAAGACTGAGCTGAGCTCCTGGAGTTCTGTTTAAGAGAGGGAAGAGGGATCCTATGAACAAGGGGGATCAAGAGCATGATGGGGAAAACACAGACACAGCTGACCTGAGCCAGTGGGGGCTCATGGATTATGGACTGACAATAGCTGGGGAACCTACACGAGACTGGACTTTACCTTCTGAATGTGGGTAACAGTTAT
The DNA here is from genome assembly GCF_943737965.1 of Phodopus roborovskii. Lineage (NCBI taxonomy): Eukaryota > Metazoa > Chordata > Mammalia > Rodentia > Cricetidae > Phodopus > Phodopus roborovskii. The sequence continues at coordinate 7,400,317 of NW_026126514.1, read as the reverse complement.
GTGGCTTGATCTGTTGGAGGTGGTAGGCTAGCACACCAAGATCTATCCTAGGTGCATGAACTGGCTTTTTGGAGCCCATTCCCTATGGTGGGATACCTGGTCTTGCTTCAACTTGGTATGCCAGACTTTGTTGACTCCCCAAGAAGTGGATGGAGGATGGGAAGATTAGCAGGTGCTGGGGGAAGCAGGAGAAGGGGAGGGAGAGAGAACTGGGGTGGTATATAAAATGAAAAATATTTTTTAATTAAAAAAAAAACACATTAAGCACCAGGGTGATGCCAGAAGTTAAAAAGAATTTAAAGGTAAATAAAAAAAGTTTATCTCTTCTCAGGAGAAACAACAAAGATTAAAGCAGACAGACAACAGAGCAACAATTATAAAGAGATACACAAAAGATTGGTGGCAGAATGAGTATAGTCTCAGTGACAAGTTTTGTTGAGACCAGAACTATCCAAAGATATTCATATCATTTTAAATGCTCAGTAATCACATAAACAAAAATAATGATATTCAAATACTGCTTCAGTATACAACATAAAATCATTTTGAGATATCTTACATTCTTTTTAAACTACATTTACAGCATGGCTCCCTTTAGAGTCTAGAAATAGCTATGATTCTGAAAGCTTTTAGAATGTAAGCCCCACCCCACCCCAAACCTACAAAGTTGTCAATAGTATTCACTTGGATACTAGACTTACTACCAGAACAAACACATCTTTTGAGCTCCTGTGCAAGAATATATCTGGATAAGTAAGCAAACCAAAAAGAAATGCTGAGGTTATTTATCTCTGATTATGACAATCCAATGATTTGGATTCAAATCACCCCCTAGCTATTCACAGAAATTACTTTACTGGAATTTTCTTATTTTACTACATAAAAGCAACTTAAAATGTTAATCCTACACAATATTTAGTCCATAGGAAAATGTCCACATTTGTATGAGAAAACTACTTAAAATATATAAATATTCATAAAATTCTACCCTAAAATTTAAGATTTTCAATTTTAATGTCTTATCTGATGTAGAGAATAAACACAGTAAAATAATGGAATCAATCTCCTAAAGCTTAAAATAATTACACCAGCAATAAAAGATTTGTAAAACTCCTATCACCCTATTTAGAATACTAAAAATATTTTTTAAACTGAAGTAATTATTAAAAATATCCCAAAATTTGATTAATTAATGTTACAGTAAATTTTTATTCTTTTACTTTCCTTGTCATTAGATATTTGAAATTTATAATAAATTTCAATATTTTTAGACTTTCCCAATTTTTCTAAGAATAATTTATAAAAATGTAACTAAAACCATGAACAGTAAATTTTAAGCTTTTACATCATACTTTTGTCTTAAGTTAAATGCACCCCGATAATAAATTCAAATTCTGATAACATTTATTAGAGACAAAAACTTTAATAAGTATAAAGAGAAAAACATATTTTCTTTCTATGTCCCTTTCATTTTGTTTAAGAATACCATTAGAATAAGAAAATAAAACAGAAGAAACACCACTCGGATACTAATCGAGAATCACTGACATAAAATGTTAGTTCTAATGGATGGATGATTGTGTTTGGTCTTTTGAAACTTTGAAGTATAGGTAAGTCTTGATCACACAAATTAATAAATCCTAAAGCTGGAGTTAACAATAACCATTACACCCAAATTCTGCAGCTTAGCCCAGGCAATTTTTCAAAAGGTCAGGTTGTGAACTGGAGAAGATCAGGGAGGTCCACCGCGTAGCTTTGTTGCCAGGCATCTCTCGTCTGGATTGTTGCAGGCGTTTATTAGTATTCGTCAGCAGACTCAACAAAGCAAACAAGAAATTCAAGCACGAATAATAAAATGAAATGCTGCTATATAACCCTTTGTCATTCAGCAAATATGGGACTTTTTAGCTACATTGTTCCTAAACCTGGGTTACTACTTTAATTTTTCTCCACAGCGCTGACTGAATGAGTATGCATGTGTGTTAAATGCGCAGCTCCCCTAACAACTGCAGGACTGCCATTTAATCTGTTGGTAGATGGACCATTTCCTGTGGGAACCCTGACTATGATTTCCAGATCCACCAAATAAATCTCAGATTAAGATTCCAAATGAAACCTGCCGTTGGCAGATAAAAAATGTCAAGATGGATATAAACAGTAAAATTATAAATTATCTAGGTGTTGCATGACAAACTAATGCTCAATTTTTTTGTTGACATGTACCCAGATATCAAAACTATATGAGACATTCATCAAATGTCACACTTTCATAATACTGGAGGCATCATTAAAACTGTTTGACTAAGGACCTCAAAGTGTTTAAGCAGTAGCTCAAAAGTATATTTGTGCAAAGTAGAAGAATAAATTTACATATCAGCAGCAGCTCATAAGGGATGGGTAAATATTCTGTTTATCTCTCATTGTAATTCAGGTTACTTTAAATACAAGGTTTTAAGAAATCATTATACTCTATATGGCATTATTACATAACTTCCTATGCAAATGATGTGTTTTATTCAAATTTGCCATCATTAGTAAAAAAAACAGAAACAAAATCTTAAAAACTGAAAAGGTAGAAGGGCTATTTCATTAATAATTCTGACTCTGGCACGTACCTGGCTAGTTTCATGAAAAGCATCCTCAGCCCTAGTTGGAGTTGACATTTTAAACTTTTAAAAGCATTAAATCCTTGAGACCTTGAGATAAAAGAAAAAAAAAAAAAAAAAAGAAGAAGAAGAAGAAAGAAAAGTCTCAGACTCAGAAAAGTAAATTTGTTTTTTGATAATGTGTTCATTTCAAATGACTTGGGGGGGGGGAGGAGTAGAGACAAAAAAAAAAAAAAGGTAATAAAAGGCCAATATAAATATAGACCATCTTAGAAAGCAAATGGCCTATTAAAAATGCACAGTAAGTCCCTGTTGCTAACCTCTTTTAAAATTTCACTAGATCAAGGACTTCTTCAATGACCTTTTGGGGGCTAGGGGTTGGGTCTCTGTTCTTCTTACCTGGGCTAATATAATCCTATACTAATCTTAAAACTCCATATTGTTTATTATAAAATACAAACAAATGAAGGTTCCTGGAGAAAAATAGGATCCCACTGATTTTCTTATTTTCCTATCTTTCAACTCTTAAAAACAACTGAGTAAAAGTTCTTGGTGTTTCCAATTTTGCAACTTGGCTTTAATAAAACATTTTAACTAATCTACTTAAAATAGAGTTTTTAATTATAAATTTTTTGTATTTTCATAATTCTGGGAAAAATACAGAATAATTATTTCCAACTCAAAATGTTAGCATGAGACTTTAAGGGTTATGCATTTATTCTCTCTTAGCAAAATTTTTCCCACTGATATGTACTGTATTACAAGAAATTAATTCTAATTACCCGAAGCTTCTAGAAACTGACACAATATACATTTAAAAGTACTTTAGAGCAGGTGAGAAAATTAGTTAAAAAGAAAATAGCTATTTTATGCCTATCTTGTTGTTTTGCTACACTAACAATGTCCAAAGTAATGAACACTGCCGGTTATATTAACCTATTGAGTTTGATAAATTCAGAACACATGAAATTAACAGCCATAATTAAAAGAAGACTTAATTTGCACTTTTAAAAATATCAAGTCACAAAACTTCCTCATGACTTTCTAGAAAGCATTTTATCAATATGACTGATTTTCATTTTTAGTCATTAGCATGCTAATTTTCAAATATGAAAACATTATGTCCAAAAACTAAAACAACCCAAAATCTAAACATGGAAGTTAAAATATTATTTTTTAATAATCATTCTTTCTTTCACACAGTATAAGTACAATCCTATGATCTAGCAAAGTGTTATCAATTTCATCTAAAACCTACAGACTAATTTTGGCTACCACTGGATACTGAAGACAAAGTCTCACACTTACCAACCACATGAGCCGTCTTAGAATACATCTAATTCAATCACTGAAATAATCTATTTAACCAGTTTCAACAATTTGAGGCCTGTATTATTTAAAATTTTTCATATTATCCAAAGAAGCAAGACTGAAAATAGTATCTGAAATTCTCCCCAAAAGAATGTTCTACATGATAAGAAACCAAGGCACCAAATGTTGGAATATTTGAGTAACTCCTCCAAAAATTCTTTTCCTACTAGATATTTATGCATAACCAATCTGTGAGTAGGTGTACATTGTACCATACAGCATTACCATCCAAGTGCAATCTAAAGAAAATATCTAAAGTGTCTTCAACCCAGAAAGTCAGCCATGCCAGGCCCATTCTACATTCAACACGGAAAACTCAATACCTTGCTTTAACATCAGTTTATATAACATACACTAATTTTCTTGACCAACAAAATGTCAGTGTACATTCAGAACTCTATACTAGTGATTGCAAGAACACAGGATTCTATAAACTAGAAATTCCAATTCATTAAAAGTGAAAGATCCAAGAATAGCACATGAAGATATGTATTATAAATAAGGATTCTGAGAATATTCTGAAGTGACATACAATAGTCAGAAATAAATAAGGATTTGTATTTTAGTGATGAAGAGAGAATATTGTTGAAGAAGAGCTTTTTTTTTACATGCTCAAGCAATATTTTCATGGCCTACAATTAAACTTGAGATAGCATCAACATTTGGAGAGAGACAGAGGGAGAGAGAGAGAGACATCTGTGTTTCAGTTTTCTTTTTAGAGAAGAAGTTAGGTTGGTAAGGAGTGGGGAAGGAGTTAAGGAAAGAAGATGATCATAATATATTGTATGAAATTCTCAAGAATAAAAATAAAATATTTAAAAAAGAAAAAGCATTAAGTTCTCAAGAGAAAAGAATGTAACAATGTAATAGAAATGTGGGAAAGGAGATCCTATGAAAAGATACATTTAACATTTTCAGCATTACTCTTGGTGATAATTCTATAAGCTCAAAGACTAAAAGTACAATAAGAATTTTATATGAACAATTATACCCCCATCTAATTTTAATTTTGAGTAAAGAAGGAGATATTGAGAGAGGAAGACAGATATTCCTATTCTCTCAAACCTTCCCCTTATTGGGAATTTATGGATAGGTTCATGGATTATAACCAACATTCCATAGTGGTCAGCATGCTTGTTGTGAACGGGATTATGTATATGAGGAAACAGGAGGAATATGTGAACACTGTGACATTCTCTCAATTTTGGTGTGCTCAAAAAAAAAAAAAATTAAACACAGCTGCCAAGAAATACTTTTTTAAAGAACCCACTATATACTCAGCTATGTGACATTCATATCAGAAAGGATTATTGATGAAACAGTCCATACTTAGTATCATAACCAGCTAAAAATATGTTACCTTATAAAAATATTTTTGTAAAGAATCCCATTCTTTCACTCAGACACAAGTAGAAACAGAATCATTCATACTAAACTTAAAAATAAAGAAATACAGAATATTATTAATTATACATACTAAAATAAATTATTTTTAGGAAAAGAGCACACTCCACATTATTGCTCTGAAGGGAGCATCCACATTTCCTCAGGAACAGCCAATCCTTATTGGCCACCTGCCAGAATCATAGCTCTTTTCCACCTGATATTCTTGATGGTCATGTGTAGAAGCTACTAGCACACGTTAAGCCAAGTCCTTGGAGCTAAATAGTAAATTTAATCACACTGCAGCCCTGTTCTTTAGAGCATGCATAAAATTATAAAATACAATCTTAAATTCATACTTGCAGAAATAGGCATTTAAGCCTGTATGTCAATGGTACTTGTCTGAAGGTTTTTACTACAATCGATCAGAATTTTAATACATATAAAAATTGGATTTTATCCTAAGTGAATATTATTGATTCTATAGCCTATATACTTCTTTGAAAAATCAAGGTTCTAATGGCATTTGTATATAAATACAAATATAAAAATTATTAAATTATCAACCATATAAAATATTGTTTTTAATGTTTCCTAATATTATTGAACTTGTAACATGATTGTTCACAACAAGAAAGGATAATGTCACAATTTACTTAAATGCACCATAAATTATGCCAGCAATCTTTTATTTTGTTTCTAGAATCTCTAGTCACTCTTGTATCACTTTAGTTAGAATGCTATTTGTTTTATACATAACATATATGTGAAATGCCCATTAAATAAACTCATTTTATGTTTTGGAAATTGTAATAGGGCTTTTCCATACAGAAAATCTGATACTCTTAACAGCAATAAAGAATTGTCTCTTCAAGTCCCCATACTACATGTAAGCATTATAAAACTTGCATCCAAGTCTAAGTGCATGGTAAATAAGACAGCATGAAAGATCTGCTTATCTTACTCCAAAATTTGTGGTATTTCTATCATACCATCTTATTGAAATTAATAAAAAGCATTGGTTTTTCCAGTGTAACTTACCTTCTTTCAAACACAGGCAACAAGAAAAGACTCGAACAAGGAAAGAAGTAATTACTAGTTAGATTATTTACTTAGTATACTTACTAGAAGCCTTTTATTAAATGCAATTTATTTCCTACAACTTAGCACAGAATGGCTAGCTATCTACAGATATGAAAACTTCCAGTGTAAAGAAGTATCTAATCATAATGTCCAGGGAATATAATTCTTTTCTGCAACTGCCAGTAGAAATAGATGCCTCCTCTAATCAACTGTTTTCTTAGTCCCTACCTTGACACAATAATGTTCAGTGTCATCTAAACACACCATAGATAGCTTTCTAGCATGCTTCTTTAGTTGTCTACTTATGAAATGTTAATAAATCATAGTTGGAATTCCATTACAAAAAACAAACTTTACAAAAGATGAAAAGCATGTGCGCATGCACACACACACACACACACATACACACACACACACACACACACACACACACACACACACACACATCTTCCAAAGAGAAATATGAACTAGCCAATAATAAGAGATCAACAATAGTACAAACCTAAAGTGCCAGGCACAAATAAACAGCACTTCAATAAGAAGCTAATACAACACTTAAAAATCATCTTCTGTCTTGTTTCAATTTACTAACTTACTTGTTTAAGGAAAGGTCTCATGTAGCTCATGCTACCCTGAGCCCATTATGTAGCTAAGCACGACCTTGAACTCCCAGTTATCTGGCCACCACTTCCCAAGTGTTGGGATTATAGGTGTGAATAACCATGACCAATTTTATCTATTTTATAGTGGAAAAATTGGGACTATCAATTTTATTTATTTTATAGTGGAAAAATTGAGACCATTTTCTTTATTAAAAAAAAAAACAAGAATCATATGATTTTTGGTCTAGTTTAAAATAAGGAAGATAACTGCTGAGTTTTACTTCAATTTGTACTTCAATTTGCTAACAGATATCTCTAAAAAAAACATCTCCTAAACTCCAACTGTATTTGCTTAAGTAGTTTGGGTGGTGGGTTTTTCACAATGTTACATAAGTCTAGACCCCTGATGTAGAATCACACTCATTTTAAAAGATATTGAAGCTTAAAAGAAAATAGTTTAAAGCTCTGAGGCCCATGTTGAATTGGACTAAGGAAATGTGTAAGTAAAAATAGCTCCTCTTTGTATAAAGTGCATACTAAATATGATTCCCTAAAAATTAAAACTAAGGATAATATTGAAAAAATCATTAAACTAAAGGGTTTTTATTAAAAAGGAGAAAGAGTTCTACAATCTAAACAGAGTATTGATTTTATTTAAAGCTTCCTCAAGCTAGGTAATTCATGCCATTTCTTACTTTCAATTAGTAAAAAGTATTTAAAAGATAGAAGATTTAATGTTTCTGATATGCATTGCAGCCTTTATTTTAACCTTTCTTAGGGAACACTGACCCCTAAAGGTTCTAAATTTAAATAAGTTTCACAATTTTCTAAAGGTAACTGCTACTCAGCCCTTGCTTTTACCAATGCTATATAAATGTACACACTATGGCAAACATATCTAGCCACATAGAATACATAAAATTTCCAAAAGATTTTTGTGATGTATAAAATGCCAAGATCATACTTCTGGGATAAAACTACCCAAATTAGTGTAAGAAATACTCAGGAATTTATATTACTATTCCAAATTACTATACATAGGAGCCTTACAACTTCTTTAATACAATCAAATAAATAAGTGGATATTGGTTCTATGGCGTCCACTAATACCAAAAACTGCAGGCAAGGTACTCAAGTCTTTAAAAAAAAAAAAAAAGTGACACAGAAGCTACAGACAAACTTTTCCAATAGTTTAAATCTTTACAGACTGATTGTAATGTATACTGTTATACAAATAGTCAATCCGCTGTATTCTTTGGAAAATAATGTGAAAGAAATTCTGCAACTGTTCAGTCCAGGCACAAGTTTTCCTCAAAATGTTTTCCATTCAGCTGGCGAGACTCCTGGCTATAAAATCCACAGATATAAAGTACTACATATAATTGCTAAAAAGAACTAATCAACCAAACATAAACTACATGTTCAAATAAATGTTTAAGTTCCTCATGACATTACTCTTTACTTCTTGAGAAAACACAAAAGAATCCTGAGATACACAAAGTGTTTATAAAACGGTGAAATAACCTTATTTAAGAAGTCAGAAGACTGCATCCGTGTGGTTGTGATGTTTCCAGTAACTGAAGCTCTGTTCATTCCTTCATTCAAGTTTGCACTTCAATTATGCAAGAAAACTTAAAAGATGATTTTAGCAGCTTTCACTACCTATCCCATCTATCTTGGGTTCACATTTTCTAGAGTGTGTGCAATGACCAAACACACACAAAAGTAAATGTTCATGTCTGTTACATGATTTATCTAATAAACTTTAAAATATTTCAGCAAACCTTGTGTGAGACATTCAGGAAAAGATTGTATGTGATGTGTTTACTTATGCATATACATATATATATATGTGTGTGTGTGTGTGTGTGTGTGTATGTGTGTGTGTGTCTGTGTGTGTGTAAATATGTAACAATAATAAAGAGGGAAAGACCATAAACTTAAGAGAGTGACTGGGAAAACATAGAAGGAATAGCAGGGAAGAAAGAGAAGGAGGAAGTATTATAATCATATTTTAATTAAAATTATATTTTAAAAAGGAATACAGAAAAGAAAGGCCATTTGGGTATTCCTTGTTGAATTTAAGACATTGTGAAGACATAGCTACGTAAGTTCCTACAAACTATCTGGCATCTATGATTTGGTCCTAAAATGTTACTTTTCAAAGGTGTCCCAGGCATCAGGTATCCCTTGTTGATTGCATTAAACCTGAGAAGTGCTTCCTCCACAGCTTCCATCTCTTTAGATTAATTAACAATGATTCCCTTGGTTCCTTAATGATCCTTCAGTCTCTAATGTGAATTATATGACTTTCACAACTATGTGACCTCAGACTAGAGAATGTAAATAGGAGGCATCATTATATACCTTTTTATTGTATTTTGTACCTAAATTCAATGAAATGCCTTTTCAGCTATTCAAAATAAGAATGTTTGTTTATTTGAATAAGAGAAGAAAATAGCTACAACAAATTAGTTCCAGTTTACATTAAAAGTTCTTATCAAAAAACTAAATAAAACCAAAGTAGACCAATAGTAAGTGCAGAGAAACCATAATTGTTACAATGAAACCATATACAAATACAATGTAGACTATCACTTTAAACAAAACTCAATCAGCTATTTGAATCATAAACTCATCAAAAGCAGCTCAGAGTCTCAAGCAAGAAACTAAATCACTAATGGCAGTGTAAATAGAAAGTTGTAACTATGAAGATCAAAATCAAACAAAGAAGTCAGAAAACACTTAATAAAACATAGTATCTTTCTAAACTTCAAAAGTGCATGTAGTAATTTACTCAGTGACCATCAGACTGTCCCTTTCAGTCCTCTTTTTTTTTTTAAAGTACATACTTTATAAGACTTTTATTAGATGGAAAGAGCCCCAAACCAAGAGACAGAACTGAAATCTTTTAGTAAGTATCCTATTTTTAGATGGCAAAACTAAGATGAAATAAAAAAAAAAGAAGAATAAAAAAATTTAAGTCTTCCTTCTCCCTCAGCATTTATCAGCCTGCCTTAATGTTTGGACTGTCATTCTGTTTCTGTCTCTGCCACTGTTTCTGCATACCTATGCCTTCCCTGTGTCTGTCTGTCTGTCTGTTAGCGAATTAGCCTTTATATATCTGTACATCTTTGCACACTGCTGTCTTTGCAGTTCTGACTCTGGGTCCTTTTGTCTTTGTTCCTCTCTGAGTTTCTCGAGTGTTTTACTGTAGACATGTTTCTGCTCCTCGGTTTGCTCTAGGTGTTTCTATGTTGATATGCCTTTCTCCTCTGTTACCATGTACATGTTTGTTCCCTCAATGGCACTCTTTCACTCTGCATGTTTTGCCTCTGCTAGGTCCTATGCTTTTCTGTGCATATGCTGCACCTTTCTGTTTTGTGTTTCTTTCCTCCCTAGTTCCTCACTGTATAGCTCTATCTCCATGATGTGTCTCTCCAAATCCAGTATCTCTTTTCCTTCCAGCTACTATGTGTGTTTCCTTATGTACATCTCCACATGTATATCTCTAGTTTTTTTTTAAATCTTCTCCAAATATTCCTCTGTCTTTCTCTAACTGTGCCTCTGTATGTCTATCTCAGTCAATCACTGTCCAAGTCTCCTTCATCCTTTTGCGTATACATTTGCTTTTTTTTTTTTTCTGTTTATCTTTTTTGTTTTTTGGATCCTCTTCGCAAAATCTTTTCAGTGGGTTTTCTTTCTTTATGAGCATGTATGATTTTTTTGTGGTATGTATATGTCTCTCTGTCTTTCTTGGTGTTTCTTTTGCAACAAATCTCTTTGTGTGGGTTTCCTTTGTGTGTGTGTGTGTGTGTGTGTGTGTGTGTGTGTGTGTGTGTGTGTACATGTGTATGTATGCATGGATGTGCAACACTGTGTGTACTTGTTTTAGGCTAACATATTTGTTAGGACAAATATATTCCATTTAGTGCCTTGAACTGCCACCACATGAAGCACTTGATATTAACATGTAGAGTCCCCACCATCTGACCGGCCCTCCGTGTGCACTTCTGTTCTTGTTTGCTCTGGCACTGTCTCTGCTTTTGGCTCCAAGATTGAAGCTAAAATAAAGCCAGCTCTAGAGAAATAAACTTAAAACAATATATCAAAACACACATTAATCTCACCTTTATTTAACAGATTTATAGGATAAATGGCTTTCTAAAACATCTATAATAGGAAAATTAACTGTCTTTCAACAAGTGAAATTGTTTTTCTCAGAAAAAAAATGTTATTTCTTCACAAATGTGTTTTCATAAATACAGGTTAAACTTTTATACATTCTAACTTCTTGGGTTATAGAATATATAATTTATTTGACTTGCATTTTCAACTGCAACCTCCTGTGTTTAAAACTTTACGATTCATACTATATATAAACTCTGTATCTAAAACTTCAAATTTATTGATTTCAATTTATTACAGATACACTCACATATAAACACAACACCTCTAAAGGCAATTTAAGATTGATATTCTATTTTTTAATTGTTAACTTATGAAATCACTGGGATTTTTCTTCTGCATTTGCTTTAATAAATATGATCAAAGTAATACAGGTTTTCTTTCCCTCCTTATTTTACTTTCTTCATCCTTTCATTTTAATAGAGAATAAAATTAGATATACCACATAGCTAGAACCCTGTGTTCTTTAAAAAGTACTCAAATAAAGCTGTAGTAAGCTTCTTCTTTTCCAATTTTCTCTAAATATGTTGATCTGGAGTTGGCAATCTTTTTCTAAGTTCCTCATTTACTTTTGGATTAGCTGAAAATATAGGAAGTTATTAATATCAAAGAAGTATGTTCTAGTCAATGAAGCTATTTCCCTACATATTGCCCAAAAAGGTTAATAATAATTGCAGTATTTTAATAAGAAAGTCATATAGCAAGACATGTAGAAAATACAGTCTTTAATAACCTCTGGAGTATTTTAAAGCATGTCTTACAGGCCTTAATGTGCTTAGTAATATACTACTTAAAACCATAATTTTATCCCTCTGCAATATACAGTCACTCTTCCTCATCATTTACCCAGCTAATGAATGCCAGCAATTAGTAAAATGTAATCCCATTGCACAATCATTTTAATGCTTTTAGCACTCAGAAAAGTAAACACCAAATTAATACTGCTCAAGCCATATCAGATCCTAGTTGGAAGCAGGCAATTATAGTTCAGCTCCTCAGGTGTAATTAAATGATTGGAATGATTTAGTTCCATAAATGCAAGTTAATTCATAAGCAAGCAACAAATATACTGGGAGTAATTACAAGAAACATTGACAGCCTAAGCAGGGCACTTTTTTTTTTTTTTTTTAAATAAACCTGATGTAGTAAAATGCTGCCCTCTGCTGGGCAGAAAAGTGAATTTCTCCGAGCCAATGATTTCCACTTCAAAAATCTTTGTAAGCCTCTAGACAATAAATGGCATATTAACTTGACATCATTTTGTGTCTCACTAGCCCAGATAAATGTATTATTGTATAGTAATTTATATAATCAATATAATTAATTATTTTCTAAGTAAAAGTATTTGAACCTAAGAGCCAAAATGAACAGAACAATTTCTAAATTTTAACAAACTCAAATCATGCTTGTATAGTATTGATTGACATAAGCGAATCTTCTTGCACCATCTGGATTGTCAATGCAGGGTGGATATGTCAAAAACTAAGCTAGGCTTTCATAAGCTGCAAGATTTGTGTGAAAAAAAAATGTAAACGGATATAGGGTATTATGACTTTATATAATGACCTAAATTTGTTTTTTAAGTTTAATAGTAAAAATTAATGACTGGTAGAATTGTCATTGTACGAATAATACTTTAAAACATTATGTGTACTTGTGTGTTTGTTTGTCCTGTGTATGTGTTCATGCCTGCAGAGGCCAAAGATGCCCAAGACCCCAAGAGCTGGAGTTCCAGGCAGTGGTTAGCTGCTTACTGAGTGTGCTAGGAACCAAACTCAAGGCCCCTGGAAGAGCAGCAAGTGCTCTGAACTACGGATCTATTTATCCAGCTCAAGAATAATTTGAAAAATAAAGAATAGAAGCACACAGCAAATGCCTCCTGGTCCTATTTACAGAACTCCCAACTTTTATTTTCTTACTTTAAAATTAAGAAAGAACCTACTTTGGTTCTATTTAGCAGATGGTCCTTAATGTCACATATTTAGGAAGCTTACTCATTATATTTTAAAGATGTTATAATCAATGCCGGTGTTAAAAGCATCTGTTTATAACACAAACCCTAACATGTATCCCTTTGCCTTTCTGCAGAACTGAACATGTTCTCTAATAAAATTCTGCAATTACCACAAATGTTTGTCTTCAATAAATGCAAACACACAGTGTTTACCACTACACCATCATCCTTTGGAAAGGAGAAAATTTCTACATCAAATGCTATTTTAATTTGTTCTCAAATGCATTAAAATCATATTCAAAATAATTTCTTAAGTAAACTATAAAAATAAATCAAAATATTAAAAAGTCCTGTCACGAAGTTTGAAATGTACAGCACATTTTCTTTGACCTTGATGTCAGAGTCTTATTTTTCAATTCATATCTTGTACACTGTAAGTTAATTGCTTTTGGAAAGTACTTATTATTCATGTAAAAATTAATGTGCCAATGTGTTTAAATCCTCTTAAATGACCATTCATGCATCTATCTTCTTTAAGTGGCAATGAAATCTGTCAAAAGACATCAATGCAAAATGATCTTAAAGAAAGTTCTAATAGAGATTTTTTTTCTGCTAACATGATTTTCATATTCACTAACTTTACTTAAATTCCATTAATTTTTTAAGCTACTTTTAATAAATTCACCAAGTAAAAATTTTAGGCCTCATAGTCTGTCATTTGTGTTCCAGCTGACATTATGAATATTAATAACTGTGTTATCCTGATTAAATAGGCTTCATATGAAATCCCTGTGAATCCTATAGCTCAGACATCTCATTTTTCCAACTCTTTATGAATTTGGATTCAGACATTAAACTGGAAAAATCTTAAAAAGCAGATTTAATGGCACATTTGCATATTCTTAAGCAAAAATTAAATGTTTTAAGAATTCTAAATAATTAAAATATCTATATATTGTAACAAAAATATATTTCTATAAACATGTAATATTTTACCTTCTATTTTTTAAGACAAGGATTAATGATATTAAAGTACTGCTTATTGTCTTTAAGAACTTCATAGTAACAACTTTCAGAAAAATATGGATTTATATAAAAAATAATAGAGCAATCTTAGAGTATTCGATCAGATAAATTCATATTTCTAATAAAAATGTTAATTTATAGACAATACAAGGTAATTGTTTAGTTATTAATAATTTACAAAAATAAAATTTACTATTAACCAAAATTGTAAGTTGTGCTAGAAAGAATATCCTGTTTTGGAAAAACTAATAAAATGAACATAGTATAACATTAGCCTTTATGAGTTAAAATATTCTAGATCCCAAATTCCTAACCTCATTCCTCCAAGTTTCTTTTAATTCTCCAAGGAATGAGTATTTTCATTATGAAGAATAAATAAAAAAGAAAAATTAAGCAAACTGTACACTCCCTTTTCTCTGTAAGTACATGGGTATCTCAATGTGTGATACAGTTACCTATACTCATTCAAAAAAATGTAGATCGAGAAAAATTTAAACAAACATTTCTTTGCTCTCAAATGTGGCTAACCTCTCTGTTTGCTCAGCATTAAAACACTTCATGAAATAAAATTTGTTCATAGACTACTCTGAAATTTCTGATTTGTCTTAAAAAAATAAGTAACATGTTACCTTTAAAATTAATATAGTTTTACAGAAGGGTTTTTAAAGTAGAATTTTCATTCTCCAGTGTTACAGCACCCAGGATTTTTTTTTCAAATATGCATACATATGTTTTGCTTGCATACATTACCCATTCATGCCTCCGTCCCTACTGCAGCCAGAAGAGGGTGTTAGATCCCCTAAGACTGAAATCACAGATAGTTATCAGCCTTCATGTGGGTGCTGGGGCTGAACCTAAGTACCCTGGAAGAGCACCCACTGCTCTTAACCCCAATGAGCCATTATAGGGTTTTAAAAACTTAAGTTAAATAAGCAATGACCTAAAAACTACATCTTCACAAAGTTTTTGGTTTTTCATTTTCTCTTTTTGTTTCTTCTTCATTTTATTTATTTATTTATTTATGCTGGCTTTGGTTACTTAATCTATTGAACAAAATAATCTCCTCCTAACTGAATCATGAGTTTATGTATGCTAAATCCAAGTGTCACACTAGTAATCCTTTGAAACACTACAACATATTCAACTATAAGCCTCAAATTTCGTGTTTTCCATATTGCAGAATGTTGACAATTTCTTTATGGAAACAGTTTCACTGAATAGCCAAAGGGGAACACCATACATTCAAGATCCAATTGTTTTGTCTTGTGATATAACATACATACACCGTAAGAATATGGTCTACCTAGCTTTCCATCTTATTGCAGAAAAATCTCTCAAATATTCACAATCCATGATGCATTCTTTTCCCAAAAGAATTTCTTTCAGCCAACTGCCTACTCACTACAGCACAACAGCAATTAGTATTCCTCAGAGTCAGGAGAGGAGGTTTAGAAAGAAAGCATATGGAATAAACATGACTCTGACTCATAGTTATCAAAAATAGAAAATTCAAATATTTTTTGACCTTACAGTTCTAAAACTGAAGGTATTTACAAAAATGTTTCTACGTACAGAATAGTCATAAAAGCAATATAATTTCTAAGGGCAAATGCTGACTGGACTTCTCTTCCTCATACACACCTAGCTGATTCTCACCTAGATGCCTTTGTACTTGCCATTCCCTCTGCCAGACTCTTCCCTAGATTTGTACACAGTTTTTCTCATCATTTAGGCATGTCTAAGAAGTCATCACTTCAGAAGGATGTTGCCTAGCCATCTTATCTAAAGACTACATTAACTATGCTGCCATCTTCAGAAACCTAATTTAATTAGGTTTTATTTCTTTGTTTCTGGTATTTATTTCTTTGTTTCTCAACAACTGCATACATGAAAGTTACACAGAAACAGGCCCCTGCTTTCTGCATCCAAGTAAGAAACTTGGAAGATGTGAAACAAGTACCAGGGATGTGATGAACAGATGAAGGTAGACAGAAGACAGGTAGAAACTAGAATGAGCACAAATGTCCATCAATAAAGAACTGGTCAAAGAAAACATGACATAATTAATAACATATCAAGTCTATAAGGTTTATACTACAAACACAAGAGGTATACATAAAACATATGGAAGATTGTTTTAACAAATATTATTAAGCATTATTAAGCATACACTACCAACAAGACACTGTTCTAACAGATTAAAAAAAAAAGAAGAATGCAGATTTTTCCATAGAAATATATTCGTTGTCAAAACGACACAGTGTATGGATACATTAATGACAGCAAAAGTTTTAATTATATCTGAATATGCTTAAATAGGCAGAGTATTATTCTTAAATGCAGACACATATGAAATGATTTCTAGTGAATTGCCTGCAGAAAAGGTCAGCATTAGAAGGAAAGATGGTAACAATTGGAGAAAGAACTGTTTACTTCATTTCATATCTGTAAGCATACCGTTGCTTTAGTGTACATCTGAATTGTTTTCATTTAAAATTTAAATATTTGTAGGTAACTTTGTGATTTAAATGGAAACCGTCAAGGCATCACATTCCACTCGAAAGTTCCAACACTAATAGGAAGGAAGCTATGTTTAATGACTCTCTGACTAGCCTTTTATGATTATATTTTTTATAGTTACTTGCTTGCTTGGGTTAAGTATATGAAAAAGCTCAACACAAATTAATAAATAGGGTAAGGGTTTCTGACAACTGACCAAATCTGTATTTCAGCCCTAGGGAATAAACCTAGGGCCTTGCATATACTAACCAAGCACTAGTTGTTGAGCTACATACCATCCCTTGATTTTGTTTTTTTCCAGACATGTTGTCCTTGGAGAGCATGTTGTCTATGGAGAGCATGATGGCCTTAAACTCAACAACCTTTTTTCTTGGCCTCCTGAGCACTGGAATCGCAGGCTCATTTAATAGGTTGTGTCAAGACATCTGATATAACTGTTTCTTAAAACCACATTTCTTAGTTCAAACTAAGAACCATTTATAAAAGTGTCAGAATTCAGGAGTCTGCAGTTTTAAACTTTATAATGAAAATATATTAATCTACACTATGGCGATTTTTCTGCAACAGATAATTCCTCTTCAGTATACTGCTTTAGTCATAACAAATTTCCTATCACTAAAGTCATTGTACTAGAAAATGCATCATTCAACTTGGCTGGATCAGCTGCTTGATCAAGCAATAATTTACCTGTGCTCAGATAGCTGGATAGCTAAATGTTTAAAATCAACAGACTTGGTAAAATGGACTGTCTTCTCCAATGAGCGTGAGCCATGCAGCCAGTCAGTGAAAGGTCTGCTGACTCTACAGAGAGAAGACTGCCTAACTGTCTTCAGACTGGAACAGCCTTCATACTCAAATGTCAGGTTTATTTGGGCTCAAGACTACTAGGCTTCAAACTCAGGGCACCACCATAAAGGCTCATGGTTCTGAGGCCTGTAGACTGGGATGGAACATTTAGAACAGGATCTCCATACTTACCAGGAGACTACAGACTTGTCAGCCTTCATAAGGAATGAGCTAATTCCTCACCCTAAATCAAACTACTAATTCACCATTCATTCATTCCTTTATCACTTATTTGCCCTCTGAATTACCCTAATAGTCATGAAAACTCATCAAATTAAGAAAAACTAAGTATCTGGTGTTCTACATTTTCAAAATTTAGAAAGAAAAAGAACATAGACTATTTTGATGGTGCAGTAGTCTTCAACATAATTGCAAACAACACAAGAATATATGACATGGTACAGCCAAAAGGGGGAAAAAAAAGAAACAACAAAACTTTAAAACTAGTATTATTTTCAGAGGGCTAATCATATACCAGGATTTTACAAAATATCCTGAAACTTTTTGCCTCAAGCCAAACTAAACTAAATCACTTAATCTAGCACAGAACAGACTATAAAAATTGAGTCAGCTTATAGAATAGTTTCTCCCAGGAACAAACAACCTGTTTTCTTAAGATTCATGTGGGTGCCAAGTTCTGATGCAATGGCATATTCCTACACACAAAAGCTTACATTGCCACACAACCAACTGAAGTTCTTGGCATAGATATGGTAAAAAGCATTTGAGCAAGTCAAATCAATCTCTAATGACAATTTTTAAGCACCACCACTTGAAATCAGGTGAAACATCTACCAGAGAAATTCTTCTAAAGTAAATAAAAAACTAATCATATAAATTATACAACTGATTCCATATCATAAAAAATAAAAATAGATTTTCTCTAATTGAAAAATTCATTTAATAATATTCTGTAATTTCTAAAGTTTAACTATACATACTAGCAAAGACATTAATAGAGGCACATATATGAGAACAGGTACAGTGCTAACTAATACCAACAGTTAAATTGAGTTTTGAACACTTAATAACAGTTCCATACTTCATAGTGTTTACCTAGGCAATTTCCAAAGACTATAAAATCAACTTATTTCCAACAAGTAATGGTGTATGCTAGCTAGACATTTTATTCTATAAATTGTAAAGCTAAATACAGTATCTAAGTTGTAGAATAAAATTACTAGAAACAAGTTTCTCCTGTTTAAATGTTTCCTCCACCAGATAGTCTAGCTCATTGCTTTTAAAGCTCTGCACTCCACAAAGTCTAAGGACAATTCCACTGAACTGATCTTATGTTTTGTCATTTATGATGCTGAGAATCAAGCCCAGGGCTTCACAGACAACAGGAAAGCACCCTAGCACATTTTTCTGAATGATAAAGATGGCCATTGCTCTATTTTCTAAAATGTGCTCATTTCTACCTGAAATTTCATCAAAATGGATTTTTATTGTCTGGCTTATGACAACTCCTAGGGATAAGGACATTAACTATGATGTGTTGCTCTACTTAATCACCAAATAAACTTTTTGCATCACTCTTTAAATTTTAACAGTGTGCCCTCATGGGGTCCCACCTCTAAAATGGTTCCAGCACCTCCCAATGGTGCCATGGGCTGAGGACACATGGGCCTTTGTGAGGAGCATACCAAAACTGTAGCACCCAGATGAGATAAAATGTTGGTTAAAATCTTACTATAAGTTAAGAGCTCATAAGATTTGCAAATGATTTAACCCAAAGATACCAGACACATGCATGAATTCAGTATTCCTTACTAATTCTGCCTTAACATAATGATCAAAGGCTGGTGGAACTGAGTTTGGCAATGCGCTGTTTTCTGTCTAAGAACATTACTAAGACTATTCCTTAAGGCAGAATGAAGGAATCTGAATTTAAGCAGACCTATAGTCAAAATAATCAACACACAGAGTTTTAAAAGGATCATCTCCTAGGCAGTGTCTCTAGACCCTTGAGGCTATGACATCATACCTCAATATTCAAGCACTTATTACTTGTGACACAAGGATGAAGATGGGAAGAAACCAATGACTATACTTCAGCAGATTCTCAAAAAGATAGCAGCAGAATCTAAATCTGTCTAAATTCCAACACACTACTTTTTAAAAATATAAGCAAACCTGTCCTGGGCCTAGTCAGAAATGTAGCTATTATCAAAGGTCACCAAGCAATTCTGAGTTCAGAAAATTTTAGCATTTCCTGGATCTGTCGATCATTCAAATGAGGCCATTACTGTGGGTTGGATGTGCTTTGTCCCCAAAGGGCTCATGTGCTAGAATTTCAGTCCCCATTGTAGTGATGTGGAAAGCAATGGAACCTTTAAGAAGCAGCGCCCAGTGGCAGTGTTTTAGGTCATTAGGAGTCTACTTAGGAAAAGAATGTTATTTCCGGGCATGAATTATTGGAAGAACAAGCCTGACTCCTCCCGTCTCTTTTTGGCTTCCTATTTCACAATGATCCTTCACTGCTCCTGCTTCTGACATTCTGGTGTCAACTACCATGAATTAATACTACAGCTAAAAGGATTTTATGCAGAACTAGCACAATGCTGTCTGGAATACAAGCTTCTGAAAATGTGAGTTAAGTAAACTATTTTTCTAAGTGCTCACCTTCAGGTGTTTCATTACAGTAAGAAAAACAGACATATATATGTACTTGACACAGACTGCATAGAACACAAATATGTGCTAGAAGGAAAATGATAGAAGTTTACCCAAATAAAGACCAATTCATACCTTAAAAATATTGATAGCAACACCTTGGCTCCCTAACAGATATGGTGACTCACATGTCTGTAATCCAGGACTCTGCTAACTGAGGTACATAGCAGGGGTGAAGAGAGGGAGAGAGAAAAAAGAGAGAGAAAAAGGGGAGAGAGACAGACAGACAGAGACAAAGAGAGAGGCCATAATATTTCCCAATATAGACTACTATATGATGATTCCTGTGACTCACCAACAAACCACAACAGACCACTTGTTTGAACAGTAAGAGTTCCCTAACTGGTGTATCGAAGCCAGTTGTCAAAAGATACTATGGCCCTTTCAACTCCAAAGATAAGCATACCATGTCTTTCAGCAATCGGTCATAGATAGGATATTTACATAAAACCAGAAATGAAGGTTATAAACAAAGACATTTTATTCCCTTTTGCCAGAGAGCCAATCTTTTATCATTAACTACTAGAATGTCCCTGGCTACCTCGAGGACAGTAATGTCTTTGAATATTAGACTATGTATAGCTTACATTCAGTAAAAGTGTGGTGGATGATATTAAAGGGGATGCTACACGATGATTCTTTGAAGAGACTCTGAACATTAAATAGTTTTGGATCATTTGGGTAAAATCCAGTAGAAAGATCTTAGAAAACTAAGTAATGAAAAAAACAGAAATAGTATATATTTATACAGCTGTTGCCTCAGTGAAAAACAAAGGTGCTGAGATAAATGTTCAATTTACATTCTTCATTAGTTCACGAGCTAATGAAAAAAGAGCACAAGGTTTCTCTATCAATGCAAATACAGGAAAATGATATGGAATATATAAACACACAGGATACGTAAGCTAGAAAAGCACAAGCTCTTTTTATTCCAGAGTAGTAGTTCATAGGGGCTGTGGGGAACTTATAAGATTGCTTCACAGGTTAAGGCATTTGCCTTGAAACCTGACGATCTAGACTCAATCCTTGTTACTCATGAGGTGGGGAGAATTGACCTTCATGAGTTGTTCTCTGACTTCCACACACAAGCAATGGTAGACGCATGTATACACACAAATAAAAAATAAATTAATTTAATAATGATATTTTTAAAAAAATGAAATGACTTTGATGCAGCCCTGAACAACACCTAATGGTTTTCAGCAATCAAAACAATTCAGGAAAATTTAACATTAAAATGGTGAGAAAGAACTTAGCCTCTTAGTGCACTAGTTCTTACATGCCACCCCTTTC
This sequence comes from Phodopus roborovskii, assembly GCF_943737965.1. Classification (NCBI taxonomy): domain Eukaryota; kingdom Metazoa; phylum Chordata; class Mammalia; order Rodentia; family Cricetidae; genus Phodopus; species Phodopus roborovskii. The sequence continues at coordinate 7,378,769 of NW_026126514.1, read as the reverse complement.
AGCCTTTCCATATAGCCCATCTCCATTCTGATGTGATGCAACCAACCCACAGAACTCATCTTTACCACAAAACCAAAGCCCCACATTAGGCTGGGACTCAGGGATGCCACATTTGGACAGGATACAGAGTAGGCAGTAGCAACCAAAAAATGAAAGGAAAATCCAGCCAGCAAAGACAAGACCAGATAATAAGAAATGCTTCAAAACCATAATGCCAGTTGCCCAGATCCCAGTGCAATAACACTAGCACCAGTAACCAAAGCACTATGCATGCACCAGAATCTATCAACCCCATTGCAATAAGCCTTGATAAAAGCTGTTTACCTGAAACTCAAAAATTCAAAACAACAATTATGAATATTTTAAAGATCCTAAAGAGGATATGAGCAAATCCTTTAAGGAAAACCATGAAAACACAAACAGCTGAATGAAATAATGAAAACAATTCAAAAAAATAAAAGAAGTTAACAAAAAAACATCACAAAACAAACAAAAAAGTGAAACAAATAAAACTGGAAGAGAAAAACAAAATGTCAGATTAAAAAAAAAAAATACTCAAAGGTAAGCATCACCAATGGATTACAACACAGAGAAGATCTCGGGTCCTCAAGACAAGACAGAAGAAATGGATAACTCAGTCAAAAAGAAAATGTTAAATAAAACAAAACAAAAATCCAATGAAACTGAGACAGCATAAAAATACCAAACCTATAAACAACAGCCTTAAGGTAAGAAAAGAACAAACCAGAAAAGAAAATACTTTTAACAATCATAGAAGAAAATTTCTCCACTCTAAAGAAAGAGATGCTTATTAAGATACAAGAGGCATACAGGTTTAGTCCCACCTACACCTACCAGGAAAGAGTGAGTGGGGGCCCTTCTCTGGTCTGCCTTTCCCTCAATTTCCTTATAGTTTCCTGAACCAGGGACTTCTTGCATGCATAGTAGACCTCCCGGCAGGCCAAACCATCCAGAGTTTGCCAAGTTATCAGTCTTAGTCCTGACTTGCACTCACTGGGAGAGTCTTATGCCTGCCTATGCCCACCTAGACTTGTCTGCACCCCACTGGGAGAGCCACTGGAAACTTGGACCTGCCTGCACCCACTGAGAGGGAAACTTGAATATGAACCAACCAGGAGAGTGAGAGACCCTACCAGCACCCACTGGAAAGAGGGATGAGAAGACAACAGTATAACAACACATTCAACAACAGTTAGACCAATATGACTGACTCCACCAGAGTCTAGGGACTCTACACCAGCAAGACCTGAACAACCCAACTCAGATGAATCAGAAAAGAATGGTCTTAAAAACAACTTTATAAAGATGACAGAGACCCTCAAAGAGGAAATGAGAAAATCTCTTAAAGAAATAGAAGGAAAAAAAAAAACAAACAAAAAATTTCAAGAAATAGAGGAAAAGCCAAAAAAATGCAAAAAAAAAAATAAACAAATCTCCTAAAGTAAGGAAAGCCAAGAAAAAACAACCAAACAAGTGAAGGAAACAATTCAAACAGTACACTGCTTGAAAGCTGATCGTCACAATAAAGAAAACACAGAATGAGGCAATATTGCAAATAGAAAGGCTGGGTAAACGATCAGGAACTACAGATGTAAGCATAACCAACAGAATACAAGAAATGAAAGAGAGAATCTCAGGTGCTAAAGATAAACTAGAGGAAATAGAATCATCAAACAAAGAAAATCTTAAGTCCAACAAATCCCTAACACTAAATATCCAGGAAATGTGGGACACTGTGAAAAGACCAAACCTAAGAATAATGATTATAGAAGAAGGTGAAGAAACCAAGCTCAAAAGTACAGAAAATACATTAAACAAAATCATAAAAGAAAACTTTCCCAATCTAAAGAAAGGCATGCCTATGAAACTACAAGAAGCTTACAGAACACCAAATAGACTGGATCACAAAGAAAAATGGTCCCCTTGTTACATAATAATCAAAACACCAAACATACAGAATAAAGAAAGAATACTTGAGAGCAGCAAAGCCAAGTAACATATTAAGGCAGACCTATTAGAATTACACCTGACTTCTCCTTGGAAACTTGGAAAACCAGAAGGTCCTGGATAGATATTCTACCAACACTCAGATACCACGGATGCCAGCCCAGACTACTATTCCCAGCAAAGCCTTCAATCACTATAGATGGAGAAAACAAGATATTCCATGACAAAACAGATTTAAACAATATATATCACAAAGAAAGCTGTACAGAAAGTACTGAAAGAAAAATTCCAACCCAAAAAATGTTAACTACACTCACTTTACCAACATCCAAAAAACAAAACAAAACAAAAAAGGTGTGTGAGGGGAATTCACACAATACCAACAATAAATCCAAAACAAACAAGAATACAAGAATTAATAATCAATGATCATTAATATCCCTCAATAAAAATGGTCTTAACTCGGCTATAAAACTACACAGGAAAACAGAATGGATACAAAATGGATACAAAGATAGAATCAATCCTTTTTCTGCTTTACAATCAAATGGACCTAAGAAAAAAGATGATGTAAGTATCCTACTATCTAACAAATTAGACTTCAAATGAAAATTAGTCAAAAAAGATGAAGAAGGGCATTTCACATTCATCACAGGAAAAATCCATCAAGATGCAATCTCCATTCTGAACATCTATGTATCAAATACAAAGGCACCCACATTCATTAAAGAAACATTACTTAAACTCAAATCCCAAATAAAACCCAACACACTTACAGTGGGGGACTTCAACACCCCACTCTCAACACTGGATAGAATTACCAGAAAGAAACTTAACAAAGAAACAAAAGAACTAACAGAAGTTATGATCCAATTGGGTTTAACAGACATCTATAGAACATTCCCTCCAAACACAAAAGAACACACCTTCTTCTCAGCTCTACATGGAACCTTTTCTAAAATCGACCGACCACATACTCGGCAACAAAGCAAACATTAATAGATACAAAAAAAAACTGGAATAACCCCCTGTATCTTAGTGGATCACCATATTTTAAAGTCAAAATCCAACAACACAAATTGCAAAAACCCTACAAACTCATGGAGATTGAATAATGCGCAATTGTATCACTCCCAGGTCAAAGAGGAAATAAAGTAAGAAACTAAAGACTTTCTAGAATTCAGTGAAAATGAAGACACAACATACCCAAACTTATGGGACATGTTGAAAGCAGTGCTAAGAGGAAAGTTCATAGCACTAAGTGCTCACATGAAGAATCTAGAGAAATACTCACACTAGAGAAGTAACAGCACACCTCAAAGCTCTAGAACAAAAGGAAGCAAGCTCATCCAGGAGGAGTACACTCCAGGAAATAATCAAATTGAGGGTTGAAATCAATAAAGTAGAAACTAGAAAAACAATATAAAGAATTAATGTAACAACGAGTAGCTTCTTCAAGAAAATCAACAATATATTGACAACTTTTTATCCAAACTAACCAAAAGGCAGAGAGAGAATTTACAAACTTAAAAAAATCAGGAATGAAAAGGGGAACATAACAATGGACACTGAGAAAATCCAAAGAATCTTCAGGTAATACTTTGAAAACCTGTACTCCACAAAATTGGAAAATTTAAAGAAATGTACAATTTTCTAGATAAATAACACTTAAAAAAATTAAATCAAGAACAGATAAGCAATTTAAATAGACCTATAACCCCGAAGGAAATCAAAGCAGTCATCAAAAGTCTCAAAACCAAGAAAAGCCCAGGCCCAGATAGTTTCAGTACAGAATTCAACCAGAAATTCAAAGAACAGCTAATACCAATACTCCTCAAATTGTTCCATACAATAGAAGCAGAAGAGTCATTGCTAAACTCTTTCTTTGAGACTACAATTACATTGGTACCCAAACCACACAAATACACAACTATGAAAGAGAACTACAGACCAATGTCCCTCAAGAACATTGATGCAAAAATACTCAATAAAATACTGGCAAATCAAATCCAAGAACACATCAGAAAAATCATCTACCACGATCAAGTAGGCTTCATCCCAGAGATGCAGGGACGGGTCAACATACAAAAATCCATCAATGTAATCCATAATATAAACAAACTAATCTAGAAAAACCACATGATGCTGAAAAAGCCTTTGACAAAATCCAACACCCCTTCATGATAAAGGTCTTGGAGAGATCAGGGAGAATAGGAACACACATAAACACAATAAGGACAATATACAACAAGCCAACAGCCAACATCAAACTTAATGGAGAGAAATTCAATGCAATTCCTCTAAAATCAGGAACAAGAAAAGACTGTCTATTCTTTCCATATATCTTCAATATTGTACTTCAATATTCAAGCTAGAACAATTAGACAACAAAAGTCAATCAAAGGGATACAAATTGAAAACGAAGAAGTCAAATTTTCACTATTTGCAGATGATATGATAGTTTACATATGTGACCTGAAAAACTCTACCAGAGAACTCCTACATCTGAAAAACACCTTCAACAAAGTGTCAGGATACAAGATTAACTCAAAAAAAAATCAGTAGTACTACTATATATACATGATAAAGAAGCTGAGAAAGAAATTAGAGAAATATCACCCTTTATAACAGCCACAAACAACATAAAATATCTTGGGGAAACTATAACCAACAAGTGAAAGACCTGTATGCCAAGAACTTTGAGTCTTTAAAGAAAAAAAATTAAAGAAGATACCAACAAAGGAAAGATCTCCTATGCTCTTTGATAGGTAGGTCAACATAGCAAAAATGGCAATCTTACCAAAAGCAATCTACAGATTCAGTGCAATCCCCCATCAAAATCCCAACACAATCCCTTACAGACCTTGAAAGAACAATACTCAACTTTATATAGAAAAAAATAAAAAAGCAGGATATCCAAACAAACCTGTACAATAAATGAACTTCCAGAGGCATCATCATCCCTGTATTCAAGCTCTATTATATAGCTATAAGAATAAAAACAGATTGGTATTGGCACAAAAACAGACAGGTAGGCCAACTGATATTAATCCACATACCTACAAACACCTGGTTTTTTTGATGAAGAAGCTAATCTTATACAATGAGAAAAAGAAAGCATCTTCAACAAATGTTGTTGGCATAACTAAATGCTGACATGTAGAAGATTGCAGGTATATCTTTATCTATCCATGCACAAAACTTAAGTCCAAATGTAGTGGATATTCACTTTGTCTCCTTCTGTGGCACTGACCACATCCATTTGGGGGTGGAGCCAGGGGCAGAAGTGACCTGTGGAAGGAGGTCTCAGGAAGAGCCGGGAAGGACGGGAAGAGGAGAGCATCAGGTGGAACTCGCTGGTGTTCATCTGTCTAGGTTGTAAGTTATTTCTCCCTGAATAAACATCTATTCGGCCTATTTGTTTATCCTGATCCTTATTAAACTGCAATATCCAAATGGATCAAAGAACTCAACATAAATCCAGCCACACTGAACCTCTTAGAAGAGAAAGTGTGTGTGTGGGGGGGTACCCTTGAATGAATTGGTACAGGAGACCACTTCCTAGACATAATGCCAGTAGCAAAGACACTGAGATTGACAATTAATAAATGGGACCTCCTGAAACTGAAAAGGTTATGTAAAGCAAAGGACACAGTCAACAAGACAAAATAGCATCCCACATAATGGGAGAAGATCATCACCAACCCCACATCTGACAGAGGGCTGATTTCCAAAATATATAAAGAAGCAAGACGCTGGTTACCAAAACACCAAATAATCCAATTAAAAAGTGGGGTACAGAACTAGGGAATTCCCAATAGAGCAATCTAAAATGGCTGAAAGACACTTAAAAAGTGTTCAACATCCTTAGTCATCAGAGAAATGCATATCAAAACAACTATAAGATAACATCTTACACCTGTCAGAATGGCTAAAATCAAAAGCACCAAACACACTTTATTATCAAGAGGATGTGGAGAAAGGGGAATACTCCTCCACTGCTATTGGGAGTGCAAACTTGTACAGCCACTTTGGAAATCAGTATGGCAGTTCCTCAGGAAATGGAAGTCTACCTCAAGATCCAGCAATCCCACTCTTAGACATATATCCAAAGGATGCACATTGATATAACAAGATCATCTATCTGTTCAACTATGTTCATAGCAGCTTTATTTGTAATCATCAGAACCTGAAAGCAACCTAGATGCCCCTCAACTAAAGAATGGATAAAGAAAATGTGGTACATTTACACAATGGAGTACTACTCAACAACAACAATAACAAATGGAATCTTGAAATTCAAAGGCAAATGGATGGAACTAGAGGAACTCATCCTGAGTGAGGTAACCTAGTCACAGAAAGACAAACATGGTATGTACTCACTCATGTATAGATATTAGACATAGAGCAAAGGATTAACAGCCTCCAATCACTTCCAGAGTATCTAGAAACAAGGAGGACCCTAAGAGAGAAATAAATGTTCCCCCAGAAAAGGGGAAAAAGGACAAGAGCTCCTGAGCAAATTGGGAGCACAGGGGGAGGGAGGAAAGAGGAAGAGAAGGGGAGAAGGGAGGGAGAACATGAGGGATCAGGAAGACTGAGTGGGGTAACAAAAGAGGAGAGCAAAAAAAGAGATACACCATAATAGAGGGAGCTATTATAGGTCTAAAGAGAAATCTGGCACTAGGGAAATGTCCAGAGACCTACAAGGATGACTCCAACTAACAATCTAAGCAATACTGGAGAGGCTACCTTAAATGCCCCTCTCCTATAATAACATTGATGAGTACCTTATATACCACCCTAGAGCCTTCATCCAGTAACTGACTGAAGCAAAAGCAGACACCCACAGGTAAGTACTAAACTGTATTCCTGGGGTCCAGTTGTAGAGAGGGAGGAGGGATGAGCAAAGGAATCAAGACCATGCTGGAGGAACCCACAGAAACAGCTGACCTGACCAAGTGAGAGCACATGGAAATCAGCATTGGACTGAACCAAGCCTGCTCAATGTGTGTGCCAGTGAGTAGGCCAGGGCAGACTATAGTACCTCTGGCAGTGGAACCAGTATTTATCCCTAGTGCACAAATGGACTTTGGGAACCCATTCTCCACGGAGGGTTACTCTCTCAGTCCAGATACACAGGGGAGGGCCTAGGCCAGCCTGATCTACAGAGCTAGTTATAGGACAGGCTTCAAAACAATATAGAGAAACACTATCTCAAAAAAAAAAAAAAAAAAAAAAAAAGGCATACAGAATATCAAGTATACAGGACCATAAAAAAGACTTTCCACAATACATAATAATTAACAACAAAGTGAGTGTACAGAACAACAACAAAAGTATTTTAAAAGCTACAAGGGAAAAAGAAAAAGTAACATACAAAAGGCAGGCTCAGTAGAATAATACCTGACTTTTCAAAGGAGACTCTAAAAGCCAGAAGGACCTAGATGGCATTCAAATATCTCAGACCACAGATGCCAGCTCAGATAACTCTATTCAGCAAAACTACCAAGCACAGTTGATGGAGAATGAAAACTTTTCCGTGATTTAAAAAAAAAAAAAAAAAAGCAATTTCTGTCCACCAAAGAAGGGAAACTTTAGTTCAATGATACATTTACATACAGTCAAGAAAACAAAAGGAATAAAAAAAACCCAGAACAGTTAATCAAACAGAGGAATAGGAAGATCCAATCCATAAAAACAAAATACAAGGAGTTAACAAACTCTGCTCACTAATAACTCAATATTAATGGTTTCAATTCCCAAGAAATACAAATAGTAATAGACTGGCTTTTTAGAAAGGATTTGTCTTTCTGCTATATCCAAGAAATGTACCTACCCATCAAATATAGATATTACTTTAGGGGAAAAGGATAGGAAAAAATTATTCCAAGCAAATGGATCTAAGAAACAAACAGGCATAGCTGTTTTAATATCTGAAAAAATAGACTTCAAATTTACACTAATCAGAAGAAATAGAGATAGGCAACATATATTATTGAGAGGGCAAAATAGAAACAGTACTATAGCTCAAATCATATATTGACCCTAATACTTTGATAGGGAGTGTAGCCCATAGATAAGTCATTCATACCAACATTAGACAAAATTCCTGGAGTTAAATAATATCATAAACCAAAGAGATTTATAGAACATTCCAAAATGTTCTAAATCTCAAGATCCAGCAATCCCACTCTTAGACATATATCCAAAGGATGCACATTGATATAACAAGATCATCTATCTGTTCAACTATGTTCATAGCAGCTTTATTTGTAATCATCAGAACCTGAAAGCAACCTAGATGCCCCTCAACTAAAGAATGGATAAAGAAAATGTGGTACATTTACACAATGGAGTACTACTCAACAACAACAATAACAAATGGAATCTTGAAATGGTTTCTACTAAAGAATACTAAAAACATGGTTTCTTTTTAGCAGTGCATGAAACTTTCTACATATTAGAACACAAAACAAGTCTCAGCACATTTAATAAAAATGAAATTTAAATTTTTTTTTTTTTTTTAGAATAGAATTGAATTAAAACACAATACCCTTGCACAGCATCACCTTCACTGTCACTGTCACTGTCAGCACATCTGGTAAGATACCTGGGAATTCTTAAGGGGGAAATTAGGGTTTTTTTTGTTTTTTTTTTTTTTTTTTTTTTTTGAAGTTTTTTCCTATGTTAAAAATGGAAAACAATATTATGATGCGGGGGCGGGGAGTAAAGCCTCTGTATGGTTCCACAATGGATGATTCGGAAATGGAAAATTTAAATGAAGGGATAATCAACTTAGCTGGAATTGACTAATGACAAGTATAATTATTATCAGATTGGTAGTTCATGTTTTATCCTTAAGAAAGTGATTTGAAGCTGACCTGAAAAAGTGGGAGCTTGGGGACCCCAATCTGACAGGTGGGGAACCAGCATAAGACAAAACCAGGATCCCTGAACCTGGGTGTCACCTGAGGGGCCTGAGCAGTCAATGGGGCCTCTGGCAGTAGGCCCAGTATTTATCCCTGGTGCACAAATGGGCTTTGGGAGACCATTCACCATGGAGGGGATACTCTCTCAGCCTAGATACACAGGGGAGGGCCTCAGTCCTGCCCTAAATGAAGTGACAGACTTTGATGATTCCCCCATGGGAGGCTTCATCCTCCCTGAGTGGATGAAGGGTGGGATGGGGGTATTAGGGGGGGTATGGAAGGATGGGAGGGAGAGGGAACTTGGACTGATATGTAAGATTGTTTTTAATTTAAATTAAAATTAACTTTAAAACAGAAAGTGGTTTGATGCTTGTGACAAAAACGAAATATTTACTGATGAGATAAAATCTTTAGGCCTGCTAATGAAACTAAGAAAAATATTCACACACAGACAGACAAATATAAAACAGAACCTACAACATCATTACAAAATGAAACTGAGGAGGATAGGCCCAAGATTATTAAAAGAAATGTCCAGAGACCTACAAGACTGACTCCAACTAACAATTTGAGCAACAGTAGAAAGGCTACCATAAATGCCCTTCCCTGATAATGAGATCGACGACTAACTTATCCACCATCATGGAACCCTCATCTAGTACCTGTTGGAAACAGAAGCAAACACCCACAACTAAACACTGAGCTGAACTAGAATCCAGATGCAGAGAAGGAGGACAAGACCACACTGCAGAAACACATAGAGACAGCTGACCTGAACAAGGAGGAGCTAACGGGCTCCCAGACTGATAGCTGGGAATCCAGATGGGACTGACTCAGACCTCCTGAACATGGGTCTCAGCTAGAAGGCCTGAGCAGTCTAAGGGACCTCAGACCACGGAACCAGGATGTATTCCTGGTGCACAAAAGGACCTTGTGGACACATCCCCCATGGAGGGATAACTGCCTTAACCTAGAGACAGGAGAGAAGCCCTAGTCCCTACTGCAAATGACTTGACAGATTTATATGACCCCTCCTGGATGGCATCACCCTACATGTGAAGTGGGGGTAGGGGTGGGAGGGGAGGTTGGTGGGGTGCATGTGATGGGGAGAGAGAGAAGGAGGGAGGGAGGAAGGAAAAGAAGGAGAGGGAACTGGGATCAATATGTAAAATAAAAATAAAAAAAGTAACTAACATAGGAAAAAAAAATCTCAATTTATCCAGTTACCACACAAGAAAGATCACCAGGTGATAAGCACTCCCAAAGCAATGCAGAAGTTACCTAATATCCTGTAGAAATGTTTGATTTGAAGTGATTTAAGGAAGCAGCATTTTATATGGTATGCATCTACCCTTTGTGAAGCTGATGTTAAATTGATGGGCAATTTGGAACAAAATTATCCCACAAGATTGGAAAGCTACAGAAATATTGGAAGCTGGTCGTCTGTCACAATGGAAAACATGGTGGAGACAGAAAGCTAGAGTCATGAACAATAAAATAGGGATAGAGGTATTGCGGTTTCCTAAGATCAGCTTCTTGGTAAAGGCCAGTATACTGATTTGCAAAGACAGATTAGATTTGATGATCACATCTTGGCCCTATGCCACAGAGCAGCTTTAAACGCTTGGGACAGGATTTGAAAGGAAGACTGAGTCATTTATAAAATTATACAAGACCCAAAAGAAACCTTCATGGATTTTTTTTTTTTAATACAAAGATTGACTTCAGCTTAAATAGACTAGTATCAGATCCAAAAGTTAAACAAATAATAATTGAATCTTTGGCTTTTTGAAATGTTAATTCAGAATGCAAAAGGATGATTAGGTCTTTAAAGGCATGGTCAACACCCATACTCCCATAGATGAATGAACTTGAAATACAGCTGATATTGGATCTCATATTTATGATAATACTGTGATAGAAGTGATTTCTAAAAATTTTAAGAAAAATCAAAAGGTCAGATGTTTTAATTGTGGAAAACAAGGTCCATTGAAAAGGGATTGTAGGCAAGACATTCCTAGAAAAAAAATGTTTTTTTCTATAGATAATCCAAACATAAGGTTCCAGCCTTCTGAAATATTCAAAAGGTTTGGCATTGGACTAATAAATACAGATCAACAAGGGACAGAACAGGTAATCTTTTGCCACAGAAAAATACCTGAGGGGGGCTCTTGTAGGCCCCAATGTCTAATTTGGTTCAACAATTCTCTCTCAGCACTGGGGAAACTCCTCCACAGAACAATTAAAGGACTTAATGCCTGTTGTTAAAAATCACAGTGCTCTGAATAAGAGAGCAGCTTCAGTAGATAAAATAATATTCAGGAGAGCCCATAAAATAAGATATGTTTGTACAATAATGGAACAAATGTTATGAGTGTAACTTGATGGGAGCTGTTATTCTGTAAATATGTTTCTCTTATTGGTTAACGAATAAAACACTGTTGTCCAATAGGAAAGCAAGATAGGAGGAACTATGAGACAAGGAGGAGAGAGGAAGTAGTAGGGAGGAGATTCAAGATGTAGGACCTTGAGAGAAGAATGCCAAGCCCTTTCTCCGATAAGACCACAGGGAAATAGTTAGATTAATAGAAATGGTTTAATATTTAAGACAGAGCTAGCCAATAAGAATTGCTAGTAATAAGCCAACAGCTTTATATCTAATACAGTGCCTCTGTGTGTTATTTGGGGCTGGCATGGCACTGGGACCAGGCTGGTGGGAAAAACCTACTCACAACAATAACCAGCCATTTTTTAAAATTAGATTTAAGGCACACTCCATGACATGGAACCCATTCCCGGGACTAGATAGGTCATGAAAAACCTACTATTATTCTACTAAAGAAACATAACAATGAAATGACTCATAATGGCATCTATGCACATACATGTGTCAGAGCACCACTCAACTCCTATCCGAGGAAAGAAGCTTTTTTTTTTTTTTTTTTTTTTTTTGTAGTAGATGGTAATAATTAACAAAGAGACCCACAATCTGGACAATCTGGACACTGCTGAAGAATGAAAAACTTTGGAGTATTTAACCCCAAATGGGATGTCTTCATCAAACTCCTTTACCCCTTTTCTGAAGGCTCAGGAATAGACTACCAAGAGGAAGCAGAAAGATTTTTAAGGGCCAGAGGTGGTGGATTACTCCAAGGAAACAGCATCTTCCAGACACCACAGGAATAATTCACATATAAACTCACAAAACTGTGACAGCCTATACAAGACTTGTACAGGTCCAAACCAGACAAAATCTCAAAGTAGAGAGAAAGGGATGTGTACACAAAGCCTTATCCCTAAGTAAAAAAATCAAACTACTTTTCTTTATTGGTGTGTCAGTGGACCCATGCCCAGGAGTAGCTGTCCAACACTAAATGGACTCATGGTAGATCTCTCTCTCTCTCTCTCTCTCTCTCTCTCTCTCTCTCTCTCTCTCTCTCTCTGTGTGTGTGTGTGTGTGTGTGTGTGTGTGTGTGTGTGTGTGTGTAGACAAAGCACACACACTTTTTGCTTGGTTTTGTATTTTGGGGTGTTCATTTTCGCCTTGAGGGCAAGTTCATAAGAAAGTATAACATTTGTGGATAGGGGTGTGGGGACTATCTGGGAACAGTTGGAGAGAAGGTAGATTATGACTAAAACATATGAAAAAAAAATGATAGTAAAATTTACTGCATTTCCCACTGATTCTTCTCCCATGTTCTCTCTGTGCAGTGATGGCATTGCTCTTGAAGTACCTACATGTAACAATAAGAGGCAAAGCTAAGCTGAGGTATAAATTACTGTACATAGATATGCTAACCTGCTCTTGAAATACAGATGCAGAGGACTCCTTTCTGTTTTGTCCAGTTCAGAATGCAAGTGGGAAAAGTACCAAGCATTGTTTCTACATGACAGAGTCACAAGGTTCAGGACAAAAAAGTTGTAGGCGGAGATGTATGATAGATCATGGAAAGGTCAGAAGAGAACTTCGAGGACACTGTGACAAGTTAACACATGTGAAACCAAGCATGTGCACAAGGATTTTAGAAAGCCACACATTCCAGACATGAAGCATGTTCAGTTAGACAAGAGAAATCCTTAGTCTTTCACTATAGGCTGATGGTCAGGCTGAAAGCTATCCTAGCTAAAACCTGAAAGGATGCTCCATCACAGATACAGTCCACAGAACATAAGATTCCCCAGTGTTCAAGGAAATTTCTATGAAAACAAAATTCATGAACAAACCTCAGTTGTGAAAAGTCAGGAATAGTCTGCCAAAATAACTTGGAAATTCTCAAAATACATCACTAGCACATACAACAACAAAATACTAATACAAAAGATTTGAACAGATATTTCTATGAAGATGTATGCTTGGCAAGATAGAAAGTAAATTAAAAAGATTTTCACATCACCAGCTATTAGGGAAAGCCAAATAAAAACTATGAGACATGACTCATGAATGCATGATGACTAACATTAAAAAAAAAAAAAAAAAAAGCCTTTGAAAGGATGAGGAGAAAATGAAAACTTATGTGTTGCTTGTGGGAATGTAAATTCACACAAAAAGCCAAATAGATTATGAATCTGCTCATATGAGATATTTTAAAGAGAAAATATTGTTATAGAAGATTATATTTTGATGTTAGTAAGGACTTCGAGAAGAAAAAATAGGGAATCGTAATTGGGCACAAAGTTTCTGTTAAGGATGATGAGAAATTCTGGAAGTGTATGGTAGCTAATGTTACTGAACTGTCTACTTAAAAGTGTTTTCATGCGATTTTCAGATACATATATGAAATGAGAATGGGACTTTACCTAGAACTAATGAACTGTCTTCTAACTATAACAGATACACAGAGAGAGAGAGACAGAAAGACACAGAGAAAGAGATAAAGACAGAAACTTAAAAATGGTCTCAGACTTATAGTTTCCAACTTGTATACAAAAGGCACACCGAAATAATGAAGCAAAGTTCATATTTTAAATTTTCATGGGAAACAGTGACACCTATTGAACACTATATGAATTACTACTTCAATATTTCCTACTTAGATCTAAGTACTTGCCTTGAGTGATCTTATATTTTTACAAACCTATTTTCAGTTGCTACTGGAATAAGAATCAAGTTACATTCTGGAGGAATCTCAGATGGCAAAGTGTTTGCCTTGAAATCACAAGGACCTAAGTTTAATTTCCAGAACACACAAAAACCTGCTATACTGTGGCAGCAGCAGCTTGTCATCCCAGAACTGGGGAGGTAGAGTCAGGATTACCTCTATGACTCAATGGCCAGCCTGTCTGACTTAATTGATAAGCTGCAGGCTAATGAAAGAGCCTGTCTCAAAATAGACATTAAGCACATAAGAATTCCTTCTATTAAGGTATCTCTTTCCTTGATCTCCTTCTCTGTCCTTCCCCCCAACTCAACCTTCCTGATCCCTCATGTTCCCCTCCACCCTCACCTTCTCCTCTCCTCTCCTCTCTTCACTCTCTCCCTCCTTGCCCCACCCTCCCAATTTACTCAGAAGATCTTGTCCTTTTCCCCTTCCTGGGGGATCCATATATGTTTCTCTTAGGGTCCTCCTTGCTTCCTAACTTCTCTGGGGTTGTAGATTGTAGGCTAGTTATCCACTTATGAGAGTGCATACCATGTATGTCTTTCTGTGTCTGTATTACCTCACTCAGGATGGTTTCTTCAGTTCCATCCATTTGCCTTGAATTTCAGGATGTCACTGTTTTTTCCCACTGAGTAGTACTCCATTGTGTAAATAAATGTACTACATTTTCTCCATCCATTCTTTGATTGAGGGATATTCCAGGTTCTCACTACTACAAATAATGCTGCTATGAACATAGTTGAGCAGAGGTCCTTATAGTATGAGTGTACATCCTTTGGATATATGCCTAAGAGTGGAATTGCTAGATCTTGAGGTAGATCAATTCCCATGTTCCTGAGAAACAGCCATACTGATCTCCAAAGTGGCTGTACAAGTTTACATTCTCACCAGTAATAGAAGTGTCCCCCTTTCTCCACATCCTCTCCAGTATAAGCTGTCATTTTTTATTTTAGCCATCTGACAGGTGTAAGACAGTATCTCAAACTTGTTTTGATTTGTATTTCCCTGATAACTAAGGATGTTGAGTAATTCCTTAAGGAGAAATGTGGCACTAGGTAAATTCCCAGGAATCTACAAGGATGACCCCAACTAAGAATCTAAGCAATAGTGGAGAGGCTACCTTAAATGCCCTTCCCCTATAATGAGATTGATGACTACCTTAAATGCCATTATAGAGCCTTCATCCAGTAACTTATGGAAGCAGAAGATTCACAGCTAAGCACTGAGCCAAGCTCTTGAAATACAGTTGTAGAGAGAGAGGAATGATGAGCAAAGGATTCATGACCATGTTGGGGAAAACCATAGAAATAGCTTACCTGAGCAAATGGGAACTCACAGACTCGTGACTCACAGTTGGAGAACCATACTAGGCC
The DNA here is from genome assembly GCF_943737965.1 of Phodopus roborovskii. NCBI lineage: Eukaryota > Metazoa > Chordata > Mammalia > Rodentia > Cricetidae > Phodopus > Phodopus roborovskii. The sequence goes on along the minus strand of NW_026126514.1, from coordinate 7,363,397 downwards.
CTCTGAATGTGGGTGTCTATTGGGTGGCTTGGGTAGTCTTTGGGGCCTCTAGGACCAGTATTTATTCCTAGTGCATGAACTGGTTTTTGGAGTTCATTCCCTATGCAGGAATACTCCCTCAACCTAGATACAGGAAAGACGGTCTCATTCTTGCCCCAAATGATATGACAGACTTTGATGATTCCCCCATGGGAAGCCTCACCCTAGCTGAGGAGTGATGGAAACGGAGAAGGAAGGGGAGATGGTGGGAGGAATGGGAGGATAGAAGGGAGAGGAAAATGGGATTAGTATGTAAAATAAGATTTTTTTTAAAAATTTAAGTTTAAAAAAAGGAAGTAGATGATGTTTCTAAGGGTGGCACTCAAGGTTGTCCTCTGGCTTTCACACACATCCACACCTGCATACTTGAAAACTCTCCCCCGCCCCCAAGGCACACATGCACTTGCAATTACCACACAAAAATCACGCACGAACAAAAGATGATGTTAGCCTAAAGGCAGCAAGAAAATATTACAAAGTAAGTCATCAGAATAAAGACTTTAGCAACTAAAACTCTAAGAATTCAGCAAGTGGAGAAGAGACAGTTGCATTTAGAATAATTCCCTCCAAGGAGATAATAGGCCCCCAGACTGATAGCTGGGAATCCAGCTTTTGGACTGACTCAGACCCCCTGAACATGGGTCTCAGTTAGAAGGCCTGGGCAGTCTAAGAGACTGTGGGACCAGGATGTATCCCTGGTGCACAAAAGGACTTTGGGAGCACATTCCCCATGGAGGGATACTCCTTTTACCTAGAGGCAGGAGGGAGGCCTAGTCCCTACTCCAAATGACTTGACAGATTTAGATGACACCTCCAGGAAGACATCACCCTACATGTGGACTTGGAGGGGGAATGAGATGGTAGGGTGAGAGGGGGCATGGGAGGGCGAGAGATAGGGAAGAAGGGAGGGAGAGGGAACTGGGATCGATATGTAAAATAAGAAAAATAAATAAATAAATAGAATGCTTCCCTCCAAAACGGTAAACAAGAGGCTGTTTCACTGGAGCGTTTAAACCAGAGAACTGGAGTAAAGATGGTCTATAACACAATATCTTCTGTCTAATAGAGACATCAAACTATCACTTATTATCAACAACATGCAAAGACAAACCATTGTATCATCTCAGTCAAAAGGCTACTGTCAAGACAAAAACTACAAATGCTAAAGGAAATATAGAGGACGAGAATTTTATAAAGTTAGTAAAATTGCAAATTAGTACAGCCATTATGGAAAACTAAGTGGAGGTGTCTGAGAAAACAAAAAATAGATTCACCATTTGTCACAGGAACTCTACTATCTCATATAGAGCTAAAGAAAACAAAATCAGAGTGTTGACATATTTGCACTCTGACATGTACTATACAGTCTGATTCTTAATAGCCAAGAAAGGGAACTAAGTAGGTGCTTCCCACAGGATAAATGTATTAAATAAAAAATTTAAAAAATCCTGTGATAAATATCTAGCTATCTTTCTAGCTATAATGTAGATACCTATAAAAACAGAAATATACTATCCACCTAGTATGTATAATAAAATTATTCAACCATAACATAGAAAGAAATTCTGACATTTGGACCATCATTGGTAGAATTAATTTAAATTAAGTGAACTAAGTTAGTCACAAAATGCATGTTCTTACTTATATGTAGAAGCTAAAATGTAGTTCTTGAAGAATTAGCGAATAAGGCTGTTTACCAGAGCCTAGAGAAATCAGAGGGAAGTAGAGAGAAAATTACTAGCAGATACAGTAAAATGGTGCCATCTGGATAGGAAGATTAAATTCAATGTTCTATAGCACAGTGGAATAACTACAGATGATAACCATTAATTAAACATTTCAAAACAACTACTAAAGAGGATTTCGTGTCCAACAGCATTAAGTGTCTGAGTTGATGAATATACCAATTATTCTGATCCTATCACTGCACATCATACATGTACTGGAATGTTACCCTGTATACCACAGATACACATAATCACAATATTTCAATTACAAAGGAAAAGTTTTTCTCACTAAAAGTGGGTTTAAGGGGCATCAAATTCTGTGACAGATTTTTGGTTAGGTTGGTTCCATTAAAAAGTACTGATTTTTAGAAATTAGGAATTTAAAACTTCCACACACATAAAACTTGGTCCATAAAATGTTTTCCTTTCGTTCTGGAGATTTTGTGGGGGCATTGTTTTCATAATTCTGTCCTGTCCTTTTTAAACTTATATGTCAAACTGAAACAAAATTTTAAACTATTCTTCCAACATTGTTTGAGCCTGTGGTGGCAGCTGTTACAGATAACACCCATTTATTATTCTGAGCTTTTTAAGCAGACTTAGTGACCTTGACATCTCAGCAACCTTTTTTTCTGCTTTTACTTTGTTTCTGGATTTTGAGACAGGATTTCTCTGTGTAATGGCTCTAGCTGTCCTGGAACTCACTCTGTAGACTAGGCTGGCCTTGAAGTCGCAGTGATCTGCCTGTCTCTGCTTTTGAGTGATGGGATTAAAGGCATGCGCCACCATAACTGGCTTGTTCTCTGTTTGGATGACACCCACAACAACTGTCTATCTCATAGCATGAACAGAAAGAAAAAAACATAAAAACCTGGAGAAGGATAATCAAAGGAACTCTTCCCACACGAGGGCTGGCCTGGAGCCATATCAATGATGGAAACATCACCAAATTTCAAGAGTTTAGAACAATCTTCCAGCTTCTTATCAGAATGGCAAACAATTTTTTTCTTTCAGTTCACTAAATGCAAATGCTATGTGAGATGTATGACATTCTTGTACTAAACAGAGGAAGCACTAATTTGTCCTGTATGAAGAATCACCTGAGCCGTAAATACAACTTCATCCATTGGTGGGTCATTTTTGCTATATCAACACATCTTTGACATGTATATTTGTTTACCCTAAGCCACATTTTGAAACAAGCTAACCAGTTGTAACTTCTACCAATAATCAAGTACCAAAAACTGGGAAAACGTTTACTGTACACTAGGCTTTGCCTTTATTTTAAGAGAAGGACTGACAAGAACTCAATTAAAGGCTTGGAATTGGGAATGTCTTATTAATTTTATCTACCTGGATATATTTCCTCTGGTTATTTATATATAAATAAAGACAAAGAAATAAAAAATTATAAAACATTAAACAATACATTCTTTATTTACATCTGTCATAGCCTTGCTGAAAATTGGCATGAACAACTGAAACATTTGTTTACTTGAAACTAAAGAGCATTCAAGACTAATTCAATTTACCCTTATTTTAAATATGGGAGAAAATAAAAGGACTTTCCTGGAAACATTTCCAGGATGTAAATGTGGCAATGGGACTGGAAGTTATATAATTCACCAACCCTTGTTTCCTCTTACTGTAGAAGGATCTGATAACATTGCCACATGTTCCTGCATGTGGTACATGACAGCGCCCAACTTATCACACATCCTCTAAACTCTAAAGTGTGGTGGCTAACAGTATGTTTACAGTATGGGTAACTTTATGTTTAAACGTTTAAAATTATTATACTTGAGAGGACTATAAAGCAAAATTGGACTTCCAAATGTTAAGGTGTAATGAGATATTCACTCTGTCCACACCTGTTGCACTGACCACACCCACTGCCACATTGCAGGGTAGGGACAGATGCAGACATGACCTGAGGGAACTAGGTCTGAGGGAGGGGACCCCAGAGCGTGCTCTCAATTGCTGTAAAGAGACAGAGAGCATCTGGAGGCATCCTGGGGATGGGAGCCTGCTTGTGTTCATCTGTCTCTGTTAAGTTGTCTCCAGTATAACAGTCCCAAACTGGTTTTAGGGTGATGTTTGTAGTCCAGATGCATCAGATTGAATCGAATGGGAATGAAGAAGTGGGGCTCCATCTTCTTTCTGGAGAGTTCAAAGATGTTTATTCAGGGAGACATAACTTATAACAGACAACTGACTACTAGCTGAAATGGTGCACCTTATTATTACACCCTGGCCAGAGTTTCAGATAGAACTTCAGTCAAGCATTTCCAGCCACATAGAGACTAGCTACAAATGTTACAGCCAGTCCCATTGAGAAATTTTATTGCTAAAAATTTTCTTCCTACAGGATTCCATGGAGCAATCATTATCCCATTTCAGCAGGAAGTAATCTTAAAATAATGACTAATGATGCCCCCTTTCCCTGCTCTTGGCTTTTAGAGATAATATTCATCTTCATAGGGTTGGTTTTAGTTACTTTGGGTTGGGTATAGAAGGTGATGCTTAGACTTGGGTATCTCCTTTAGACAGATATAGGGTATGGTTGGGAAAGGTATGTTTTAGATGGGATATAGTAGATTAGCTTATCTTCTTGTGAATTATCTTAGTAATTATTAGTTATATACAGCTGACATTGTTATAGATTCTTATATGTGGTAACCTATGTAAAATTAAGTTTATATTCACTTCCAGGATGATTTGTATATTATATTTTGTCATATTATATAAAATCTTTTCATTTACAATGTTTTGTGCACGATATCCTTACAATATTCTATGTATGTATACTTGTACTTGTGTTCAAGACATTTTGTATATTAATACAATTTAGGATATTTTTATCATGCTGCACTATATAGTTCTATCTCTGGTCAAGACATTTTTACTCTACCTCTGATATCTGAGATATATATGTGTGTGTGTGTGTGTGTGTGTGTGTGTGTGTGTTCCTAGTATTACAGATTATCTTCACCCATGTTTCTTATACCTATGAGATTAGTCAGAAATAGATGCTTAATCTTCAAACACTTCATAGACCTGCAGAACATGGCATTTAAATGTTTTAATATTAGTGTTCCATTGACATTGCTCCCGACAGCACCGCACATTTCCCAAAAAGATGTTGGTTCTCACAAGACAGTTATAGGTCTATATCTCAGCGTTTCTATTGCTATTATAAAACACCATGGCCAAAACCATGGAACACAGTGTTTATTTCATCTTATAGTTTGTAGTCTTATCATCCAAGAAGTCAGGTCAAGAACTTGGGAGTTAGGAGCTGATGCAAAAACTATGTAGGAGTGCTGTTTACTGGGTTGTTCCTCAAGGTTTGCTCAGCCTGCTTTCTTATATACTCCAAGACCAAGGGATAGTGCTACTCAATCATCTGGGTCCTCTCATATTAATCACTAATTAAGAAAATGCACCACAGGCTTGCTCTCAGGTCAAACTCAACTGAGGTTCACTTTTCCCAAATGACTCCAGCTTATGTCAAGTGTACATAAAACTAACAAGCACAGCTGCAAGATGGCTCAGTGGGTAAAGCCACTTGTCCCTAAGCCTGTCAACCTAAAGTCTATCTCCAGAAGCATACAGTGGAAGGAGTGAAATGACTTCTGCACAAGTCTTCCTCTGATGACCTGGTGTGAACTGTGGCACAAAAATGCACATGTGCACATACTCTATAGAAACAGACAAGTTCTACAACTTAGATGTCTTTGTTCTACTCTACTACTGATTAAATAAAATAATTAGCTACACTGAAAAAATTCAAAGAACTGAATAGATGACTACCTGAAGAAAATGGACCATTTCATTTGGTTATCAAGTAGTCTCCAAGAAACAGGAACAGTCAAGAAGACAGACTTTCCCTTAGGTTATATGAAAAAAAGCAACAAAGTGCTACCTACCAAAACCTTCATTATACACACACACACACACACACACACACACACACACACACACACACCTAAAAATTCTAAGACAGCAAATTTGTATTGTTTTATGCATGAATTTGTGGATTTTAGTTACAGCTGTCACAATAATAAGAAAACCTAGGGCTTAGAAGTTGTCTAGTTCATACTACCAAGTGTACTCAAAGACCCTTTCTGCTTCTCTTACACAACAAATTTTAAATAAGTTGTGTGTTAGATGAACAAATTTTCTTTTACTCAGTCACTTACTAGAACAAATTTAAAAATTATTCCTATGTAATTATAAAATAGGTATTTATATATTGGTTCATCATTTTTGGTTTTGAATTTTGCTCTCTTAGAACTCACTCTGTAGACCAGGGCTGGCCTTGAACCCAGAGATCCACCTGCCTCTAGAGCGCTGGGATTAAAGGCATGCACCCCCACTGCCTGGCTGGTTTGTCATTTTTTTAAGCCACTTGCTTTTATCAAATCATTTCCTTGTCCTGTTTTAGGAAATCAAAAATAAAATTCTGTATTTCACAAATCAATAAAATCTCCAAGACAAGAAAGAAGTACTGGCAACTTTTTTCTCTTATAAACAACAACAAAAGACAATATTTTTTCTTTTACAACTAACAGAAGCAGCCAACATCCATAATCACAAGTCTTTCAAACATTTAGCTATAACTAACTTCCAAAAGAATAACACTTAAGGGTGTACTGAACCTGGACCCACAGGCCACATGTGACCACGGATAACTATGAATAGGGGTCAATAGAAAATTGTGAAATGCTTTGGATTTTTTGTTGTTGTTGTTGTTGTTGATTTTTTTTTAATCTATTTTGTTCTATCCTTGAGAATGAACTTTGCTGATGACAATGATATTGTGTCTAATTGTCAAAAATGTTGGACAGGCCAGCAAATTAAACTAAATAATTGAATGTGGTTAAGACAAAAGGGCCAGATCTACGAACAGAACACTTTCTACAAAAATTAGTAAAAGACTAGAGAGAGAGAGAAGAGAGAGAGACCATAAAAGAGGGAGCCATTATAGGTTTCAAGAGAAAACAGACTCTAGAGAAATGTCCAGAGACCTACAAGACTGACCCCAACTGACAATTTGAGGAACAGTAGAAAGGCTATCATAAATGCCCTTCCCTGATAATGAGATTGATGACTATCTTATCCACCATCATAGAGACCTCATCTAACAGCTGATGGAAACAGAAGCAGACACCCACAGCTAAACACTGAGCTAAACTGTAATCTAAATGCAGAGAGGGAGGACAAGCCCAGGCTACAGAAACCCACAGAGACAGCTGACATGAACAAGGAGGAGCTACTGGACGCCCAGACTGATAGCTGGGAATCCAGCATTGGATTGACTCCCTAAGAGACCTTTGACAGTGGAACCAGGATGTATCCCCAGTGCACAAAAGGACTTTGGGAGCACATTCTCCATGGAGGGATACCCCCTTAATCTAGAGGCAGGAGGGAGGGCCTAGTCCCTACTCCAAATAACTTGACAGATTTAGGTGACCTCTCCAGGAAGGCATCACCCTATATGTGGAGTGGGGCGGGGGAATGGGATGGAAGGGTGGTCGGTGTGCATGGGAAGATGAAAGAGAGGGAGGAAGGGATGGAGAGGGAACTGGGATTGATATGTAAAATAAGAAAAATAAATCAATTAATTAATTAAAAATAGAATACCCTAAATTCATTAATAGGTATATGACACAGTCTCTTGATTTTCCTAAAATAATTCTTAAAATTATAAATACATTTTAGGAGAAAAATCTATTCAAAAATTTTAAAAATACGAAAATAATTTCTCCACTTTTTAAGGTACATTTTACATGCAGGTCATGAATTTGCACAACCAAGTAATTAGTAATTAACTTGATGAAATAGTTTTAAATGAGATTGTAAGGTAGCAAACAAAACACAGCCCTTTAAAGTTAATACATGGACTTTAACTGAAAAGATCAAACTTAGTAGTTAGAATGGAATAGAGACAATCAAAATTAAGAGCCAGATTTTATAATTAAATAATTGTAAAAACTGACAGAGTGCTCATTGAACGCGGAGGCAGACTGCGGCGTTTGTGCGCTCTTGTTGCCAGCACAGCCGGGCCTACCAGCAAGCAACCATGTCTAAGGGACCTGCCGTTGGTATTGATCTTGGCACCACCTACTCATGCGTGGGTGTCTTCCAGCACGGAAAGGTGGAGATAATTGCCAATGACCAGGGTAACAGAACCACGCCAAGCTATGTTGCTTTTACCGACACAGAACGATTAATTGGGGATGCTGCAAAGAATCAGGTTGCAATGAACCCCACGAACACAGTTTTCGATGCCAAACGTCTAATCGGGCGTAGGTTTGATGATGCTGTTGTTCAGTCTGATATGAAGCACTGGCCCTTCATGGTGGTGAACGATGCTGGCAGGCCCAAGGTCCAAGTAGAGTACAAGGGAGAGGCAAAGAGTTTCTACCCAGAGGAGGTGTCCTCTATGGTTCTGACTAAAATGAAGGAAATTGCAGAAGCCTATCTCGGCAAGACTGTTACTAATGCTGTGGTCACAGTGCCAGCCTACTTCAACGATTCACAGCGACAGGCAACAAAAGATGCGGGAACCATCGCTGGCCTCAATGTGCTTCGAATTATCAATGAACCAACTGCAGCTGCTATTGCTTATGGGCTAGATAAGAAGGTTGGCGCTGAAAGGAATGTGCTGATTTTTGATTTGGGAGGTGGTACTTTTGATGTGTCAATCCTCACTATTGAGGATGGAATTTTTGAAGTCAAATCAACAGCTGGAGACACCCACTTGGGTGGAGAAGACTTTGATAACAGAATGGTCAACCATTTCATTGCTGAGTTTAAGAGAAAGCACAAGAAGGACATCAGTGAGAACAAGAGAGCTGTCAGGCGTCTGCGTACTGCCTGTGAACGGGCAAAGCGCACCCTCTCCTCAAGCACCCAGGCCAGTATTGAGATTGATTCTCTCTATGAGGGAATCGATTTCTATACCTCCATTACCCGTGCTCGATTTGAAGAATTAAATGCTGACCTGTTCAGAGGCACCCTGGACCCTGTAGAAAATGCCCTTCGAGATGCTAAGCTAGATAAGTCACAGATCCATGACATTGTCCTGGTTGGTGGCTCTACCAGAATCCCCAAGATTCAGAAGCTCCTGCAAGACTTCTTCAATGGAAAAGAACTGAATAAGAGCATTAACCCCGATGAAGCTGTTGCTTATGGTGCAGCTGTCCAGGCAGCCATTCTGTCTGGAGACAAGTCTGAGAATGTTCAGGATTTGCTGCTCTTGGATGTCACTCCTCTTTCCCTTGGTATTGAGACTGCTGGTGGAGTCATGACTGTCCTCATCAAGCGTAATACCACCATTCCTACGAAGCAGACGCAGACTTTCACTACCTACTCTGACAATCAGCCCGGTGTGCTCATTCAGGTCTATGAAGGTGAAAGGGCCATGACCAAGGATAACAACCTGCTTGGGAAGTTTGAACTTACAGGCATCCCTCCAGCACCTCGTGGTGTTCCTCAGATTGAAGTCACTTTTGACATTGATGCCAATGGTATCCTCAATGTCTCTGCTGTAGATAAGAGCACAGGCAAGGAGAACAAGATCACCATCACCAATGACAAGGGCCGCTTGAGCAAGGAGGATATTGAACGCATGGTCCAGGAAGCTGAGAAGTACAAAGCTGAAGATGAGAAGCAGAGAGATAAGGTTTCCTCCAAGAATTCACTGGAGTCCTATGCTTTCAACATGAAAGCAACAGTTGAAGATGAGAAACTTCAAGGAAAGATCAATGATGAGGACAAACAGAAGATTCTAGATAAGTGTAATGAAATCATCAGTTGGCTGGATAAGAATCAGACTGCAGAGAAGGAAGAATTTGAACACCAGCAGAAAGAACTGGAGAAAGTCTGCAACCCCATCATTACCAAGCTGTACCAGAGTGCTGGTGGCATGCCTGGAGGAATGCCTGGGGGCTTCCCTGGTGGTGGAGCTCCTCCATCTGGTGGTGCTTCTTCAGGGCCTACCATTGAAGAGGTGGATTAAATCAGTCCAAGTAGAAGTGTAGCATTGTTCCACAGGGAAACATTTGAAGGACCCAAATTTAGCAAAGTTTCTTGGCAGTTTTTAAATTTAAACTGCTACAATTACTGGGCATGTTCAAAATACTTTGAACATGGAACATGTGCAGATAAAATAAACATTGCACTTTATAAGCACTGTATCCTAAATGGAAAATGCAGTGTCTAATAAGGTGGAAAATGGAATGTCTAATAAAACTATTTAAATTGGCACTAAAAAAAAAAAAAAAAAAAAACTGACAGAGTATTTTTGTACATTAACTTCCAAGGCTTCAATTCATTTACCCAAATGAATTACAATAATTCTGCCCACTGTGCCAGCTCATGTCAGTGAATAAAATGTTCTGCTTTGGAATGTTATAAGCTATAACACAGCTCCCATGCTGACAATAAGCTGTTTGACATAAATCAAGAAAGTAGCTTCAATTTACATTAAAATTTGAAGACAATAAAAGTATTAAAATACAAATCAATTTTAAGACAATGATTCCTTAAAGTCTGTCAGAAAAAAATTTAAATTTAATTCAGCTTATAGGTATAACTGAGACAATGCAAAACACCTTTTTAGCACTCTGATGTAAATGATGTATGTAAGAAATTATAATCCAAATTCTAAGAAAGTGAAATACTAATGCAAAACTGTTTCTAATTAATGTGATAAGTACTTAAATTTTTGTACCTTGTACCTCACATTATAGAATTTTTGGTCACACTTGATAACACATGCACAAAAACAGAACACACAAAGATGAAAACCACAAATTACCAACTTTAAATTATATTCTGCTCATAATAAGGTAGCAGAGTAGGAATAGGGATTCAAAATTAATCAAAATAATATATAAATCAAAGTAAAATGAAAACTACTACTACTCAAACTAAGTATATTAAAGTGTTCAATTAACTAACCATACATAAACAATCCTAAATTCCAAACATGTCTAGTGAAAACTGATGAAAGAGGCTAGAAAGGCAGTTCAGTAGTTAAGAACACTTGCTGAGAATCTTAGGGTTTCTATTTGGCTTTGCTGCAACAAAACAGCAAGTTGGGAAGAAAAGAGTTTGACTTAAACTTCCACATTGCTGTTCATCACTGAAAGAAGTCAAAACAAAAACTCAAGCAGGGCTGGAAAATGGAGGCAGGAGCTGATTCAGAGGCCATGGAGGCTGGTGACTAATTTGCTCCTCAGCCTGCTTCTTATAGAACCCATAACCACATGCCCAGGGATGGCACCACCCACAATGGGCTAGACCCTCTCCCACTGATCACTAATTGAGAAAATGCCTTACAGATGGATCTCATAGAGGTGTGTCCTCAGCTGAGGCTCGTCCCTTCTTGATGACTCTAGATTGTGTCAAACTGACACACAAAACCAGCCTGGACACTGAGCAATCATGGGGATCAGAATGTGGACCCCAGCTTCCACAAAAAGTGGGGTGCCCTGGTACAAGCCTATAACCAAGCCCCAAGGTGGATGGAGACAAGAGAACAGTTTAGTTTTGCTGACCTTCCCCCAGCTGAGTAAAGGAAAGGCCCAGGATCAGGGAAGGACACTGCCACAAAATAGATGGAGATCAATATAGGACAAATGACACACAGGTGTGTGCATGCACAAACATACAGACACACAAATATAGTCATATATATAAACAAAAATATATAACTAAAAACAACATATATCATACATATATGTATAAACAAAAACCAACACACACACACACACTGTTTTTATTTTTTTCATGACAGATGTCTCTCTGTATCCCTGGCTGTCTTGGAACATTCTCTGTGGACCAGGCCGGCCTTGAAATTAGAGATCGGCCTACCTCTGTCTTTGAGTGCTGGGATTAGAGATGTGTACCACCAACCATAAATACTTTTTAATTTATAAATGAGAGGGCAAATAAAGCCATAACTGTAGCTGAAAGTTTCACCAAAACTCTTAGAAAGCAGTACTCAAATGAATCAAGTTATAGGAAAGCTAATACTGTGAATGATGAAGACCAAACTTTATTTTAGAATCCTCCACTCAATTACACTTCAACCTTCAGCCCTCTGTGTTTGTCTTTGCATAGTTTAGTTTTAATAAGAATCATGCTTAAACAGTTTTGAGGCTTTCTCATCTTAAAAGTCCCATGGCCCCTTGTTTGCCTCTGAGAATCCTGTCAGTGGGTTTAACCAGAATTCCCAGGACACTGATAATTTTATCCACTGACTGTGACCCTGCTCCTTGTCTATAACTCCCCTTGCCCTTGTTCTACTTAAAATGGAGCCCGACTCTACACTTCCACTTTTTTCTTTTCCCATTGCAATAGCTACCAAATAAAAACTGCTAACCACTTTACTGTTCAGTTTGCTTTTTAAAATTGTCAATGGTTGGAACCCTAATGTGCCCTCAAAGGCAAATGTCCTAAGGGCTTGGTTACCACAAAAAGGACTTTAAAGGTTGAATCATTTGTGAGACCGAGAAGCAAGGGCCTGAATGGAGGAAGTAGGTCACTCGGGACACCAGACTTTTCCTCTCAGTCTCTGTGCTTCCCTGCTGCCATCAGGTTGGCAGCTGTGCCTTACCATGCTCTTCCAATATGAAGTTCTATCTCCCCCCAGCAGTAGACACACTAACCATGGACTGAAGCCATGAGCCAAATTAAATCGTCCTTTGTCTTTCTTAGCTATTTTGTCACAGTGACATAAAAAACTGACTGGCAGGAGTATCCACCAACTTAATCTAAATGGCATTTACAAAAACAACCCAAAAAAAAAAAAAAAAAAACTTTACAAAATCTTTTCAAATGCATATACCACATTTATAGAATTAGATCCTATTCTGGTCCACCAAACAGGCCTGAATGTACATGTGTCAGAACTACAATCATTAAAACAATCTTAAATACTTTAAATAGACAAAAATGGTAACATAATTTGTTAAAATTTGTGAGATGCATGTAACATATCTGAGCAAAATCTATAGCACTAAGTTCATATATTCAAAAAGGAAGACTCTCATCAACACTTGAGCCTCCCACAATAAAAAGGGGATGTAGGTCTCTTCTTTGTGAGAGAGATAAGTTCCAAGGCCCAAGCAGATGCCTGAAACCACAGGCAGTATTGAATATCATATTTAGTTGTGATGAATTATTAAAATTAAGCACATTCAATCCAGAGCACTTAAAAATTAGGTACAATAAAATATTAACAGAACTAGTAATAATGCAGATTAATCAGAATTGTATATAATAAAGGTTATTCTATAATTATGTTATTAAACCAACATAATCCCTAGGTGCATTCTAACTCTGTCCTTATACCCACAGAGAAATACAGTTCTCACCCTTCATCAAGGAAATTTCTCTTTGTAACACAGAGCTTTACAGAAAACCACAACACACCAAAGTACACTGTTTTTGAGCTCAGTCTCAACAGATATATCTGCAATACTCCTGTCTCAACAGATATATCTTCAATACTCCTGCCCCTAAGGCCCTAGGAACATTTTTTTTAAATTTTATTTATTTAAATTAGAAACAATCTTATTTTGTAATCAGTCCCAGTTCCCTCTCCCTTCCAACCTCCAATACCTCCCATATCCCCCCATCCACTTCCCAGGAGGGGTGAGGCCTTCCATGGGGGATCATCAAAGTCCTGTCACATCATTTGGGGGAGGGTCTAGACCCACGTTCGTGTATTTGGACTGAGAGAGTATCCCTCCATGGTAAACCATTTGTGCACTAGGGATAGAACAGGGTGTTTGCAGTGAGATTGTGTCTCCTAGAAATGTCAGTAGCTCCACCTGTCAAATCACAACCAACATGGTTGCTTAAATATGACCAGCAGACATGCTAACAAGGATGGGGATAAGAGGGAGCTCAAGAGGCTCAAACACTAGACTAAGAACTACAGAAAACTCTCAGTGGGAAAAATAGTATTACCCAGGGATGAGCATACCAATTAGTTATCCAATACCAAATGGACACATACACACACAAGTAATGTTATTCAGACTGAGTAGGTTGTATTTATTTATTTAGGAGTGTACATGTATATGTGGGGGGTGGGTTGTGTGTGACAAAGTAAAAGAGACCAAAAATTTGAAAGAGAGTGGAGTTGGGGGTATGTGAGGGTTTGGAAGGAGGAACTATAATTTTCACCTTTGTATATATTTTTAAGAATTATTTTTAAAGTTATTTTAACATAGGAATTATTTCTTAGGCTTTTCACTTAATATTTTCTAATGTTAATCTCAAGTAATAAACTTTACCAAGTATATTATACATAAAGGTGCTGGGGGACTACCATATTTTTAAAATGTAATTAAAAATAAAATATTTAAATATCTAGAAATTTTTAAATACTTCACAGTTTAATGGAGACCACAAAGAAAAAAGAAAAAACAAAACAACAAAAAAGAACGACCTCTCCTTTGATAGTAAGCAATCAGATAGTAACCAGATCAATAAAAAGACAGAAACCCAGAAGAGTCTGTATCTATTAATGAAATCAAAATTATAATGTAAAAAGTCTAACAAAAAGTATTTGTGGCCTAAGGATTATAAAATTTCTTAAATAACCTTAATTGCCTGGGTATCTTTCTTGGGAGAATCTCTGATCTAAACTGCTTGTTCTCTGTCTCTGGCCTGCTATACAGTTGCCACTCATAGAATGCTGATGTTCTGATGTTTGTTTTGTTTTCCTTTTGTTGTTACTTGTTTGTTTGGGTGCTTTATTTTAATGGGACATAACTTTCAGAATTTTCAGAGGCTTGCTGTCTAGAAGTATTTTTATTCTGCATCCATCCTCCACTCTTCAGATTCCTGACTTTCTGCTATAGGGTTGGGGTCTGAAAGGTCATGTCCTTCAAACTGTCAAGTGACTGAAACACTGTATTTCAGCAGCTGATAATGCAAGCAGGAAGACTGATGCTAGCATATTCAATTTTCTTACTGTGTTTTGATAACCTGCTTTTGTGTTCTCTCTGAAAACATCCAGGACTTTCTTTTTCACCCTTGGTATTAGCATCTACCACAAACAAATGCCAGTGCTAAGGTTTCTCTTGTTTGAACTACAAGCTCAGGGAAAAGAGATAGAATACAGTATAACTAGTTTTTAATGAAGGTTGTTTGTGTGAAAGGAGTTTGCCTTAAAAAGTTTAAATGAAATATTTATACTTTATAAAACTATTCCATTTAAGAGAAAAAATAAGAATGTCCCCAAACATGGATTAGAGCTTTAAATATGTAACTTTTTGATTCACAATTCTTTTTGCAGAAATCTAACCTCTCACAGAAGGTCAGATGCACATATACAAGAACATAAGCTGTAGTGCTGTTTAAAATATTAAAGTACAAGCACTTAACCACTACCTATGTAAAGGACACATAATGGATGTTAAAGTCTTTATCATAAGCAACAAAAGTATGCTAAAGTATTATAGCTTCCAAAATAACAGAGTACAAAAGTTCACTTAAAAAAAAACAATGGGGGGAGATTATGTATTTACAGTTTCTATAAATATGAATTTATATCTATAAATTATATTTACATATAAGCATGTAGTGTGTTATTTAGTGAAGTAGATTATATTTGTACATTATAATCATTGTACATTATGCTAACATTAAAAGTATTGTACAAGGAATACGGAATTCTAGAAAGATATTGTTTGGCTTCTGATGGGCTTCATCCTGCTATCAAAAGTGAATGTAATACACTTAAGCCATCAAATATCCAGTATAACAAAATGTACCAAAACCCACCAGTTGTTGGTTCTCCTGATGCCACCTAGGAACTGCAGCTTGCTGTCACTGCCTAGTGTCACAAATAACAGTATCTCACTGTGCCTAACCCTAGCCAGAATAAAGAATGAAATTACAAATTTGAGATATTACTTCTACTGAATACATATCAGTTTCACCACCCCAAAGCCAAAAATTTCTTAAAGTGAAAGATTATAAACCAGAGATAGTATATACTCTTTTTTAAACTTCTCCATAAGAAATATTATTTCAAAATAAACGTTTTTTTAATCGACTAAGCTTTAAAACAAAAAGAATCATTAAAGATGAACTAAGTCACTGATAAAAGAAGATATCTTCACTTATAAGAAAATAAGTAACCATAAACCTGTATACTTTGAGTAGCATGACTTCAAAATAATAGGGTGTGTGTGTGTGTGTGTGTGTGTGTGTGTGTGTGTGTGTGTGTGTGTGTGTGTGTGTCCAGGGACAAAAAGACTCCATTATTACAAAAGGAGCTTTACGAGCTGACAAAAACTGTCAGCAATTATCACTACTGAAACACACAGATTCATACATATACAAATCATTAATGAAAGAGCATTGAGCAACAGCATTAATAAGACACATATAAAATAATATATCCACTGGTGAATCCATATTACATGTACAGACATGTTTTGTAAATGGCCGTATACAAATTAGTAACAAGTTTTAATGATTATTCATTTGTTCAAAAAAAGGCCCATGTTTTATATTATCTCTATATTCATTATATTTCACAATAAAGTTTTTTAAGATAATTATTTTTAAAAATTCTTTAGCAAAATTCTCAAGATTATACTACAAAGAAGCCCTGTGAAATGGTACCCGCCTTTAATCCCAGCACTTGGGAAGCAGAGGCAGGAGGAGCTCTGAGTTCAAGGCCAGCCTGCTCTACATAGCAAGTTCTAAGACAGCCAAGGACTAAATAGAAACTGTTTTAAAAAACAGTTCAAAGAAAAGATATTTGCATGTTTCAAGAATAAAATTCAAGTTACAGACTACAGTGAAATGAATTCTGTTATTTCTAAAACTTATAAATCCAAGCATAATGAAATCATTCTCAATGTGTATATATAAGTCATCTAATATAAAACTAAACTTACAAGAATATACCACCTACCTGTATATATTCAAAATAAAATAAAATTCAAAATAAAACTTCCAATTTTAGAAATATCAGAACCAGGGTTGTTCTAACTAACTGACAAAAAAAAATTCTATGGTAAATTTGTCCTATCAGTCACCCATTTTAGTGAAGCAAAAATCAGCCACCCTTTTAAAGTAGTTTATGTTGCCAGATTGGAGACTTAAAAAACAAAACAACAAAAACTATAACCCAAGGGGGAAAAAATGGGACATATAGTTATGATTAAATTTAATATTTCAGAACATAAAATTATTCCCAAATATATTAAAGTAAACAAGTTAAGTGCAATGCCCCATAGCTGAAGTCTCAGCCACTTTGGTAGGAAGACGGCTTGAAGCCAAGAGTTCAGGGTCAGCCAGAGCAACACAGGGAGACCTTGTTTCTTTAAATAATAATGACAATAATAATAATAGCAACAACAAAATACTCCAGGCATGACAGTGCACATCTGTAACACCAGCATACAACACTCCAGTCAGAAACAGGAGACTCAAGACCTAAGGACATCATCAACTACTTAGTTTGTTTGAGGCCAGCCTAGAGGACAGGAGGCCCTGTTAAAGAAAAAAAGATTGAGAGAGAACTGAACGGTAGTTCTGTTCTTTAAACTCTCACAAACAGCTATTTCTTTTGCTATTTTTTTCCTGAATTTAGTAAGTAGTATATTTATTTATTGCTGCCTAACAGCACATTAGAATTTATTTTAAAAATGCTTACATAAACTTACTGTGTCAGAAGGTGTGACCTATCTTAAATCTGTGTTTGCTTAACAATCAAAGAAGTTTTCATTATCACACTGATAGATTACCCCTAAATGTTGCCTCAACATACTTACAATGTGTATTAAATTCACCACCTGAAAACATAAGGTGTCCACTGTAAATGCTAACCGAGATAACAGACAGGGAAAAGCTGTAGTGGTACTGAGCAGCCATTTTTAAATTCAGCAAGAGTGGGCAAACTACAGCCCATAGCACAAACCCAGTCCAAGCACTTAGCCAAAATAATTAATCCAGTCCCTTGGATTCCTAGGCAAGTAAACTCAAGTCCAATAATTACTAATGGAAAGAGGGCACAAGTGGGGTTTTCTGGGATATAAATAATATTATGTCATTTACAAAAAAAAGTAACCTTTTATTTTATGTATGTTGGTATTTTGACTACTTCTATGACTTGGAACTGCAAGCATACACCCAGTGCATACAAGAATGCTAAGAGGGCAGAAGAAGGCATTAGATTTTCTTGGGTCTACAGTTATAGATGCTTGGTGTACCATGTAGATGCTGGGAATCAAGCCGAAGCCTGTGCTCTTAATTCACTGACCTTGATCTATTTCTCCATTCTTTATTATGTTCTTTATCTTGGTACCAGATAAAAGAGTATACGTCATGAAAACGCAATGAGTTGTACACATGACTTAAACATTTTAAAGTTATCACACAAAAATTTTTATTTCATACTCTGTCTTTGAAGAAAAATTGTGTCTATCTCCTATTCACAGTTGTTTTGCCATCGTTACTTTTATGTAATGAAACTATTCATATTATCTTAGTTTTAAAAAAGGAAGCCTCAATTTTATTGGCTTATACTAGCATAGGATGTAAAACAGTTTGGTTTCTTTTGGCTTTGATAAATACCACGACTGGGGGGGGGGGGGGTTGGCTTCCATCCAGGGAGTAGCACTGCTTGCTGGCTTGCTCTCCATGGCTTGCTCTGCTTGCTTTACTATACAACTGAGGACCCCCTGCCCAGAGGCCATACAGCCCAAAGTGATCAGGACCCTCCCAAACCAATCATTCATCAAATTAATCAAGAAAATGTCCACAGACATGACTATAGAACAATGTAATGGAGGCAATTCTTGGCAAATATGCACAGAATGACAGCCTATGGAATGATTACTAAGCAACTGTCGTTTGGGGTGAGATCCTTTCCAGACAGAAGACACTTAGCAAAGGGAGTAACTTGTGATAGCAGATTAAAGCTATCCTTCCCTAGCTCTGTCCAGGAACACTGGGAATTGGCTCACATAACATGCTCGAAGGAGTCCAGAAAAAGACCCGTTCTCGTAGAAAGGTGTTTCTTTTTGATCACCCTCCTCTATCCTGCGAATTTGTAGTTTACCCAGCTCCTTCCATACAGCTTCAAGTACTTCACCACCACCACTGGGCGGTGTCATCCCCCAGTTAGAAAAGCCGGCTCTTGGAACCAGAGTTTGCTTCCATTCGCATCCTACCACAGCAGGCTCCGCGCGTGTTGAGCAACGCTGGAGTTTGGCTCGAACTTTCAAGGGTGAGCACTACAAATCGCTTCAGTCCTCCAGCGGGGACTGAAACCCTAAACTCAGCGGGAAAACAACCCACACCTTCGGATCGATGTTCAGCCTCTTAACTTCTAAGACTGTGCAGAAACCTGAGAAGGAGCAGTGTGTCTGTCACCTGAGAACTGCGCGCCGCGGACCCCGGAGGGTGGCTCGCACGCTCCGGGCCAATCCGGCGCAGCCCCCACCCCCTGCATCTCCGGGAAACCGCGGCCGGAAGTCCCCGGCCGGCTACAGCCCACCCTGAGCTCCCCTCCCCTCCTCCAACCCTCCGGGTCCACGCCGTTACCTGGGAAGCCTCCGGACCCCGCGGCGCCCACTCCCACGCGGAGTTCCTCCGGCCTGAGACGCTGACCCCGAGGCAGCCAATCGCCGCGCGCCCGCTGCGCGCACCCCTGAGTGACCAAAGGGGGCGGGGCGAACGAGGCGGGACGCGCCGCCGGGTCCGCGGGGACGAGGCTGCGCGCACCGGGCATGCGCGAGCCGGTTGGCGACCTTGGGGCGGGGCTTCCGGCGAGCTTGGCACCGCCGCGAGTGCAGAATGGGGTTGGAGGTCCCGGGTCCCAAGGGTGCTGCGAGGGGAGCCAGAGGGAGACCTTCAGGCTGGCCAAAGAACTTGTCAGAAAAGCTTTAAAGCTCATGACAGTTTCTTTCTTTCTTTTTTTTTTTAACTTAAGGACTACAGAGTGTATGCTAGACTCTGCGTTCTCAAGATGCTCAATGTCAAGAATTTAAAAGAAATGCCTGAACGCCAAGGGTATTTTTTATTGTGGAGTACGGGCCTAAAGTGGAATTTTATCTGAACTGATGTAACTGGTAATGATTCAAGTATTTCCAGAAACAGAGTTGTCTCTGTTGTCCAGTCTGATACAGAGCTCCTGCCCCCACCTTAGCCAAGTTACCTAGGTAATGGGACTATAGGGCACTTAATTAACACTGGCACTTTAGTATTGACCTTTAAAGTCACTTTAATTTACATTTACTTAGTAGTCTGAGTATTTACTCAGTGCATACTATGTGCCAAGTACTCATCTGGATGCTAGGATAATAATATTATCAATACTAATAATTTTTACATCCTCCCCCAAGCAGATAATAAATATAAAGTCGTGATGACCACCAAAGTCGTGATGGACAAAGATACTGAAAGGAACTTACTAGTAAGTGCCAAAAGGGTATGAAGTTTGGAGAAATGGATGAGAGAACTTGGTTAAATTATTTGCAGTAAATAGAGTATAATATTAAAAAAGAAAAAAAAGTGTTACAGAATATCCTATCCTGCCCAGTTCCGTAGCCGCCTTGCCACAAATGAACACATAGATGCTATATTAATTATGAAACTGTTGGCCAATGACTAGGGCTTCTTATTGGCTAGCTTTGTCTTAATTATTAACCCATAACTACTTATCTATGTATTTCCACATGGTCTTATCTTACCAGAGAAGGGGCCGGACCTCTTACCCCTTTGCAATTTCACATGGTATCTGACTCTGACTGCGTTTCCCAGAAATCTCCTCATCTTCTAGACCAGCCTATCTTGCTGCCCTATTGGTCACTGTATTTGATTCTTCAACTAATAAGAGATACATATGTACAGAAGACATCCTCATCAAAAAGTTTCATTTTTTATGTAACCGGTGACTAGTACTTTGGCTTGTGACAGATTCAACTTTAAAATGAATTTTTAATTTTATTTATTTATTGCTTTACATTATTCAGAGTTGAATCAGATTTTAATGGACATAAAGTACAATTAAAAATATGATTATATAGGTGGTTCACCTCTGTAATCCTAAACCTTTGAATAATGATCATACATTTGAGGGCACCCTGGGATACATAATAAACACACAGTTCCCACCACCACCACCAAAAAAAAAAAAAAAAAAAAAAAAAAAAAAAATGGAGCAGACTTCCTAATCAGGAGCCCTTGTAAATGAGAAATCAAATTATATTCTTCCAGTATACAGTAGTGTTCCAAAGAGAATTAGATAGCTACAGAAAATTATATTGGAAGCAACACTGAAATTCAGCACAGCAGACACAAAATCTTGAAGCTCTACATGCAATGGGTAAAATTGTCTGGGCTCCCCATGGGCACCAGCTCTACTGCCTATGACACTTGTGGCCTCTGTTATGGACTGGCTCCCTTCCATGCCTGTAGCTTTCCCCAGTGCACCTCCCACATCATGCATGTACCAGAAGCCTGCCCAAGTTCCCAGAGCTAGTGAGGTCATGGATCTAAGAGAACCTTCTGCTTCCACTTCACTGAGTCAGCATGATTCCTAACTACATTCTAAATCCTTATCCTTATATCCACAGTAAAGTGCAGATTTCACCCATCATCCAAAAAAACAAAACAAAACAAAAAAACTCTTTGCTGCAGACTTTGTGTTTCAAGGCAGGCTCTCACTGTATAATTTGAGGCTGGACTTAAACACTTTTTCCTTCTGTCTCAGCCTTCCAGGGGGTAAGTGTATAGGCATGCACCACCATGCTGGGCTCTAGGCTTTTGAAAGCAATTTTAATCTTACAGAAACTTGAACAGATTGTAGAATTCTATGTTGCCCTCTTTCCTTAGGCTACTTGTATTATTAAGATCTTTCATTACTATGATGTATTTGTCATACCTGAGGAAAGTGGCTGATACATTATATAGTGGCTTGAAAAAGAATGGACCCTGTAGGCTCATATATTTGAATGTTTTGTCATTAGAGAGTGGCAGTCCTTGAGAGGGATTAGGAGATGAGACATTGCTGGAGGAAGTTTATCATTGGGGGTGGGCTTTGGGGTTTCAAAACCTCAAGCCAGGCCCAATGTCTCTCGCTTCTTGCTGCCTGTGAATCCACATGTAGAATTCTCAGCTACCATGTCTGCCTACATGTCACCATGCTCCCTGCCATGAGGATAATGGACTAAACCACTGAAACTGTAAACAAGCTCCAATTAAATTCTTTCTTTCTGTAAGAGTTTCCATGGTCATGGTGTCTCTTCATAGCAATAGAACACTGACTAAGACATGTGATTAACTAAATTCCATGATTTATGTAAACTATGTCATGTATGCCCATTCATGGTGCAGTTCCATGGCATCTGTTAACGCACCTTGTCATGTACCCACTATTACAATATTGGAGACTTTATATTATTATGAAAGGTTGGCCTTAGCTAAGGCTTGTTCCAAACTAGATCTAAAAACTTAAACTATTTATATTACTCTATGTTTTGCCTCATGGCTCATTACCGCTCCTCAGTTCCAAAAATCCAACTTCCTCTGCATGTGGCTGGCAAATCTCTCCCGCCTCAGATTCCTTCCCTAAGTTCCTATCTCTTCCCAGAAGTCCTGCCTATCCTCTCTTGCCTAGTTATTGGATGTTTAGCTCTTTATTGAACCAATATTTTTATTAAACCAATCAGAAGGTGCCTTAGGCAAGTAAGGTAAAACAGAGACACATTTTCTCACATTGTACAAAAAGATTATCCCAACATCCAAGTGCAATAGGGTTTTATCTTTAATTATTCCCAAATAAGAATGTTAATACACATAATCAGTTATTTTATCCTGTGGCTCAGAAGGTACTTAGATATTTCCTTCTACATCTGAAAACAAAATTGGTAGGGACATCAGTGCTAGGTATTGGTTTTAACTCAGGGCTTAGATGGGGTCACTTGAAAAGAAAAGACTTATAAACAAAAGATAAAAGCACAGACACAATCCTAGAGGATTCTAGTCTCCTTAATGATTACCTATAAGGTGAGGGCCAACAGAGAAGACCAAGATTAGTTAATTAAGTAGAAAGAAGTCCACAAAAGCATAGTGTCATAAAAACCAGAAGGATACAGTGCTGAAAGAAATGGAGTGACTCATGCTTCAAACATCACTGAATAATTTAACTGAATGGGGTCAGAGAAATAACCTTTGGACTTGGCAACATAGCAGTGGTTGTTGGCGTTTATTTCAGTGAATTGTCCTGATAGAAAAATCACTGTAAAGAGGTGGGAAATAAACTAGATGATGATAGAATAGAGATGATACATTACACAGTAGATTTCCTAAGCTACAAAACTTGCATCAATTTACTCTTTTATTCATAAGCTTGTAACAACTTTTCCAAAACCCATCCATTCTGAGGTTTCTTGTAGGAGTCAAGGACAGCTAGCCTAATACACAAGATAACTTTCCTAATACACTGTGTCTGTTAATGAACTGTTTCAGAATAAATAAATGTACTGCTCTCTTTGGCCTTTGCAGATTTCTTCTTATCTCAGTCTCCCTACATTGACTCTTGGACCCCTTGACCTGTGTAACCAAAATTATAACCCTCTTGTTTATTCCCAAATAAGATCATTGCCTTCAGAAATACTCTGTTATTCAGGTAGATGGAGCAAAAAGAAACCAAGTTCCCTTTAAGCATCCATTTTGTATTTTGCCCTTCTCTTCATCTCCACTTCCCAACATCCACCAATCTGTTTTCTGACTAGGATGCATTTATCTACTTGGATATTTCAAATAAATAGAATTATACATTATGTGATGATTTGTGCCTGAATGAAACTGGATTATATAATATGCTATAGTGATGATAAGGGTCATGTAGAAAAAGCCAAGAAGTAGGTAAAGGGTCTGGAGAGATGGCTTACTCAGTAAAGGTCTTGTTATAGAAGCATGAGGAAAGGAGTTAGGTCCCTAACATCCAAGGGCAAAGCCATGCCTAGCTGTTTGTTCCAGGAATACTAGTACTGTGGGGGTGTCGAGTGCTGTCGCCTCGCCTGCAAGAACGACGCTCAACAACAGGATTCTTCTGTAGCATAGCTTTATTGTGCGGCTCTTACTGCGAGATGAGGAAGGACCCGAGGAGGAAAAAGGGCTCTGCTTATATATGCTCAGAGGAGTTGTGTCCGTTACTGATTGGTGCAGCCCACGATACTCGTGACAAACACCCCATGACGTGTGTTACACTTGGGCATTGCTATCCTTCGGGTGGAAAACAACCGCACCTTGCTGGCTCATGGGCAGGAAACCGGTGCCATCTTCGGGAGTGGCACCGTTGGCTCTCTACAAGGGGGTAGAGATATGTGGATCCTTGGAACTCATTGGCTAACTAGTCATGTTAAATCGGTAAGCCCTGGGTTCAGTAACAGACCCTGTCTCAATAAAGTGGAGAGTTTTGGAGGAAGACACCCAACATTGACCTCTATGTATGAGATCACACCCAAAAATGTGTTGTTTAAGGTTCATTTCTGTACCTGTGGTATGATAACCTGACAAACAGTAACTAAGGGAGAAAAGATTTAATTTAGGTCAAAATATCAAGTTGCAGTCTATTCCTGTGGAGGAGTCATAGAGGCAGAGATAAGAGACAGAGAGGTGAGACAGCTATATACATTCCATGTGTAGTAAAGAGCAAAAAGAAACAAATGTGAGGGGAAAAGCCAAGTGAGCAAAAAGTCAAAAAGCCCTCCAAGTCTTTTCACCTGGGCTGCCACCAGAGGCTTCACCCTGCATTTAGGGCAGGCCTTTCTATGGGTCAAGACAGTTCCGCACAGACATTTCCACAGGCCTATCTGGTATAGACAGTCACTGTTTGAAGTGTTCTCCCCACATGATTCTGCATTGTTTCAAGTTGGGAATTAAAACTAGCTGCCAAACATGTACACACATACACTATACACACAACTACATAGGCTAAGAAATGATCACTGGAACTGAGATGATGTGTCTTGGAAGACAGTTCTTTATGTGTCTCTAGCATCTAGCATATATTAGGACAGCATGTATCTGGACTGTTTTGTTTATTTGCTTTTCTTTTTCATTTTTTAGACACTGTGTAGCCAATAGCTTCAGAAGGCAAATATCATATTTCACTTCAGTATAGAGGGTGGATATATATTGGTGGTGGCACAAGAAAGGTAATACCTTCCTCTAGGGAAAAGGATGTGAAGTTGCAGATACACTCCCTCTTGTATTTGGAACCTCAGTTCTGACAAATCCCATTATGTACACAACATTTGCTTGGGCTTGCATCTTCAGTGTCTCCATGGAATTTGAGGGAGGGAAGATTGAAATGACGAGACTCTCAAGCCCAGATGCCAATTATGTCATGAGTAGTAAAATTATTGATACCTTCTCCAGAAATATCATAAATTTATGATGCAATAGCATGTTAAAATTTCAGTTAGATAGGAAGAATATATTTAATAGATTTTTCACCCAACATAGTGAAGCTAGTTAATAGCAGTGAATTTTATTTTTTTTAATTTCTAAGGTAATATATTTTTAAAATAAAAATATTAAAAGTATGATCAGTAATGAATGTGCTATAAAGTTCAATTTGGCCATTCCATGATGAATATATATTTCAATACAACATGTACATAATAAACGTACAAAAATTGTCAATTAAAATGTTTATTGAAAAGTCAAATTAAAGAAATGGATATAGTTTTGAAGTGAGAGTAGAATTCAATAATATGGGAGGTAGATAGTTATCACTAGAGAAGTTTGTAAGGAAACAAAGGTCTTCTAGGGAAAGCATGTTCTAGTTAGGGCAGGGTAGTAATGGGAAAACTCAGAGACAATATGTAAGGAGTAAGGTTTTCTGATGGGAGATGTCATTCTGTATATATGTTTCTCATACTGGTTAATGAATAAAGCACTGTTGGCCAATAGGAAAGGAAGATAGGAGGGACGAGGAGACAAGGAGGAAAGAGGAAGTAGTAAGAGGAAGTAGAGAGAGGGGAGAGAACAAAACCACTCTCTGGTAAGACCACGTGGAAATACATAGAAATGGGTTAATAATTAAGACAGAGCTAGCCGATAAGAAACTAGTACCTGGCCATCAGCATTATATCAAATACAGAGTCTCTGTGTGTTAATTGGGGCAGGCGTGGCGGTGAGACCAGACCAGCGACCAGGAAGAAAACCTTACTCCTTACAACAATATTCATTAAAATATAAAAACTATAACTTTTTTTTTGCAACAAACACAAACATCAAAATTTAGAGGAGAGAAGAGAATTCTGACTTTGAAATAGACTTGGAGATATAAGTCAGGATGAATTTAAGGGTGAAACAACACTGAGGGGTAATAAGAATATTAGAGTCAGGGATAGAATCATAGAATGTGGATTCTTGTCTAAGTTCAGTTTGGGTTTCTAGTGAGACTGAGAATGTAAAGCAGGCATAGGTGCAGTATGGATTCAGTGGAGTAGTCTAGATTGGAAGTAAGAAGTATCAATCAGCATATGCAATTATAATTAAAACTATGGAATTAGATAGCCAAAAGAACACCTAATAAGTAACAAAAGAAAAAAGCAAGGACTAGAACTTCAGCACTTACTGGCCAGGTAGAAAAGGATAAATCTAGGACAGATAGATAATATTGAGAATGGAAAGGCATTTGCCACCATCCTGACCACTTGTCTAATTTAGGGTTATTATTGCTATGATGAAATTCCATGGCCAAAATCAAGTTGGAAGGAAAGAGTTTATTTGGCCTACACTTCCACATTGTAGTCTATCACTAAAGGAAGTCAGAACAGGAATTTCAGCAGATCTGAAACCTGAAGGCAGGAGCTGATGTGGAGACTATGCAGGTGTTCTGCTTACTTGCTTGCTCCTCATGATTTGCTCAGCTTGCTTTCTTATAGAACCCAGGATCACCAGGCTGGGAATGCCTCACCCATAACAGGCTGCCCCCTGCCTCCATCAATTACTAATTAAGAAAATGCCTTGCAGATTGAGCTTAGGGAGGCGTTTTTCAATTTAACTTTCCTCTTTCCAGTGGCTATAGCTTTGGTCAAGTTGATATAACTAGCCAACACACCACCTAAGTTTGATTCCCAAATGGTAGGAGAGAACTGACTCTAGTAAATTGTCTTCTGACCTTTGCTTGCATACTGTGGCATGCATTTGGGCGGGCAAAATAAATAAATAAAAATGTAATCTGTAAAACTTTATTCTAAACCTTTACATTTAAAGGAGACAAATGAAAGAGTAGCCAAAAATTTATAAAAAGCCTTTGAAGGTAAAATGAGAAATTAAAAGCTACCTCTGTATGCATGAAAATAGCTCAGATAGAAAGGTTGGAAGAATATCAGAATTAAAAAAAAAAAGGATGATAAAATGTCTGAAAAGCAGAGAAGCCAAAATGCTATGCTTTAAAGAGGGGTAAACAGCATGTCCTCGAATCTAGAGAATACAAGGAACATATAAGCATAGGTGGGAAGAATTAGGAGGTGTGGCAAGACAATGAACTAAAACAATTCATGAAGGTCACATCCACTTTGCAGAAGATAATAAAAAGGAATCCAAAACACAGAAACCACACACACACACACACACACACACACACACACACACACACACACACACACCATTTCAATAAATGCAGGAAAGACCTTTGACAAAGTTACACTTCCCTTTATGATAAAGCTCTCAAGAAACTAGGAACAGAAGGAGCATACTTTACACAGGGCTAAATATGACAAATATGTGGCCTACATTATACTAAACAGGAAAACTGAAAACATTTTTTTTAATCAGCAATGAGAGAGGCAGTTCACTTTCTCCTCTTATTCAATATGGTGCTTGAAATCGTAGAATAAAGCAAGAGAAACAAATAAATGAGGTAGAAGCATCAAGAAACTACATCATTACAGCCTGCAGATTGTTAAGTGTTGCAGCTCTGAAGATAAAGGCACCCTGGCAGTCAGGATCCAAGGAACACCTCAGTCACACTGCACAAGGAACCTCAGACAAGAGATTTATTAGGAAAGATGATGGGAGATGTCATTCTGTAAATATATTTCTTGTATTGGTTAATGACTAAAGCACTGTTGGCCAATTGGAAAACAAGGTAGGTGGGACTAGGAGAGAAGGAGGATTCAGGGAGAGATAGGAGAGGAGGAGACATGGAGGATGGAGAGAGTAGAAATTTGGACCCTCTCTCTGGTAAGCCAAGACCAAATGTTAAAATTTAGATTAATAGAAATGGGTTAACATTTAAGACAGAGCTAGCCAATAAGAAATACTAGTAACAGGCCAACCACTTTATATCTAATACAATATCTTTCTATGTTATTTGGGGCTGGTGCACCAGTAGAACCAGGCCAGTGGGGGAAAAAACTACTCGTAACAAAAAGTCATGAGTGTAGCAGGCTCTGCTCAGGAGAGAAGCAACAAAGACCTGAGTAGGAAGCAAGCTTTATATAGGCTTTATTGAGGGGCCAGAGCTTTAGAGGGTGGCTTGGGTGTGATTTTGTAGCCTGATATTGGGGCAAGCTCAGGGATTGGTGAGATTTTGTGAATTTGTGACCTATACTTAAGAGGCCTTTAAGCTCCATAAGAAAACTTTTAGATCTAATAAATAGTTTTAGCAAAGTACCTGATTGTAAAAATCAAGATACAAAATAATCATTAGCATAAGATTTTATACCAAAATGAACATATTGAAAAACATCAGGAAGATAATCACACTTCACAACAGCCTTAAAATGCCTAGTAATACATTTTATCTCCCCCAACCCCCCCCCCCCCACTGTACTAATAGGTTTCTTCACCCATGCAGTAAGCCAGATTAAGCAGAACTGAAAATGTAACAACAGTTTTATTTGAGCAAAGCAACTCCCAGGTGAATTCTCCAGTCCCAGAGATTGAAACTAGAGAAACTATGACCCTAAACTAAAGCAGGGAGACTTTATAGGCTGTAGGAAAGAGGTGATGTGTCTGGAAGAAGCTGTATTTATGCCTAAATAAGGTCAAAAAGGATTGGGATTTGGTCTGCTGGAGGCAACAGGAGAGTAAGTTGCAATAATTGCTAAGAATGCAGAACTGGGCTTTTTGTCACCTTTGGGTTATTTTTGTTTGTTTCTTTGTTTGTTTGCTTTGTTTGTTTTTTTGGTTTTGAGACTAAGTGAGTGGGTTTGGAGAGAGAAAGAGAGGCTGGGGGGGAATGGGACTTTCCTGATTGTGCAGGGGTAAACTGGAACTTCCAATGGAATACTAGGAGTGCCAGGCATGGTTGTGGTGTACACACTTAATCTGAGCAGTCAGTGTTGGCAAACTGCTAACAACACATATTCCAGAACCAGAAGCTCCCCACCTCTACCCTGCCTTCAGTGACTAGTGCCAACGGCCCTCTTCATTAATAGCCAGTGGGAGACTGAAGGGCAAAAACTCTAGATCAAACCTTTCCCACTAGCTTCCTGGAGCCTAAAGCCAAAATTGAACAGAAAGAAACTCCAGATCCCCTAGCCTCCTGGACACTTAGCTCCTGGAAACTGTGTTTGGTCACAAAGAAACTCCTTCCCTGTAGTCTCCAGGATAGTCACTTCTGAAAACTATTGGTATCTAGGTACAAGAGGCCACCTGTAAATAACAAGACAAAGCCATAGAAACCACAGCACCTACCAATGAAAATAATTGGCATACAGGTATTTTGTGCCAAAATAAGACTTTGAAAAATACCCCTAATTGTCAACCATTCAGAAACCAGACTGTACCTCTTCCCTACCAATGATGGATGATGTAACCCTGCAGTTTTTTTGTTTGTTTGTTTGTTTTGTTTTTTTCTTTCAAAAAACCTAGCAGTAGACAACAAACTCTGCACCCTCTGGAGGCTGCTGCATGAGCTTGCTAGATAGCCTTCTACAGTAGGATAGAACAATAAACCTTGTGCATTTGCATAGGCAAGTCTGTCTCCCTGTTGTTCTTTGGAAATCTTCGAGACTTGGGCACAACATGCTTCCACTGTCACCATGGTCTTGTATTTTCTCTATGCACATGTCCTATACCTCCTATAAATCCTGAACCATCATGCCCTGGTTGTGATTTTGTGGCAATTCTTGGCTTTCTGATCATCAGGATACCCTTTTGCCAAAAACTCCTTTCAGTCAGAGAAAGAGGCAGGCAGATTTCTACAAGTTCATGGTTAGTCTGCTCTACATAATGAGTTCTAGGCCAGCCAACGCTACAATGAAACTGTCTCAAAATAAACAAATTCCAAAATACCTAGGAATAAACCTAATCAAAATGATTATCCATAAGGGTGATTCCAGAAAGGTTTAATTGTGCCTCCATACTCTTCTTGGCAATAAGATTACATTCATTTGTTTGATTTGGTTTTGGTTTTTCTAGACAGGATTTCACTGTGTAGCCCTGGCTGTCATGGAACTCACTCTGTAGATCAGACTGGTCTTGATCCCCCTGCCTCTGCCTCCTAAGTGTGCCCCCACTGCACAGTGGCAATAAGATTTTTATAATTTTAATTTTTATACCGTAACTAAAAAGTCATCAAGGCACAAAATTATTCAGAGAAGTTGGTGTCATATAAAAATCTTCGGTGGACCCTGTAAGATCTGCAATCAGGAAAGCAACTAAAATGAGCAGTTCACATGTAAATGTGACTGGGGTTTCTCATTAAAAGTGCTGTTGGCAGACAACTATTTGTTGAAGGATTTTAGATATTTAACAGCATCCCTGGCCTCTATCCAGTAGATGCCAAGAGTTATAAATTATTGTAAATGCCCTTCCCATTTATAAAATCAAAAGTTGTTTCCGGCTATAAGCTAAGATAACCTAATGGGAAAAATCACTCCTGACTGAGAATTGCTGCTTTAATCAAAGAACAAAAATAATGGTGAAGATGTACTTGTTTTCAGAATCCTAGAGTGCAAGACCAAGGAGAAAACTTAATTTCTTATGATGACCACTTCCTTCCCTCCCTCCCTCCCTCCCTCCCTCCCTCCCTCCCTCCCTCCCTCCCTCCTTCCCTTCCTTCCTCCCTTCAGAGAGATGGTTTCTCTGTAGCTTTAGAGGCAGGCTGTTGTCCTGGAACTTGCTCAATAGACCAGGCTGGCCTTGAACTCACAGAGATCCACCTGCCTCTGCCTCCTGAGTGCTGGGATTAAAGGTGTTTGCCAACACCATCTGGCCTTGAACAGTTTATTTGCAGATGTGATTGACATGTGAAGGGATTGAGGACTATACTCAAGCTACCAGTCTATTTATGGGATGAATTACATGGTATAGAAGATACATCTGGCATTTTAAAACTGGCAATCTAATTGAATCACATACGAGGGTACAATAGCCATTATGATCCTTTCATGATATCTTTCAGGTGATATCAACCAGCTCTAAGCTGTGTCATGACTTTTTGTAACTCCTAAAAATAACCAAAAAACTATTTCAGAGATCACAGTGATTGGTCTTCATGGTTACTCTGTGTTCATACTCATCTTATCACACTGGGTTTTTTGACATCCCTTTGAGCATCCCAAGCATCCCCATCTTACCATGTGTTCTTTTCTCCTAAATATTGCCATGTTTTGGCTTCTTCATTTTCTTCAAGCCTGTGCACAGTATTACTTTAGCAGGGAGATTTTTTCTTTATAAAGCAACGTGTTTGTTAAATTTTCTTACACATAGGGGCTATCAGTAATGAAGAAAGGTGTCAGCAGGGTTGGTTTTTAGTGAGGCCTCTCTTCTTGGCTTATTGAAGCTACCTTTTCATGTGTTCTTCTGGCTTTTCTCAGAGACAAGGAGAAAAGAGATATGGAAGAGGAGAGTGAGGAAGAGAGGAATAGGAAAACGGGAGGAAGAAAGGGAGAGAGGAAGAGGAGAATCTAATTTCTCTTCCTATTACAAACAAGAAAATATTGGATTGGGTCCCAGGTCCTTATTCTCTTGCTTAGCTTTAATTATCTCTTAAAACACCCTTCTCATACAGTTGCATTTGTATTAGGACCATGAAATATGAATAAGCCAGGTGGTGGTGGTGCACGCCTTTAATCCCAGCACTTGGGAGGCAAGGGCAGGTGGATCTCTGTGAGTTTGAGGCTAGCCTGGTCTACAGAGTGAGTTCCAGGACAGGCTACAAAGCTAAACAGAGAAATCCTGTCTTGGAAAAAACAAAACAAAAAACAAACAAAAAACAAACAAAACCAAAAATAAATAAGGATAGATAACCCAATTCAGTTTATAAACAGATTCATGTCTATCATTAAATTAAAAAAAATTTTGGCCATTTCTTTTTTAAATTTTGTTTTGACTCTTCTTGTCCTCCTCCTCCTCCTTCTACTTCTTTTAATGTTTTTTTGAGATAGAGTTTCTAAGTACCCTCTGCCTCTGCCTCTGCCCCCCAAGTGCTGGAATCAAAGGCATGCACCACCACCACCACCACCAAGTTTTGGTCTTTTCTTACTAATATATATTTTTCTTTCTTTCTTTCTTTCTTTCTTTCTTTCTTTCTTTCTTTTTTTTTTTTTTTGAGCTTCTTTGAGGAATATTTTCACACTTCACACTTAATGGTACCTAATAGAACTTTTAGACTCTGTTCAGTTTTCTTTATTCTTTTTTTCTTTGTGATTCACAGCCTGGGCTATTTTGTTTACCTGGGGTCCTGGTTAATTTTTTGTCAACTTGACACAGACTTGAGTATTATGGGAAGAAGTATCATCAACCAAATAGTATCCATGAGAATGGCCTCTGGGCAGGTACATCATCTTCTTGATTAATGATTGATAAGAAAGTGCTAACCCCACTGTGCTACCTCTGGGAAAGTGGTCCTCCACTGTAAAAAGAAAGGTGGCTTAGCAAGCCAGGAGAGGAGAAGCAAGCCAGAGAAACAATGCTCTTGTGTAGTCGGTGATTCCCTTCACACCTCCAGGCTCCTGCCTTGTGTTCCTTTAAGATGAAATAAACCTATTCTTCCCAAAGTTGTGTTTGGTCATGGTATTTACCGCAGCAATAGAAACCAAATTAGAACAGAAAATGGAAACAGGGACGTGGGGTTTTGCTGTGAGGGGCATGATCATGTTTCCTTTTGAGAAGACTGTGGCGATTTAGGATAGATAAAACCTTTTGTGTTCTCGGAACTTAATGGACTCTTATGGGATCTTGGAAAATACAAATAACAAGACAAAGTGCAAACAAGTGTGTCCTGGCCTGTGAAGTTTCAGAGGGAAGCAAAGATTCTATCGGGGCCATCACCATTCACTGAATGCTTTTGAACTCTCTGGAAGATGGCGCCCTTATCCTGGTCACAAGTTAATTGGAGGAATTCTGCCCTGGAATGTCTGACTGCTCAGAGCCTGCATGTACTGTAGGACATCCCAGTATCAGGAGCTAGTGGATCCAAGGCTCCTAGGCGGAGCCCCAGAGCTCCCCTCCTCTAACAGGACCCATCTTTCCCCCAGACCTAGTACTTGGCGCAGACCGAAACAGTGGACCCCAGCAGCTACTGACCCTCTGCAACCTACTGCACTTGCTAAATATACAGTATTCAATGCAGAAGAATGAGTGAGGCCTCTGTCTTGCGTTGACATTGTGATTAGGCACGTGATCCAGTCCTCAGCCACTATGACGTCCAGGACTGATTCTGCTTTGAGCCATCTAAGGAGGAGGCTGAGGAATGAGTGGCTGAACAAAAAGATATCACCTCTGTTCTTGTGGTGCCAGTGTGGTGCCTGCTACTTCAAGGATATTCTGAGCCAACACCCAACCCAGTGCCTCCTGTGTGGACAGGACCAACCCTAACTAGACACCTTCAGAAGAATGCCACCCAGAAACTTGCCACCAGCTCCTTCCTGCTCTTTGCTGACAGGTATCATCTTTGTGGCCTTCCTGCTACTGCCACTGAAGGACGAACTTGGCAGCCAGCTGCCGCCAATCCTGCATGTGTCCCTGGGACAGAAGCTGGTGGCAGCTTACATGTTAGGCCTCCTCACCATGGTGTTTCTCCGGACCTGAGCTCTCAGCTGAACCCCCTCACCCACCGTCTCCTTCGGGGGCAGAGACCTGAAGCAGAGACTGTGATGTTTGTTCCCTGCCCCTCCTCCTTCCTTTCAGTTGCCCATCCATCAATTGCCAGCCTCCCCCTCAGCAAATACCCTGGGATTTATACTCATTTTCCAAGTTGAATAAAATAAATGGAAAAAAATTCTATTGAAGCAAAACCTTTGCTGGGATAATTAGTATGGCTAGCTAGGGCTGATGAATCAGTTGTGATTAATAAGAGACCAGAACTATTGAGGGGAACTCTTCTGGAAGTACCCTCAGGCTCAGCACACAAAAGTTGTGGCCAAAGGGTGTTAATGGTATATCTCAAGCTGGCAGCCGAACTTGGTGATAAATGAGTCTCCTCATGGTATTGATTTTGGTTTATAATGTGGTATTAACATAAAATGTTTGAAGTTATAAAAGAAAGATCACTAACAGTAATGTATTTTTCAACAGTGCTGAGGTGGTAGTGGTGGCAGAAAAAGACTAATTCTGTAATTTTTAACCAAGAGCAGGGAAATAAATAGTTTAAGGTAAGCTTTGTTTTCAGTCTTAGTACATTTAAACGTTATTTAAAATAATGTAAATGTGATGAATTGTTGAAGGAATCTGAAACAGGTCAAACAAATGTTACTAGTTTTGCTATTCTAAATCCAGACTCAGTCTTGGGCACAGTTAGCTACAGATAAAGCATATTCAGTCATCATCAATCTCAACTCAGTGGGTCCTTGTTGACTTTGATGACTTTTACAGAGTCCCAAGTTCTAGGGTGCCATTCCATTTGGGGCCTATCTCATATCTCAGTTGCTGTAGAATTCCAAGGCTGGATTATATATGATATTAAACCTTACATAAATTTATTCAGAAGACTATGCTATTGTCCAAAGAGGTTAAAAAAATGATTTTTTTGGGAGGGCGAGGGTGCAGTGTGACTGCAAATCCATACTCATCTTCTGGTAATAGGATTTTTATTCATGAACATAATGGCATCAATAAGGTACCTTTAAATAGTGACTTGAAAATATTAGATATTCATAGCGACTTGAAAGTGTTATATATTCTGAAATAACCCAGGGGAGATAAAAGTTTATTTTACAAAAGGATAGGATCTCTTCCACTAGATTATGCAATCCACTATGGAGAGATGCTTAGTGTTAACAGTACTAGTTCTAGGAAAGTGCTAAACTGGAGGTTTTTACGAGTGACTGCATAGTTTAGTTGAGTGGGAACCTTAGGATTTACTAGTTATGACTTTTTTTAATTCTGTATTTGGGGCATGTGAGATGGTTCAGTGGTAAAGGCAGCTGCTACAGCCTTCTGATATGAGCTTGCTGAGTTGGGATCACTGGACTTATGGTAGAAGAAGAGAACCACAATTTGTGTTTTGACCTGCACATGCTGCAGTATGCATGCATCCATGCAATGTACACACAGTAAATACAAAAGGTCTATATTTTACATGCAAATAAGATTAATTTGGAGGAGATTGTTATTTTAGTTTTCTATGTGATGGAATATGTTTGGCCTATGGTTACTCCTGTTATCGTGAAAAAAAATAATCTAAATTTCTGCTTTTTTTTTTTTTTTTTTTTTTTTTTTTTGGTTGTGAGCCTAGCCTTTAACAGCTGAGCCATCTCTCCAGCCCAGAAGAAATAGTTTTTTATAAGTTCTGGAATTCTGAACCTATGTCTGAAATGTAATAGATTCTCAATATTTGTTGAGTGAATTATAGTATATAAGATCCCATATTTAATTAGTAAAAGGGTAGTTCTCAAAACCCTTTGTTAGCCAGTGAAAGAAGAAGGGTGGGGGAAGAGAGAGGGAGGGAAAGGTGGGGGAGAGAACGGTATTTTCACTTTTGCCCTTAGGACTTTTTATTAGTTCTTTTATATTTGAGATTTTGGTATAATTACATTATATTCCCCTTCCTTTTCCTCCTTCCAAGCTCTCCCTTATACTATTTGTTGCTCTTTCTTTTCTTTTTTTTTAAACTCATGTCCCTTTTTTATTAATAGTTGCTACATGCTAGTAAAATGTCAGTATAGCTACTAGTGTGTATGCGTGTATGTTTTCAGGGCTGACCATTTGGTATTGGTGAACATTTTCAAAATGGACTATTTTCAAAATGAGAAGCTGGTTATTTTGTGAAACTTATCAGCAAATTTACCCAATTTCTCACACTACATATGTTTTTTATTCAGGTAGCACAGGCATTCAGCCTGTGAGTGTATGTGTAATAGGAGTGTGTGGTGGGAAGAGGTTACTATTAGGTATCAATTGTTTTCCATTTTATCTTTTTGAGACAGGATCTTGAACTGAACCTAAAACTCACCAGTTTGACCAGACTCACTAACTGTACAGCTCCAGGGATCTACTTGTCTCTGCCTCCCCAGTTAGGATTACAGAACCATATCCCTCTTATGCGTGTTGGGCATCAGGACTTGGGTACTCAGGCTTGCAATGAATGACAAGTGCTTTACTAATTGGACCTTTGTTAATCCCAATGTCGAGAATAAGACCACAATCACAATTTGAGCCAAATCTGAAGAAAGCTTGATTTTTTTTTTTTTTTAAATTGGGGTGTATTCAAGAGCTGGTCAACAACTGCCTACTAAGTCAGTTGGCTTAAAGAGAGCATCCTGGAATCCATTTCTTGGGCACCTTTTAGGGAGCAAAGTCACAAGTAGTTTTATAGGAGAGAGACAATGGGGTAATAACAAAATGCAGAAAAACAAAACTACCATGTGATTAGGGAGGCTCAGAGACTCATGGAGGGTAAGGGTATTCTAAAAAACAAGTCAAGGTCTTGGGTTGGGGAAGGTCAGGTTCCAGGAAACAGAGCAACTCAGCTCTTTCCCTAAATAGAAACTTACAACATAATGGCTCCTGCCTTCAAAATGGACTCAGGCAGGTTGCTCATCATCCACCCTTCCCACCCCCACCCCTGCTCCAAGAAATGAAAATAAAGTCCAAAAAATACTTTGTATATTGACTTGACAGTGTATTATATTAAATTGCACATGTCCAAGTTTTTGACATTGAACAATGGCTATTTATTTGACACAAATACATATATTTAGTATTAAGCACTATCTTTTAGAAATAATAACAGGGTTTCCATAATCTTCCAGTTCTTATCATCTCCTGCCTGTCATGGGTGTGGTGAGCATAGCATTCTAAAATATCATAATCCTGTGGTTGGCAACTTGTGGTAGGTATTAACTGGTGGTTTCACTTTTCCAGTTATTCCAAAGGGCTAGTATGAGTAACTACCCATTTTGTAAAAAGAAATAACTAGGTCCCTTTTTCAGGCCTGCCTTAATGTTTATAACTACAGAGAAGTACTTAAAACACACGTTTCTAGGCCCTAATCCCAAAGAACCCAGTTTTCTGCCCAACTGCCATATTGTGCTTTTAGTTAGGCCTGGTGAACCTGTGAACTGGCTATAGAACACTTGAATAGCAAGGCCTTTATATGAATGTCAGTAAGGAAAACTCTGTTTAGGCATGGGATAAATTTCCAAAACCACTCTCTTGGCAAAGTTACTATGATAGCGCTTTGCTTTCTTAATTTCTGACTTCCTTCCTTCCTTCCTTCCTCCCTCCCTTCCTTCCTTCCTTCCTCCCTTCCTTCCTTCCTCCCTTCTTTGGTTTTTGTTTTTGGAGACAGGGTTTCTCTTTGTAGCAGGCTGGACTCGAACTCACTGAGTTCCATCTGCCTCTGCCTTTAGTGCTGGGACTAAAGACATATGCCACCACTGCTCAGCTATGATAGCACATCTTACATCAGAATTTGCTGATTTAGTTGCTGTAGCCTTCAATTACTGAGTAACTTAACTTGGAGGAATTTATTCACTAGCCCTTCTTTGCAACTGTGTACTGCTTCTAGCCTGCCAGGAGGGCAAGGGTCGCCCCGCTGCTGCTGCAGCAGCTTCACCGTCCTTATCTCAGGTCGCACGTCCAGCTAAACAAACTCCGCAGGAGGTCTTGATAGGCAAACTGGCGAGCCCCTATCTAGGAGCTCAAGCCTGGGCTCCTGCTCTTGGCCAACTCTACTCAACACCCCCCCCGACCCCTCCCTCCCCCCCGTTGCCAGCGTCCCCCTCCAGCGCCTCGGAAAGGGCTGCTTCAGGCAGCAGCGGGCAGGTTCGGACCCCCTCAGGCAACTTCGCGGCCAGCCTGTGCTCAAACCGCCTTCTTTAGCTGGACCACGGCGGCACAGCGACGAGTCCAGCCCGACGACCGACCGGGCCCTGTCTCCAGCGGCAGCCGCTTCAGTGGAGCTCGCTCCGGTAACTGGGCCACCCGGTCCTCCAGCCGCGAAGATGTCGTCGGCCTCCAACGTCAGTTTACTGCGCGAGGCTTCCCGGCAGGTCGTGGCCGGAGGGTCTGCAGGTAAGGCTGCCGGCTTCCCGCGCGCTGGCGGCTCCCCCACCGCACCCCCCTACAACGTCCCTAAGACTGGCCTTCCAACGAAGTTTTGTGTGTGTCCCCTACACCTTCCACTCAGGTGGCAAAGAGCAGAGGAGGCGAGCGGCCGCTGGTGGAGGCCCAGTCTTCTTTGGGGCGCAGTCCCCACTAGCTGCTCTGCTCTCAGGTTCCTGCTTTTCTCTGTGGCCAGTCCCTGAAACTTACTGGGACTCTGAGGAAGTATAGCACTCCCCTCCTTTTTCTTCTTTCTTTTATCAGCTGTTTTACTTGAAACGGGTCCAGTTCGGTCTTAAGTTTCTTAGCAATTTCCTTCCAAGCGCCAAGCTAGAGAGGATCTTAACATAAATCTTGCCGCTCTTCACAGGGAATCTTACTGTCTACTGTGCTGCTTGGGGATCTATGCATGCCATAAATAGTTATATGAAAATTAATCCCACACGCTAACATAAACACCTTCGACTCACATTAATTTGTGGAGAGCTATGAGGGGAGAGAGGCCTTACAAAAAGATCTGTTAAAACCTGTCCTGGGAATAATTACTGTCAAATGCAGCTGGAGGAAGTTGTTCACCATTAAGTTATGTGCACACATTTTTGAAGATATTTTAAAATAAGTTGGTTGAAAATTTGGTCTCATATACCATGATGCATTTTAATTGTAAATATATAATTTAATTACCACGGTTAAATTAGGTCATAACAATTTTATAAGGGTAGTTCTTTTAATAAATTTTATTGTGGTAAGAATGGTAAATAATATTGGCTAGATGATATCCAATACATATTTTGACTAGTAACATTTATTTTCAAGTACATTTGAACTTTTTTTATAGTCAAATTATGACTACTTATATGTCATGAACTGGCTGCATCTCAAGGGTACCATATACATCTAGATATGTCACTTAGAATCTGCATACTTTCTTAAGCTGATATAATTAGGAAAATGGGGTATTTGTTTCATATATATGAATGTATGTATATTATATGCTTGATTCCCACTCTGAGATCCTGAGCAAAGAACACTGAGCTAGACGAGAGGGAAAGTGAAGTTGACTAGCATCATAAGCTATGCCCAGTGACTTGCAGGTATTTCTGTTGGCTTGTATAATCACAGTATGTATCAGGCACAGTTAAACTTAATGCTAAAAAGTAGATCAGACTCTAATCCTATTTATGCTGAATCTATTTGGATAAGCATTTGGCAAAGATGTGTTGATGCCATCATATATCCTTATTAATGTAAATGGGAATTAATCAGTTAATATGAATAAATGTCATTTATACAATGAATTTAAAAATGTTGGTTGATTCATATAGTTTATATTGTAGCATTCTTGTTAAGTAAGAAGGATAATTAATACTTTCATCATCTTGAAAGTCATATTTTCTTCTTTGGCATTTTAAAGCATATTGATTTTCTTTTTATTTATTGAAACTGTAATGATACAGGCTGATCCTATTACATGAACTAGAGCAAGGGCCACAAATTTAAAAAAAATCATACAAGAGAGGCAGACATTTTATAAAAATAAGGTACATTTGAATCTCTGATTCTGACATCTGTCTCTGGTTTCAAAGGTCAAAAATATATTCTAAAAGAATGTTCTTTAAAGAAAAGTAAAACTGGAGAAGTTTATTGGGAAGACACAAGTGTGTCATGGCATTCAAGATCATTCCTTGGAGAAACTGGTACACTCAGGAAATTGCAGGATGTGACATTTCTTCATCTCATCTATGCCAGCTGGTCCAACATCCTCAAGATAGGAGCATAGTGACTAACACTAGTACCACTATGTCCAAAGTGAGTGTTATGGTTTGCCATGCTTCCCAATGTAGTTACTTGTAAAAACTAGGCAAGCCCAAATGGATTCAGATAGTTTGCTAGTCAAACAGACAACAAAGGGAAACCATTATGATCTTAGTTCTTGTTGTAATTAGTGCTCCAGATAAGACTGAACAATGGAGGTCACATGATAGACTATGTGTGTCTGGCTTCTGCTGTTGAAGGTTTCCTTGTAAACAACAGCCAAAACATTTTATAGACTTTTCATACAATTGAAAACTGTCACCAATTGAAACTAAGATGATGGATAAGAAAGTATATCTAGCATCTTTGCACCAGAGAAGGAAAAAACTGTCTTTCAACAGCTCACCAGATGGGAAGCTTATCTCCCCTAGCTCCCTTTAATGTGTGTATATCTTGGCCTTCATACACATCTGGGTACCATGTGTGTGTCTCATCCCCAAGGAGGCCACAAGGGGTGATAGACCTCCTGGAACTTGAGTTATAGGTGGTTGTGAGCCCCCAAGTGGGAATCGAATTCTGGTCCTCTGGAAGATCTGCACCACTGAATTATTTCTCTAGCCCTTATCTTCCTTTTGACAAGGAGAAATCTCAGCATTCTGCCAAGTAGACTGGTGTGCTATGGCAACTGCTCTTTGTGGAGATGTATAAGGCTGTGGAAATGTTAAGTGCCACCCTAACAGATATGTCCAGGGGGCCTGGAGAAATTTTGTTTCTCACAGTTAACTGCTATTTTGAATTTTTCATTCCTCTGGTCAGAGTTTGGTGTTCAACAGCTTCCAAGTATTCATGCTCTCGAATCATCTTCCTGGAGCAGGGGCAGGGGTTATTTTTAGTTCAAAAAGGTGATAGATTCAAAATTACCCAATGTTGATAGGAACCCACCTCTATCAATTAGCTATAGCCTATTCCCATTGGATGGTGGTACATGTGGCCTGGGGAATTTCAGAGGAAAGCTAGAAACCTAGATACACAGCATGAAAGGGATAATATGTGTATTTTACAATCTCTCTCTCTTTTATTACATGGCTTGTGTGATATTTGTATTTAAAGACTAAAGGTATTGATGGTTAGCAATTTATTAGCATGCACCTAAAGGCTAGTTTAGGGCTTACAGTTATAGCTAGATCTTGTAGTATATATCTAGATGTTGCCACCAGTAGTAACTTTGTCTTGTGATAAAAGTTGTGCTCAAGCAAGTCAATATGCACTGGATTTTTTTTAAAAATTAATTTTAGTTTTAGTTTGTGTGTGTGTGTGTGTGTGTGTGTGTGTGTGTGCGCGCGCACACGCGCGCGCGTGTGTGTGTGTGCATGTATGCACAAATGTGTGCCCACAGAAGCCAGAAGAAGGTATTTGATTCTCTGGATCTGGAGTTACAGGTAAGCTGCACTACACAGGTGTTAGAACTGAACAGTGGTTCTGTGTAAGAGCAGGAAGTACTCTTAAATTTATCTTTCTAGCCCATGTACTAAGTTCGTATGGAATAATCTGTGTTCTCAAGCTTTCTGTCCTATGCACATGATCCCTCTCCTTAACTTATGGTAGAGTTTTCTATCTAAATCTCAGAATCTTTGGGCTTCCAGAGCCTGTCAGATGTCATACAGGGAACTCCTAAATTGTGTCCACACAAAATTCTCTCTCATGGCACTAACTATATGGCCTTACTTCTACTTCCTAACATCTCATTTCTAGCTTTCCAACCCTAACTCTTCTTAGAAGATCTCCGGACTAGTTTCCCTCCATGGGACACAAACACAGTCCCAGCTAGTTAGTCCCTCTTCCAGTGGGTTAGCCTACCCTTGGTGCCCTGGAGGCATTCTCAGCCTTCACTTTTTTATCACATACTCTATTTCATTTTGTGTCTTTCCTGCCAACCCTTTGCTTTCATTCAAACTATTCTTTTATGTCTATGTTCTTAGCATCAAATAATAGTTCAGGCACGTGAGCCCCAGAAGTCAATGTTGAGAACATTGCAGAATGGATAAAGAGGAGGGTAAGAAATCATCCTTGTTACTCAAAGTGTTGCCTATGGATGAACAGTAAGAAATATGATGTCATCTTGGTGTGGTGGCACTCACCTTTAATCCCAACATGTGGGAGCAGAGGCAGGCCATGCTGTTGAGTTACAGGCTAGCATGGTCTATACAGTGAGACTCTTAAAAGCAAACAATAAGCGAATAAGAAATATAGTGACATCTGGAAGTTAGTTTAAATTGTTAGACTTGAGGCTTTTCCCAAGTATACTAGACCAGAATCTACATTTAGGTAGACTTCAGGTTATTTATTGGCTTTCAAAGTACTGTGTTAGGTCTTTGAACAGAAGTACTCCACAGAGTGGGAGGGCTGGAGTCTTATGGCAGACAGTGGTGAGTAAAATGTTTTTGACTTTCATTGTGCATCAGAGCAGGCAGGGACGTGGGAAGAGAATGAATTCTGTAGCCCTTAAAATGTGCCCTCAGTCTGTCACTGAAGGAAGTCAGGTCAGGAACTCAAACAGAGCAGAGAACCTGGAGGCAAGAGTTAGTTGGTGCACAGCCATGGAGGAATGCTGCTTACTGGCTTGCTCCCAAGGCTTGCTCAGCCTGCTTTCATATAGAACCACCAATCCAGGGATGGCACCACCCACAATTGGCTGGGCCATCTCCCATCAATAACTAATTAAGAAAATGATCTACAGGTTTGCCTAAGTTTAATCTAATTGGGGCCTTTTCTCAATTGGGGTTCCCTCCTCTCTGATGACTGTAGCCTATGTCAAGTTAGTACACATTAGTCAGCATGTGTTCTATCTAGTCAGTTCTAGACTAATGCCTACTGAGTGTTCAATGCTAGTGAGTTCTAAGCATCACAGGATTAATACCGTCCATCTTCTCACAGCTCCACAAGGCAGACAATGTCGTAATTCTTATTCCCAGAAGAAGGACATAGAGAATAAGTAACATGCCTCTGGTTGTACAAACATGCTAACATTTTTTTTATGGGAAATTAGGGATAGAGGAAGGACTGAGAGAATGTTATTCTCATTACTAGACATTTTTCAGAAGCCAGAGCAATGGTGTGTGCTCTCTCTTACTCTCTATAGCTACTAGTAGTTTACATTTCTTAAAATTCTTCTATTTACAAATACAGTTATTTGAATGTGTTCAGTAAATAACACTATGCATATCTAGAGGGAGCAAGTTTCACTTTTATCCAAAATAAAATCTAGCTATTTTAATGCCAATCTATCCAGAGCTTCCACATATAGCTGGGGAGATTTTGGACAGAAAAGGGGGCTCTGGACAAAGGAACAAGTGATCCATACACAACGAAGCACTGCTTTATTACTCCTCCTCCTCTTCCTTCTCCTCCTTATTCTTTTCCTGTTGCTTACAGAGCTACCTATGACTACCTCAGTGGTCAAATTCCGCATG
The DNA here is from genome assembly GCF_943737965.1 of Phodopus roborovskii. Lineage (NCBI taxonomy): Eukaryota > Metazoa > Chordata > Mammalia > Rodentia > Cricetidae > Phodopus > Phodopus roborovskii. Next base: position 7,319,896 of record NW_026126514.1, on the reverse strand, counting down.
CTTACTGGAATCTTTAGCTTCAAAACCCCATTTTCATGTCACCAGGTTCTCAGAGGGTCACTGTCATTCACATGGATCACTCCTACTTGGATCTAGCCAGGACCACTGGTTCACTTCAGACAGCCCTCCTCCTCCTCTTCAAAATAAAAATTTATTTTTGTTTGCAGTTATGTATACTCGTGTGCTGTGTGTGGTGGTATATGCTCATGAATGCATGAATGCATCGATTGAAATTAACTATTTGATCAAGTTATTCTGGAGGAATAAAGATTTCCTTTCCTTGTTTTTTTTTTAAGTGCAGTTCAAGTACTTTGAGAATTGTAACATCATTCCAGCAAATGAGAGTGAAGTGTCAGACCCTTCTGGGGAGGGGAAACCTGGGATTCATGGACAGGCTTCTAAGAGATTAATTCCAAGAACATATAAAATTACTTCTTATTCTAAAAGGAAGAGCATACAAGACTTTCAACCAAAATGTTTAAAAGATATAAAATAATTTTAAAACTTCATTTAAAAAAATTGGAATTTTCCAGACCTTAAATGCTTTGTTTTTGTAATATTTTCTCCCTTTTCATCTTGTCATAATGGTTTAAATATATTTAGGTGATGCATTAATGGTACATACACTAGAAGTCTTCTGGATTTTAATTTGTAGGAGGTAATAAAAAGGCCAATAGCACCAGGGGGTAACCAAGGTTAAATTTTTGATCAAGGAAATTTCTTTCTCAGAATGAGTGTAAGGGGGCTCACATATGATTTGGATAAATGACACCTTTGGAAATTCAGGATTTGAGGAACTGTAATTGTCTGATAATAAATAGCAGGTTGTAGTGAAACAGGTGAGCCCTTGTGGCACATCAAAGGGGGACTGGAACCCATTATCTGGATAATTAGGGAGGAAAAAAATTCCTCTGTATTTTATCCACAGAGGAGGAAGCAACTCTATTGCTCAAATTAATTATAAAATACCTTTAAAGGGTGTGTGTTCATTAAGTCTTTCTTTAAGCAAAATCTCATCTTCAAGAATATGAATTAAAGAACAAAACAGGAATTGCATAACTACATCTCAAAAAATTTTTGTTTTATTCTTGTGAGTGATGTTTTAAAAGTTTTGCTGCTATGTGGTACATTATTCAGTTGACATAAAACAACTTTCCCCAATGTTTTAGAAACAGGCTACTAAACCAGCCCTTCCTTGTCCTTTCACGAATGTGGTTACAGTAACTCAGGGTTTTAAAAATTCTGTTTCAGAGGTAACACAGTAGAGGCTGGAAATATTTGTGACATGTATTAGGGAGTAAATAACAGAGGCTAATGAATAGAACATTGATAATCTTTAAAATTGATGCCTGCTATAGTACTTGGAATCAACTATTTACTAAGTGGTGTAAAAAGTATCTTGGGGTCTAGAATCTCTGTCACATTTTGATGAGTGGTTCATGATAGCAACTTAATATTTCAGGATTCCAAACTGAAAGGAGGTGTTACAAATCGTTGCCGTGTATCCTTCATATTTATTACATTTTAGTTTGTTTATTATGTATATATAAATATGTGTGGCTATATGTGCCATGGCATCATGTAGAAGTCAGATGACAGTTTGCAATAGTCAGTATTCTCTATTATGTGAGTTCAAAGGATCAAACCCAGGTCATCAGGCTTGCCCTTCAGCCACTGAGCCATTGGCAGGCCCGATATCAGCTATCTTCACGGTTTAGGTAATGATGTCTCTTTAAAATGCAAATGAAATGAATAAATGAGTGAATGAAAGAATGGGATTATAAAACTCCTAAGGAATTTTATATATTTCTAAATTTCTAGATTTAGAATGATTTTTTTTTTCTTTGTAGTAGTTGTCCTTGAATGACATGTTAGGCCAGCACTCTACTACTGAACTCTATCTCTAGCCTTTAAATTAATTTTTCTTATATCTTTGCTTTCATTCTTACATTGGTACTATATCTAGACTGGAAAATTGTTATTTTTCAAGTAATTAGAATATTTAAATTGTATTGTTAATTATCATTAAATCTTGATCTGATCATGATTTCTGTGCTTTTTAACTATATTTTTTGTTTGTTTTGTTTTTGCTCTTCGAGGCAGGGCTTCTCTGTTTAGCTTTGGAGCCTGTCCTAGAATTCTATCTGTAGACCAGGCTAGCCTTGAACTCATACAGATCCTCCTGCCTCTGCCTCCCCAGTGCTTGGATTCAAGGTATGTGCCACTACACTCAGCTTAAATATTGTTTTAAGATAAGGTATTTTGGTTGTTATCTAGAGGCTTATATTAACTTGCTAGTGGTGCCAAAAATGTTACAGAAGTCTATCCTTTTAAAATAAATACCACAATTCTGAACTCCAGGTTTTCAAGGCAGCATCTAAAGAGGATTTGTATGCCCCTCTTAGATTGCAGCAACCTTTGGTATTTTTTAGTTGTAGATATGTTAGCACAGTGTTTGTGTCTCTTCCTACATGACATTCTCTTCCTACTACTGTGTATGTTTCTGTCCAGGTTTCCCAGAGTTCTTATAAATTCCATTCTACCCCTGTATAACCCTCATTTTAATCTGAGAAGATTTATCCACACAAAGGCTGTATTTTCAAATAAGGTCACATTCACAGACACCAAGGATTAGCTTAAGTACCCCTCATGTATATGTATATATGCACATATGTGTGTGTTGTATGTGCACAGGTATGGGGGTACAATCACCCCTTCATGAGTGTGGAGGCCTGAGTTTGACACCGGTGTTTTCCTCTATCGCTCCTGCCCTCAGTCCCCTTCCCAGTGTGCTGAGGTTACAGAAAAGTGCCTACTGCACCCAGTTTTTTTTTTCATGGATTCTGGGGACCCAAATTCAGGTCCTCATGTTTGTTCAGCACTTTACCCACTGAGCCACCTCAAGTCCCTGGGCACACCTTGTATAGGGATGCAGATAGACTCATAACTTCCCCTATATTCTGTTTCTCAAGTTCATATCTCACATCTCAATCTGTGGTTTTGTGGTCTTTTTTCCTCCCATTCTCAACCTCTCTGAAAGTTTTCTCATTTGATTTTCAGCTTACTATAATTTGTATATCTATTTTTGCTGAAAAATTTACCTGCTATTATTCATTCTCAACTGTATCTCATAGTGATAGGATTTCACATATTTTATAATTTTTCTTCTTGTGGCTCATTTACAGCCTTCTTCATGTTTGTTCATTCTTTGGCCTCTCAATCTGTGACTAGAGCTGTCTGGTTCTCACCATGCACCAGGCCTTGAGTTTGCAGCAGTTCTGTGGGCTTGGTCTCCAGAGAATCAGTTTTTGCTATTACAACCAGCTTTTCAGTCCTTCACTGTCTCCTTTGATGACTATTCGTAGGCTTGTCTGTTATCTCCCCGACAAAGGCCATCTGCCTTTAGGCTGACTTTTAACTATTTGCAGTTACTCTTAGGTCTGTCTTTGCAACTTCTTTGTTCCCTGAAGAGAGACATTTATTTTTTAAAAGTATACTATTAGTTCTTTGAGAACTTCATGCATGCATACAATGTATTTTGAATACCCTGCTATTTCTTCTCCCAGTGACTCTTCTCAGTTCACCCTCCGCTTCCTACTCATTCTCATCTCCTGTCTTTTTATTTGAAAGATTTACTTATTATGTGTACAGTGTTCTGCCTACATGTCTATGCAGGCCAGAAGAGGGCACCGGATCTCATTACAGATGATTGTAAGCCACCATATGATCGCTGGGAATTGAACTCAGGACCTCTGGAAGTGTAGCCAATGCTCTTAAGCACTGAGGCATCTCTCCAGCCCCCATCCTGTCTTCTTTGGAAGAATAACCCACTGAATGCAATTTGTGTTGCCCATATACTCATGGTAACTGGCCATGAATATATTTTCTTTAAGGCCACAACCTTAAAGAAAAATGTATCTTCCTTTCACAGAGGCTAACATCTGTTTAGAACTCTCAGCTAGGTTTGGGGGCTGATAAACCACTCACATTCATGCTGTAATTTTGCAGCCACATTCCTAATGAACACAGTAGAAATAACATGGAATTGATATTCAGTTGGGCTGCAGTGATCTTCAAAGACAGTCTGGAGCATATTTTGAAATTACCAGATCTTCAAATGCTATTTACTTTTTGTTGTATAGCTGCACTTATTGATATTTTTATTTCAGTCATATACATTATTTTTGACAATGAAAGAAATCATAAACAGATTTTCTTGCATGTTTATTTAGGTTGGGTACATATTTTGTAGTTATCATAGCCAATAAGCATGACAAGATTGATAAGAACTGATCAATAAGAACTGATAAGACAAATCTTATCATCTTGAGTGCTGATAACATTTACTTTTTACTGTGTTTAAGTATTTCACTTTGCTTAAGTCACCTTTATTAATTTGTGATTTCTTAAAAATGAGGAAAGTAAATCTCAGAGAAATTAAGTTGCTTGTTCAAGGTAAGTGACAAAGCATGGAAATAAGTTCTTCATTCTCTCTCCCTCCCTGTCTCTTAGTTTTATTTTCATTGTCAAAACTTGTGTTCTCAGCCACTATTCTACATTATTTATAGTTCAGATTGGAAAGCAATATAAGAAGTCCTATGTATAGAATTGCCTTTTTGATCATTGGGCTAAGAATCTAGAGCTGCTTTGCAAAGTTCAGTATTGATGACCAAACAGAGCCCTGGGGGTGGTGCAGTAGACCATTGTCTTGTCTTGACAGGACTTTAGATATCAGACCTAGCTCAAGCGTAAGATTCTCTTTCTTGCACAGCACAGATCTCAACATAGTCATTTCTTTTCTGTCATCTTTTACATATGCTTGGTTAAGAATATCACAGCCTTAGTTACCATATAGAACCCATATCCAACCAAGTAAGAGACTCGATGATGCAAGAGCATCACCCTGGAACACAAGGGAGCTTATCTATGAAATTACAGGAATTTTAAATTTTTTGAAATGGATGTATCTTCAACCTTTTCTTCTGAATGAGTACCCCGTTTGGATTAGATGCAAGAGTAGATTTAGCTCGGTGCATATTAAAACTGCAGTATTGTAAGATGAATACGTGTCTTCTTTTTCTGTGCGTTTTGAAAGAGTTAGAAGACATTTACAGTGAAATTATGCCTACATGAAGTTCTATAAAATTAATGCATTAGGGATAGGAAAGATGCCCTTCAGCATGCTAATATATCAGTTGCTAATATTTATAGACCACAAAATATAGAACAATTGTAGAAAACTGTTGAGCACTGTTTCTTTTTAGTTGCTGCTATTATTGTTATTTTGAAAAAAATTTGTAGAGAAATACTGAAGCACTTTGTTATAAGTTAACATTATCTCCAGAGATCTGAGGGTGGACAGTTACTTCAGAGCTTTCTGTTAGGGCAGTGTATCACAATGGCATCCCCATCAGAAAGTAAACTAAGCCTTCTCTACTTAAGCAGAACTATAGATGGCGCTGTCTTCCTATAACTTAGAGGAATTGCTAAAGGAAGAAGAAAGTTTAGGTAGACTTAGATCTAGACCTGCCTTACTTCCAATTAGACCCTATTACAAAACATTTGAAATAGATTTCTTTAGATGCCTTATGCAAATCTAGAAGATTCTATAGTGGAAAAGTACAGAGGACTATACTTTAAAATTAAAACTTTTATCTTTGATTTTCAGCTATATATGGAAAAATAGATTAGATGTAGAAATAGAGAGATGGAAGAAACTATTCCTATTTGCCATAATATTTATTTTTATGGCAGTTTTCTTTGGGATTTAGAGTTCTGGATCAAACAAAAATTTTTGATAAATTTGAATAAATATAATATTTGTTGTTTTTAGGATGTTATGCATTCCTTAAAGAAACTGATGGACTCTGTAGTATGGTTGGTTCTCCAGGATTATCATAGTTGCCTTGTGTATTTTGGTAATAGTAAATTATAAACTTCTGTTACCAAGAGCAGGAGTACCAAGTACATAAGCTGTTTTATTTTTGTATCTGTGTCATTTGTTGAGAATGTTGTTTTTTGTGTTAATGTAGTGGCATTTAACATAAGAAATTGGAGAGACATGTGAATAATGTATTGTCCTTAAATATAAATTTAAAATACAAAAAATTAGATGGATCCATACTGGGTTGTAGAGTTGGTTTGTTAGTAAGAAATATTGAAGGTTGGTTTCTGTAAACACACTTTTAGCCACATGATGGCAGTGCAACTTTCTTATGGCTTCAAAAAATGCTTTTTAGTTTAACGATTATAAAGCTAAACTTTTTCATTTTTTTAAGGAATTTTAGGGCAGTTGCCATGATGATAAATGCTGAAAATGCTTAATGTAAAAAAAGTAGAAGAGACTGCTTCGTGATTTTCTTTCTTTCTTTTTTTATTGCATTTCTTTCTTTATGAAGCAGACTTTTTAAAGAGGTGTCTCCTGTATCTTGGTTACACTGAGCCCAAGCAGTTCTCCTCTGTGTGGAGTAGCTGGGAATAAAGGCTTGTGCCTGGCTCGGTAGAACTGTTTTATGGGAAGGTTGTGTCTTTAGAGATCATTAGGAAGGCCAGGTTTTGTGGCACATGCTGTTAATCCTAGCACAGGAAGATCTCTGTGAGTTCAAGGCCAGTCTGGTCTACATAGTAAGTTCCAGACCAGCTAGAGCTCTGTGGTAAGCTCCAGAACAACAAAGGAAAACCTGAATCAGTAGATATAAAGAAATAATAAAGACCAGGGCAGAAATCAATGAAATGATGACAAAAAGCAATACAAATAACCAGTGAAACTAAAAGATGATTCTTTGAAGAGATTCACAATTAACTCTTTGTAAGAGGAACATAGATGTGTGTGCCTGTGTGTACAAGCACGTGCATGTTATAGGTGTGTGTGCGTGTGTGTTATAGTGTCTCAAATACATAGAAATCCTTACAGGAATGTGTTGTTCTAGGTGAGTAGTTTGATATCAGGATGCTGTTATGTCTAGAACATGCTGTGTTAATTTGTCTATTTTTGAAGACCTGTAGCATTTAGGATTCCTAACCCTAAATGCAGACTTTTTTTTTTTTTTTTTTTTTTTTTTTTTTTTTTTTGGTCCTTCTAAACATAGCTTCCAGGGGAGTTTCATAAGGTCTAATGTGGGGTCAATGAGATAGATTTGTTCATAGCTGGCATTATCCAGAGGCTTTTTGGCAGTGACACAGGAAGGTGCCAGAAGCTAGGAGCAAAAAGGACTGCATGAATGGGACCTCGCTTTCAGAGGGCTTCATAAATTTAAACTTTTAGCAATTCTCCCAGTTATGCCTAGACATAAAGTGACTCTTTAGTCACTGTAGTTGTGTGACTACGTGCTGGTGCTCTTGTCACAAAGTACTTGCCTATGGCTTTCAACTTCATTTTAATATTTGCTTTTAATTAGCAAGCAAATTATTATGTTTCATTGCATTTTTTCACAATGAATGTATTTTACTGATCTCTCTTGCTCATTGGCCACACCCCCACCTCCCTTTACTCCCTCCAGTTTCAAGTAGCTTCTTTTCACTTCTATGTGAGCTGTTCTTTTACCCCACACTACTATTTCAGCACATCTTTTTCCCTCTTGTGTCTCTGTCTGGTTATACAACTCCCCATCCCACACACATACATTTGGAAACAGGATCCCCATGGAAGAGAGAACAGGCAGTATTTGCTTTTTTTGGTTGTGGGTTATTTTCTCTTAATTTAATACTTTCTAGATCCATTTGTCTGGTTTCCTGCAAATTTCGTAATTTTTCTTTACAGCTGAATAAAATTCCATTGTGAATATGTACTACCCATTTCATTATGTGTTTGACTATTGATGGCCATATAGGCTGCTTCCAATCCCTTGCTCCCATGAATTGTCTTCTCTACAGAAAACATCCACTTAATCATTATTAACTTATCCTTGCTTTAGAGTTATATAGTTTTCCTAAAAATGACATAATTGACAATTTTTGAGACTATTATAGGGACTAAGCAATGGAACAAGTCTAGTTGAGAGCCACACAGAGGAAATAAGGTACTGCATTGAGAAGAATCTATGCTATAGTGAACTTTCCTTTTCAAGGAGCCTGGTGGAAAGACAGTGATATGGCCTAGGGATTCTGAGGCTCTACTGCAGTAACTGCAGTAGCTATGTACTTGGAGTACACAACTTATCACTTCAGTACTTTATCCATTAAACAGAGACACAATGCAGCCTATTTCATATGGTTGCTGGCAGGACCCTAGAATGGACACGTGTAAAGTGTTTAGGACTGTACATTAACCACAAGTATCTAGGTGTCTTGTAACATTTTTCTTTAAATTTTTACAAATGAGAGGTTTATATGAATATGTACGTATATGCAAGCCATAATTCTGAATTTTCTATATAAAATGTATTTTTCTGTTTAGTGTCTAAAAGTTTAGCCTTATTTTGCTGAATTCAAAATTTGTTTCCTTGTCAAATTTGGATCTCATTAGCATTAATTCTTTTTTCATCAGACAAAGAGCTCTTTTTATTTCTCCATTGGAGTCATTATGTTGCTTCTGGAGACTTCTAAGTCCCATAGTAGGTCAACAAGAGTAGGCTCTCTTTAAATTTTACTTTAAATCAATACATGATGGTTAAATGTACTTGTGGGGTAAAGTCCTTAATTCATATTGTCATAGTTACTCTATTAAATATTTAGGGTCCCTCTCCCACGACCACTTTGTTTTACGAAGGAAGGGAATTTGTTTTTGTACATATTTTATTATTTTTATAATCTATAATACCTTTTGAGGTGTTAAAATTAGCTAACATTATTCTGAATGCATTTTCTCCATCGATGATGAATGAAGACCTTGCCTTTCTTTAAGTGAATTATTCCTGTAACCCCCGGGGTGAAAACGACTTTGAAAATGGCAATTCCTTAATTTATAGGTTCCCCGTCTTCTCTAACCCTAGCAGTGTTAATCAAGCTGTACTTGGATGGCTCTCCTTTTCCCAGTGACATTGTCTTTTTTTTTTTTTTTTAAGTCCCTCAAGCCTAAGATGCAGTGCTCCAAGTGTTGGTCCCACACTTCTCCCCAAGCCAGTCCATTCTTGTCTCACTCTTTAAAGCCTGCTTTGACTCTTATCAATGACTTATGTAGCTGTAAGGAAGGTTTAAGTGGTGTGTGTTTGTGTGTGTGTGTGTGTGTGTGTGTAAGAGTGAACATGAGTGGCATGGGATGTCAGAGGACAACTTAGTGGAGTCATTTCTCTTTTACCTTCACAAGAGTTCTAAGAATTGAACTCAGCTCACCAGGCTTCAGGAAAGTGTCTGAATGCACTCAGTCATTTTACAGACCCTTAGTCTACTTACATTACTTTCTATAGATTTATGTGTATTAATGTTTTGCCTACATGTATGTATATGTACCACATGAGTGCCGGGTGCATGTGGAGGTCAGGAGAGGGGTTGGATCCCCTAGGACTGTTGTTACAGATGGTTGTGAGCCACCTTTTGTTGCTGGGAACCAAACCCAGGTCCTCTCCAAGAGCAACAAGTCTTCTTACCAGTGGAGCCATTTCTCCTACCTCACCTAGTCTAACTTTTAAAGTTCTCAACATTGTTCTTTTTAAATGGTAGGTAAATTGATAAAGTTCATCAATTGTACATTGTTTCAGGTGGGAAATATGTCAAATATTTACATCAAATCAATCTTTTATAGTCTTCTATAAAAAAACTATAACTTTCCCTTAGGTAAAATTTAATGTATGGTGTGAAAATCAGATATTTGAGCCAAGTATAGAATAGACTGGTCCTGTCTTCATCGCCTCAAATGCCACTCCCAAAGCAAATGCTCATGGGGTTATCAAATGCTCCCTCCCCCATTCATTCAGATTTCTCCCATATGAACAGCACACGTGCACACACATCCTCCCCTTCTTCCTCATGTACATATACTCCAACACATAAGTAGTTGCATTGAAGTATTTTCTGTCTGGGCTCCAAGAAGCTTTCCTGTTATCTACATGCCAACATTGCTTTGTTACTGTGTCTATAAGCTGGGTTTCAAGTCTTTTAAAAATTAATACCACTAAATATCTCTGAATTCATTCAGGAAACATTCTTGAGTGTTTTGTATATGCCAAACCTTGTGCTAACAGGTTTGATGGCTGTTCTGATTTTAACCGTGTGGACTGTGCTGTGTAGAAAGGGTGGTAACAGTTAGCTGAGCCTGTTGGCCAGAAGGCGTGTGCTCAGTTCACCAAGCTTCACTAAATTTGATATTTTGCTTTTGGAAGCTGGTTAGAAGCATTGTATGAAAACCGTGCCAACTCCTTCCCCCACCCCCCGTCCTGTCCAAAGTTTTTTAACTTTCAAAGGAATCTGAGTGTGTAAAACTTTCCATTATAAGCCACCTGTAAACTTAAAACAGTCAAACTGTTTTTTCAGCTGCCTACAGCTCTGTTTCTCATAGAACTAATACTGACAGATAAAGATGGCTTTCCCCTGAGATGGACTGTTTTGTTTGTGGCCATTCTGTCACTACCAGGAGGGACAGCTTCTTTGATTCACAGGGAACACAGAAAATGCAGTTTACAGATGCAATCATATGCTGGCTAGCAACTAAAATAATAATAATAGTCAAATAATGATTTCATTGTTCCTCTGTGTCCATGACAACTGGGAGGTGTGCAGTCAGTCTTAGACACTGTTTGGGATTTGTTCTTTGCCTTAGATACAAATGCTTTGAGAAAATTTACAATTTGCTCTGACATTCAAACTGAAGAGACCCCTGACCCCTGACATTTCTAATATCTGGTTTACTATAATGGTTTTAGATCCCTGGAGGTAATTATTTTTTTAAATTTATTTTTTATATACATTGGTATTTTGCCTGTATTTATGTCTGTGTGCGGGTGTTGGATCTCCAGAAACTGGAATTACAGATAGTTGTGAGCTGCCATATAGGTGCTGGTAATTGAACCCCAGTACTCTGGAAGAGTAGTCAGTGATCTTAACTTCTGAGCCATTTCTTCAATCCCCTGGAGGTGTTTCTTTTGTCTCTTATGTTCACATGCACTTGTCTCTTTAGAGTTCTATTTCCTGGCTCTTTGTGCTTTGAGGGTTGTTGGTGGTGATGAAGTCGTCACACTGGTCAGAGCTCCATGGGTTCTACTCCATTCAGTTAACACCAGTGAATCCTTGGGCAAAATTTTGAGTTTTTCTAATCCTTGTGTCCTTATTCAGAAAATAGTAATAATAGCAGAATCTTTCTCCATAGATGGTTAAGTTAAATGAGATAATATATACATACCCCACCATTTGACCAAGCAGCCATACAAGAAATGAATGCTTAATCTTCCTGGCAAGACTCCCCCCAAAATTGTGCTTAGCCGGGCACTTGAGAATCAGTTAGGTAACTTTAAAAGAGACTAATTCCAAGGCCACACCCCACACCAGCTCACTCAGTCTCCAAGGATGGAATTAAGTACTTATCATTTTTTGAATTGCTCCATCTGATTCCAGTGTGCAGCCAAAGTTGAGCAATACTGCATTTAAGGGTGAGGCCTATGTCATACTAATGTGCTCAGAAAAAAATGCATGTGAAAATTTTGCCATTTGTATTTTGATAAAAATGTGGTTAAGGTGTAGAAAAATGCAAGAAGTAATGCATATTTTCCGTATTTGGGGGTGAGGTCTTTTGAGCAATTAAATGTATTACTACACACCTAGTTCATGCTTTTTTTCCTCTTTCTCTTGAGACAGGATCTCATTTTGTAGTCCATGTTGGCCTGGGATATGCATTCTAGACTAGTCTCAAGGTCATGATGATCCTGAGTGCTGAGACTATAGGTATGAACCACTACATCTAGGCAGTTTCTAGTTCCTTACCTGTATCTTCAAGAGAATTCTGTTATATTTTAATTTATCACGGTGTTTTAGTAGGCATGTATGTGATTTCAATTTTAAATTTCTTCAAGAGTTTCAAAATAAACATTTACTATAACACTTCATATTTGCTTTTCTGGACATACAGTTTTGATCTGAGCATATCACTGTCATTAACTGTTTGCTATGGCTATATTGTTTCTTTGCATATCCTCTTACTCAGTCCTGAACAGCACAGTGAGGGTGAAGGTCAGAGATAAGCACCGTTTTGAAGATGGGGAAACTAAAGCAATTTAGTAGCAGATAGCTCAGCAGAAGCAGAGTGAAAACTTCTGGGTCTTAAACAGAGTTCCCTTTCAGAAATTAAGAATTTGTGCAAATGTGTCGAATCAAGTTCTTGTTATGGTTATCTAAGGTAGCTCAAAGTTCTTGCTTTAAGGAGTGCTGTACATGGTGCTCTGGATACAAACTTACTACCTGTATAAACCAAGGCAAAATACATGATTCAAAATTGCCATGGCCAAACTAGCAACGCCATGATACATGTAGGAGAGGAAAGGAGATGATGATGTGGTTCAGAAGGCCATCACTCCCACTTTGTGAGGGTATTTCTGTGATACCCCCTAGATGCAAGACACATTTAGGTATTGGTGTCTTCTGAGGCTGGATTATCTGGTGATTACTCAGCATATTTTATTTAGTGAATGTTTAAATCTCATTTTCTTTAGCTTTTCAACTGCCTATATTCACTTTAATTCTGGCAGAAACTTTTTAACAATAAGGCATTTGGTTTGATTTTTAAATTAAAAAGTATTTTATGTATATATGAGTATTTTGGTTGTATATATGTACATGTACCATATTCATGCCTGGTGCCCAAAAAGGCAGAAGAGGATGATGGATCTCCTGTGATATGAGCTAGGGACAGTTACCTGACTGTGACCTGCCATGTGAGTGCTGGAAATTGAACCCTGGTCCTCTGGATAAGTAGCCAGTGCTCTTAAACTCTCCAGCCTGTTTGGTTTACTTTTAGTGCTAACTTACCTCAAATATTTAGCTGATTTCTAAATAATCCCATGTAGAATCTGAGCACTTTACTTAATATATATTTATATATGTATAATAGTATGTTATTTCTGTAGTATATATTAAATTTCACAGTAAGATACATTTAATTCTTTAAAACCATCCACTTTTACTGATTGTAAACCCTTGGAGTGAATTTAGTGCCTTAATTGTCTTTTGTAATTAGCTATAGTCTTTTCATTTGAAGCATAAAGCAAGGGACAATAGATAGGAATTCTTCAATTCTTTTTGAGAGTCCACTGTTTCTTAAACTTATTAGATGAAACATTTCTGTGATGAAATTTTCCCTTGCATGTTTTATGATTGGAAATATGTAATAATGAGTAAACTTTTATGAATAAAATTTCATCAGGTACTGTTGAAAAGTTAAAACATTATCAAACAACAAATAAATGAAATACCTCTTATTCTTGTCTGAAACTATTTTAGCTTGATGTCAATAAAGTTTAAATTAGTTCAGACTTTTCTTATTACAATAAATGTTTCCTTTTAAAAATGCATGATAATCATAATCAAGACAAAATTTGTCCTGTTATTTATTTTCAAAATGATTGTACATGTTTAGCAGACTTTTGATTTAAATCCTCAGTGATATATTGAAGACAGATGTTTAGATGACCTCATGTTTAAAGTACTGTTATATTTGGACACAAGATTAAATTTTCCTTAAAATCCCTCCTTGTAAGCTAAACTCAATGGCAGAAAACACAAACTAATCAATGATTTTTCAGTGGGTTAATGCAATTCCTATATTTTCAATAAAATTTTTATCTTTTATGGAATTCCACATAGTACAAAAGACCTGATTATGAAACAGCTGTTTACAAGTGAAAATATTGTTTTTGGCTGGTCAGCTAAATGGGAAACAGATTTGAAAAGTTCCAAGAATTTGAATGCAAATTTACCATATCATTTATACTGAACCAAAGAACATTGGTAAGATTGCAACATAGTTTATAAAAAAAATTCAGTTGAAGACTGTTTTGTGGTATATAAATATGAACAATAGTTTTTTAATCTTTCCTGTGTGAAAAATCAGTGTAGAACTTGTAGGCAGTATATACCAAAGTCTTCTTTAAAGGAACTAATGAACTGTTTTTTTTTTTCTTTAACATTTTAATGAAGAGAAATTAGCAGATGGAGCTATTAGAATGTGTAGGCATTTGGATGGAATGAAATAGATAAATTATAAATGATTGCTCAAATAGTTAATATTTATGAGCTACTGTATTTAAGAAAGTTCTGTTTAAATATTAGCAAATTGTCATTTTATCAGCAACTATTGAGTGAAAATTTTTTCCCTATTTTTTCTGTTTTTAGTTTTAAAACAATATTATTTTACATACCAATCCGTTTCCTCTCCCTCCCATCCTCCTATGACCTCCATCATCTCCCCTACAGTTCACAACCCCAAAGATGCCAGGAAACAAGGAAGACTGGACATTTTTATTTTTAAAAAGGTGGTGCACGTTGAAAATCTTCACATTCTCTCTTTAAAAATTTTTACTAGTAAATTTTGCTCCTTCACAATTTTATACAGATACAATATGTGTTTTGTTTCCTCTTTCCTTGTCTCCCATTTCCCTCATCCCCCTATAGTCACCCTCCTTGTAAGTCTCCCATTTCCTACTGATCCAGAAAGTTTTGCCTTTTTTATAATTCCATCAGAATGTAGGCTTTTCATTAAGCAGTATGCATTTGAAATCTTGCCATAGCTCACTAGCTAATTTCTTTTTGTCTCTGGATAATATTTTGTTGTGTAGGACATACAGCAACTGGATTATTCCTTCACCAGTTGGAGGACTTCTGGCTGTTTCTAAGTTTTATCAATGATGAATAAAGCCGCTGTGGACATTTCTGTACAGGGTTTTGTGTGAGTATGTTTTCATCTCACTTGGGTAAATAAGGGATAGGTGATTGCTGGGATGTTAAAATATTATTAAATGAAATTGATTGTAGTATCTCTGGCATTTAGAAATATTAAAATTTTTATTCAATATTAGGAGAAGGATAATAGTTCACAAAGCTCAATTTTGGATAAATATCTACTATCTATTTCTTACTCTGTTCATAGTCATGCATAGGTCTGAACGCTATTCAGATTCATGCCTTTTCACCACCTACTTACTTTTGATGAATTTTAAGGTGAGATAAATCATACTTTGGTAAAATAATTGTAACTGATGTTTGAGAATGAATAATTTTAAAAGAAAGTAGCAGTCATAGCATAAAGAATGATGGCTGAAGTGTGGTCAGGAGACTGGAGTGCTTCTCTAGTTTTTCAAGGCTGGTTTGTTTCTAAGTTAACTGTAGTAAGATTGAATTCTGTAATAGACATCATTGAAAACCTTTGATTAAGCTGAGTGTTGGAGTACACATATATAATCCCAGTATTCTCAAAGCTATGACCAGAGGATTGGGAATGGGGCTGTTGTCTGATTTACACAATGAGTTCTAACCCTGCTTGGGATACCTACATAGCAAAACTGTCTCAAAACCAATTTTTGTTGTTGTTGTTGAGAGGTGTATCCTTCCACCCCTGCTAACAACTAAGGAACACATATACTAAGATAGGTAGCATTAATGCAGATATTCAAGATCAATCAGCCACTGAACTATCGCTTGAATGGTAGTGAGTTATTGTCATGATCATAGTATGATCATAGCAATTAACATTCATTCAGGTACCATTGTATGATTCGAGCAGGCCAGATATTTGAGGGACTTGTTAGTGATTAATTAATAATAAAAATGATAACTATTAATTTTATAAATACAGAAGAATGAGAAAATTAGGTGGCTTTTGCACATGTGCTCAGTGATAGCCCTCAAACTGAATAGTCTACATTCAGAAACCTCATGCAATATTGTAAGAATATACCATCTTCACTATTCAACACTATTCCCAGCGCTCAGGAGGCAGAGGCAGGTGGATCTCTGTGAGTTTGAGTCCAGCCTGGTCTACAGAGCTAGTTCCAGGACAGGCTCCAAAGCAATACAAAGAAACCCTGTCTCGAAAAACCAAAAGAAAAATATATGCAGAAAACGAAATAAATATTTACACTTGTATGATCAATGATGTGGATCCTATAAAATTCACACTTACAGAAGACTTATATACATAGTGAAGGTATTCTAAAAAAAAGGGTAGGAATTATAGAAACAATGCAAAATATTAAGCTTGACTTGGAGGTTCCTGTTAAAGGACATTAATCTGTAAATGTTTTTAAAAACGTCTTTCTGCAATATATGATTTTCAGGTTTAGAACATGAAACGGAATGGTTGGTGCCCTACAATGAGGAAAGTTTTGTCAGCACACTTGCTATGTAATCATAACTCTGTCATTAAGGACTTTAGGACCATTATTTACGTAAGACTGCTCAAAATTCTAGAATTACTTGAAACGTTTTTCACATGTTTTTCCACATAATTAAAGTTTGGCATGATGATTATAGAAGCTTATTCTATTCTATTCTATTCTATTCTATTCTATTCTATTCTATTCTATTCTATTCTATTTATTTATTTATTTATTTATTTATTTATTTATTTTACATGTTGATCCCAGTTTCCTCTCCCTTCCTCCCTCTCTCTCTCTTATCCTCTCTGCCCTCTCACATGCACTCTGACCACCCATGCCCCCACCCCAATTCCATATGTAGGGCAATGCCATCCAGGTGGGGTCATGTAAATCTGTCAAGTCATTTGAAGTAGGGACTAGGACTTCTTTCCAGTTTCTAGGTTAAGGCAGTATCCCTCCATGGGGGATGTGTCCGCAAGGTCCTTTTGTGCACCAGGGATACATCCTGGTTCCACTGTCTGAGGTCCCTTAGACTGCTCAGTCCTTCTAGCTGAGACCCATATTCAGGGGGGCCTGAGTCAGTCCCATGCTGGATTACCAGCTCTCAGTAGAAGCTTATTCTTAATTCTTTGTTATTTATTAAGCATCATCTAGTCTCCTAAGTATCAAATATTGGTTATTCCTGCCTTATTCTATTGTGTGTCTCTCTTACTGAAACTATCCCTAGCCTTTCGGGCCAGCCTATTTCTGATCATCATGACTCTGGCTTCATATAATATTTAGTTAGGGCTTCTATTGCTATGCAGAGATACCATGAACATAACATTTAATTGCGGCTGGCTTTCAGTTCAGAGGTCCAGTCCATTATTGTCATGGTAGGGGCATGATGGCAGACATGGTGCTGAAGAAGGAAATTAGAGTTCTCCCTCTTGATCTGCAGAAAGCAACTGTGTGCTACACTGAGCATAGCCTGAGCAAAGGAGACCTCAAAGCCCAGTGGCACAGTGACAGACTTCCTCCAACAAGGCCACACCTACTGCAACAAAATTACACCTCCTAATAGTGCCACTCCTTTTGGGGGCCATTTCCTTCAAAACATTGTAGGGATTAGGGTTTTCTCCACCCGCCTCCCGGTCTTGTCCCGCCGCCGTGCCAGCCCCAAATAACACACTGAGACTCTGTATTTGATATATTCTGTTGGCCAGGTACTTGTTTCTTATCGGCTAGCTCTGTCTTAATTATTAACCCATTTCTATGTATTTCCCCGTGGTTTCACCTACCATGTTGACTCTCCTTACTACTTCCTCTTTCTTCCTTGTCTCCTAGTCCCGCCTATCTAGCTTTCCTATTGGCCAACAGTGCTTTATTCATTAACCAGTATGAGAAACATATACAGAATGACATCTCCCATCATCTCCTCTTTTCTGTCTAAAATAAAGAGAAGGGTTTTAACCTTAACATAGCAAAATATATAACACAACAGTTATCAAATAAGAATCACAGTTAACAATATTTAGTCCTTTAACATTTAGCAAGATTAAAAGAAACTATTCTATCATCTATCCTATATTTGTGAGTCTAAAGTCCTATATGTAACTTATCTTTAAGCTTAACTAAGGAAAACTATAACCATAACTGTCTTCAACTCCTTCAAAGACCACAGAAGGATAATATATAAACTCTAGAAATGACAGAGACATCTCGCCTTGTCAGTCACCTGAAGTTCTGTAATCTTTCATCTTTAGCCCATAGGCCATAGTGTGTCTGGCAGACTCTTCAGCAAAGCAGGAAAGTTTAAACTGTCTGCCTGTATTGGCAGTTTGTCAATCACTTTCTTCTGTGTCCTGCAGACTGTCTGGCAGATTCTTCCATGAAGCAGGAACTCTGTAGCAATGTCCATCTTGAATCAACAGTCACTTTCCTGTGGGTCCTGCATGTCCAGTTTTTACAGCACAAAGTCAAACAGTCCAGACATGAGCAATTTCTTGTCCAAATGGCTAGTCTTGCCATATTGGGAGCAAACTTCATAAAGAGTTTCTTCAATGTCCATCTTCCTTTCTGATGCAGGTGGTGTTGCCAGGAACAATTATGTCTCATTGTCAAGAAAAACCCTAAACCATTTTAAATGCCATATTCTGTAGGTCTTTGAAAGGTTTGAAGAATACCTATCCATCTCAAATACATCTCTATGCATTTTGAAAAACCTAACTTAACTCTAAGCTTTGACTATTATAGGTAATTATCTATAATCTGTACTACATTATACATTACATTTCTAAATGAGCTATATAAACACAATACCTAAATAAAAGGTGAAATATACATATCACAAAATTGACCTTGTATCAAAAAATGAAAATCCATTCCAAAACAAAGTATTCATATCTATACCATAGTCCCCTTTTTACCTTTGAAAACATATTGGTTGTGATCATTAACCATTTATAACCAACCACATTTAAATGAAAACAAACATTTATAAACAATATTTGGGAATTTGGGTGTCATTCTTTCAAAACTACTTCCTGCTGGTAGGGGGTGCTGTCATCGGGGATCCTAAGAAGATGCAGAAATCTTGGCTGTAGTCTGCAAGGCTGCTTTGTTCAGCTGTTTTGAATGTAGGATCACCTGGTACTCTGTTTCAGGGGGTCTGGCTTGATCAAACCACATTAGTTTGGAAGGAATCCACAGCTTTTCATTTTTTGTGGAAACAAAAATAGAAATCCTTTTCCCCAGTAACTTGTCCTTGAACTTAAATTTTGGAGTCAAAGCATTTTTAAAATGTATAAATTGGATTGATTCAGCAGCATTTGTTTTAACAGTTGTTGTTATTTCCTAAGCAATTAAACAATACAAAGACAATATAATACCGTACAGTATCCAGATTATCTCCATTTTTATGTGGCTTTTTTTTTTTATTTTGTTTCTTTTCTATTTTTTGAGACAGGGTTTCTCTGTGTAACTCTTACCAGTCCTGGAATTTACTCTGCATACCAGGTTTAGTTTGAAATCACAAGATGTGCTTGCCTCTGTCTCTCAAGTGCTGGGATTAAAGGCCTGTGCCGCCACACCCAGCTGTTCTCTGTCTTTTTAAACCATTTTTTTTTATTCTCTCCCAAGCCTACGTTTTTTAAAACACACTGTAAACCGTTAGAGGTTTTTCTTAATATGAATCTGTCTTTACTGTAAATCTCTATCTTTTTCTGTCTTTTATCTGGTAAACAACAACATTGCTAAAATGAAAATCATAGCTGTGTCAGCCAAGGTTTATCAAAGATGGCGGCGGCTATTGTACAGCCAGTACTGAGAGCTGTCGTCACTGCCTTGGTCTGCATGCTGCCAGCTTGGAGATGTGGTCATTGCCATTCAATCTTTCATACACACCAATAAATTGTTAGCAGAGTTATTTAAAAGCCGTGCGGATTTTTGCTGCTTATGCTGAATCAGGAATCCACCCTTAAAGGAGCCGCGCAATCTGTTTGTCTCTCGCAAGTCAGAGTCCAACCGAGAAAAATGTTGTTAGTTAGAAGCCTTGCTTGTTTCTGTTTTTTTGTTTGTAAAACCCTTTTTTAAGCTTTTGTTAAATTTTAAGTGTGAGTTCTTATTAGCCATGTGGGCACAATGTGTAATGAGTATGGTTTTTCTGCCTGCTGCCTGGTCTTGTCCCGCCAGTCCCAAATAATGCACAGAGACTCTGTATTTGATATTATGCTGTTGGCCAGGTGCTAGTTTCTTATCGGCTAGCTCTGTCTTAAGTATTAACCCATTTTTATGTATTTCCACATGGTCTTACCAAAGAGAGGCAGCTGGCGATTCTGCCTTCTCCAAACTCTCCATCTTGATTGACTCCCTCCTTACTACTTCCTCTTTCCTCCTTGTCTCCTAGCCCCTCCTATCTTCCTTTCCTATTTGCCAACAGTGCTTTTATTCATTAACTAGTATGAGAAACATATATACATAATGGTATCTCCCATCAAAACACTACATATAGTTTTTGTTTTTTGTTTGTTTGTTTTTTTTTTTTTTTTTGACAAGGTAACAATTGTTGCTGAGCTTCCTGAGTCATAGTGTGATGCTCTTCATTTAACAAATATTGCATGTGTGGAGACCCTCCTGAGTGTGGCACAAAACAGCACAGAATATGGAGGGCCTTGGGACTTGGAGAATCTTACCAATAATTTGAAGTCCAAATGATGAAGACAGGATTTTTTTTTTCCTGAGGAAGTAAAGAATTGTTTTGGGTATGAGTAGGGACCTGAGGGAAGGTAAGGCTCTTATTCTCAGAAGGACAAATGAAATAGGGAAGTGCCTATATAAAAGAGAAAGACCAAGCAAAAATACCGTCGCTTGGATTTGGTAATTGATTAGATTTGGGGAGTTACCTGAGAAAGAACCTCACAGACTGAAGGTGCTATAGCATTCTGATATTACTCATTATGGAGGGACTGTCAGGAGAAGGTCTGGGAAATACATAGCTACATTTCATGTGTCTGAAGTTTGAATTATCCAGTAAGTAGCTGGAAATTTGGTAGGTTGTTCAGGGTTCAACAGTTAGTGATTCCCATAGAGTGTCTAGGTATGTTTGTGTGTCTCTGTGCACTGGGGTATGTGTGTGTTGTGATGTCTTTATATGTGTTGGGAATGGCCCTCCATGTTGTTGTTTGCATCAGTGTGCCTTGGGGTACATGTCTGTACCCCTATGTAACAGTCCTGGCTGTTGTAGACCAGGCTGGCCTCAAACTCACAGAGTTCTACCTGCCTTTGTCTCCCAAATGCTGGGATTAAAGGTGTGAGCCCCTCACCCACCACCCAAGCTCCCCTGAAGAAATTTTAAAACCATACCTTATCTGAGATAATTAGTCTCCTTACCAAATTCCTGCGAGAAATGTCCCCATTGTCTGGCAGCAACCATTACAGAAGTGATAAACTTTCTTAGGCTGTCCTTAAAGTCATCTGCCATAAGGCTATCTTCTAAGACATCTACCCCTGTGTTTCCTTACTACAATACTCCAAGCATCCCCATAGGTTGTTTGAAAGCCTGATTCTGTTGGAGAAAAAAAGATTTACAGTTAGAGTAACCAGGAGAACTATCCATTTGTCCTTTTCCCACTTCCCCAACTTTCCTGTTAGTTATTAGGGCAGAACCAGGCTATCTGGTATTAGATTCCAGTTCCTCCATTCATTAACAGGTAGAATTACCAAGTTCTACTGACCATGGGACACTCACATTCCTGCATCTGGGGATTAATGAAGTTTCATAGACTTATTGTGAAGGTTATATGAGTCAATGTAAAAAGTGTGTGTTTGGCATAGCATTCCATTACCTTTATATATTGAAGATAAAATCTCTACCTTGATATTTTTGTAACTACCTTATCACTGTTTCTAAGTACTTTTCTAGCAAAATAGTAATCCTACTCTCTCCATCATTTAGGATCGAAGAGAATAAAAAGTCTATTACGGAAATGAACAATAATTATGACTCTTCTCCCTTTAAAACAGTGTAGAAGTGAATCAACCATAGAAATAGCTAACTACTATCAGGATAAATGACATTGATTTTTCTAAGTCTAAGCAGGGGTCCCCAAGCAAACAAAGTGAGTTCCAGTTTGGATGGAAACTTACCGAGACTTTGCAAACCACAGAATTAATCTGATATCTCAATATAACTTTAAAATTGTAGCCTAGCACACTGATTCTTTCTGAACCTCAGAGTTTCTGCTCACTCTCCTATTTTGCTTCTTTCCTCCTCCTCTGAAATAGCTTTGTGACAGGCTGCCAACCTGAGTTCCCTTCTGAAAAGTGCTTCTCATCTTTGGCTGTTCATTAGAATCACCTGGAGAGCTAGGAGAGACATCTCAAGTACCAGGTCATGCCTGACACTAATTATATCTGAATCTCCAGTGTCAGAGCTCTAAACCTATGCAGGTAATTACCCTGAGCAGGGAAGGTTTGGACTCGTGGCTTCAGCTAGCTACCTAGTCCCTGTGGTTAATTTAGACATCAATCACTCCCTTTAGAATTTATATTCATGTGAATGATACTGGAAAAGGGCTGTGAGTCATTTTTACCTCACTGCAGGGAGAATACTGCTGACACAGACAGTGAGTGCCATGCATCTCTGATGATTCCTTTCATATAGCTGCTGATTGACAATTGGATCAGTTAGTTTTAGATAGTAAAGCAGGAAATGTCTTGCTTGGTATGGAGCAGACCTTGAATTAATACTATGTTAAAATGTTTACAAAGGAGTCTTATTTTGAAAGTCACCACAATAGCACCTGTCTGAACCAGTGATATACCCGAGTGTCAAATGCCTCTTTTGTTTCTTTTCTCATAAAAATACCCAGACTCTGAAGTTATTCTCTACTATTCTGCATAGAGGGACAGGAACATTTAACTACTTTGCATTAAAAAATAGTCTAACATGCATACATAAATTAGCACAAATTATAAGTGTAGAGATTACTAAATTATTCAGAGTATACCAACTTGTGTAGCTACAACTCCAGGCTACAACAGTTGCACCAGTAGCCTGGACCCTCTCCTTGTCTGCCCCTCCTATCATGGACTTCTTCCTCCATACCACTGTGGAACTTAACTGTGTCTTCTTGTTTTTAGTGCTGCATCTTTTAACTTTTTCAATGAAGTATGCTTTGCTTGCCCATTAGAAGAAGCCTTTACAATGTGGCCAAAGCCATCATCTCTTTTTTTCTATGGTTATTTTCCCCATCTGTTTAGAATTCACATCCACATTGCATTGTTGCCTCATCTAATCACACAGGGGAATGTCTCTAGAGTATGTGCACCATAAACGACTTAATTTTCTGAAATACAACTGCCAGGGACTTAATGAGAAATCACCAAATCATCCTTGACTATAAGTCCCCTGGAAGCCTTTAATTCTGAGAACCATGTAGTACATGCAAATTGCTATATATTCTTGGAGATAATTTCCTTTTATTTTTGTTTATATGAGAGTTTTTGTCATATTTATATAATACACTTTATTGCTTGTATCCATACTTTTTTTTTAAAGCATCAACATGTTTCTTATGCTTATTATAATTAGAAAAGTTAAAAAACAATCAAGATAGAATTTGAATGTCAACACAGGGCATACACATTATATCTCTCCAAAGAAGTGTGTCATGATGTCTGTCTGGCATTGCTTTCAGTCTGGTATACGGTGAATCCAGACTACTTTAATAGCAGGATTCAGATTTATTTTCATTCTTTGCAATTTTTGTAGGATTATGATTGATATCAAGTTCTTATTTTATCTTGAACTTCTTTCAATAGTTATTGAATAATTCCAAAGACACTGGCCTTAAGAAAATTATTAAACTCTTAAACAGATTTAGAGATTTTATTTAAGACAAGGATTTTGTAATATAATTGTTATACAATAAGATGAACACAAATACATATACACTAAGTAGAATAATTTTAAATGAGGATCAGATTATGAGAACCTTGAGACTCTGTAATATAATGTGTTTTTTAAAGGTCTTACTATATAATCCTGGCTAGCCTGAAACTTGCTTCATAGACCATGGTGGACTTGAACTCAGAGACCCAACTACCTCTTCCTCCTGAGTGCTTGTATTAAAGATATGCCCTGGATGCCTAGCTCTATACTGTACTGTATTTTGAGGACTATTTGCCTTCTAGGTGAACTATTTTTATTTAATTTTCTATTTTACTATTATTCAATATAATGTTTTATATACCGATGAATGAATGTGGGATCTGGAGAAATTCATAGCTTTCTTTTTTTTATTTCACATTGATAATTTTTTTTATTATTATCTTGAGGCTTATTATTTTTTATTATGTTTTTTTCCAAAGTAGACACTGCTACTGGTGTGGAATATGCTTCACAGTCACTTAGGAACAATTTGAAAAGGAACAGTGGTTAGTGGGTCTTTGCTGAAGGGACGTAATACGTTTTTCATGTTTCAATCCAAACCAAGAAAGTAGACAATATAACCCTCTTCAGCAGAGAGGTCAGTATAGTAGTCTCCTAAGACTAGGTGCTGACCTGCCACTGTGTGTAACAATGCATCGGTTTACTCTCTAGTTGTGGATCCAAGAAAGTGGTGTTTATGAGACTGTGGGGGTATCACTGTCATTTTGTGAGTGTTATGAAGTCAGTATTGGATGAGGTATGGGGTGTTTCTTTAAATAGAAGCAATGATTCTCTGCATCTTATCCTTCTAAACTAGTACCTTCTAGTAAGTCATTCAAAACACCAGCCACATGTCACTCAAGAGTACTTTAAATGTGGCCAAAGGAATTCAGAAACTAAAGTTGTGTGTTTATCTCATTTTAATGAACTGAAGTCATCACACATGGCAAGTAGCCACTATATTGGATAGTGCTATTTAGATTATGTCTTTGTGTTTAAAATTTAGAATAATAGACCATATTGATTAGAATATTTACATCAGGGCTAGGGATTCTTTTGTGTTAACACATCAAAATGATAATATCTCAAGGAACTCATGATTCACTTCCACAGATAAAATTCTTCCCGAGAAGCAGAGTTTGAGTTACGATAAAAAAAAGTCTTTGCCTCACAGTTCTTGAGGCTGGAAGTTCCAAATCACTGCGTTGGCAGGGCTGGTCCTGGAGGCACCAAGAAGACACTTCTTGTTTTTTTTCTGCCTGTTGTGCTCACCCAAATCCTAGATTTTGTGACTTAAGCCAGTGCAATATAGACATACCTCAAAAATTAACATTGATTAATTTTAAGGAGATTTTAAAAAGAAATTTCCTGACTTATAGGGATGGCTGTGTTTAGTACACAATAAACAGGAAACCAGGCTTCTAGTTCTCTGATTATATATGCTAGCATGGCTTGCATACATTTCCTTTTTTGAATATTAAGTCCTGTTAGAGTCCCACTGTCATTTGCCCTCCCTTCCTCCCCATGGTTTTAATGGTCTCTTTCTTATGATAGCTGGATGTGGCTTTTTATTGAGTGTCAGTGTATCCCATCTTTACAGAACAAGTTCCACCAACATCTAAAACTGAGTACAGAATTACATTGGTTGAAGTCTGCTTCTAGCTTCCTGACCAGGATTTTAGTCTTGAGTTGTCCACATATCAGTTTGTAATTTTGAGGCTAAGATAATCACAGTGAGCCAGGAAACTAATTTTGGTGCTCTTAAAATTTTACGTTGAATTTTACTGAGGGTGCAAGGTTTTAGGTTTATATAACAACTTCAGACTTATTTTGTCTCTTGTCTGTTATTGATAATTAATTGTCCTCTACTCTTTAAAGTTCTCATTGGCTGTGAAAAGCAGTGCACATCAGAGACAAGGATCTGGATATAGTGGTGATAAAACTGAGATTATCTGGAATGTGTTGTCCCCACAAATTTAAAAATCCATGGTAATTTTTAGTCAGATGGTAGCTGTTCCAAAGCACATAAGTCTTGTCTTCTTAGAGACAGCTGATGAATAGGAATCTGCAGTGTTGGAGTCAGACACTGTCTTATTAGAATCCTCATTCTGTCACAACATGGTTGTGTATCTTTTCCCAAGGGCTTTGTGCCCGCCTTTTAAAAAAAAAAATCATTTTTTTCACTGTTGATAAGACAGTGTTTTGTCTGAGACCTAGTTGTCACTCAGTAAACAGTGGTTATGATTATAGCCTGGTTCACATACACACATACTTTTATCATAGGGGAGACTTATGTTCTCAGAACCAGGGTAGGGTTGGACAAGCAATATTTCCATATTATTGTTGCAGAAAAACATGTGTTTGTTGTTTCCAGTAGACCCTAGTCATTTTATTTCAAGTATCTTCTTAAGCATTTGTTTACAGTAAAAATACAGTTGATTAGCTTCCAATGAGAGCTATCGAAGAATCCTAAGAACTGAATTATTGACAGTCTTGGGTTTTATATGCAAGGATGACTAATGTCCTTGGAAGCTCTATGAGGACAGGGTGGTGGTGATTAATGTGCTGAATTCAGGGTCCTGTTCCTAGCAGTCACTTTGTAAATGATATTAAATTCAATCTAACTGTCATGCTCACATAATTTTTTTTTTTTTTGCTGTAATTTAACATCACAGTCATGTGGAAATCAATGTGACACTTCTTATTTTTTATGACACATTGTATTTGTTGTGAATTTTTTTACAAAAACATAAAACATATAGTTGCATAGTTTTCTTTATTATAAATTATTTTCAAGATCTCAAAATATTATAGTGTGAAATGGACATTTGTATACTGGGGATAAATACTGATCCACTACCACAGGCCCCATAGACTGCCCAGTCCTCCCAAGTAACATCACATTCAGGGAATCTGGGTCAGTCCTATGCTGATTTCCCAGACTGGAGTCCATGAGCTCCCCTTGTTCAGGTCAGCAGTTTCTATGAGTTTCTACAGTCTGGTTTTGACCCCTTTTCTCATCACTCTTCCCTCTTGCAACTGGGTTCCAAGAGTTCGGCTCAGTATTTAGCTGTGGGTGTCTGCTTCTGCTTCCATCAGCTATTAGATGAAGGCTCTAGGATGGGATATAAGGTAGTCACCAATCTCATTATTAGGGAAGGGCACCTAAGGTAGCATCTCTACTATTGCTTAGATTGTTAGTTGGAGTCATCCTTGTAGATCTCTGGACATTTCCCCAGTGCCAGATTTCTCTTAAAACCTATGGCTCCCTCTAACATGGTATCTCTTTTCTTGCTCTCCTCTATTCTTTCCCTGACTCCATCATGCCCACCTCGCCCCTCCTCTTTCCCCTATCCCCCCATGCTCCCAATTTGCTTGGGAGATCTTGTCTCTCTTAGGGTTCTCCTTGTTTTCTAACTTTTCTGGTGGTGTGGATTGTAGGCTGGTAATCCTTTGTTCTATGTCTAAAATCCATATATGAGTGAGTACATACCATGCTTGTCTTTTGTGACTGGGTTAGCTCACTCAGGATGGTTTCTTCGAATTTCAAGATTACATTTTTTTTTTCTTCACGGAGTAGTACTCCATTGTTTAAATGTACCACATTTTCCCATCCATTGAGGGGCATTTTGGTTGCTTCCAGGTTCTAACTATTACAAATAATGCTGCTGTGAACATAGTTGAACAGATATTTATGTTGTATGAATGTGCATCCTTTGGGTATATGCCTAAGAGTGGAATTGCTGGATCTTGAGGTAGACTCCCATTTTCCTGAGAAACTGTCATACTAATTTCCAAAGTGGCTGTACCAGCAGTGGAGGAGTGTTCCCCTTTCTCTACATCCTCTCCAGCATAAACTGTCTTTAGTGTTTTTCATTTTAGTCATTCTGTCAGGAGTAATATGGTATCTCAGAGTTGTTTTGATTTGCATTTCCCTGATGGCTAATGATTTAAGCACTTTCGTAAGTGTCTTTCAGCCATTTTAGATTCCTCAATTGAGAATTCTCTATTCAGTTCTGTACCCCACTTTTTAATTGGGTTATTTGGTGTTTTGGTAACTAGCTTCTTTGTATATTTTTATAGCTTTTAGATTGTGTGTTTATAAGTATGTTTATAATATTATTACATGCGTTCTTAGAATAATTTCATAGTAAATTATAATTATGTTTCTGTCAGTTTTATAAGTATAAAACTATTTTAAAATTAAATTTTTAGAATTTGTTTTTTAGAAGTTTATATGAATACTGTATTTACATTATTTTCTCTGTTCCTCCTCCCTCCAAGTCCTCCTATGTCCCTCCCCTCCTAAAATTCATAACAAATTTTTCTTTCATGATTATCATCTACACACACACACACACACACACACACACACACACACACACTGCTGATTCCATGTTATTCATACATACATTTTTAGGGCTGACCACTTGTTATTGGATAATCAAGTAAGGGTTTCATCCCTGGAGAAGACTTATTCTCCCTTTCTCAGCAGTCATTAATTGCCTGTTGCTGTTCATCTAGAGGTGGGTACACCATGAGATTGCCCCCAATATACACTGGCATATCAACTGGTATTGCCACTGTCCAGGTCTTGTTTAGACAGTTCTCTTACTGAAATTTTTATAAGTGCATTGAGTGCATTATTAATGGAAATTTCATGAGAGCAGCTTCTCTGTCATATAGAGAAGACACTATCTCAAAGCAGGCTCCCTGGTCCCTTGACTCTTATATATAGTCTTTCACCCTCTTCTATAGTGTTCCCTAAATGACAGGATCTCATGTGTAGATCTGGAAGCCTGGAACTCATTATACACACTAGACTGGGCCTGAGCTCACAGAGATCCACCTTGTATTTAGAGGAAATTAAAGGTGTGTGATACTATGCCTGACTTTTAAGATAGTATTCCTTTATTGAATCAACCCCTGTTTGATTATGTTGGGGCTTTCCCCAGTTTTTTACTGTTAATTATTATAATTTGGACGTTCGTGTAGAGGATATCATCAGACAGTAGCAAAGGTGATAAAGTTGGTAATGCTTTCCCCTTATTTTAACAGCCATTCTTTGCTTGAACATTACTGTTTTATCAGTTGTAGGCTCTTGTTTTCATTTAGTTGTTGCTGAGTGAAACTGAGGAATTAGACACACAATTAGTCCAAAGTATGCTCACCAGACTTGCTCCATTTCAGTGTTGCTACTCTCTACTTCCTGACCTCGGGGATTAAATTACTCCAAGAACTTGGAACATTTTGCAATAAATAATCTTTCTATTTTCTTTTTCTAAGAGCTAAAGTTTTCAGTTACTAAAATGCTTTAAAAAACAACCAACTTACATTTTTAACATTCTTTTCACAATAATAATATAATAATAATTTCCTGATATCTATGAATAGAAAACCTAAAGATTCAGAGCGCATGCTTTATCCCAAAATTATTGTCTAGAGAAGTATGTGTCCATTCTATGCGAGGATTTAAACAAGAAGGCATGGTAACAAATCATTACGTATAAATGGAAACATACAAATTGACTTTTTAAAAAATTATTTATTCTATGTATTTTTCACATCATGTATCTTGATCACATTCAATCACATTCCTTCACATCTACCCTCTGCCAATGTACCCACGTAATAAAACAAAATTCAAGAGAAAAAAATGAAGACAATGAGAAAAATTAAAAAATGAGGGAAGGCTGTAGTGTAACCTAACAAGTTATGCTGCATACTCCTGATAACCACCAGCTGTAACACTTAGGAAAATAGGTCTCACACCTCGCCAGGACAGCACAAAAATGGACTTTCAAAGGAGGAATTTGAGGCCATTTTGAAATTAGTGATAGTTCAATGGCTGACATTTGGGTCAAGAAAGTTGGTAAAACATTTGGATTATTACTAGTATTGGGCTAAGGGGGCAAAGAGGAGAAGGATGCAGACTTTTTTTTTTTTTTTTAATGCAGACCTTTTGATGAAATGTCCCTGCTGCATAAAAATAGACTTAAATTTGCTCTTGTGCTATCTAAACTTCAGGATTCATGTAGTGTAATCATCACACTGTAATATGTAATTTATCTATCTGGTTACATTATGCTGCTATAATTGTATACTAGATTGCACTCTGTTCCCTCCTGTAAAGACATGACTAGTGTGTTCAACTCTAATTCCCTTACAAAGCAAGCAGCACCTTGAAAGAGTACTTAATTGGATTATGACCATTTCGCTCTTCCTAGCACTTAGCACATGGCTGGATCATGGTAGTTGTCATTGTTTTCTTTAGAATTAAAAAAGGAAGGAACATGCTACAATCAAACCCCAATTCCTCTCATCAGTATAGATCAGGTTTAGGTATTTCCCCCCCCAAATTAATAAATTTAGCTATGAACAACGCCCCATGTAGCTTGGGTCCTGGAGCCCTGACTAGGGGTGGGTGGGAATGAAGAAGGGACAGACACACAGACACATGTACACAAAATTGGGATTAGGTAGGATGAAGCAGCACCTTGTAGGGCTAGAACCTGGCACCTTGATGTGTTTGTTGTATACAGTCCAGGGGGGAGGGTGAGCCTGGTGCAGCAGGAGGTCCCTGAGCAGTCCTAGGCTGTAAACACTGGGGAGCAAGCCTCAGCTGTTAGTTTTCAAATGCACTGCCAGACCCTCTTTTTGGACCCAAGAGGACAGGTTCACCATTCCTCTGAGCCTCACCGGAGTGGGGGTGGGAGCACGGGTGGAGGTGGGGATGGGTGTAAGGCTTTGCCATTACTAAGGGGCTGAGGCATTGGAGTCCAGACATGGCTATGCTATGCCCATATCCCCATATCCCTCAGGACTTTGCTCCGGGTTTGCTCTGTTCACCACAGGAGCTCATTCCCATAGTCCTATCACTCAGGAAACTAAGATAGGAGGATCACAATTTATATTAGACTAACCTGGACTATGTTGTGATTTCTTAGTTAGCCTAGGTTACAAAACGAGATCATGCCTCAAAAAAAAAAAAAAAAAAAAAAAAAAAAAAAACAAACAAAAAAAACAAATAAAACTTACAAAAAAAAAAAAAAAACAAGAGACTTTACATAGGAAAATCTACTTCATTTAAAGTTGTTCTATTATCTCATATTCTAACATCTATCTATCTACCTATTTCTTTTTGAGACAGGGTCTCATATCCAGCTTTGGTTGTCCTGTAACTCTCCATTATAGACCAGATTGACCCCCAACTCACAGGGATGCAATTGCTTCTACCTCTCAGTATCATCTATTATTTTTAAAAGTAGATTATGTAGTGTGAAATTAGAAGTCTTAATTTACCTAGAAGATGACCCAGGTAGAGTTCTGGCCTTTGGCAAATAATCTTTGGCAAACCCTTTACATTCCAATTTTATCACCTATAAAATAATGAAATCATAATTTGTGTCTCAAAAGACTGTTGTGAATATGGAATAAGATAGAACAGAAAAGCACATGTATGGTACATGATACTTGGTGTATGCTCTATCAATATTGCTATTGTTAGAATTGTTTTTCAGTGAGCATCTTGAAAAAGAGTGAACCACAGATATGAGGGGCTTATATGACCTTGGTATCAATTTGTTCAATGATTGTATTGGTGATTAAATGTTGACCTCACAAGCCAGATAATTGGCCTTCCGGATGGGATGTGCCCCTGTGGTACTTTGCTATTTTCTTGTATTTATATTGTCCTTGGATTGATCTCTTTGTATCTTGCTTTGTGTTTTTGATGGGAAGACTTTAGAGAGAATATCAGTGGAATAGAAGATACATTAAAAAGTCTCAAAAAGTCAATCTTATGGATGATATTTAGGGGGACTAGAACATATTAAAGAATTATAACATGAGAATAGATTAGACTTTGGCATAACACTAGAATGAATGATTAGGATCTATAGGTAAGAGTTACAAATTTAATTTGTCTGACATAAGGAATGGCTTATTATCAATTACAGAAATTAAACATGGAAAAAAAGAGTGATCTCTAATCAGTAAGAGACTCTCAGGTTTTGAAAACCCAGTAGAGCATCCTACTTTTTCTGAAGATAAGCAAAATGATTGTTTTCTCAAGAAATGAAACGTAAGAATAAGGGGAGAGAGAGTGGGTGCTGTTGCTAGGAGTCCAATAGTTTCCTTCCATCTCTTTTCTGGGCTTGGGTGGCTTTGTGATTTTTTTGTCTGTTTGTTTTTGTGTGTGTGTGTGTGTGTGTGTGTTTTGTTGTTGTTTTGCTTTTTTGTTTTACAAGACAGGGTTTCTCTGTGAAACAATTCTGGATATTCTGGAACTCACTCTGTAGACCTGCAGAGATCTGCCTGCCTTGGCCTCCCAAGTGCTGGGAATTAAATGTGTGCAAACAATGCCTCCCTCCCCCAGCTGTGATGGTCCTTTAAAGAAGGAAGAAGTAGCACAGTCGTGGAGGTGGCTGATAAGGGAAGAAGTCCCACCACATTAGATAAACTCTTCACTGTTTGGTTACAGCAAATTGCTCATTTATACCCATGCATTGTTGACTTGTATGTGCCCCTCTCACTATATATTTCTTTGATTTCATTTGTGCTGACATGCTGTTATATACCCACTAATGGATCAATGAGATAATTAACATTAAAATAATTGAATTATCTTCACACAATCTATAATAGTTCAGAAGAAAATCTGTTTCACACCATGTATTCACCAAAAGAAAGAATTTCATAAAAGCTTCTCTTTTCATCATTTTCAAGCTATATATAATAGTAAGTGGGGTTGTTATGCTTTTTGACCAGCATAAGTACTGTGGTATTTTTAAGAAGGTTGAAAATCACTTTTAAAGGGTGCATGGTCACTATTGGTTTGCCCTTTGGGCATTTCCTTGGGTCACTTAAGGTTAAAAGGCCTTGCCCATAAAATGTTTTGCAAAGAAATGTTTATTTGGCCCATTTATTAGCTTCAGACAGTCCTCATTTAGGTAAAGGGACCTTCATAGCTCTCACACAGAGACCTTCTTTTAAAAGAAGTGACGGAGTGGTATACATGACAATGCTTATACTAGTTAGAAAAATTTTGTTCTTCAAGGTTCAGAATACATATCTTTTTATTGTTTTATGTGAAGATGCCTCTGTGTAAATTAGTATACTTCTAATTTACAAATGCCAAGAAGAAGGAACAAGAAAAACCTCCATTTCTTAATGCTTTTCTTTGACCATCTATTTCCACATAATCAAGCAACATACCTGTTAACAGTGATAGACAGCAGAGAGACCACAGTGTGGGGTGTGTTTCCATTCAAGGAGCAGGTGAAGCAGGTTGAGTGGTGGTGATGGGCCTCTCACCCACCTTCTGCTCTGCAGAGGTTGGAAGATCAAGTGAAGCAGTTAGAGCAGTGTTGTAGGTCTCTCACCTACCTTTTGACTTGCAGAAGTTCTCTTCATATTTACTGTTTTTCCTTTTCTTATAAAACAGGAAGGATCAAAAGCCGTTGATGTTGTTTCAGAGAACTAAAGTCAACATTGATAAACACAAAGTCAGCCCTGTGGTCATTTTACAACATATGTGTCCCTCTCCCCCCACTTTTGAAACAAAGTTTATAATACCTTTCCAAGACAGATTCTTTTTGAGCGGCATCAATTGCATGTAAATATATGTTTTTCATTAAAAAGCCTAAAACCCAAATTGTTTATAGCAGTCTCATTAAACTTGGAGGTGGTGGGTGAGGAGGTAATTTGCTTCAGTAACTTTCATATAAAGATTGCCAGTTATTAGTGGAAAAGGAAGCTCCCTCTAAGCTTGATTTCATTTCAAACCTTAAGAAAAACTTAAGCTTTGAATTATTAAATTTAAAAACTGTGAAACATTATATTATATATTGTGGTTAAACTTTAATATAATTCTCAGGATTTATATGAAATGTCTTTTGATAGATTCCCAGAAATGTTTCTTATTTTTTTTTTTTCGGTATATCTAAGCACAGACTGACTCTCCCACAGCTATTGTCAGAGCACTGGCTCCCTTATGTTTATGTCTTTGGCAAGAGTGGTAACACACTGCCTTTTTCCTCTCCCTAACCTAAACCTCTAGGGGTGTGGCTTTCAGTGTATCACCCTTAGGGCAAAGATGCTATTATGTTAAGGAATGAATTCTCAAGCAGCCATCATATAGTATTGTTTTCTCAGGGTTTGCTCATAGATTTCTCTCTGCCAGAGGAAAGAGACATGTTTTGTTGAGCAGGGACAGGGTATATCATACAAATCCTACTCTGGAATGGAGCACTACATCACCTGGGCCTCTGTTTCTCTCAGCCCGTTGCACTGTGCTTCCTCTTTGTTTTGTATCTGAGAATGGCTGTTGTTTAGAATGAGCAATTATAAATTAATGTCTTTGTTCTTTCGCAAAATTATATTACTCAAAGATAGAGTTAAAAATAAATGTGTTGGTACAGTATACTTCTGCTAACTAAATGTCTATATTTACAATTTTCAACACTCTGTTGCATTTTATTCACGAGGCTTTGCCTTGTAAGTCCTATAAAGTTCTCTCAGAGTCACACACTTATACGCTACAGTCAATAGAGTAAGTGCAAACCTATAGTACATACAATTAGCAAAAGTGCATAATTCTTGATAATAGCTACTATGTTTCTGGCTTATGTGTTTATTTTGTTATGCATCTTATTGTTATCTGGAGATTTCTGGTTCTTTTTAAAACAGTCATGTCTTATAACCTAGGCTAGCCTGGAAATTACTGTGTAGCCCAGGGTGGCCTCAAAGTCATGATCTGATCAACTCAGCTTCCCAAGGGCTGAGATTATAGGCCTGTGTTACCACATCTGACTATATTGTTATTTTTTGAATTTACTACTTGTATTTAAAACTGTTTAGAATAAGTTACTACGACATCCTGTATCACCATGCATACCAGCAGCCCCATACATTCCATTGTATCAAATATCCACATCAAGCAGTGGATTTATGTACCATGCAGGCTTGTATAAGTATACATCTTGATGTTGACATAACTGAATTACCCATTGTCTCCATCGACTGTTAACCCAGTCATGAAACCAGTGATTATAATTCCTCATGAGCCTCTTTCTCTCTCAACCTGGATCTAGTTCTTCCCATCATTCTCACTTTGGTGGTGACCTCTGTTTGGCACAATCGTCTCTTCTCTTTCCCCAAATCAGACCTGTAGGAAGGGATTTAAGGCTAAATGAGTATAACCATATGTTTGGTGATGGAAAAGGGAGTTTTTCATAATTATTCTGAGATGATAGACTGACACTGCACAGGAACTCATTGTGGTCTAATAGTTGATCATCATAAAAATTTGGTTTTGTGGGAGAGATTGTATTACATTAAAAAATAGTTTCTAACAATTTTCAGAAATCAATAGTAAGTTAAGGAAACCCCTAGAGTCAGGGAATGAATACAGCAGCCTTAAAATAAAGATAGGTTAGTGGTTTACTTTGCCTAAACTTAAAGCTGGCTTTGTGCAATGCCTTAGTAATCTCCTCAACACTGAAATATAATTACAATAAAAACTTAAGATGATAAAAGTATAAACAAGTTATTTCTGTATTTCCCCTTGGAGGGGGGGCACACACACAAATTAGTCATGCTAATTGTCTAAATATATTTGTTTATTCAATAAACCTTATATACACTATCTTAAAAGGGCTGGTCTACTACTTCAAAATGACAAATATAAAAATGAATCATGTTGTTGCTGAGGTTGCTTCCTGAATTTCTGCATTTCAGAAGAAGATGGCAGTATTGAGCTCTGATGCATTGCTATTTGAAGGAACTTAAAATTCTTGGTAGAGAAAAGTATCATTTTAGTTAAGCTCAGCTCTTCTGGGATTCACTTTTGACTCTCTCCCACCCCCTTTGTATCCTCCTGTGGAGAATGAGAGAGTGCTCTAATGTATCTTTTACTAAATCTGTTATACAAGGATTCTCCTTTGTAGACATCTAAGAATTCAGGCATAAGGGACATATAGAAAATAACTTCTAAAATGAGGGCCAGCTCTAAAATGCAGAAGTATGTTTATGATGTGTGTATTTTCCTATGGCTTTGACAGGAAGAATTAACTTTACATTCCCAGTACACAAAACACTTTACTGATCCACATCGTATGATAAATACATTTGTTCCCTGGGAATACACTGTTCAAGTTTTCTTCCCTTTGAGAGAGGGAGGGCAACAGGCTACTGCTAAGAGAGAGAACTTTTCAGGACTGCTGCTTGAACAACTGTTTTAGACAATAAAAGGGACTCTTTACTTCCTTTCTCCTCACATCCACTATTCTGCCTGCATCCCAAACTTAAAAAAGGGGGGGGGGGAAGGGAAGGGGAGAATTGATGTGTACTTAACTGTGTGTTGAAAAATAAAACAAGTATCCATGCTCTTTGTAAATATTAAAAAGTAATTGAGCAGACCAATTTTAAGGCTGTAAACTGTGGGGGAAATTGAACAGTACCATTTTTACTAGCAAGTTTGAGTGAGTCATTTTTAAAAGTACAAGCTAAGATTGGCAATTTAAGCTGCCCTGTCAAAGGATCTGGATGACATTGGAATGGCACCCAATTCTGCAAGTTATGTTTGAAATAGCTGTCATGCACAAAATATTTTAACGTGTGAGGTTATGAGGTTTTCCTTTAAATATGGGCAATTAAATAACATACAATAAGATGTACAATTGTTTGGTTTGATTATCATAGACAGTAGGATTTTTTTCTGTACCTTAACTTTTATATCTTTAATTTTTTGTTGAAATGTTAAGTGACAAATAATTTATCTAAGCCAGCAATTCCATCGTATTTCCAGCATAAGGGAAGGATCCAACTGTAACATCTTCATTTCATATTGCCTAGATAAATTTAATGACATTATTATTTTTTTTTAACCAAAAGGAATTTTTTTTTTCTCAGCTGGACTCATTCACTAATCACAAACTTTGAAAATGAGAACATAGCTATTATTTTTTTATTATTAAAAGGATGTGTTCTGGTTAGTTTGGAAAGATTTGATGAGCAAAGGCTTCCAACAGCATGTCGAAGACCTTAAAATGTAGAGTTAAAGTTAGAAGGAATAGCATACGTTTTCTGGTATGAGTACACTTGTAGTGTCGCAAGAGGCATGTAAAGTGACTCTATAGGCATCGTCAGGGATCTCTTACTTCCTTCAGAACTCCAACCAATAGTAGATTAATTAAAATTAGGTTCTGTGCCTATGCTTTAGGTGTGGACAGCCAGTACCAAGTTTACCTTCTCTTTGAAACAACTTAAATTGTCTTTTTCTTTTCTTAAGACAATTATGGTTTTATGTTTGTGTGTGTATAAGTGGACATGAAAGCAGCTGCTCTTGGAAGCCAGCAGAGGATGTTGGATATCCTGGAGCTACCATGTGGGCTCTGGAAACTGAATTTATGTCCTCTGATTGGGCAGTAGGTACTCTTAGCCATTGAATTATCTCTCTAGTATGTCTTCTAATTTTCTTACCCTTTGTGGGTTCTCTTGTACAAGATCTGTTTTCTGCAATAAAATCTATAATATGAACTTCACTTAATATGTTATTTACTGCACAGGTTTTTGATATTCAACTTTTGATTGTAGTTTCAAAGGGAGGAAATGACAATTATAGCAACTGAAGCATTCATTGGTTTTCAGTTCGGTTAAAATACTTTAGTCTTGCAATGTGTGAAACATTATGCTAGAGTAGAGTGAAGTCATTAAACTTGATTTTTTAGTCACACTTTAGCTGTCTTACTGTTTTATACTCCTGGTGGCCTGAATGCTGTCATCTGTGTAATCTCCTTAGTTCTTTTTTTCTGCAGCTTACATAGGAAGATAGCAAAGTCAGATTCTCCCCTTACCCAGTGGGCTTCTAGGAGGAGTGGACCACTGTGAAGAATGTGTGGTGCACTTGAATCAGTTAGTTTCTACATGAGCTAAATAAGCCCTGGGGAGAGCGCTTATTTTTTTCAGCTATGAGACTGAAACATTAGCCATTTTTCTCTTTTCTAGCCTATCAATCTTTCCTGTAATTTCCATGTAGAGGTAGGGGAGGATTCATGTACTTTCCCTGTCGATGTGTGTTTTGTAAGGAAACGAACTCCATTTGTTTTCCTTTCGATTCATTTGATTCATTCAAATGTTCATCAGTCTCCTCTAGAAACTGGTGATGTGGAGAACTGACAAGGGCCTGTCCTGTTTTCAATACTTTGTAGCATCAATTCTTGGCAAACTTCCTTGGGACCTTGGCAAGACTGTC
This sequence comes from Phodopus roborovskii, assembly GCF_943737965.1. Taxonomy (NCBI): domain Eukaryota; kingdom Metazoa; phylum Chordata; class Mammalia; order Rodentia; family Cricetidae; genus Phodopus; species Phodopus roborovskii. Next base: position 7,281,996 of record NW_026126514.1, on the reverse strand, counting down.
CTGCGAGACCTGGGCTTCATTATGATGTAAAAAGAGTCACCTCTCTCAGCCAAGCTTGTCTGGATATAGACCCAGGGAAAAGACGCCAGAGAGTCTCGGACACTTAGTCTTAAAGACACTCTCCTTGATTGAGTGGTCAGAGAATGTGCATTAGCCAAAGGCTTGATGATTTGCTGGTATCTGTCCATCCCACATTGGGAGCAGGATGTTGCTCTGGGTAACAGCTTCACCATTCTGGTCTCCTTTGAGCCAGACAATTACTATGTTCTGCTGAAGTGCCTGTTGTGTTTAGAAGACTAGAATGGCATGACTTTACCTAACCTTTTTCAGCATACCACAGAAAATCGGTGTGTATAGAGGAAGAAAGCACTGAAATTCTTATTTTTAAAGAGAATGAAATCCAACAATACATTCCCCATACCTGGGTATTTGGTTGACTTTCACTTCTGTATGATGACAAGGAGAATGAAACATCATGGAATACTGATAATGTGAAATTAAGCAGATTGTTTACTTACTCTTAAAAATAGCATGTTTTATTAGAACAACCTCAGAGGACCATTAAAGAAAATGATTTAAGAATTTGGACAGCAACAAATAATAGGCTCTAGTAAAACTGGATTCTTTTTTTTTAATCTTTAAAGCATCTAATATATTTGGTCTATTTAGAAGACAAACACATTTAATTGTTTCCATCTCTTAACTATGTCCAGTGAGTTCAGGTTTTAGTCACTGTGCAAATAAGTTGGTCCTAGTTACATTGTTTTATTTCAAACATTTTTTCAAATTAGGGCTTAATGTGGTTTGAACATTTTGCCAGAACAGTCATTCTGCTTTTGTCTAAGGATGGTTGATTACATGTATCTTTTCCAGCTTACAAATGCCAATATAGTTAGAACTCAGCCCTGAGACCATTTGTCATTGCACATTGATTCTGATTCTTCATTTTATTATGGCACACAGGAGGAAAGCAAAGGCCTGAGAAAAGAATGGAATTTCGAGATCATACTCATACAATGTTTACTAATTTTTCTGTGTCATTAATGATTCTCTACATAGTATACATGTATATCCTTTTCAATTTTGGACTTTTACATATCTCAGTAGCAAATATCCACAAGAATAAAATACACTGAATGAAAGAGAGTTTGCATTAGTTACTTTTCTCTTTGCTGTGACAAAATTCTGACAAAATCAACTTGAGGAAGGGTTCATTTGGGCTTCCAGTCCTCTCATGGTGTGGGAGGCACAACAGCGGGAGGTGAGTGCTTATATTGTGTTAGTACTCAGGAAATAGAAAGAGATGAATGCTGGTGCCCAACTGGCTTTCTCATTTCTCTCCTCTTCATTCTGGCCAGAGAACCAGCTCCTGGACGATGCCTCCCACATTTAGAGGGTGCATTCCATTCTCAGTTAATCTCTCGAAATGCCTCTACAGATATATCTAGATCCATGTTTCCTAGGTGACTCCAAATCTAGTCAAGTTAACAATGAAGATTAGCCATTTAAAGTTATGTTTTTAATTTAATAACTACATGTGATTTTCTCCAAATTACTAAAGAAAGCTTCAGGGGAAGGAAATCATTTTCAATGATAAAAATATAGTTGTTTGTGCACACTTACATAGAGTGTGTGTGCAGAGCTTGTGCACACCAGCCAGGTGTGCACAGTCTTTATAATACATTCTATCCCCCACTATTTTATTGTTCCAGGCATGGGAGTAAAGAGGAAAGAGCATAGTTGTAGTTCATATTTAATAAATTCCACACCTAACTCAGCCACCAAATAAAATATCCAGGTAGAGCTATTTGTCATAACAAAAATGTAATTTTAAGCTGCACATAGTAGGAAACCAGGAGGTACCTATAGTGCTGTGCAACTGTGATACATGCATGATTTCAGGTTTCTGCTGACATTTCTTTGGGTCTTTGAAATCTGACCTACCTGAAATCTCCACAGAAACTCAAAAAAAAATCACTTTACAAAGTTTTCTTAGAGTGACCTGACACTCTAAAACCTGACCTGGAGTTAAGACTCCCTTAGGATTTTGACTTTTGTAACAAAAAGGCAGAGAACCCTTAATGACCACTGTCTCTTTTTGTCTGTGCCTTTTACTTTTCTGGGTTGCTTTACATTTTTAAGTAATTAGTTAGGAAGAAAAAAAATGCCCTTATACTTGTTAGGGTGTAAGCTCTTGTTCCAAAGAGACCCTAACATGCAGTGACTCAGAAAAGGAAGAAGGCATTTAGGTGTTTCTACCACAATTCAAGGAATTCATATTACTTCTTATATTATCTGCCTTCCCTAGAATATGATTCTCAGTTGCATAATAAAAGGTGAATTTATAACTGTGCTCTCATCCAAGCCTGAGTTGCAAAGGGGAGAGAAAACATCCTTCTTGATAATGATATGACTAGAAATCAATTACACCACTACCTTTCATATCCCACATATTAAATAACAAAAGACTTTGCCAGCATAGTTTGGGGATAGGTACTTATGTATATTGCTAACCTTGAAAGGTGATGAAGGGTATGTCACTGCTGAAAAGACAGAAGAAAGAAATCCAGGAAGAGAGGGACAGGACAGGCAGGCAGGCAGGCAGGGAGGAAGGAAGGAAGGAAGGAAAGAAGGAAGGGAGAAAAGGAAAGAGGGAGGGAGTGAAGGGAGTCAACTATCTGGACAGTTTATGACCTCTGCTAGAGCACTGTAAAATGTCTGATTTTCCTTCATTTCTTTTCCTTTTATTACTCCTTTTCTATCTTCTTTCTTCTGTTTACTTAGAAGTTTGTTTATTTGGACAGGTGTGTCTCCCCATGGATCTATTACTGTCCCAGAACTCTACACAGACCAAACTGGCCTCAAACTCAGAGAAATCTGTGTACCTTTGCCTCCCAAGTGCTTGGATTAAAGGCTGATATGGCTGGTGTGCTAGGGATTTTTATGCATACACCAATCATATTTGGGTCTCTTGAGAGAGGAATGAACCAGAACAGATAAGGAATAAGACATTTATTACAATAAATTTATCCTTTGTAATTGATTCTGTTACTCGATTCTATGACTTCCAATTCAGAAGTGAATAGTAGTAAAATAAAGGATATTTTCTAGAGCTAGATTCTGGTAAACACTAGAGTATTAAGACAGAACCTTCACTTTCTCCCTCTTTACCCCACTCCTAAACTCTTTCCTTGAGCCTCAGATGACCTTTGGGGATCAATATCTCCACTGGCTCTCTCTGCTGTCTACCTGGACTCAGAAATGAGCCTGGATGTTGTAAAGTCCAGTGGTTTGCAGTCTGGAACAGGGAAGTGAGCATACTGGGTGGGATCCTGGAAGGGGAGAGGAAGATGGCTGATGTGGACTCCCTGCTCTCCTTTCAGCTGGAGCATGGTCACTACATGGTTTTCTCAGGCTCCTTTCATCAGAAAACTTAGTTCAGGAAGTGAGTCTCATCATATGAAAAGCTTTAAGTTTTTCAATTGCACCCAATACTAAGGTTTTGGGAACAGATGTGAACAGTCAAATGTTTAAAACATTTCCATTGCATTCTTGGGCTAGATTTCCTTCCCACTATAATGTACGTTACATTTCTGTACAAGATCCTCCTATCAGTAATCCCATTGTTGTTGTTTAAAAAGTAATTGGTGTGTGTGTGTGTGTGTGTGTTTCCCTTTTTGGAACTATATAGTGGTTTGCCATAGAAGAAACCAAACAAATTCTTCCAATCTTTGAAAAGAAGCAATATGCAACTGATGCTCCAAGCTTCTGCTCCTTAATTATGAATACTGTATTTAATTGATAATATATGCAGTTGCCTTGAAGTAAGCTTCTCGCCCCTCCCCCAAATATACACTGCTGTGGATTTAACTGATAAGAATTTTTCACAATATGGGGGAATCCCTCAAATAACTGAGTCATGATGTGTAGATGTGCTATGTGTGTAGAATTGATTTTGTGTCAAGGGGAGGATGGCCTGGAGAGAAATAGATGAGAAGTTACAGCATCACTCACTCTGTTTCCTTCAGTCCTCAGAGGTGGCTGCTGTGTTGTATCATTATTATAACCTCATGTCTGTTATTATGATTTTCCTTCTGTGAAATCAAAGAACTTGATCACACCTTGTAAGAGCTTGTCTGTTTATTCCCTGTTTCAAGTAGATGTGCTTAACACTGTAGAGTGGAGTGATGCTTATCCACCTTTTTTCTGTAAGTCTATTAGGTCATTTTGGTAAATAGCAGCGTTGCCTTCATTGCAGTATCTTGTTTTGCATTTAACAATAAAACAAATGCCCTAGGGACTAGTTTTCTGGCTAGCTCATACTTGTGCAAATCACTGAAACCTCCTAACGTACAGCATAAGTCATAGACATTCAGAGGAAATGAGTTGCTTGGTTCCCAAGAGTATGATTAGAAAGTCTGACATAGCATTCACAAACTATTGCTTTACCACAATTAGACATTTTTTTCAAAGGTATGAAAATGGTTTTCATGGAAAGCATAGGTCAATGTGAAGTCAGAATCTCTGGTCCCCAAGATGATATTATGAAGACCAACCATAAACTGGTTTTAGTAGTAATGTACGATTTCGTTTTTATTATATATATCTCAGTTATGCTTTTGCTATGGCATGAAATCTCAAATGATTTTAATAATGTCACATCTCAGACAAACATAGTTTGTCTCATTAAACAGTATTTAAAATTGTTTCTTCATAATATCTTTCGGTTACCCACAGGAAAAATAGTCAACTGTCTGATAGTTTCACAATATAAAGAAAGATGCAAAGGTCCCCAAATATATTTAACCTATTCCATTATTTCTCACTCATTAACCCTGACAAAATACAGACCTATAACAACCAAGTGGCTCACTCACTATTGGGCTGTCAATAAGAAGTAGAGCTAAAACCAGCACACGGGTTACCCCAAGGTGCAGAACTATTTGCTTTCACAGGCACTCTCTGTGACAGGTAAAGAGAAAATAAAATTTCAAAAGGTCAAAATTGCATTTATATATCTTGGCTTTACATATCTTTGGCTTTCATTCTATTGACTAAGAAGTCAGATCTCACTGGAGCAAGAAATGCTACAAATTGGGTTCTTTATGCTTTGTATGGCAGTGGTTCCTACCTTTCTGGTTCCTTTGCTTCACTATGGTTTTTCTTGTTGCCCCAGGGGTTTGTTGATTAATTGAAAACCCTTGGTCCAGTTATTTAACCTTGCTAGGTTCCATTTCTCAGTGAATTCATTATATAGTTGTTTATATGGATTGAATGAACAACATGTGTGGAATAGTGTCTAGTGTTTAGCATGTGACATGCATCTGGTCAACTACATATGAATACTGACTATTAAAAAGCATTTTTAATATAGAACACTGTTTGTATAAAAAGAACATATTGGTTCTTGACATATTGCCCACATCTCTTTGAGTGGTCATTGGTGCAGTTACTAATTCCTAGGTTTGAGTGACATATTCTCTTTGGGACTTATTTTTATTACATGATGTACATGAAAGAGAGAGAACAACTAACAGAAAGGGGGAGATAAATATGATAAGGGCTTGGGCTTGCTGTTTCTGGGACGACTAATGTGTAAGAGTTCATAGATCAAACAGATGGCAGACTAGTGAGAAGGGCAGTCTCATGGATTTCCTAAAGCATTAGCAGTTAGTGTGGCAGTGAAGATTGAATACACAAGTGGAATAGACCAGGTTTGTCCACCTCTACCCTGTGTTATCTTTAGCAAGATAATGTCTTCTCTCATTCCTAACATCTGTATCTGTAAATGTGGTTGTGTGTGTGTGTGTGTGTGTGTATAGACATGAAGAAATACTTTTTTAATTTGTTTTTTTTGTGCACATTTGATTACATAGTGCATAAAAATCTCACACTATAGTTACTCAGTATGTGATGTAAGTTACGTTTATGCTATGAGCCACAGAAACAATTACTTTTGTATTACTTTTAGTAAAATTAAAATGTTTGCTAATGAACAGATTTTGAAAACCCGAAATACATTTTGATAAATTATTCATTGCTTTAAACCTTTACACTTCCTTTATTTCCCTGTTATAGTTCATTCAGGCCACTCTAGCAAAATCCCTTAGATTTGGTAATTTGTGAACAACAGAAATTTATTGCTTATACTTCTGGAGGTTGAGCAGGCTGTAGTCAATGTACCAGTGGATTTGTGGACTGGCCAGGCTTGCTGATGGCATATTCTTGTTGCATCCTCAAATGGTGGAAATGATGAGAATACTCACTCCCTTAAGTCTCTTTTTATAAGGGTACTGATACCATTTATGAGGACTCCACCCTCATGACTTAATCATCTCTTCAAAGACCCCAAGCTCTTATTATTATTGGGTGCATGAAGATATTCAGACCATCATGTTCCTCATTAAGTGATCATGTGAAAGGATATCACCTAACTAAACAGTGACTATTTAAAATTTCAAATGTCAACATTTCTATCAAAATAAATTTGTTACTATTCTGATAGTAGAATTCAATAATTTTCAGAACCCCCATTGTGCTGATTTCTAGTTGGAGGGATTGATCACCAGCTTTATGATGGACTACACTGGCTTCCTAGGTGCTCCATATAAAGATTCTGAAATGCACTCCTATCTGGATGTGTACCATCCTTCTCAGATAGTGGTCAAACTTTTAAGTTGATAAAACTAAAAGGCTTGGATTAGGATTGTTTATGGCTTGCCTCATAAAGAATCTGAGTGGTTGCTAGAGAACTTGAGAGTGCTCTGTAAAATAGCAAGAGTGTGATAAGTGCTTTTTGTTGAGGGTGTTATGGGAGATGCATCTGCTATCTTTGGGCATCCATCTCAGAATGTAGTCCTTGTTTTGTGTGTGTGTGTGTGTGTGTGTGTGTGTGTGTGTGTGTGTATGTGTTAGAAGCTATACTGCAAATATTCAGTGGAAAACAATACATTTATATCCTTCTAATAATAAATTCTTGCTTTATAACGAAGTGAATATAATTATAAATAATTGAGCTTTGATATGAGGTCTGTCAGGGGATATTTGTCTGTCACTGTCTCCATTGTGATATTTAGGGCTTTGGGCCCATCAAATTAGCATGAAGAGCATGGATTGTTATTTTGAAGGCTAGGGAAGATGACTTCAGTTTTGATGTAAGAATAACACAAGAGCCTGGATCTTGGAAGTGTTTGAAAAACCATTCTGCCTCCTGTGAGCTCTGTGATATTGAGGTAGTGACTCAGTTTCTCTAAGCTCTCATGTCTTCTTAGACATAGAACAGGGTCCTGCCAACTGAACCAGTTGGATGAAGTAGCATTTGTGCAGAGCTGGTGTACTGTGGTGACTATTTTTATTCTGAAACCAAATCCAGACCATGCTTTGGATTTTGCCTAAATCCCTGATAGAAGAAGCTCCTGGGGTATTTAGATTCCATCAATCAGTTCAGGACCAGGACCAGTTTAGAACGCAAGAATCAAAAGCCTCAGCTGCACATAATTTAGTGTAATCTCCTCAAATCATTTGCCCTTTGGGGAGAGGAAGAGATATGCATGTCTTCTCTCTGCCTCCTTCCTTGCTTCCTTCCACACCTCTTTGCTTCCTAGCTTCCTCCTTTGTTCCCTTCTCTCTCTCTCTCTCTCTCTCTCTCCCTCCCTCTCTCTCCCTCCCTCCCTCCCTCTCTCTCTCTCTCTCTCTCTCTCTCTCTCTCTCTCTCTCACACACACACACACACACACTTTAGGGTAGGAAAAACCATTTGCTCTTCCCAGTATTGTTTCTTTCCCATATCTCCCTAAACTTGCATTCCTACCCACTGTGGTGTTACCTTTTAACCTTTCTCTGGTTGTTTTTATAAATATTGCTGAAATCCATATTGTGTTGCTAAATATTATTGTTTGACTTTGATGAACATTGTAGCTCTTCGAGAAGATGACCAAGATGCTAAAAATAGTGGTATTCATCTTGGCCTATTTTCTATCCTCTTATTGGACAAACTGCCACCCTTACTACTCTGTTTTCAGCTTTCCTAGGAATAACAATGTTAGAACTCTGGGAGGTAAAAGAGCAAGGCTCCCCAGGGAACTAGGAAAAGTCCCAGAAGAAAGAGCTATGTGTTCTTTACATTAAAAAAAAACTTTAAAGTTTTCTATATCAAGTTTTGTAATCCATAAATAATAAATTTAGATTAATTTTCAGTAATCCAATATAACTAAAGGCCTCACAACATTTTTGGTCATTAACAGGATACACATGACAGTGGTGGCATAGAATCAGAATTGAGCTGAGAAATTCTTGTGTCACAGCATTGCTTCATAAAGCACCACACAAAAACATAAGGTTTATTTATAACAAATGACAAAACATTTATTATTAGTTTGGTGCATCCTAAATGTAGTGTGGTAAAGTCTAATGTTCACAGTTAGTTATCCATCACTATTGACTACCTTGAGAAACATCCAGACATGCAACAGTTGTTTATGGTCAGTGTATTAGACAAATGCACCAATTTCAACTTATATACTATAGTTTTGTAGCTTTTATATGTGTATAGATGTATTTATTTCAGTCATAACCTATTTCTTATGAATGAAAGGCAATATCTATATTCTCAGTTCCTTACATTTGTTAAGATATATGTCCACTAACAACTATATTAAAACTGCCATCAGTGTTTAATACTGTAACATGTAGTCCAAGTGTGTAATCAAGAAGTGGTAGTCATTACCTTATCACTCAGATGTATAGTAGGCTAAATACTACATAGATTTTTCACAACTGCTTTCTCTGTACCATGGTAAAATTGACTTACAAAGCATTTTAGGTGCACACTTATGTTATTAATTTGTGAATATATTTAAATATTACTTTAAATTTTATTGAAAACATAATTATTTTGTTTATTGTCATAATGGATGCATTATAAAAAGCACCATTATAAAGTTGAAATTCTTAACCTTTATTTTATAGATGAGAATTTGCAATATGAAGTAATACACATAATAGTTTTAATAAAGTTAATAAAATAAAGAATGGTACATATTATAAACAAGGAAATAAAAAAGAAATCCTCCATAGTTTATTTATACACAGTTCTATCTTTTCTTTCTGTTGGATTTTTCCAAATATGTGGGTGTCTGTATAACTGCAACTATATTCCATTTATATATATAGTTCTGTAATTTGTTTTGCTATTTTAAACATTCATCATTGTATTTTAATTCCACTTGAAAATCCTTGCAAACCATCATTTAACATCCACTATGTGACTAAACCTTTTTCAACACATGTCGTATTATTGAACTGTTTTTAACAATTTAAATAATAATAATTGTTTCCATAGGAATGTTTCCATTTCCTACTCATCACATTGTGATAGATGCTAACTGCTTTTCACTGGTAACCTTAGCCTAGGTTCCCGGAATGTTTTGCGGCTGTGGTCTGACTTCCATGGTGACATTACAGCTTCAGTCTCCTAAGTGTTGGTGGTTCTGGAACAGTAAGAAGGAGGAAAGTAGAAATCTGCTTATTATAACCCACCTCATTCCCAGTGCCTGGAATGAGAAATGCAACAAAGACATTTCCACTCAACTTGAAGCAAATGTGCCCATTAAACATTTAACTCGGGCTGGATTCTAGGAAAATAAAGAATATGACAAGTACTGTGGGCTTAAGGGCTCATGGTCAAAAGTGAAATGAAAAGTGTGATTATGTTGAAGTGCAGGAGATGTGACAAAGGATGTGAAGGACAGTAAGAGAGGAGCCTTTAAAGAGGAGGTGGCACTTGCATGCGGACGGATAGATTACCAGGAAGCCACAGGCAGCCTGCACCCATGGACATAGGGTGCCACTGTACCTTGCTAAAGCATAAAATGTGCAGTGCAGTATTTGTAGTTGGTAAGGCCTAGATTTTTAGTGATCATGTGATTTTGGGTAAATAGGTTTCTCAGAGCATTAGGTTCTAAATCTGGAAATGTAGGACTATTCATCTCATTCAATGTGAAGGATAAAGAACTTATGAAGCTTTTAGCACAGAGCCTGGCACCACTGGTGAAAAGTAAATACTATTTGTTACATGACTAAGAAAAAAGTAGTTTACGAGAAGGATTTTCTTAAGGAGGGGGAAGTCTTGGCAAGGTCTGCCAGATGAATGAGAAATGAATGGAAAGTGAAGACCCATCCTCCGGGAGTTCAAATTTCATCTTTGGCTACTACATGAAGACCAAGAGTTAGAGCCCTTAAGAAGACTCTGGGGGATTATTGAGACAAGTGCTTGTTACAATGGAGCATATGGATTAGATTTCCTTTCAGCAATGCATGGCTGAAATGTTAAGGAAAAAGAAACCTGCAAACAGGAAGCTCCATGGCTAGAAATGGATGGTCACTCCAATGGCATTTTAGGTAGGCACACAGAAAAGGCTAAGAAATGTATCCCTTTGGGAAAGCAAGGAGAAGCAGGCAAAGGACTCAGCATTTATTTATCAAACTTTGAGAAATTGAAATGATTACACATCATGTGTCCTGCACAGATTTAAAATTATTTCAGACACATTAAACCAACCATGTGAAATCGTGATTAGAGGAGAGCCATCCTTTTCATGTGGATTATGCTGTTGAGAAGTCTTCTTGTTAAAAGAGATAATATCCTGGAAAACTAAACAAAAATATGCTTGGAAAGGAATGATTGAATGATCTTATTTTATAGATATGTAGGAGAACTGCAGTTAAGTGAGATTGGGTGAGGCCAGTCTGTTGGTGTATGCTTTTAATCCCAGCACTTGGGAGGCAGAGTCAGGTGGATCTCTGTGAGTTAGAGGCCAGTGAATTTCAGGACCAAACATACACACACACACACACACACAAAAAAAAAAGAAAAAGAAAAAAGAAAAGAAAAGAAATAAAAGGAAATTAAATGGCCTGTCCTAACATTCTCCTTGTGAGGTGGTAGCCTAGCTTTTACTAGGAACTACCCTCGTGAAGAATTCGATAACCATGGATGAAACATTACTGTGTCAAGGAGGGATGCATCCTGAACAGAGTGGGAAAGTGACAGGTAATGTTCTATTCCTGTTTGAGGTTTCTGCCTTTCCAGTACACGAGCACTTGGCTCTGCTACTTTGGACATAGTGTGAAGCAGCGTATTTTGTGGAACTTTGTGGTTGAACAAAGCTGTCAACTTGTGTCTGTTTGTGAAAGAAACAGAAATCATGGTTCCAGAATTCTCTTCTAGGATACACTAATGTGACTCCAATCTCCTAAAACTTTCCATTAAGCTTCATTTCAAAGTGGTTACCACCTTCTAATAGTGTTGGGAATTAATTATTTAACACATGAACCTTTGGAACACATTTTAGATATGAAATACAGCACCAAGCATGCTTCTATAAACATCCTGTAATGAGGTATATTCATCTAGATACACATGTGTTTATGTATATGCATCTTTGGACATGCATGTAGCTGAACATGTTTGTATGCATATGTAAGTATATTTATTTGTAGAATTTTTCATAGAAGAAAGATTTGTGGGTCAGGCATATTTGTTCTGACTTCCTGAAGGATACTTCCAAATTCCCCTCTAAATTTTGATTCTAGTACAAAGTGCCAGAATGTTTATATATTTTTCTACTCTTATCAAACTGGCCACTATCAAATGTTTTGATTTCTTTTGTAATAAAAGCATCATGTTAGCTGGTTAGTAATGAGATCTATTTTCAAGGTTGGTGTATTAGATTGGACTAAGTAATCTCTAAACTTGAGATTCTTCTGCCTGTTTCTCAGATCTGGAATTTCAGGCTTGTATTTTCATAGATGACTGTTTTTTCTTTTGATTATTTACTTTATTTTTGTTACTCTGCTAGCATCATCTGGTGATCAGAGGGACTGATCTGAGCATAACTACTTGAAAATAAAATACAGTCTAACTCTGTTTCAAAAAGAAATCTTTAAGATGTAAACAGCACAACTGACTCATTGTTATGATATAGGAATCTTTTTCAAAGGTGTAGGGTCATTTTAGTATGAAGCTAATGACATTTCTCAGTCATAGAAAAATAACAGATAGACATGCAATCCAAATATGCATGATTATTTTATACCATTTTTTATGATCTCATGTGGCATCTTCAAATTTTCTAGAGTATCACAAATATTTCCCAAAACTTTATGATAGGCTAAACAGAGAATATGAGTTCATTCGAGATGATTTGGTTTATTTAAAATTTTTAGTAGGGTGAATTTATCCCTCATTCCTGTCTCCTGAAACATGAATTTTTGATTGGCATTTAACAATTGCACATATTATTGGTTGCAGTGTGATATTTCAATATAGGTATACAATGTGTACTGATCAGAACAGGATAATTGATGCTTCCATCTCATTTGGAGCCTTTGAGGTCTTCTCATAGTTGTGCATAAAATATAAGTTTATTTTGTGGGGAGAAATGGATAGAATTTCATTACTTTGGAAAAAAGAGAAATTCATAGTAAATCTCTTGATTTTAAAGGAAACCATATTTTTTTTTCAATTCATCATTGTCTCTCCTATTCTTCCCTATCATTTCTAACTTCAGTCCTCTGTCATCCATTCATCTTCTAAATAGTACGTATGGATATTTTGTAAAGGACCTCTTTTTTGTGATTATATTTTTTATTTAAATTTGAAACAAGCTTGTTTTACATGTCAATCCTAGTTTCCTCCAGCTCCCCCCCCCCCAATACTCATCCCACCTCCTTTCTACTCCCCAGGGAGGATGAGGCCTTCCATGGGGGATCTTCAAAGTCTGTCACATCATTTGGGGCAGGGCCTAGGCTCTCCCCAGTGTGTCTATGTCAAATGGCTCCCAAAGTCCACTTGTATACTAGGGATAAATACTGATTCACTACCAGAGGCTCCATAGATTTCCCAGTCCTCCAAATGAACACCACATTCAGGGAATCTGGGTCAGTACTGTGCTGGTTTCCCAGGTATCAGACTGGGGTTTATGAGCTTTCCCCCTTGTTCAGGTCAGCTATTTCTGTGGGTTTCTCTAGCCTGCTCATCACTCCTCCCTCTTGCAACTGAATTCCAAGAGTTTGGCTCAGTGTTCAGCTATTGGTATTTGCTTCTGCTTCGATCAGCTACTGGATGAGGGTTTTAGGATGGCATATAATGTAGTCATCAATCTCATTATGAGGGAAGGGCATTTAAGGAACCCTCTCCATTATTGCTTAGATTATTAGCTGGGTTCACCTTTGTAGATCTCTGGACATGTTCCTGTGCCAGATTTCTCATAAATCCTATAATGGCTCTCTCTATTATAGTATCTCTTTTCTTGCTCTCCTCTATTCTTCCCCTAACTCTATCTTCCTGCTCCCTCATGCCCTCCTCTCTCTTTTTCTTTTCCCCTTCTCTTTCTGCTAATACCCTCTTCCCTCCCCACATGCTCCCAATTTGCTCAGGAAATCTTGTCCCTTTCCCCTTCTCAGGGGGACCATGTATGTTTCTCTTAGGGTCTTCCTTGTTTCCTAGCTTTTCTGGCTGTATGGATTGTAGGCTGGTGATCCTTTGCTCTATATCTAAAATCCATATATGAGTGAGTACATACCATGTTTGTCTTTTTGTGACTGAATTACCTTACTCAGGATGGTTTCACATCCATTTGCCTTCCAATTTCAAGATTTCATCCCCCCCCCCCCACTGAGTAGTAATACATTGAAATATACTACATTTTCTCCATCCATTCTTCAGTTGAGGGGCATTCCAGGTTCTGGCTATTACAAATAATGCTTCTATGAACATAGTTGAATAGATGTCCTTGTATTAATTTGCATCTTTTGCCTAAGAGTGGAATTGTTGGATCTATGGTAGACTTACTCCCATTTTCCTGAGGAACTGCCATACTGATTTCCAAAGTGGCTGTACAAGTTTGTATTCCCACCAGCAGTGGAGGAGTGTTCCCCTTTCTCTACATCCTCTTCATTATAAACTATCTTTGGAGTTTTTATTTTAGCCATTCTGACAGGAGTAACTCTGATATCTCAGAGTTGTTTTGATTTGCATTTCCCTGATGGTTAAGGATGTTGAGCACTTTCTTAAGTGTCTTTCAATTGAGATTTCTTTATTTTGTTCTGTACCCACTTTTTATTTGGGTTATTTGGTGTTTTGGTAACTAGCTTCTTGCATCCTTTATATATTTTGGAAATCAGCCCTCTGTCATAAGTAGGGTTGGTGAACATCTTTTCCCATTCTGTGGGCTGCTGTTTTGTTTTTTGTTTTTTTTTCTTGTTGGCTGTTTGCCTTACAGAAGTTTTCACTTTCAGGAGGTCCCATTTATTAGTTGTTGATCTCAGTGTCTGTGCTACAGGTGTTATGTTCAGGAAGCAGTTTCCTGTACCAATTTGTTCAAGGGTACCTCCCACTTTCTCTTCTAAGAGGTTCAGTATGGCTGGGTTTATGTTGAGGTCTTTGATCCATTTGGACTTAAGTTTTGTGCATGACAATAGTTGTGGATCTATCTGCAATCTTCTACATGTCAGAATCCAGTTATGCCATTTGTTGAAGATGGGGTCTTTTTTCCATTGTAAAATTTTAGTGGGGTTTTCGATTCAATGCCATTGGTCTTCCTATCTATTTTTGTGCCAACACCAAGCTTGAAGTCAGGGATGGTGATACCTCCAGAAGTTCCTTTCTTGTACAGGGTTGTTTTGGCTATCCTGGTTATTTGTTTTTTTTCCTTATAAAGTTGAGTATTGTTCTCTCAAGGTCTGTGAAGAATTGTGCTGGGATTTTGATGGGGATTGCATTGAATCTGTAGATTGTTTTTGGCAATATTTCTTTGTTTATTCTACCTATCCAAGAGTATGGGAGATCTTTCCATTTTCTGGTGTCTTCTTTAATTTCTTTCTTTAAAGACTCAAAGTTATTTTTTATAGGTCTTTCCCTTGTTTAGGTAGCTTTAATCTAAAATAATATATGTTGTTTGTGGCTATTGTAAGGGTGATGTTTCTCTGAGTTCTTTCTCAGCCCCTTTAGCATCTGTATATAGTAGGGCTACTGATTTTCTTATTGAGTTAATCTTGTATTCTGCCACTTTATTGAAGGTTTGCTATATTACCACGTATGTGGTGATTTTAGAGAAGGTTCCATATGGTGCTGAAAAAGTATATTCTTTTTTGTTTGGATGGAATGTTCTATTAATGTCTATTAACCCAATTGGGCCATAACTTGTGTTAGTTCCTTTGTTTATTTGCTAAGTTTCTGTCTGGTAGTGTTGAGAGTGGGGTGCTGAAATCTCCCATTGTAAGTGTGTAAGGTTTTATGTGTGATTTGAAGTTTAGTTTAATCACTTATGTAAACTATCATATCATCAGCAAATAGAGACAGTTTGACTTCTTCCTTTCCAATTTGGATCCCCTTGATCTCCTTTTGTTGTCTTATAGCATTAGTTAGAACTTCTAGTGTGATATTGAAGAGATATGGAGAGAGAGAGGGCAGCCTTGTCTTGTTCCTGATTTTAGAGGAATCGACTTAAGCTTCTCTCCATTTAGTTTGATGATGGCTGTTGGTTTGCTGTATATTGCTCTTATTATGTTTAGGTATGTTCCTGTTATCCCTGACCTCTCTAATACCTTTATCATGAAAGGGTGTTGAATTTTGTCGAAGGCTTTTTCAGCATCTAGGGAGATGATCATATGGTATTTCTTTTTCTGTTTGTTTATATGGTGGATCACATTGATAGATTTTCGTATGTTAAACCATCCCTGCAATCCAGGGATGAAGCCTACTTGGTCATGGTGGACGATTACTCTGATGTATTCCTGGATTTGGTACCAGGGAACTCCTACAGCTGATAAACACCTTCAGCAAACTAGCAGGATACAAGATAAAAAAAAAATCAGTAGCTCTACTTTAGTCAGATGACAAAGAGGCTGAGAAAGAAATCAGGGAAACATCACCCTTTACAATAGCCACAAACAACATAAAGTATGTAGGGATTACACTTACCAAAGAAGTGAAAGACCTATATAATAAGAACTTTGTGGCTCTAAAGAAAGAAATTAAAGACGATACCAGAAAATGGAAAGATTTCCCATGTTCTTTGGTAGGTAGGATAAATATAGTAAAAATGGCAATCTTGCCAAAAGCAATCTACATATTCAGTGCAATTCCCATTAAAATCCCACCACAATTCTTCACTGACTTTGAAAGGATAATAATCAAGTTTATATGGAAAAACAATAGACCCAGGATAGCCAAAACAACCCTGTACAATAAAAGAACTTTAGAATGCATCACCATCCCTGACTTTATGCTCTACTACAGAGCTATAGTTCCGAAAACAGCCTGGTATTGTTGCAAAAGTAGACAGGTAGACCAATGGAATCAAATTGAAAATCCCGATATTAACCCACACACTTATGAACACCTGATTTTCCACAAAACAGCTAAAAGAATACAATGGGGCAAGGACAGCATCTTCAACAAATGGTGCTGGCACAATTGGATGATGGTGTGTAGAAGAATGCAGATAGACCCATGTCTGTTGCCATGTACAAAACTCAAGTCCAAATGGATCAAAGACCTCAACATCAATCCAGCCACATTGAACCTCTTAGAAGAGAAAGTAGGAGGTACCCTTAAACAAATTGATATAGGAGACCACTTCCTGAACATAATTCCAGGAGCACAGACACTGAGATCAACAATTAATAGATGGGACCTCTTCAAACTTAGAAGCTTCTGTAAGGCAAAGGACACAGTGAACAAGAGCAAAATGGCAGCCCTCAGATTGGGAAAATATTTTCACCAATCCTATATCCGACAAAGGACTGATCTCCAAAATATACAAAGAACTCAAGAAACTTGTCAACAAAACACCAAATAACCCTATTAAAAAATGGGGTACAGAACTGAAGAAAAAAATTCTCAATAGAGGAAATCAAAAATGCTGAAAGACACTTAAGAAAGTGCTCAACATCCTTAGCTATCAGGGAAATGCAAATCAAAACAACTTTGAGATACCATCTTACTCCTGCCAGAATGGCTAAAATTAGAAACACCAATAACAACTTATGCTGGAGAGGATGTGGACAAAGGAGAACACTCCTCCACTGCTGGTGGGAGTGCAAACTCGAACAGCCATTTTGGAAATCAGTATGGTGGTTCCTCAGGAAAATGGGAATTAGTTTACCACAGGACCCGGCAATCCCCCTCTTAGGCATATAACCAAATGATCTACATCCATGCAAGAAAGACATGTGCTCAACTATGTTCATAGCAGCATTATTTGTAATAGCAAGAAACTGGAAGCAACCTAGATGCCCCTCAACTGAAGAATGGATAAAGAAGAGGTGGCTCATCTATACAATGGAATACTACTCTGCAGAATAACATAATGGAATCTTGAAATTTGCAGGCAAGTAGATGGCTTTTGAAGAAACCACCCTGAGTGACGTAACCCAGTCACAAAAAGAGGAACATGGTATGTACTTGCTCATATATGGATTTTAGACCTAGAGCAAATGATCACCAACCTATAATTCATACCACCAGAGGAACTAGGATGTTCCTAATGTATTCTAAGAGATTCATATAAAGTCCCTCACAGAAGGGGGGAAGGGACAAGTCCCCCAGAGCACATGGGAAGTGGGGTGGGGCAGTGAATGGAGAGAGAAGTAGGAGAAAGAGAGGGGGAGGAGAGGAAAGCACGTGCGACTAGGAAGATTGAGTCAATGTAGGAATAGAAGACAGAAAAGAAGAGAGAGAGAGAGAGAGAGAGAGAGAGAGAGAGAGAGAGAGAGAGAGCCCTTATTGAAGAGAAAACTGAACCCAAAGAAAGGTCTAGAGACCTACAAGACTGCCGCCAACTAACAATTTGAGTAACCATGGAAAGGCTACCATAAATGCCCTTCCAGGATAGTGAGATCAACAACTAACTTATCCACCATCATGGAGCCCTCATCTAGTACCTGTTAGAAACGGAAGCAAACACCCATACCTAAACACTGAGTCGAAGTAGAATCCAGATGCAGAGGGAGAGGACAAGACCAGGATGCAGAAACAACTAGAGATACTTGACCTGAACAAGGAGAAGGTAATGGGCCCCAGCTGGGAATCCAGCATGGGGCTGACTCAGGCCCTCCTGAATATGGGTCTCAGCCAGAAGGACTGAGCAGTCTAAGGGACCTCAAGGGAGCACAAAAGGACCTTGCAGACACATCCCCCATGGAGGGATATTGCCTTAACCTAGAGACAGGAGAGAAGTCTTAGTCCCTACTTCAAATGACTTGAAAGATTTACATGACCCCACCTGGATGGCATTGCCCTACATGTGGAATTGGGGTGGGGGGATGGGAGGGGAGGCTGGTCAGTGTGCATGTGAGGGGACAGAGAGGGTAAGAGAGAGGGAGGGAGGGAAGGAGAGAGAGGGATCTGGATTGACATATGAAATAAAAAATAAATAAATAAAAAAGAAAAGTAAAAGAAAAACCGGGGTTTGTGGGGGGTTGGTTTGTAGTAGGAACTAGTTGGAGGAAGCAGCCTACTGAGGACATGCCCAGGAAGGATGCATGTGTGTATGTATATTTGTGTATGGGTTTTTCTTTTTTAATATGCATGTATGTCTGTGAAACAATCACATGTGTGCCTGGTATCCACAGCGGCTGGAAGAGGGTGCTGGATGCTGGAGACTGGAGCTAAGAGACAGTTGTGAGCAGCTATGTGGGTGATGGGAATTGAGCCCAATTCCCTTTAAAGAGTAGCCAGTACTCTGAACCACTGGGCCACCTCTCCAGCCCTAAGGGTATATCTTCTCCTTGGCCCTCTCCTCTATATTTCCAGGCTGCCACAAAATAAGAGTTCCATTCCACTATGTACTCTCACTGTGGTGTGTTTCTTGGCCACAGGCCAAAAGCAACAGGTCTGAAACCATGAGCTAAATCAAATCTTCCTCCATTTAAAGGTTTTACTCAGGCATTTTTCATAACAACACAAAGATGACTAATATACCACTGAAACAAAAATTCAAAAAAAAAAAAAGAATGAATTTAGTTTAGTATTTTTGTTTTTAAATGAATGTGGGTGCCTTTTTATTTGGGGCATAGATGTTCAGAATTGAGACTTGATTTTAATGTGTTTCTGCTGTGATGAATAAGAAGTGACCTTCTTCATCTCTTTTGATTGATTTTCGTTTGAAGTTAGATTTGTTAGATGTTAGGATTTCTACACCCACTTGTAACTTGGGTCCATTTGACTGGGAATTCTCTGGCCAACCCTTAACTCTGATGTAACATCTGTCTTTGAATTTGAGGTGTGTTTCTTGTATGCAGGAGAAGGATGGATTCTATGTTTATATCCATTCTGTTAATGTGTGTCTTTTTATAGGCAAGTTAAGACCATTAATATTGAGAGATATTAATGACTACTGATTATTAATTATTGTTTATTTTGGATTTGTTGTTGTTGGTGGTGGTGTGTGAGGATTTCCAGCCATTTTCTTTTGGCTGTTGGTAAAGTGGAATTATCTGTTGCTTATGTTTTTGTAGGTGTAGTTAACTTCCTTGGGTTGAAGTTTTTCTTCCAGACCTTCTATATGGCTAGATTAGTTGATACGTATTATTTAAATCTGGTTTTGTCATGGAATATCCTGGTTTCTTCATCTATAATGATTGAAAGCTTTGCTGGGTATAGTAGTCTGGGGTGGTGTCCTTGGTATGTTAGTGTTGGTAGAATATCTATCCTTGACCTTCTGGCCTTCAGAGTTTCATGGAGAAGTTAGGTATAATTCTGATAGGTTTGCCTTTATATGTTACTTGGCCTTTTTCCTTTGCTGCTATTAATATCATTTTTTTATAGTGTATGTGTGGTGTTTTAATTATTATGTGCTGAGGGCCCAGAAGATGAGCTGGAAATAGGCCCAAGCTTCCCAAGCTTACCCGCTCCTGTGAGTGAAGGCAGGTCCAGGATACTGGCAGACTCTGAATGGGTTGGTCTACCAGGACAGGCTTCCCTGTGTGTGTGTGTGTGTGTGTGTGTGTGTGTGTGTGTGTGTGTGTGTGCCAGAGCCTGTTTTTTATATGGAATGGATTTTTTGTCTGCAGTGGGGCAATTGCCAGAGCAGTTGGCCACCTGTGGGAGTAATTAGTTACTTGTCAGTTGTTCTGAGGTTAGGCAATTGCAATTCCAATTTATTATCATGTAATTTTGCATGAACAAACAGTAATGGCTACTAAAACCACTCATGAAGCAAGGAAGGACTGGGCAACAATTTTAAAAAGCTAGCATGTTAATTTTCATTTACAAATGAAAGTTGAATAACATCAAATTCTATTCAGTTTCCTAATCCAGAGAAGGAAATCGAGATTTTTTTTTTTTTTAAAGATTCTACATTATTCTACATTTGAGGTAAATGTAAGATGTAAGCATATTAACTTTGCAATTTTATATGATAAAACAGATGGTTCTTGATTGGTTGTATTAAGATTTTAGTCTTTTATAAATTAATTAATTTTTATTTAAGTTAAAAGCAATCTTATATTACATGTGAATCCCAGTTCCCTCTTCCCCACCAACCCTCCATCCCACACTGCATCTACTCCTCAGGGAGTGTGAGGCATCCCATGGGGGATCATCAAAGTCTGTCACACCATTTGTGGCAAGACCTAGTCCTTCCCCAGTGTATCTAGCCTTAGAGAGTATCCCTCCATGGGGATTAGACTCCCAAAGTGCATTTGTGTATTAGGGATAAATACTGGTGATTTTAGCTTTTATATATAATATAATATAATATAATATAATATAATATATTTTATTTATATATATTTTATTTATATTTATTTATATATATTTTAAAGTAAGAAACTAATTAAGGAAATTGTGATAAGTAAATAACTTTCTAATTAAGATAACTATGATGAGAACTTTGTGTTCATGAGTGTGCAGCAATGGGACAGTAGTCATCTTGGTAAATCAGTCTATCATTAGTGTGGTACATGGTTTACTAGCCAACCTGAGAAATGGTTCTTCATTTTGCTAAATGAAGTCAATGTATCTATCAATGGCTACTATATACAAATCATGATGCCAGCCAGGAAGTAAAGAAAGTGTAAGATGAACAAAAGATAATTCAATGAAGTTATCACCCCCACCCCACCCCCGTGTGTGTGTGTGTGTGTGTGTGTGTGTGTGTGTGTGTGTGTGTGTGGGTGTGCATGCCTGAATGCATGTATATACTTGCTTGTGTTAGGAGCAGGAAGAAAACCAATGGGTAAATACATTAAGTTTTCTTGGGTACAAGAAAAAAAATCACTCAAGCTTTAAATAATTAAGATAGTTTACTAGCTACTTGATTAAAAATAGATTGGAGAAAACACTAGACCTTATCTGGTTGTGCAACATCACCAAGGCCCAGTTTCTTTCTCTTCCATTGTTTGGCTTTCTCAGTGCTTCACTGTGAGGCTAGATCCTCAGGGTCCATGGCTATTGGAGGACCACTTTATCCAAAGTAGTCATCAAATTTCTGATATGTTATTTGCCGAGACTGAGCCTTGTCCTTGTAGGAATCACTGTGACAAAGGGAATGGCATACACAAATCCATTTTGAAGCCTGTATCAACTTCCAGAATGTAGGGAGCATGTCTGTGGCCATATACTTTATCAGGTAGCTTGTAAAGAATTGGTTCACATTCAGAGAGAGCACAGAGAGAACTGCAGTAGGAAATGTGGGAGGAGGAGAGTTGTATCTGTGAATGTACATACAGTTGCTACTAATATTCATAGATTTTATGCATTTTGTTTTGTATAGTTTTTAGGTTTTTGAGACAGGTATTTCCTGAGTAACAGTTCTGGCTGTCCTGGAATTCACTCTGTAGACCAGGCTGTCCTGGAAGTCACTGAGATCTGCTTGCCTCTGTCTCCCAAGTGCTGGGATTAAAGGTATGAATCACCACTGCCCAGAGATTTCATGGTTCTTATTGTACCACATTGTCTTTGTGTCTTTGTAATGTCCAAATCACAACTTGGGATGTTTTTTAGTTATTTACAATGTTCAGAGTCTGATGTGGAACAGGGTAGTGCATAGAATTCTTGTTTTAGTTTTTGAACTGAGAAAAGTATCCTTTTAAAGATCTGTTCAATACCACATTTCCCTCAGGTTTTGTACTTGGTGCATGATTTCACTACTTAAAATGACCTCAAAGTGTAATGCTGAAGAGTGTCTGAATGCAAGACTATGATGTACATATATTACAAGAAAATGCATATATTAAGTGGGTTTCGTTCCAGGACACACTTTAGTACTACAGATGGTTGTGAGTCCAGCGTTAAAGAATTAACAATTCATTACAAAGAGGACACATAAAATAAGTTTGTGTTCCAAGGGCAACCTGAGGCAGCAAAGAGTTTGATGTTTTGCTTTGACTCAGAGAAATCCTTTGAGGCTGCCGACACCATGCAGCAAACAGCTCTGTTTCAACATGCCTTCCCCAGGATGCTCTGCTTCACCCCAGGCCCAGAATCAGATGGCCATGGACTGGAAATCTCTGAAATAGTGAGCCAAAGCAAATCTTCCTTCATTTTAAATTGTTTTCAAATAACTGCAAAACTTTGTCTAATAAAACATTATGTATCACACACACACACACACACACACACACACACACACACACACACACACACACACAAAATAAGTTTATGTTCTCACTGACTAGTAAAAGTTTTGACCTGTGGCCCAGAGCAGCCTCACCTTCCAGTTCTTCTGAGAAATATTTTCAGTAAGGACTAATTCAAGGTTTGCAATGACTTTATAAATATTCAAACTATGGAAAAGCATAATAATTAACTATCTGCATGATGGCATCTATACAGCAGAGAAAATAATAGTTTGGTTCGATGTCAAGGCAAGGATTTATACATAACTTGATTATTAGTTTATCCTAGAATTCCATGTCTAAATCCTTGATACCTTAGTTGAAAAGTAAGATTTTTGGGGTTTTTAAGGATCTGAATGAACACACCCAAACTATTGAAAAGCTGCTTCTTTCCAATGGATCCCTGCTAGCCACATCTTTCTTAGTTTTCTGAAATGAGAGGGCAAGTTTTTTACAGCCTTCAGCTAAATATTCAGTGCTAAAAACACCAGCCTCATAGAATGGAGTGAAAAATTAAAATGTTCAAATCCACAGTTTTGTCACAGACCACATTTTTACCTTCCTGTCCTTTGTCACATACCAAACAAAGCAAAGCCTTGAGCTGCCACAGGGGAGCAGAGGAGCTGATGCTGGGTGGCTTTGGCTTGTGAGAAGGTGTCTTTATTATGCAGAGCTCTGTTAGCATCATTCTGTCTGATTCCCTCACCCCAAATCTTAGGGCTGTGTCAGCAGCAGCAAGGATGCTGACTGAGAACTGTCACAACAGCCCTCACTACAATCTGGGAGCCAAGTTTGACTGCAACATATGTCTTCAATTTTAATAGCTCAGCTCCCCAGATGCCCTGAAGCAGAATATTGCCTGAGAAGGAGCTTTTCATGTAAGAATAATTTGTGTTAAGTAGCTCAGTGATCTGTTTGTTAGGTTAGAGCTGACGTTTGTTTATATTTCTAAAGGGGTATGATGAATGGGGGAGAAGTTGATGTTAATTAGCCCAAATTGTTCCTAAGAATGTAGAGGCCTTTGCCAGTTTCATTGTTTCTGTTTCTTTGCACATTTTAAATAATTGAATGGAGCTCAGACCATTCATCATCATTTCAGGAGAGATGGAAATAAATGAATTTAGCAAAGGCCTGCATGTGTGATGGAAGGTGTCACTTTAAAGGGCAATTAGATAAGACATCAACTGGGCTAATACAGACTAGTCTCACTCATTTGCATAAAAATATCAAACATGAATGTTTTCATTTACTTCATTAATTATCTCTGTCATCATAGGAGGATATAGCTTTTCATTTTGAAAGCCCTCCCCCAACACTTCCTTAAAGAAGTAATGGTGTGCATCAAAATGAGCCTCTGGCTTCTGGACAGAAAAGCTGGATGTCTACACCTTGCATGAAATCTTCCTTCCCTTGCCTTATATCAAACAGCACAAAGAAATTTGTCTGAGGATTAGCTCCACACCTGGCCAGGGTGATTGTGACAAAAGAAACACATGGGGATTCACATAATTGTGTGAATTGCACAATAAGAAGCACCTTGCTGGTGGGGCAGATTTGTGAAGAATTTTCCTTTACTTACTTCCCTATGTGCTGGATTTCATAGTGATATAATCCTTAACCTGGGATGTAGCTTCTGAGTAGACACAACACTTCTCTGTGTTTAAAGGGATATGAATGGATTATTTTATAAGTATGTATATATATATATATATATATATATTATATGAATACATATATTGAGGTAAAATAAAATGAACTATATTTAGAAAGTTTATGACTTTTTCCCTATTTTTTAATCCTCTTTGGAAGACATTCTTTTTTAATTTATGCACATAAAATACCACAGGAAGAGATGGTATAAATTTGTGGACTGTGGAGAATGAGTGAACATTTTTGAATCAGGATCTTTAAAAGGGGTGAAATTTGAGTATGATTAAGTTAGGAAAAAGCCTCGCTTGGAGCGGAAGTCAGAGACTCTGTATACATTATGGGCATGTCATGGCTTTTAAAAAGTTATGTTAGACTTCTATACAAATTGTGAAGGAATTTGGATAACCCCAAACAAAATTCTGTGTGGTTCTGAACTTTTAAGTAGGGAAGAGAAAAAGAGACAGAAAAAGACAGAGAGGCATACACAGACATACACATAGAGGCAGGGAGCAAGAATGAGTGACTAATGCTGGTTAGAATTCTGGTCAGGAGCAAGCCTGACCGGGTGGGCTGGTCATTTGCACTGTCTGGCTGTTTTCTTGATCACTAATTTTCTTGAAAGGAAATGATCTTATGACTTATGCTATATATGCCACGTTTGTGGATATATGCCCCATAATTGGTATTTATTAAGGAGACCTTTAGTTTGATGGATGACTGTCAGAGCTGTGCTTGTTGGCTTTGAAGACAGTTGATTTTGCTTGAGTTTAGTTACATTAACTCATTATAACTTTGCACTGCTTCAACCAACTCTTTGTTTACTTTCTTGTAATTAAGATTTTTGAACAACTGATTTCAGAGTGTTGGCAGGAACCCATTCCCCACTTGGAGACTTAGGCTGACAGCAAAAAATTTGCAACAAAATAAGTATTCAGTAAGAAGTTGTAAGTATTAAAAAAAGTTTCAAAAAGTCTTTTAGTTATCCAGTCTATTAACTAACCAATTACAAATATAAAATGACTTTCTAATTATCTTTATACCATTAGTTGCCTTTTTCCTTATTTAAGTATAAATCCTACAATTGTAGAAATAGTTTCAAATCAAATTATGTAAAATTAGAGCTTGTATGTATTATGGATTATTAGAAACAATATAAGAAAATAATTAGAAAAGTGAAAGATCATTTAATATAAAGATATGATCTAAATATATATTACATATATTTCATTTCATATAAATAACTAATGCCATGATATTAATTATATTTTTAAATATTTGTTTTTATTATTTTCAAATATGTGTGTTGGAGGGGATAGGTACGTGTAAGTGCAGTTTCCCTTGGATGTCAAAGGCATCAAATATTCCTGGGGCTTTAATTACAGAAGGTTGTGAACTATTTGACATAGATGCTGGGAACTGAAAGAGATCATTTGTAAAAGCAGGATGTAGTCTTAACTGATGAGCCATCTCTCCAGCTCCTCAACAGAAATTTTAAAGATGATGATGCTTATTGGTGAGTGTGTGTGTGTGTGTGTGTGTGTGTGTGTGTGAGACAGAGAGAGGGAGAGAGAGAGAGAGAGAGAGAGAGAGAGAGAGAGAGAGAGAGAGAGAGAGAGAGAGAGGTACTCCAGGCCTGTGCATTGTGCATAAGATATAGGAAGGCAACTTTTGGGAGTCATTTTTCTCCTTCTTCCAGTGTGGAATATGTGAATAGAACTCAGCTTACCTGGATTACCTAGGAAGTGCTTCTATTCACTGGGTGATTTTACCTGCTTCCCAACTGTATGTTAAAATTCATGATATGAAAATCATCTAAGCACTGCTGATGCGATGTTAAAAGTGCTACTTCCCCTTTTCTTTTGGAACTCCTAAAATAGTGCCTAGGAAAATTAAAAACAAAACAATATTTCTTTCATATATACATGGATAGAATGAAGTATGATCTCTGATTGGGATGAAGTACCTTTTATCCACTGCCTACAGAGGCACAAGTTGACAACCCATTTGTTTCTTTGGATATTTTTAAGCCAATCTCTACTAAAAATTAAACCACCATCTGCTTTTACATAAAGCAAACTTGGTTGGTAAGCATTGTCCCAAGATTACAGGTTCACTCTTGGCTGTTCCTTTTTTGAATTGAAGCTAGCAGATGAGTTGGTTGTCTACAAAGTGTATTTCTGTAAGATAGTAGCCTTGGAAGTAGACTCATTCCTTATACCACTCCAGCCTCAGGATAGATGACAAAGGAAACATTTAAAGTGAATGAAGAAGAAAAGGTAAGAGGCATATTTTTGTGAAAATTATTACTACATGGGGTTGTAGTAGAACTGTTAAGTAATGTGTCCTTTTAGTAATGTTATAGGCTGTTTCCTCAGAATGGTCCTGGGTCACTGGACTAACCTTCACAAAGGAAAGACAAAATGGAACTCAAATGGTGTCAGGCCACAAAAAATCCAAAAGTTCGTTATTCTCTAAATGAAATTGATTTAGCAGAAAAATGTTTTACTTCCTCGCTATTGAAGAAAACTTCTAAGTATAGTGATGAAATTTATGCATTCGTATTTTATTCAGATAATAGAAAAATTTAAGTAATTGGCTTCTCATTTGGTCTAGGATACTCAATAATATATTCAAAGTTCTTCCTGAATTAAAGAATGAATTCATAGATCAGAACTTATTTTACTTAAGAAGTTGGCATTCATCAAAAGAGCCTTTAAAAGCAGTTTGAGGAAGAAATACGTTACTGTTTAAGAATCTAACCTAAACATACCAGAAGTGTCATGAGCCCTTTTCTCCCTCTAGGTCACACACACACACACACACACACACACACACACACACACACACACACACACACACACAGGCCATGAGAAAAATTTTTCTTTAATAAAGTTACTACATTTTCTATGAAGGTCAATATAACCATACATACAAAGCATCAACTAGAATAGTCTTTTTCTGCTTTTATATTAGAGTGTGTATTTGCATTTAAAAAATTTAATTGTTGCAATATTGCTAACCAAGACTTCAAATTCAAGTTACTTTCCTTCAAACATAAACCAATGACGAATACTTTTTAATACTATACTATGTAGCAAGCAAGGGCTTCTGCCTCAGTTACCATCAAAATTACTTGGTATGGGAAATATCAATGACCATAGTTTGAAGGTGATGACTACTGATGTGTAGAGAGGATGAAAACTTGGCTAGGGTCACACAACTACTGAATGGCAGATTGGATATCACTATCTTATGCTAAACTGGAGATTTGAATTTACACATCGATCATCTGTTTCCAAGGCTATTCAATACAGACTTTAGTTTGGTTAAATAGTTAAGGATTCATACACAAACATCTAAAAATCCCTAAATGTACTATTCAAAAAACTCAAGAATGGTTTTCAAGAGAATATTACTGTGGTGGTTTCAGTGAAAATGGTCCCCATAGGCTCATATATTTGAATACTTGGCAGAACTGTTTGAGAAAGATATGGGGTGTGGCCTTGTTGGAGGAAGCATTTCATGAGGGTGGGCTTTGAATTTTAAGAGGTCCATGCCGTTCCCAGTTAGCTCTCTATGTTTTATATTTGTGGATCAATTGTAAGATCTCAGCTATTGCTGTAGTGTCATGCCTGTCTGCCTGTTGCTGTACCCCCTGCTATGATGGTTATGGACTCTAACCCCCAGGAACCCTGAGCCCAAAATTAAATGCTTTCTTTTATAAGTTGCCTTGGTTATGGGATTTTGTCATAGTAATATAAAAGTAACAAAGCCAATATTATAATGTTAAAAGGCTTTTTATAGCATGAGTATTATGTTAGCATACCTATACATGCATCAAATATTTCATCTTAATTTCATATTTTAACATACAACTAACAAGAGAGCTATTGCTCTGCTGTGTGGTCAAATTTATACTATGTGAAAGGGATATGACTGACCTATGGTAACATTACCATTTACTCAACAGCTCTGATACTGATCATATCATAACAGAGACATTACTTGTTTAAAACCTATTATTTGGAAAAGGTTAAGAGGCAGCAATAATTAAAAAGAACTACATTTCAAGAAGCAGTTTCTAATATTTTTCAAATTTCCAAAAGTATTTAGAAACCAGCAGTATTAGGTTCAATAAGGAAGACTGGTTTTTATCACCACACTCAAATAATGTGTTTGGAGATAATCTAGGCTTCATTAACTGTAGGAAATCCATGTGGGGTTTTTGTTTTTGTCTTGCTAACTTTGAGAGAGAGACCTTATAACTTGAGTCAGTTGTAGCTCATAAAGATAATGAGAAGGTATAAAGGTATAAAGTGTCATATATATATATATATATATATATATATATATATATATATATGGACTTAAACTCCTAGAAAAAGTGGGTTTGATTATTTTAACATCTTCAATTTCTAACATAATGCATGTCCCTACAAGAGGTACTCTGATAAAGATAAGGAAGAGAATCGATGAGCTTATCACATTGTAATAAAAATATCAGTAACAAAAGCCCAGATACTGTATTAAAAAATAAACATTTTATTTATACCTTTATTAATTTGTTTTTAATAATTATGGATTTAGCATCATGACAAAGTAGGAGGAGAATCAAATAATCAGACAATGCTGCTGTATTAATTTATATGCATCTGTGCATATAGGAAGGTCATAGACAATAATGGTCACATATCTCAATGAATGTGATGTTCTCCTAGAAAATCAGGGGGTATGAAGGTGATGCAGAAAGATGGTATAAGAATTGAGAGTGGAATGAACATAGATATCCATGCATATAGAGATCAGAGTGTGAACTTTGGAGAGAGAAGTCATTCAAAGATGGAAATGTGACAGACATAATGATGACATTTGCCCCATTTTATTGCCTTGAGGTTAGTATTGGAAACATCATGTATTTCTGTGGAAATGTGGACAATTACTTATAAAAAGGACTTTTCTTATAAGCAAGGAGAAGCCACTGTAAGAATTTTAAAAAAGGGAAGTGTATAATTTGAGTTATATTAATTACCTTAGTTGATGTGTAGGAAATGATTTATATTTTTGAAAGAAAACAGTGTATACCTCTAAAGGAAAGGATTTTGGAAAATGGCTTATTAGGAAAATTTTACAAGGAATCATTTAAGAGAGATTGGAGAAATGATGAAGAGATGGAAAATATGGAAGTTTGCTCTACTTAGCTAATTAAAGAGTTTCAATATCACAGAACTTAAACCTATAGTCTCTTTGCAGGGACTAAGGAATTCGAGGTGTTTTTATTTTTTTATGACTTTTAAAATCTTTTTCAATTATTTCTTTAGATAAGACAACTCCCTCTCTCTGCAGTGTGCTAATGTCAACAATAGGGAAAAATTATTGAGAAATACTTACAGATAGCAGGTGTTTGGAAAGAAATTGTACCAAGAGTGCTGTCTATTATTCTCCCTTCCATTTTCTTCCTCCAAGCCCTTCCAAATACTCATTGCTGTCCTTCAAATTCATGGCCTCTACTTTAAATTAGTTGTTATTTAAGTATTTGTATAAGCATGTATATTTTTAAATACATAAATACAACACGTTCATTCTGTGTAATGTTACTTGTACAAATATATGTTTTCAGGACTGATAACCAGTTTATGTGCTCTTAATTTGGGGGAAGACTTTTTCTCCTGTTCTTAGCATTCCTTAGCTATCTGTAGTTCTTCATCCAGGGCTGAAGTCTTGTGAAATTTCTCCCATCTATGTTAATGTGTATATTGTTGTAGTCCTTGTTGAGCTCTTATTTAGGCAGTGAGACTTTATGTGTGTAGCTTCTGACAATCCTAGGAGATATAATCTCATGTCAAATTCTCTGATACTCTTGGTTTTACAGTTTTATTGCCCCCTATTTGCAATCATCCCTAAATCTTGGATGTAGGAGTTGTGTTGTAGATGTATCAGAGGGGACTAGGCTCCACAACTCTACATTTTGGTCAGTTGTGGGATTTTTGTAATTGTATTAATCTGTTACAAAGAGAGGTTTCTTTGATGAAGGGTAAGGACTTTATCACTTATGTGTGGGTGTAAGGATACATATATAGAACATATTTATGGATTTTTCTGTTCCCATGTGTATGAAATATTAGGGTTCTTGTTATGGATGTGATCCTGTAAATAGTACACATTTTCTCAGGTCTTCATGAGCTTTCCACATATTTTCAACATTTCACCTAAGTAAAATCATGCAGTATGTAGTCATATGTGATTGGCTCCTTTTCCTAATATGTCTTCAGATTCACTTATGTTGCCATATATATCAATACTTTGTTTTTTATATATAATTTATTTTATATACCAGCCTCAGTTTCCCCTCCCTCCTCTCCTTCAATCCCCCCATCCACACCTCAGAAAGAGTAAGGCCTCTCATGGGAGTCAACAAAGCATGACACATTAAGTTGAGGCTGGACCAAGCTCCTCCCTGCTGCTTCTAGCTGAATGAGGCATCCTACCATAGGGAAAGGTTTCCAAAAAATCAGATCATCACCAGGGACAGATCCTGGCTGCACTACTAGGGACTATCTGTGGGGACAGATAGACAAAGCCACACAACTGTCACCCACATGCAGAAGGTCTAGGTCAGTCCCATACTGTTTCCCTGGCTGTCAGTTCATAGTCTGTGAGCTCTCATACTCATGCCAGGTGTCTCTGTCGGTTTCTCTGTCATGATCTTGACCCACCTTTCTCATATAATCCCTTCTTCCTCTCTTCAACTGGACTTCTGGAGCTCAGCCCAGTCCTGGGCTGTGGATCTCTACGTCTGCTTCTGTCAGTTACTGGGAAAAGATTCTGTGATTACAATTAGGGTAGTCACCAATTTGATTAGAGAAGAAGGCCAGTTGGGACACCCTGTCCCCTATTGCTAGGAGTCTTAACTGGGGTCATCCTTGTGGATTCCTGGTAGTTTCCCTGGCAATATATTTCTCCCTAAACCACAAATGACCCCCTATATCAAAATACCCTTTTCATTGTTTTTCATGAATATTTTATTTTTGAGAACTGTATACATGAGTACTATATTTATTTTCCTCTCTCCTTCCACCCTCCCATCCTTTATCATCACACACCCACACAACTTTATAAAAACACCCTGCTGAATTCATTTAATATTGCATGTATGCATATGTACTTAGGGTTTACTGCTTGTGATTGAATCATCCATCAGGGGATTCATCCCTGGAGCAGAGTGATTGATTTTCTCTTTCAATAGTCATTGTCTACAGCTCTTCATCTAAGGGTGCTTCCTTGTGACATTACCCCATTAATGATGATTCTGACCAGTTCAAACAAGTTCGATCTGGTTGAAACCAATTCTGACCAGTTCAAACAGGATCGATTCGGTTTAAACGGGTTTTGATTGGTGCTGACCAGTTCAAACCTGATCCAACCTTTTCAAACCCGTTAAAATTGGTTCTGACCGTTTCAAACCAGTTGAAACTGGTACTGAATGGTTCAAACTGGTTCTGACAAGTTCAAAATGGTTCTATCCATTTCAGCTGGTTCTGACAAGTTCAGACCAGTTCTGACCATTTCAAGCCGGTTTGATCCGGTTCAAACAGGGTCAACCGGCTTCAATCGGTTCCAAATGGTTCGACCAAGTTAAAAATGGTTCTGGCCAGTTCAAACCGGTTAGATCCGATTATGACCGGTTCTGGCCAGTTGAAACCGGTTCTATCCGGTTCAAACCGGTTGTGATCGGTTCAGGCCTGTTCAGTCCGGTTAGTTCTGACCGTATCAAACCGGATCGATCCGGTTCAGATCAGTTCAAACAGTTTCTGACCAGTTCAAACCAGTTGAAACCGGTTCTGGCTAGTTCAACCCAGTTGAAACCGGTTCTAACCTGTTTAGACCAGATCAATCTGGTTTGAACTGGTCGAAACTAGTCTGACTGGTTCAAACCGGATTGCTCCTGTTTCAATCAGTTATGATCTGTTCAAACTAGTTCTACCTGTTTAAACCGGTCCTGGCCAGTTCAAACCAGTTCGATCTGATTATGAGCGGTTCAAATCGGTTCTGGCCAGTTGAAGCTGTTTTTTACAGGTTCAAACCTGATCGATCTTGTTCAAACCGGTTCTGACTGGTTCAGACCTGTTCGATCTGGTTAAAACTGGTTCTGACTGGTTGAAGCTGGTTCGATCCGGTTATGACCAGTTCAAACCGGTTGAAACTTGTTCAGACAGGTTCTGACCGTTTGAAACTGGTTCTGACCTGATCCAAATGATCCGAAAGACTTTGAAGATCCTCCATGGAAGGCCTCACCCTCCCTAGGGAGCAAAAAAGGGATGGGATATGGGTTGGTGGGGGGAACAGGGGCGGATGGGAGGGAGAGGAAACTGGAATTGATTTGTAAAACAAGTTTGTTTCTAATTTAAATAAAAATTATATATATATGAAATGAATTTGCATACACTCGCACGCACACACACACACAATTGCAAGCAAACATATTTTTCTGTGGATTTTCAACATCCTTAGAGTTATTATTTATTGCTCTCTCTCTTTCTGTGTTGCCTCCCCTCTCCATGTAAGTTCCTTTCCCAAGTTTTTCTCATTTTCCCCTTCTAAGTGCCTGTGTTCTGTCATTCCCTTCTCTAGCCTTGTTTCCCTCACTGAGATCCTCTTTACTTTCCTGGTATCTGCAGTTACTTCATGTTACAGTCTCATATCTAAGTGTTTGAAGCTAGGATTTACATATAAGAGATATTTATCTCTCTGGGTCTGAGTTACCTCCATCAGTATATTTTCTTGTTCTTGCTCAATAATCTTCTATTATGTGAAAATGCTGTATTTTACTCATCCATCCATTAATTATGGACAGCTGATTTTTTGTTTTCAGTTTGGGCTACCATGAACACTGACATGTAACGCTTTTTTGGGGATGTATGTTGAACTTTTGGGTAATTCCTAAGGATAAGATTACTGCATTATGTGTCAGCTCTGTGTTTAATACTTCAGAAACATCCAGGCTGCTTTCCAAAATGTTTGCATCAATGTATGTTTCACACAGCAGGGTATGAAGATCACACTTCTCTGTACCCTGGCCAATAGGTATTATATAACTTTTAAGATTCTATTTATCCTAATGTGTATGAAGTGATAGTTTATTGTGATTTTGGTTTGCATTTTCTTTTATTTTTATTATTCTCCCACATATTACACACAAAATACAGTTTCCCCTAGATGAAGCCTCTCTGGTCTCTTTGATGAGTATGCTAGGCTTCAGTCCCAGAACTATCTGCAGGCAAGACAAACTGCAGGTTGAAGGTTTTGAGGCTGGGTTGCTATCCCAATCCTTCCACTTGAAGCCTTGCATGGTTGTAAAGATAGACAGTTCAGGTTCCTTGTTCCCCTTTACTAGGAGTCTTTACTAGGTAGGGTTACTCTTGTAGATTCCATGGGGCTTCCATTGCACTATGTTTCCACTTTGCCCCTGAATGCCACACCCTTAATTCCAGCCTTTTCTCCCAGTGTTTTCTTCCTCCCTTTCTCCCTCCCATTGATCCTGCCTGTTTCCAATCCTGCTTGCTCCCAGTCCACCAGCAAAACCTAGTCTATTTTTCCTTCCCAGGGATATTTTTGCAACCCCACCCCTTAAATTGCTTACTCTCTCTCTGAGTCTGTGGACCATTTCATGACTGTCTTTTACTGTACAGCTAATATCTACTTATAACTGAGTATATACCATGTTTGTATTTCTGAGTCTGGATTACCTCATTCAGGATGATTTTTTTTCTAGTTTCTTGCAAATTTCATGATGTCGTTGTTTAACAGTTGAGTAAAACCCCACTGTGTAAATATACCTCATTTTCTTTACTAATTCTTTGTTGAGAGACATTTAGGTTATTTTCAGTTCCTGGCTATTATGAATAAAGTCTAGCAAATGTCCTTGTGATAGGAGGGAGAGTCCTTTGGGTATATGTCTAAGGGATGTATAGCTGGGTCTTGAGATAGATAGATTCCTAATTTTCTGAGAAAATGCCATATTGATTTCTAAAGTGGATGTACAAGTTTGCACTCTGACCAGTAGTGGAGGAGTGTTCCTTTTGCTCCACATTTTTTCTAGCGTGAGCTATCACTTTTGATTTTGATCTTAGCCATTCTGACAGGTGTAAGATAGAATTTTAAAGTCATTTTGATTTACATTTGCCTGATGGCTAAAAATGTTTGACATTTCTTTAAGTATTTTTTGGCTATTTGAGATTCCTACACCTTAGATTCTTTTGAAGACAGTTTTGTTTAGTCTGTTTTCTATGACTTTCTTGTTTTAAACATTGAGCACAAATAAAACATATAGCTTGGAATAATGTTGGAAAGTCTGGCAACCACAGTGTAAGAGCCAGACCAACTATATGCTCCATAGTCTATCTGGTAGCACTTCTGAGTGACGTAAACAACTATTAATGATTCCTTTGTCATCACAGGTTTATTGCACAATTCCAGAATATTAGGATCAATAATCATCTCAAAGGATGGGACTCAGTGTTTAAAGTATATGGAATTAATCAATAAAGACAACATTGATGAGGCTTCAACAGTTGTGTTTAACAAGGAAGCAATATAAATGACAATGCCATTAGTCAAATATGAGTTGAGAGAGAGTTGGAGGTGCCATGTAATGGCTTAGAGCAGAGGTTTTCAAACTTTAGCATGATGGGAGAATCATATGGAGGGCTTGATAGAACATAGTTTTGTGCTGCTCTGGCTTCTACTCCCCCAAATCAAGATTCGGTAGGTTCTTCATTTCTGACAAGTTCCCAGGAGTGGTTAATACTGCCAGTCTGTGGAGACATGGGTAGCACTGGGTTTCCGTCAAAGGTGGCTTGATTTTCTATTACTAACTATATAATCTTAGACAAGCTAAATATAGCCATTCCTACTTCATTTACACTTTTGCTTTCTACAGTTTCAGCTATGTGAGATCAGCTACATTCTCAAAATATTATTGTTTGTCTTGATTGATGGTTTCTAGGAAGAGATAACCTTTATATAACTTTTATTAAAATGTGTTCATTGTTTGCTTATATTACTATTACGTTATTTGTATTATTTATTATTGCCTACATGTTATTTATTGTGATATATGAAGAATTTGGTGCTATCCTTGGTTTCAGCATCCAATAAAAACCATGGAAAAGATAGTTCTATTGTATTTTTTCACATTTGGTCTTTGCCTCATTTCAAAAAATGGGATATAAAGCCAGGCAGTGGTGGTACACACCTTTAATCCCAGCCCTTGGGAGGCAGAGGCAGGTGGATCTCAGTGAGTTGTAGGCCAGCTTGGTCTACAACATGAGTTCTAAAACAGCCAGGACTGTTGCATGGAGAAACTCCGTCTGGAAAAAACAAAAATATAAAAATAGGATACAAACTCTTGCCATATGTGTGTATGTGTGTTATATTGGTATGATATACAATCATATATATATGATTGTAAAAAGACACAAAGTAATGTTCAACTAAGAGAGGTGATAAATGTATAGACATATATCTACTTTTAAATTTGTTTTATTTAGTTCTCTGTGGTACATTGTATCTGTGTTGAATTCAAGTTTACAAAATGCCTTTTATTATTACTAAGTCAACACTTTTAGGGAAAAACTCTTATTGATTCCATGGGAATAATAATAGACTAAACTACAACAAGGAAATGTACAGAATGAGGTTGGATTGTGTCAGATATAATTGATTTTTATTTTGCTCAGTGACTACCTCATTTCCATATGGTAAAGTAGGTATCTGAAAATGGGGAAGGGAACTAACATTTTTGAAATGGCTGCTTGCTAGTCTACTAGGAGATTAGTATATTTTAACTAATCCAGTGTGAATAGAATCACTCAATTTTAATTTCTGATAACTAATGTTTTAGGAAGATAAAGATAGATATATGTGAAACCAAGTTTCTGATCTCACTCTTTAAACAAATCCCCCTTCCTTTTTCACTACTCTTCTTGTAAAAAAAAAAAAATGAGTCTATAGGTTAGATTCTATTGATGCTTCTTGAATTATCATAGCAAGTCGAAATTATCTAAATAAAAATTGTATTCTAGTAAACTAGCCTGGTACCACAACACATGTATGGTTGCTAACTAAGTAATAGGATGGCTGCCAGGGTCTGGGGGGCCTCATTGCTGCTGCTCAGGATTGAAAGGTAATATGTTAACTGGGAATAAATAAAGATGCAAAGTTCAAAGAATAATTTCTGCTGAGGTTGCATTGCATTTGCATCATCATGAAGTTAAACAACTGTGAGTAAAATCATAGTGAGCAAGAGGCCATCTGTATGTGGTGGTTCAGAAACATGACAGAGCCACATTTTGTGGTTTCCTAGCATGTTATTAAGACATCCTATGTACTTGAGAGACTCTGGTGTCATAATTGAATGTGATAATTCTTCCCGAGCCTTTGTTTATTCATGGTGGACCTAATTCATTCCATGACTCTTCTCTTCATCATAAGCTTCAGTTGCTGGAGTGGAATTAAACACTGACAATGATGTAATTACTAATTATTACTGTATTTTATCGCTTTAAATGAATACTAACAGAACAAATCTACTTACAAGGCTTTTTGGCTTAATAACATAGCCTCTCCCTCAGTACTAGTGGGCTTTAAGCATAAATTAATATAAACTGGTATTTGATGTAGTCTTGGGAGACAGAGGCTGTCTAGATATTCAACAGAAACAAGGAGCAAAACATGGTGTTCTGGTTTTATTTCTGTTGCTGTGATTTTAAAAAGGCTAACAAAGCATCGTTAGGGAGGAAGGATTTATTGTAGCTTATAGTACCAAGTTATATAGTCCATTATTGCAGGGAAATGAAGAATACAGGACCTCAAAGCAGCTTGTCACCTCACATAGACAGTCAGGAGCACAGGTAAAGGGTGGCATGCATGGTTGTTGATGCTCAGCTTGTCCAATGCCCACAGTCCAAGTAGTCCAGCATCTCCCACTAAGAGAATGATGTCACCCATGCCAATTACCAATCAATAGCTTCTCCTCATGGGCAAAAGTGATCCATCATGTTCCCTCATTGAGATTTTCTTCCTAGGTTAGTCTAAGTTGTGCCAAGTTGCCAGCACTAACCACCACATGGAAAAGGGATGGAATGCTAGTTACACAGTGAACCTACCACAGGTGGTATGATAGGTTTGTTGGATTATATAAGACTCAAGTTTTAGCACAGCTAAGTCATCTTCCATGAGTTTTCAGTATTATTGTATCTTCCGATAGCTACAGACATTTCAAGAGACCCTGTGTATCATCACATTGGCCAGCAAAGGAGACACTCTCAAGAATTAAATGAGTTATAATAGGGCACCTTAAAACTTTTTCTCATGTTTCCAAATCAAGTTTTGAAGAGTTTATAAAGCCTTTCAGTTGCTAACCTTGTCAGTGTCAGTAGTAAAAAACATTTTCAGAATGGGAATCAAGAAATGGCAAAATATTCTTACAGCTGTATAGCACTTTTAATGTCCTCCTCCATGTCTAGAAACTCAGTGATAAGATCATGAATAAACAGGCAGAGAGAGTACATAACCATATCATTGCCTAACCTTTTAGCTATGCCCTCAAAAACAAGTTTCTTATTGAACATGGAAACTGATCTTGCTACCTTCCTATTAACTTACAAGATTGGGGACTGATGAGGCTTAGAAATTGAGTGAGATGCTTTGGCATGCTCAGACTCAGTTTCTGTCTGTGTTGCATCTGTGTTGGGGAATTCAATTATTGATAGTTATACTACAGATCATGTGGCCTATTGTGTTGGAGAAGAATGGAATGATTAACAAAGTCATTTACTTGTTTAATTAGTAGTTATTAAATACTAATCCCAGGTGGAATACAGGTCAATAAGACTAACATGGTCCCTACTCTTAAGGTAAGAACACATAGCAGGAAACACCAAACAGTTTACAAGAATGTATGATGTTTGATACCACTAAAAGCACAATTGCAAGGATATATGGAGACTTGATTAACTTTAAGGTAAATGAAAATATGAGTATCTTTTTCTTTTCTTCAGTTTGGCTTCTATAAAGAAATGCCATAGACTGGATACGTTAAATACATAAAAATTTATTTTCTATACTTTAGGAAATTGAAGACTAGGGCCCTGGAAGACTTTTTTCTAGGGATGTTGTATTATCTGGCTTGTAGCTGGTTCCTTCTCACTTATCTTCACATGCTTGTAGAGACTAGATAGTTCTCTGGGATCTTATATAAAGTCACTAATCCCATTCATGAAGGCTTTCTTTCTCTGACATAAGAAGCTCCTGAGTGCTGCCCTCCCAGCCCCTACCATGTCCCAGTGCCATCCCCTTCATGGGTAGGTTTCAATACAGGAATCCTGGGGAAGGATGAAAAGTATTTACATCATTGTAAAATGGATCATTGCACTGAAGATAGGCAATAAGAAAAGAAAGTTCTGGGTGAATTATTTGATATTTTCTAAGGACTGAAGAAGTATTGATGTGTGGGACATCTACAGGTCTAGAGAAGTAGTATAGTTGGAAAGTGAATGTCACAGTCAGACAGCTGGCATTTATTATAAGGCTAAGGAAAAATTACTGAAGGGTTGACGTTGGACTGTCACATGGCTAATATTTGAGGATCACTCCAGTTAGGAGAGCTCTAAGTGTATGAAAGGAAAATGGATCAAATTGGAGAGAGGCGGATGACAATGAGACTAGTCAAGGTGCTGTTTCAGTAAACTTTGTCGGAAATAACCATGAATGAGGAGGTAAGTAGAAATGGAGACACACACATATGAAAGTAATACTGAGGAAGAAGATGAACAGGAGAAGTCATTGGTTAGACAAGACAGAGGAATCAAAGTGATTTTGGATTAATTATTTCAGCCTCATGGATA
The DNA here is from genome assembly GCF_943737965.1 of Phodopus roborovskii. Classification (NCBI taxonomy): domain Eukaryota; kingdom Metazoa; phylum Chordata; class Mammalia; order Rodentia; family Cricetidae; genus Phodopus; species Phodopus roborovskii. The sequence goes on along the minus strand of NW_026126514.1, from coordinate 7,242,820 downwards.
GAGCAGTTAAGGAGCTCAGGGAGAAAGCTTGGAGTTGGGTTCAAGGCAGGGAAGGACAGAGTTTACCTCTGAACATGATGCTTTATCTACCAAGAAAGTGTCATTCATTAGACAGACAAGTAGTTCTGGAACTCAGAAGATATGGAAGGAAGACTGAAACAAAGGGAAGAAGACCAATCAGTATGTGGGTGCTGATTAAAGCTCTGCAGGTTCATAGAGGGAGTAGAACTAAACCTCATGGGAACATTGACTCTTGAAGGACATTATTGGCTGTGACCACTGAAATACAGTATTAGATGGGAGCATATTTAAATTGTGTGTGTGTGTGTGTGTGTGTGTGTGTGTGTGTGTGTGTGTGTATGCGTGTGTGTAAAAGGAGACTTGTGAGCCTGATAGTGGCTTCTTTCAGAATAGATTTCCATATTTCTTTGACTACAAGTTGTCATATAAATTCCAAATCATGTGGTTAAATTGGTATTGGCTGCCACCTGGGCCCATGTTGGTGCCTGAGGTCTACTCTGCTGAAGTGGGCATGATGATTCGAGTGGCCTGTGCTGCCACCTTGGGCCATGGTGATATCTAATCCTGGGCTGCTGTTGGGGACCATGTCTGGGTCCATGGTCCTACCACAATTGAGATCTAAGACCCATGGTGACACCAAAGGTCACATGTATGTATAGGATCTAGGCTGTATCCTCTGGCTATGTTGATGTCTAAGGGCCATTCCACTACTGGGACCATCCTGATCTGGGTGGCCTACACTGCCACATGGGGTTGTAATGTCCTCTGGGCCAGAACTATTGCCCCAGGCCATGTCTGAGACTGTGGCCCAGCTACAGTCAGGATCTGGGTTGATGTCCATGGCTCCTGTTGCCACTGGGGGCTGAGCAGATGCCAAGCATCTGGACAGTCACTTGAGACCATGTTGGTGTCTGAGGGACTTACTGCTGCCTAGGCCTTTACTGATCTTGGTAGCCTGTGCTGCCACTGAGGCCATGGTCACATCCAGCCCAAAATGGTGCTGAGGGCATGTTTGGATCAGTGTTGCTGCTGCAGCAGCAGAGATCTGTGATGAAGTCTATGGTCTGTGTTACCACAGGGGGTCATAGGAACCAGGTGTATTGAAATCCGAAGGGCTTTGCTGATCTGGCCCTGCCCCTCACTGGTCATGGGATACTGGCCCTGTTCCTTGATGGACACAACAATGTGAAAACTGGTCCAGCTCCCACAAGGAGAGCTACTCTCTCCTTCTGCCCTTCACACTCAGGAGAGATGGCCTCACCCCTCATCATGGGCATAGAACATGGGATCTGGCCCAGATGACATGGGCCTAGGATAGCTGGCTCTGCTCCTTGCTTGGGGGGGGAGTGGGTCACAGTGTTCAGACTGACCTGTTCAGGGACCACCCAGACCCATATCCCGGGTGTCTTGGATTGGCCCATCCTAAAGTCTATGCCATCTATGACCTGGTGGAGTACATGAGAGGTCCTGCAGAATGGTAACCACAGGATCCACATGACTCAGGGCAATAGCAGGATATGCCAGAGAAGTTTCAGTGCGGGTCCAGTGATGATGATGTGCCAGAGACCTTAAAGAAGACCAATGAGTCATTGCAATGAACATTTTGCAGGTAGGGTTGACTGAACGAAAGGATATGCTGCGTGACACGTGACACTAGGATGAATGAAAAGGTACTGGAAAGGTGGAGGAATGAGGTGATTTTTGTTGTTGTTGTTTTTAATTAATTTGGGGGGGCATGCTGAAGGGGTGAAGGGTGGACATGGAGGGACTGGGAGGTAAGCTGAATTGGGGTTCATGATGTGAAATTCCCAAAGAACTAATAAAACAATTTAATTAAAAATTTTAAAAGCATGCAATGAGAAAAATGGAAAGTAAAGAAAAATAAGGCACCAAATAATCCATGGGAATTTTAAAAAAATCCATTGTACAATCAAAGCAACCATGAAAGGGGATGTTGCCAAGAGTCAGAATTGGCCAAGACAGAATTTGCTTTCTCTTACTCTCTTTACTTCTGACCTCCAATGTCTTTCTCTTTTTGTAAACTCCTTAGGAAATAGGGACCTGTAGTCTCCCTCCCTCCTTGAGCTCACAGGTGTGGCAGAAGCCAAAAATGTGTTCTTTTTTAACTTCGCAAAAAGGGCCTCCTTCTAAATGGCAAAGCCGCCCTGCATTTCCTGTGGATGAGCCCATGCCCACAAACCCTTGATTTGATGTGATTGCAGCAGAGTTCTCAGTCCTGAAACAGTGGGACTTCCCTTACCCAGGCATACCATCCAGTTTTGTCTCTACTTCCCCTTTGGGGAGATAATGCGGGTTACATTCTTTTAGAAGTCCTGGCTATCAAGAATTTTGAGGTCAGCCTAACTGGGGATGTGAAGGAAAGAATATCAGCTTACCCAGTGGTGAAAACTCAGGAGTGTGCTCTGTAAGGCCATTTTCTCCCCCACTTTTCCTTTTTCCTCTTTTGTGTATTAACCACAAATAATCCACAGGCTTTAAATGAACCTCACAAGAAGCCACCAAGAAAAATGTAAAGCATCTCAAAATGTCTAGGAGAGTCCTGAATAAACTTGGGTTTGAATAAAGATCAGGATATCATCTTTCGTATTTACCCACTGGCTCCTGTTGATGAGAAACCAGCAGAGACCTCAAAGTTTGAGGAATCAAGAAACGTAACAGAAGGGATGATTCTAAAGTTTATAAAGAAAAACTTCAATGAAATAAATGCTGTGCTTTTTGTTCATGAAAGGTCAAGAAATGACAGAATGTGTCCTAAAAGTTGGATGTTGAACGTGGGTCTCAGAAGGCCTGGGCAGTGTAAGGGACCTCTGACAGTGTTATGGGCTCTTACTAAGTATAGGAAAATATCTTTATTTGGAAAATTAACAAGATCTTAAAATGTATTTGTATTTAAGTCTTTTTTAATCTAAAAAGGAAGAGATCCATGTTATGGATTAACATTGAGGATACTGTTACTGACAGATTGTAATATTCCTTTTTTTTTTTTTCACTACAACCTGAGGATTTACAGATTATTATATTAATACTTTCATTTGGATTTAGAAAAAGTTCATGAACTTACTCATCTATATACATATATACAAACAAACATCCCTTTTATTCATTGGGAAATATTTCATAGTATCTAGGATTTTAAGTTCAATAATCCAGTGTCAGTGTTAGAATGATATAAAAGCTTGAGTATTTTTTAGAGCGATCTGCTCCTACATCTCATCTTTCTGTTGAAGCACCTTCTGTGTCCGAGATCATATGATCCAGAATTTATTTCTTATATGCTGTAGATATTTTCATGTGATTATAGATTGTGTGTCACTGTATAACTTACTGTGAAGATAGTCAAGTAAAGGAATGGGCAAAAATAAAGCAAAGAAATTCAGTTAAAGCCCAGAGAACTTTATAATGCCGAAAAGTAAGTAAAAACAGATGTTGTAAAGTTTTGGAAATAAAGACATTATTTTTTTGTTTCCATTGAATTTTTAAAGCATAATAAATAAACTTTGAAGCAATACAAAGTCCTCTGTTTGTTTTGCTGATAGCATCTTTTCTAAAAAGAAAACTATCAATGCATGCTTAAGTTAGTCTAAATGATAGCTCAATATATGAAAGGACTGACTATATCTGCTAAAAAATACAATGCTGAAGTTCTGAAATAGCTTACAATATCTGAGTCACTTATCAGTCCATTTGATTAGATCTTTGGAGCCTAATGTTAAACAGGCTAGAGTAAGACCCAATATTTCATTATTCACACTTTACACTTAATTTTATATCCATGGAGAGTATTTTCCCTGCAAAAGAAAGAACTCGCTTTATTAGTCTTTGTAGCTTATTCCGAAGAAAATTGCTGACAAGTTTGAAAATGAGTCTAGTAGGCTATGCCTTTCCCTATCTTTCTTTAACAGACATCAAACTTCAGTATGAATTAAAATGTAGTCTCTAGATATGAATGCTATTTCAAGGGATCCATATTTCTTTAGTTTGAATTCTAAAATGTACTGCCTTAAGAGCTCATGCGGAATTTTTTGCCAGAAAAAGGTGCTTGCTAGCTTAGAGCAGCCCGAGTTAGGCTTCAAGGCAGGCGCCTACCTTTCCCTGCCCCAGTAGCCCCATCATGTGGAGTCACTGAATGTCTTCCAGCTGTGAGAGAACATCCCAGGCTCAGAACCGCATCCCTGCTGAGTATCATTACAGGGTCTAAACCAATTGTGGAAATGACTGGCTGCTAAAATATGGAACAAGGGAAATCAGTTCATATCAACAACATAAACTATCATCTGTCTGTTATTACATTCATTCAGCTGGGTCACATACAACTCAATAATCAAATTACCACCCTATAGATCTTAAATCTATACTTTCATTCAAACACCATGTGGACATGGGAAAACAAAGATAATCTAAGATGTCATCTCTTTATTTAGTTTTTTAAAAATATGTCTTTTTTCTGTATACATAAGTGAAAATGCATGTAAAAAAGTGAGTACTATACTATAAGAAAAGTTAATGTCCTCAGTGAGCCCCTTTTCATAATTTAACATACTGTTAACAGTTTGGTGTTTTACAATTACTTCTTAGCATAATACAATATTCTGTTGTTAATATTGTACAAATGTATCTATGTAATTTAAACTTAAGTGAAATTTTGTTTGGATAGAGTAATAGAAATTTCAAAGATGAATAAAATTTAATAAGAGAAAAATAATACCATTTGTTTTTATTACTTATGCTCCAACCTCATTAAAGCAGCATTAGAAATAGCTTACGAAAACCAAAATAGTGCATACACATAAAGAAAGGAGAGAATATGACCATCAGTCATTCAAAAAAAGAAAAATAAACCATAGTAAGAAAAAGGAAATATTCAGAGAAGTGAAGTGTAAAGTAGTATTGGTGGAAAGATATACCAGATGGCACACAGTAAAGCAAAGGTGAGGAAGAATTATTGCTGAAGCTGAGCAAGATTAGGAACCAACAAAAGAGCATAGAGCAGCAGGGTCTGCAATATGCAGCTAGTATCACCGTCAATCATTGCTAAAGTGGGAGGAGCAGCCTGCCTTTGAGGAGATGTGTCCTTAATGACAGGGACTAAGCTTAAAATTGTGTGTGGAGAACTGGATAGTGGGGAAATAAATGACCAACCTTCCATTTCTCTTTGCCTTTATAATCTAGTGGGTAAGTCTTGTGGGCTGAACCAAGCTGGATGACAGAAGGCAAATGTTACAGTTGGCAAAGAAGAGGTATGCCTCTTTCTGGGCCTATGCTCTATAAGGACAAAGCCATGTTCACCCTGAGTGCCAAGAACATGGAAGGCAACAGTGAGGAGCCAGATGAGCTGAGTTTGCATATGCCAGGCACTTCTTAAGTTAGAGATGAACTCAGACCTCAAGGCACAGCGGTATGAACTCAACATCTCAACTGCCATAGAATTTGAACTTGGTGGTAGTGATCAGACAGTGAAAAATTTTTGAATGACAAGTTCTTCAGCTGAAATCATTGCAGAGACTCCAGCTCTGCTAGTGTGTGAACTGGAGAAAAGGTGGAAAGCATGTAGTCTTTATTGCTCAGAGTAGCATTCTGCTCAAGTCAACAATCTGACTGCTTTCAGTGAGTCCATCCTTGAGGTCTGGGTTATCACAAGTGAATCGTGGGGAAGAGGATCAGAGTGAAACTGGACAACATGAGCTCATAAAAGCTTCATTTGGACAGCTCATGGGCAAGAGTGATAAATGTGAATCCCCAGAGTGTTGACTGAAAACAGAAAAGACAAAAATAAATTATCAGTGACAGTAAAGAACAAAAGAAAGCCTGAGATTTAAGGAAGGCTGAAAAGGTGGCGAAGATGGCTCTAGCTCTTTCAGGAGAATTGTCCTGTCCCATTTTTACTTGGCAATGAGATATTATCTATTGTGAAATACAGAAAACAGGAGTTACAACTCTAGAAGAGTACTAACTCATTAGAAGCAAAAGTTTTTCTTTTTTAACTACATGTGGATTATTGTATTGTTGGCATGCTTTTCTATCTCTGTGTAGATATGTGAATGAAACTCTTTCTCCTTTCCCCATTTTCCCATTTAAGCATCACCTGACTGAATCACATAGATCAGTGCCGTGCCTAGGAAGGTAGAGACTGGTTCAAGTGAAGTCTGGCTCCAGAGAGATCAGTGAGATGTGTTTCTAGGCGTATTACTAGAAATTTCTAGGAGGTAGGTCACATATGCAAAAAATGGACTTTCTTTTCTTCCCTGTGGAAGAAAGGCAGGTTTTTACTTATACACTGTAGATTTGTTTGAACAATATAGGAAATCTGGAGAAATTGCTGAATTCTGCAGTCAACCAAGGAACAATGAACTCATGGGAAGACAGCATTGCTTATGCACAATGAAGGGAAAGAAGCACTTTTTCTTCAAGCTTCTTGGCATCAGGAATGGCAGGAAGAAAGAGTGTGTGTGGCAAGAGTGGCTATAATGGATGATTCTGAGAACCAACCAGGAGTGAATTTGCTTCAGAACCAAGTAGTCACATAGGCATAAGTATTTTTACTTTTACTGCCAGTCATTCATCTAGGCATTTAAAGATGACATAGGTGGTGATATCTGGGTGACCCATATCTGCATGTGTGCCTGACAAGACTATTTTTCTAACTAGAAAGTTCTTATTAATCTTGATAGGTTTTTGGTACACCAAAGACCTCAGTTCAAACAAGACCCTGTTCATCCCCAACTCTGGACTTGAGAGTGATTCCTGGTATCCAAATAATCGCTCACCACTTGCTGATTTTGGGAGGCCCCAAAGATACATGCATACAAATCATAACAAGGCTACCTGGACACAGCAGGCTCTCAGAATCTAAGAAAAATATTCTGCAAGGGAAAGCATTACATCTCAGTCTTCAGAGTATGCAATGTTTTAACATCTCTGAAGTCAGGTTGTATTTACCAACTTTAGCAGGCATAAAACTAATTAATAGTATATTTTTCTCCATTAGTGACAAATTAAAAACAATAGGGCACTTTGGTGGTTGATGACATTTTAGAGTTCAAGAAATGAAAATTAGTTGGAAAAAATTGAACTCTGAAAAGGCATTTGTGAACTAAAGTTCAGTTATTTCTCTTGTCAGCCTTGGGTAACCATAATGTATCTCTGCAACTTAAATATAATTAAGAACGTTGGAACTTGTTAATTGCATTCTGACCTGTGTTGTACCAAGTACATATTTTTATTATTCTTCAACTAGACATTATTTGTAATATTTTACCAAAAATACTATGGTATGTAAAACATTCTGAAGTTTCATTCAGGATCAGGGCTGGTTTCATTTGTAAGCTCTTTAATAGACAAGGAAACCTAAAAATGGCCACAACTGAGCCAAGTATTTGTCTTGTCCTCTATAAGACATGGACAAAGACATTATCTTTATTGAGTTTATACTATAAAGAGAATAGAAAGTTAATAACTAAGAGCTGTTTACCCAGCATTTCCAGGGTTTCTGAAAAATTGTGTCTGATGGGCATGTTTTTTTTTTTATTTTGTTTTGTTTTTTTGTTTGTTTGTTTTGGTAATAGCTTTGATGTATTGTGTTTTTCAGTAGGATTAATTTAGCATGTTTTTCCATTTTCATAAATACCATGTAAACATCTTTGTTTCGATTCTATAGTTGCCAAGAAACTTTCTGAGTCAGCTTTCCAGGGGATTTATATCCTTAAAGATCTATTGGAACTTTTATAACTGGGTAATCACTTTGGAATGTGGCTTAATGTGAACACAAATAGACAAATATCCTAGTATCTTTCTCCTGTCACTGTACTTTAACTTGTCTTACGAAGTTATTTTGATCCCAAAGTTATTCTGCTTCCAAAGAATCCCATTTTGGGCCTCATATGAGGAGACTTTGCCTTAGAAAAGTTGATGTGGCAGCTTGTCCCATGAGGAAGACAGCCCAGGATTAAGAGGAGATGAACCTGACAGAGCAGCTTGCTTCTCACCTCTGTACTCTGTCTTTATTGACAAGCACAATTTCACCCGAAGCCCTTCTTGATTTTGCTGTATGTGGTGATTCCTCAAGTATCTTAATCATTTCCAGGCCTGCTTAGAAATTGTTTTAGAATAAACAATGTCTTTTTATACTCATTATGCCCTGTACCAGGAACATGATGTACAGTTCTGGTAAGCAACCCTCAATGAAGACATGATTAAAGTGAGAGTCCAGAGAAAGTTAACTAACATGAGCTGGAAAATAGGCTTCTATACTGATTAATTAGCTTAAGTTGGTGAATTTCTTTATTAAAGTTTTTTTTTTCTGAGTGTGGTATAAAAAGAGGAGAGCTGTACTTACAAAGGAAGAAGGCTAAGAAAGGGGATATGAACAAAATCTATAAAATTATGGAAACTATGCTTTCTTATTTATTAAATCCGGATATACCAGGACTCAGGGCACTCTCAGAAGCTTAAATGAGGTCGACAATGAACAGAAACTTGTGGAATGCATTATCCCAGGATGTGGCACAGATTGAAAACATAAAGAGATTTATTAAAAGTGTAGATAAGCTCATGGATAGCAGATTGAGGAGACAATGACATCTTGGGGTATTCCACACACTTGAAGGAGGACAGCCCTAATCTTCCATCATATGTCCCTTGATGTGCCCATCAAAAGATGGTGAATGAGCATGGGTAAGATATATATGAGAGTCTGATTAGGCCAGTAAGGCAATTGCTAAAATGTGGAAAAACTAAGTCCATTGAATTACTCAGATTCCAGAGAATAATAGCTGCCTGTATGTCCTTGGGCACTGCTTGCATCCTCAGGCACTGCTGTGCAGATCTCTGTGAAGAAGGAACCTGCCCAGTGGACCAGAGCCATCTGATCTTTGTTATCAGAAGAGTAATGTACAATGTGTTCATTGCAGTCAGAACTGAGGATTGTGTAGCCCTTTCTTCCATAGACCACCATGTTGCTTGTGTCAAACTTTTTTTTTTCATCACAGATGACCAGGGTTTTGTCTGCAAATTAATGTATAATAAATAGGACACAGTAATGTATATAAAAAACAGAAACAGAAATAAAAGTTTCCTTTAAGTTATATCCTTTTAAAATGTTCCTGGAAAAGGGCCTCTATTCTTTTATTTAAAACAAAACTGGAAATGTGGTAGAAATATATTTTTTGGTAGTAATTCATTTTTTTCAAATAAATTTTATTGGTATTCTTTGTTGTCTCTCCCAGTATGAATTAGTTCCTTGCATGATTTACTTCTGTTTTCAACGGAGAAGGCTGAAACTAATTTAAAGTTCAACAGCCTGCAGCCGTGCTATTAGGATGCATGTGGTATTGCTTCTCACCTTCCATCATCACGGATGATAATAATATTTTTCTTTCACCAACATGTTGTCATGTTTTAAAAGGACATCTTCACATGTATTCATAAACACATATTTGTATAAACATGAGGAAGAGAGAAATATAAAACTATGATGGAGTAATCTGTTGCCGCCATAACCATTGCCTTACTGTCTAGTACTCTGCAATATAGCACATCCAATTTACTTTTCAGTATTCTGTGGTCCCATATATGTGCCCTTGAAACCAATAATGTCTAATATGAAAAGAACGAATTAATATCCTCATATATTTTTATATCATATATAGTAAAAATGACTATCTTAACTTCTAAACAAATAATTTCTTTAGCTAGCTCATAATATTTTCTCTGCATTAAGAACTAGAAGAAAAGATGACATTTTATTTCAGGACTCTTTCTGTCATATTATTTATGATCTTGCTTATATATGATACATGAGGTGTACATGTTAGACATTAATAATAAATCAGTGTCTGAATTGCACATCATCCTTCAGTTTTTGTAACTGAACAGGCCAAGAAATTATACTTAATTACCAGCATCTGGAAGCATTTTTAAACCTAAAATAGGTTTAAATTGATTAACAATTCAATCACATTGAAATTGAGATAGGAAATGATTTTGATATACCTATGTGGTACAATTGCAAAAAATATAGTCTTAATATGAAACAATAACCAAAGCTAGGGCAGAAAAACACATAAAACTTTCTAAGATACTTGTATCATGAGCATTTCCAATTAAAATTATCATACCACAAGTTTAGTTGTGTTTCTAGAATATAAGAAACATATTGTTGTCCAATATTTTGGTCTGATCCTCAAAGAACTGTGTGAGCTATCACTCCCACTTATAGGGGAGTGTCAGAGAGGGAAAGCACTTTTTCTCAACCCCCCCTCCTCTCTCTCTCTCTCTCTCTCTCTCTCTCTCTCTCTCTCTCTCTCACACACACACACACACACACACACACACACACACACACACGGCTCTTAATGTGAATCTTGTGAGGTTTCTCTCTAGTCTCTTTACCCCTCTTACATCCTGAGTAATATCTTCCCTGCCTAAAATCTTTCCACATCTTTCCACAGCACCACTCCTTGCATATCTATATACTAACATAGGAGCTTCTTATTCTCCTATGCTAAACCTGAGTCCAAGTCCAAGGATTGACAAACTTGCTCTGTAAAGGACCAGCTAGAAGACGCTGCACACAGTACCACTGTCCCACTACTGTCACAGTTGCTCATCTCTGCTGTGACATGGAAGCAGTCAAAGTTCTCTCAGGAACAAATGACTGTCATCATGTTCTAACTTTTTTGCATGAACAAATGGTATGCCAGATTTGAGTGGCCAGCCAGACTGTGCAGACAGGCACTGTTACAATGCAATCATTTAGAGTGTGGAGAGAAGTGTCAGATGTTCAAATATATTTTGTTTTTAATAACATCTTGGATATTTTTATTTTATGTGTTATGAAATACATAATATATTTTCACAAAAGTAAGTCTACATATACTCATGCATAGCCTTATTTTTAATGATGGTTTTCTATTTGGTCATGTTGAGAGACAGGTAGTCTGAAAAGTTCACATTTCTCCCCATCTGCCTGCTTTTCCTCACCCACTTCTCATTTACATGGGTCTAGCATTGCTTCTCATTCCTTCATACATCTTGGTCTGTCCATCTGGCATCACTTTGCTTCTGCTCCAAAATTCCTTATTCAGCGTCTCTGATGCTAAAACATCTCTATCTTTTTCCATGAACAGTTTTATATTTTTTTTGTACTTTTTTTCCTTTTTTAAAATTTCATTTATTTATTTATATTTCTAACTTTACATATCAATCCCCGTTCCCTCTCCCTTCCTGCCTCCCTCTCTCCCACCCTCCCATGTCGCCCGACCACCCTCCCATCCCATTCCCCCCCCCCACTCCACAAGTAGGGTGATGCATTCCAGGAGGGGTCAACAAAATCTGTCAAGTTATTTGGAGTAGGGACTAGGCCCTCTCTCCTGCCTCTAGGTTAAGGGAGTATCCCTCTATGGCGATTGTGCTCCCAAAGTCCCTTGTGCACCAGGGATACATCCTGGTTCCACTGTCAGAGGTCTCTTAGACTGCCCAGACCTTCTGAGACTCATGTTCAGGGGGTCTGAGTTGGTCCATTGCTGGATTCCTAGCTATCAGTCTGGGGGCCCAGTAGCTCCTCCTTGTTCAGGTCAGCATCTCTGTGGGTTTCTCTAGCCTGGTCTTGTCTTCCCTCTCTGCACCTGGATTATAGTTTTGCTCAGTGTTTAGCTGCTTCTGTTTCCATCAGCTACTAGATGAGGGCTCTATGATGGTGTATAAGTTACTCATCAATCTCATTATCAGGGAAGGGCATTTAAGGTAGACTTTCCACTGTTCCTCAAATTGTCAGTTGGGGTCAGTCTTGTAGGTCTCTGTACATTTCTCTAGAGTCAGTGTTCTTTTCAAACCTATAATGGCTCCCAATTTTATGCTCTCTCTCTCTCTCTCTCTCTCTCTCTCTCTCTCTCTCTCTGTCTGTCTTTCTCTGGTCTATTCCTCCCATGACTCAATCTTCCTAATCCCACATGCTTTCCTCTCCTCCCCTTCTCTTTCTCTTAGTTCCCTTTTCATTCACTGACACCCCCCCCACTCCCAATATGCTCAGGAGATCTTGTTCCTTTCCCCTTCTGTGAGGGACCTTGTATGAATCTGCCAGATTCCTCCTTGTATCCTAGTTTCTCTGGAGGTGTGGATTATAATCTGGTGATCCTTTGCTCTATGTCTAAACTCCATACATGAGCGAGTACATACCATGTTCCAATTTTTGTGACTGGGTTACCTCACTCAGGATGGTTTCTTCAAGTTCCATCCATTTGCCTGTGAATTTCAAGATTCCATTTTTTTTCCCCGCAGAGTAGTATTCCATTGTGTCAATGTGCCACATCTTCCTTATCCATAAACAAGATAGTTTTATAATAAGGGCGCTTTATGTTCTTTTTTTTTCTTCTTTTTCTTTTTTTGGTGGGGTGATGAGGTAGAATTGTAAGTTGTCAAATCGATTTTGTTTTAGAAATATTTTGTCCTCCTTTCCTTCACCTGCCTTCTCTCCTTTTTTGGCATAATGTGCTTTTATCATAATGTAGATGAAAAGTTGATTTTGTTTGCCTACTTTATTCGAAGTTTCACTGTGATTCCTAAATTTGTAATCATTGTCTCATCCTATTAGTTCTAAAATGTTGCCAGTCGGTTCTTCAGATTTTATTCCTGCTCCTGGCCCCTTTAGTTTTTCTCCTCATTTACTGAAACCTTAATTAAATATATGTTAGCCCTCCCTTCTTGGCCCATGTACCTCATTTTCTTGGATTTTGAGTGAGTTATTTATTTATTTATTTATTTATTTATTTATTTATTTATTTATGCCTTTTCAAGGCAGGGTTTCTCTGTGTAACTTTGTAGATCAGGCTGGCCTGAAACTCACAGAGATCCATCTGCCTCTACCTTTCGAGTGCTGGGATTAAAGGCATGTGCCACCACGACCCGGCATCTTCTGTCTTTGATATTATGGTTTTTTTTTTCTTCATCTATATCTAGATTACTATTGAACACATCCATCATGAATCTTTTAAAAAGTCTTTCATTTAGAAATATTTTAAAGCATTTAAAACATACTAGCTGATCCTAAAATAGAAATAATGAATTGAATATTTCTATTTTTGCCAGATCAACTTTTTACCAATACTTTATTCCATCCTTCTTATCAATTTGTTCTTTTTTATATGTATAACTACAAAATTACATATATTTATATGTGTATGAGTATGTACATGTAACATTTTAAATGAATCATTCATCGCATATACATTCATATATATGTATACACACACACATATATATATATATATATATATGCCCTTTATTCATGACTTCTAATATTTCTGAAGAACAAAATTATTTCATATAACTATGGAAACATATAATATAGTTATAAATCTCAATACATTTTACATGCTAAAATTAAATGTGTTAGCCTATTTTAAATGTCCTTCCCTTATAATGAGATTGATGGCTACCTTATATGCCATCCTAGAGCCTTTATCCAGTAGATGATGGAAGCAGAAGCAGAGACCCACAGCTAAATACTGAGCCAAATTCTTGGAATCCAGTTGTAGAGAGCAAGGAGTGATGAGCTGGGAAAGCCCACAGCTGATTTGAACAACGGGGAGCTCATGGACCCCAAACTTACAGCTTGGAAACAAGTATAGGAAGGAACCAGGCCTGCTGCATGTGTGTGTCAGTTAGGAGACCTGTGAATTCTATGAGGCCCCTAGTAATGGGACAGCATTTATATCTACTATATCAATGGACACTGGAAGCCTATTCCTCACAGAGGGATACTCTCTCAGCCTAGACACAATGGGGAGGGCCTATGCCCTGTCCCAAATGATGTGGCAGACTTTGATGATCCCCATATAAGGCCTCACCCTTTCTATAAAACAGAAGAGGATGGCATTGGGGATTAGTAGGAGGCATGGGAGGGAGAGTGAACTGGGGTTGATATATAAAATAAGATTTGTCTAATTTAAATAAAAAATGGAAAAATTAAACATGTTAACCATGGGTTTTCATTCACCTACTGACACACAGTATCTTATGCTACTTTTCACAGTCAGCTACGTTGTGTTCTCTATCACATTTTATTTCCCTCCAGTAGCATGTGCTTAAGTAAGATGCTAGGTATTTCATGTACTTTTAAACCTCTTCAAATCTGGAACCTTGCCCAAGCCTTGCTTTTTATCTTTTATAACATTTATATTTTGAAAATAATAGCCCCTGGCCCCTTGTCTTTTAAACAGAAAATTCCTGAAAGTCTAATTTTAGATTCATTCTTAATATGAAGATTCATTGGTTGTGTCACATCTTTCTTAGCACATCATATATGAAGGTGGTTATAGGAATTTTAATCAATCATCTAGGTTATGTTATTTCTCCAATATGGCATTATTGCCCATCTCTAGGTCATAACACAAGACCTTTTGAATATTCTCTTAGAATCATCCATTCAATTAGATTGTTATTCAATAATGTTGGTTGTCTGATGTATGTATTACCAGAAGTCTTGCTAAACCATTTTTAAGTTAGTTTTATTTTTTAACTCTAAAGCATTATCTGTTCAATTCTTCTTTCTCAGTGATGTAAATATTTTTTGATGGTTTGCTCACTTTATAGTCATGGTTTCTCTGGCACTTTTATCTCTAATCCTTCTACCACTAGACAGTTTCAGTTAGACTCACCTGGGATTGGAAATGTGATGGAGCGAACTTACTGTGTGACCTTTCCAAGATAGAGTTTGATATAGGGAAGTTTCTATTTCCTTTTCCATCTTGTTGGGTCTGAACTTTTGTTTCCCCTGTTGTAAAATGTCTACTTTTCTTTTTCCCAAGTTATCACCTACATGACATATGGTCTAGGGCAACTGTATCTCTAGATCTCAGTTTACTTCTCTTTGAGTTCTGCTTAAGTTAGTTTTGTGTGATTATTTCATATGTTTGTCAGCTTTCCAATATGTTTAAGAGTATTTTCTTATATTTTACCTAATGTTGTTTCAAGGGTCTTCTCGATGACATAGGCTACCACATTTTCTCAGAGTGGAATGTCTACAGTCAGTGTTCTTGACTTTTTCTGCTTCTTAAATCTTTCTCTAGGTTTCAAATATGAATTCAGCATCACATCTTAAAGTGTCCCTCCTTGAAAAGACAATAGATTATTCTTTTGTTCTAGCTGATCCACATATACATATAGTGTATGGTTCATTTTGCTTTCTTGTGTTTTCAAAGTAGGCAAGGTGACAAACTTCTTGAAAACCGGTATAGTGTTTTACATATTATGTACCTGGAGCACTTAGAACAGTGAGTGATATATAATAGATACAATATATATACATCAAATGAAGAAAAGAGTAAAATCAGGTTTTACTCTCTGATGGACTATGCTCTTTGGGAATTTGTATGTTTTATTTTTATGTATCCTTGCTTAGTCTGGTGTCTGTCTTATAAATATCTAGTAATTGTTTATAGAATGAGATTTCTTCATAAACTTGGAATTGAGATGGCTAAAGGATAGCATGATTAGCAAAATATAAAGACCAGGAAACACTTGTGGCTTAAATCACTGAGTGGGATGTTTGTGTCCTGCCCAGTTTTATGTTAACTTGACACAAGCTAAAATCATCAGAGAGGAGTGACCCTCAATTAAGAAAATGCTTCCACAAGATCTGGTTGTAGACAAGACTATTGGGCATTTTCTTAGTGATTAACAAGGGAGGGCCCAAAATGTTGTGGGTGGAACCACCCATGGGCTGCTGGTTCTGGGTTCTATAGGAAAGCAGGTTGTGCAGGCCCTGGGGAACAATCTAGTAAACAGCACTACTCTATGACTTCTGCATCAAATTCTGCCTCCTGCTTAATTTCCTTTCCTGAGTTCCTACAATGATGGACAGCAATGTGGAAGTGTAAGCAAAATATACCCTTTCCTCCCAGATTTGCTTTTGGTCATGGTGTTTCATCACAACATGGTAACTCTAAGACAGTTGGTCATGATGTTAGCAATTGCAGCAGAATTACTTTAATCTTGAAGGTATACAGTCTGTTTTTTGTTTGTTTTGTTAACAAATAGTAATTAAGTTTGGCATGTTTAGAATTTCACCACAGAAGGTGGCATTGAACAAATTCCAGAATTAGAACAGGTAGGTCGTGACTATCTTATTTGGAATTTTCTGAGTGTCAGAACCAATATAGACATAGGATTTATTAGGATTAGGAGATGGAGAGATATTTTGGTAGTTAAGAGCACTAGTTGGTCTTGCAGAAGACCTGAATTTAGTTCTCAGCATCTACATGGTGGCTCACAACTGATGGGAGATGTCATTCTGTAAATATGTTCCTCTTATTGGTTAATGAATAAAGCACTGTTGGCAAATAAGAAGGCAAGATAGGTGGGGCTAGGAGAAAAGGAGGATTCTGGGAGAGGTAGTAAAGAGGAGTCAAGTTGTAGGCCTTGAGAGGAATAAGAGATCCAGATTCTCTCTCTCTCTCTCTCTCTCTCTCTCTCTCTCTCTCTCTCTCTCTGGTAAGATCACATGGAAACACTTAGAATGATAGAAATGAGTTAATAGCTAAGACATAGCTAGCCAATAAGAAGTTCTAGCCATTGGCCAACAGCTTTATAACTAATAGATCTTCTGTGTGTTATTTTGGGGCTGACACGGCTATGGGACCAGGCTGGCGGGAATGTGCTCATAATACACAACTGCCTGGGAAAGAAGCTCTAAATCCTTTTTCTCGCCTCTGTGGGCACTGTGTGCATGTGGTTCACCGACATACATGCAAGTGGAAGAGCAGTCATCGTTTTTGGGTTGGTTTTAGTTATTTGGGATTGGATGATGCTTACACTCGGGTTTATCTTTTAGACAGGAATAGGGAATGGTGGGTAAAGGTATGGTTTAGATGGGATATAAGTAGATTAGCCTATTCCTTGAGAATTTGAGTATGATTGAGATAGTATTTTACAGCTTACATTGTTATGTATTCCTATGTGGTAAGCTATGTAAAATTAAGTTTATATTTTGTTATATTGTGTTAAATGTTTCCACTTATAATATTTATGCACATTATTTTTTACCATATTCTATGTATGTATACTTTTCTTGTGTTCAAGACATTTTGTATATTGATACAATTTGGGATATTTATCTTGCTGCCCTTTATAGTTCTACCTCTTGTCTTGACACTTATACTCTACCTCTATTTTAGGGATTTACATGTAGGTATATGTAAATAGTTATATTGTTTAAGTATTTGTTCCTGCTTTACTCAGGAAAGTTTTAATCAGTCTTTTTAGCTAAGTTCCCAAGTATTACAGATTATCTTCACTCACATTTCCTGTACCTATGAGATTAGTCAGATATAGATGCTTAATCTTCAATCCTTCATAGACATGCAGAACATGGCATTTAAATGTTTTAATATTAGTACTCCATTGACATGAGACACTGTTGCTCCTGACAGCACCGTGCATTTTCCCGAAAATATGTTGGACACTGTTGTTGCTCCTGCTGGAGTTCAATCTCGCCTCAGCTAATGGCCTGTTGGGCATAGAATTGCCCCCACCTTGACCACTGATTTGGACATGCAGTCCTATGTGCTTGCAGGAGACAAATATAGAAGACTGCTTGACCTTGCCAAGTCAGGGTAAGACAGCCATTCTATTTCCCTGCTGTTGTTGTGGTCTGTCAAGTTCTCTTGGCCTTAGCCAAATCTGGGTGTACCAACGTCGCTGTGAGACCTAGGGTGACTGTTCAGGTGGCTTGCTGTTTCTGTCCTTGCTGCACCGTTTTGGAAGTTGTCCATCCGCATTTCCTGTCTACTCTAGTATTGTTATTTTCCTTCTCAGGTCTTGATGAGGTTGAAGATTAAACTATCACAACTATTAGTCTCTCTTCCTAGTTAGATATATTAGGTACTAGACTTACGTTTTCCAGCTTAGGACAACTCTATTGTAAACTCCATTATGCCCTCACCCTAGGACTAGATATGTAGGTCATTTTGTTCTCGATTTTCCTTTTCTTAGAGCACACTTGTTATTCACTGTTTTGTATATAGTTTTGTATTAAGCCTAAATCTTTTCTTTAGACTAAAAGGGGAATTGTAGTGAGGTAGTCCTTCTGTAGCACTGACCACGCCCATTGGGGGGTGGAGCTATGGGCGGAGGTGACCTGAGGAAGGAGGTCGGAGGGGGCCAGGAAGGCGCTCTTTTTCTGGCGTGACTCGGACAGGAGAGGATCGGGTTGAATTTCCTGGTGTTCATCTGTCTAGGTTGTAAGTTATTTCTCCCTGAATAAACATCTATTCGGCCTATTTGTTTATCCTGATCCTTATTTACCGCAATATGCAAGCAAAGCACACACATAAAAAAAATTAGAAGAAGAGTTATTTCATCTGTGTTTGGGGAGCATCGAGAAGTCCCATGACTGCTGTCTGTAGATGGGGACCCGGAGATGCCCAGAAGCATGGTTCAGTCTGACTCTGACAGCCTTAAACACAGCAAAACTGATTATGTAACTTTTACATAAACCTCTAAATCTAAGGCACCTCTGATATAAGCCCTGGAATCAAAGTTTCAGGAAGCCTGGGCTTTTAATATCTAAGTGAAGTCAAGAATCAAGGAAAGAGAAAGAGGGAAGGAAGGAGGAGGCGATGTTGTGATCTTTTCTAGATATTTTGTTCTGTCCTCATCTCTAGCCAAGGAGATGGTGCCTGCCCACAATAAAGGCAGCTCTTCCCAGGCAGAGACTCATCAGCTTCATCTGAACACGCCCACAGACACACCGCATGAAAGGCTTTGCTACTTCTCTATAAGTTTCTCAATCCAGTCATGTTGACATTTCAAGGTGATTTTCACAGTGATATTCAGCAATACAAGTAACTGTAGTTTAAGGAAGTCTCTGGTTTTCTCTCTGCTCTTAACATCTGATGATTATGTGATGGTGGTGTGTGTTTTGAACACATAGCAACACTTAAGCTGGGGCTTTGGTGTTAGCTCTTACATCAAGGCCTCAATTTGCTGCAAAGAGATTTTTATTTCTACCAGTTACACTCTTAAAAGTTTAGAAATGAATCCCCCTGGCTATGCTTGCCAATAGGTTCTAGTTAAGCTGAAAGCTTCAGAATCCTATAGTAATTAGCTATTCCTTGCCCTTTCTTCACAGATGATACAGATGACTCCAATTCTGTCTCTTTCCCTCTTTGTGTTTACTTGTGGAGGAAAGGCAACTGGTATTCTTTGTCTGCTAAGGAAGCTATTACTCTAGTCCATGGACTAGGCTCCCATAGTTTATCTGAAACTTCTACATTTTCCATTTAATATCCTGCTTCCTAATATTTCCTGAGAGTCAATCCTCTTTCAGATCTTGATATTGGCTTCTTAAATGGTATCCTTAGTATTCATCTTCAGCTCTCCCTGGCAGGCTAATGATCTAGTTATGGTACTGTTTATACACTCAGAAATTTACTAGTTGACCTATTGCATACACATAACAAGCATCTGAATACCTCTCAAATCTTCAACTGTTCCTGACTCTCCACTGATAAAAATCTCAGGATATTCTAGGAGCTGAGTTGAATACAGGGTCATTTTGTTTTGTTTTTCTATCTTTGCTTTGCAAATGGCTGGATGTTGCAGTCTGCTAGGTTTGGTCATTTAAGGATTTAAGTCTGTGAATGGCAAAGCCAGAATGACAATCTGAGCACATGGCTATGGGTTAGGATGACTTCCCTTTCTCTTTATTCTTTTCTGAGAACACAGGCACAGCATCACTTGTCCTGTAATAGGTAAAGTACTGTGGGATGTGGTATTGCTTCCCTTTCCTGATTCCAAAGGCTATAGGTTTGGTTTAAATCAACACATTGGTGAAAGTTACACCAATTGGATTTGTTTAATCCATACGTAGTTTAAAAAAATGAAAGAATCGCCAAAACAAAGTATTTTATTACTTCTGTTTACAGGTCTCTTTCAGTGTTTTATTTAGACAGTTACAGCTACTCTGCACATAGCAGAACCTATCAGTGCATTAGACTATGCAGGGTGTCTACAGGGGGGATGTGTTGCTCTGACCATTTTCCCATGGAAATCTTTGCCAGCCCTTACAGTTCCCTGGTGCGTTAAGTCTCCTTTTAGAGGTGGCCTCCCCTTAGGCAGTCATTCCTAAGAGCCTTTCAAGAACCTAAAATGTTGCCATTGGAGCATTTCCCAGAAGGAAATTGAACCACAGTTTTTTTGAAGTTCAGGGAACTTTCTACCAGGAGTATGTCATGTGTCTAGACATATTCTGATGTGTTTTTCATTACAATAATGCAATAACATGAGCTGTACCAAATGATAGGGTAAATTCATTAAGATTGTTTTCTTGTCCGTTTCTTTCACAACATGCAGTGAAAGGACAGAAATGAACTACCTACATGGAGCATATTTTTTATGTTTCCTTTCCTCTCTGATGTCTTTGAACTTGATTCCCTTTCCCTATCATTTTATTTTTTTCTCCTTTGTTTTTTCCTAAATAGGGTTGAAAAGTCAGAGTTTATCAATTCTACCTTATTTTCTCAGTTGATTACAGAGAAGAAAAGAAATCGTTCTGGGCTGACTAATACAGAACAAGGGAATTACAAATAAATCAACAGATACATGAGGGAGAGAATGAAATTTAGCTAAGGAAATTGGGGCCTCTGCTGCCATGAAGAAAATAAATGAGACAATGTAGAGTCATTATAAGAAGACTGGGTGGTCCACAAGAAAGAGACCAGATTGTGCAAACTGACATTTGAGGAATCAGCCCTAATGTTGTTCCTTGGGACCAGTGGGTATCCTAGCAAAGTGTGCTTTATTCGTGGAATGCTTGCACTTTGGCAGACAAGACAGACTCTGAAATATAGGAGGGCTTAACCTCCTAGTCTCTGAAGTATGCTTCCTATTTAGAATGAAAAGTTCAGGGACCCTTACCCTAGCATCTCTCTGGACTCTCAGCTAGACTGTCCTTGCCCTAGCATGTGTCAGAGCACACCTACAGCTAAAGTGCTTTCTTTTCTTACTGCCTCCTTCAACTTCCTTGTTGGAACTGTTGTGGGGATACCTATCTCCTACTACCAACTTCATTTTATAGCAAGAAGTCACAAGGATAACGTTACTAGGAAAAAAATATTCTCCTGGCTCATGCTTCTCTGTGTGGTTTGGGTTTCTTGTTCTATGATCATAAACCATTGAACTTTCTAGCTTTGAGGTTCTCTCTTTTGCTTCTACCTCTAAGATAGATTCACTTCTCTCTACCTTGTGTAGCTTCTTAAATTTACACTCTGTTTTAGTTTCTGACTACAACAAAACATGCTTATCCATGTAGTTGCACCCAATTTTAATATAACATTTTATTAAATTTTGGAGAAGCTCATTGATGCATACAATGTATTTTGAGCATCACATTCATCCCCTACTTCTCTTTACCCCTCCCAGACCTACTCCGTCCCCTTCCCAACTCCATGTTTTCTGAGTTCTATTCTGCTGCCCATATACACATGTATGAATGTGCATCCATCCATCCATCCACTGGAACATGGAAGGACCTACAAAGGACCACATTCTCAAAGAAAACTCCCTCCTTCTCTCCCTCCCTCCTCATCAGCAACAATGAGCTATGGGCAGCTCTTCAGCTAGGGGTAGGTACTTTTGAGACTCTGCCTATCCCATGCCAGAATGCTAAGTTGATCTTGTTTGGGCAATCAAAGAGTCTGTGCACTCATGAGTGCAGTAGTCATGTCATGTCCATAAAACACTGTTGAACCCTAATTTCTGCCTTGCAGGTGGCGATGTAACACAGTTTTCTCATTTGTGGCATTTCCCATTTTCTAATAGAGGAGAGCTTAGAGTCTTTCCTCCAAGGTTGCTGATGGGGCCTACCAGCCAAATCTGTCCTTGAGTTATGTTTTGTTTGGCACATTTAGGCTTTATTTTCATGGCGTTTTGTTAAAGAAGTCAATTGCAGTATTTTGAAAATAGGAAAATTTCACATTAGATCAAATTTCTGACTTCTCGATGAAATATTGAAATGCTTGGCAACCAATGGATGCCTCAGTATTTTAGTTTCTGTCTCAGTTCAGCATAGTTTCTACCCTGCTCTGCTTCATTATTATAATTATTCTTAAGAAATATCTTATGCAGTTCAAGATGCTGTGACAAAATGCCATATGCTGGGAGGTTTAAGATAAATGCAGTTCTTACAGTTGTAGGGGATAGAAGTCTGAGGTCACAGTGCCAGCGTGGTTATGCCCTGGTGAAGGCTATTTTCCAGAGAGAAGACTGGAGTGCTCTTTCAAGTGTCCTAATTATGAAGACTCTATTCTTGTTACCCAAATCAGCTCTCACCGCTTCCCTTTTGAGGTTGGTTGTTATTTTAACATACAAATCTGGGAAGAACACAAATATTCAGTCCATTGTATACAAAAAGAGAAGTAAAATATCTCTTTTAGTAAAATTATTTCTCTGGCACAATTCCTTCTAATCTTGTTTGCTCACTGCTGGATTTCATTAGCAGCACTTGAACTTGAGACGGCTGTTTAGATCTTCCTGGAGTGGAACTTGCTAGTTACTCCTCTGGAGT
The DNA here is from genome assembly GCF_943737965.1 of Phodopus roborovskii. Lineage (NCBI taxonomy): Eukaryota > Metazoa > Chordata > Mammalia > Rodentia > Cricetidae > Phodopus > Phodopus roborovskii. The sequence goes on along the minus strand of NW_026126514.1, from coordinate 7,220,220 downwards.
CTTGAACTGCTATTTGACACACCTCCAGTTTGTACTGTGCCCCACTCCTCCAGTGTCTTTACCTGCCCAGCCGAGATTTGCTAGTGAGTAGTTTAGGATGGCAACATCAGGTGGCAACATTTGAAAGTTACCACCACAGAGAGCAGATGCTTTCCACAAAGAACTGGCTTGTCATATCTATATAAATCTGTTATGGAAAATAATGCCTAAAACATGCCTTTTTGAATATTTTTTCTTGGTTGGTAAATAACCAAAAATGCACTTTGTATTTTTTTTAATTGCTTCATCTAACCCCTCCCAAATGTAATTAAAGTTATATTTTAAAAACCCATTTCTATATCATATAGCTCACTGTAGGATTTAAAGACTCTGTTTAGAAAAATTGCTCTCAGAGAGAAGTGGGGGAGTGATCTGGTGTAGTAACAGAAAGAGAATGTTATCATACCTTAACTAATACTAATAGACATAATAATAAAAACTAATGAACCAGTAAAACAAAGGTAAAAGCAAACGAGTAATTTAATAACCATAATAGTCAGTAATGTAGACTCTAGAGCTACTTGCTTCAGATTCACACTCTTGCTTTCCCACAGCATAGTTGATTATTACATTGGATAAGCCCCTTCACCTACAACAGTTTCTTCATGTATTAGTTGGTAATTATAAATATAATATGTATTTGTAAGGTTTGTTTAAGGATGAAAATATGGTACCATTTTATTCTATATATGACTGTTTGCCTGCCTTTGTGTCTGTACCACATGTACATGCCTGCTACCATGGAGGCCAGAGGGTTTTCGATTCCCATAAAATGAAGTGAAATGTTTGTGAGTTGCCATGTGGGTGCTAGGAACTTAACTCAGGTCCTCTGGAAGAGCAGCCAGTATTCTTTTTTCTTTCTTTCTTTTCTTTTCTTTTTTTTTTTTTTTACGCTATTCTTTTTTTTTTTTTTTTAATGTTTAAACAGTTAGTATATTTTTTGGTTCTTTTTTTTATAACAAAGTCCAATTAAATGAAAACAAACATTTATACACAATATTTGGGAATTTGGGCGTCGTTCTTTCCAAACTACTTTCTGCTGGTAAGGGGCACTGTCATGGGGGATTCGAAGAAGATTCAGAAATCCTGGCTGTAGTCAGTAGGGCTGCTTTGTCCAGCTGTTTTGAATGTAGGATCACCTTGTACTCTGTTTCAGGTGGTCTGGCGTGATCAAACCACATTAGTCTGGAAGGAATCCACATCTTTTCATTTTCTGTGGAAACAAAAATAGAAATCCTTTTCCCCAGTAACTTGTCCTTGAACTTAAATTTTGGAGTCAAAGCATTTTTTTTAATTTAATTTATTATTTTACATGTCGATCCAGTTCCCTCTCCCTTCCCCCTCCCTCTTCCATCCCTCCCTTCCTTCCTCCTTCCCTCCCTTTTACCCTCTCTGCCCTCTCACATGCACTCTAACCACCCTCCCCTCCCATTCCCCCCCCCCAATTCCATATGTAGGGGAATGCCATCCAGTTGGGGTCATGTAGATCTGACAGGTCATGTGAAGTAGGGACTAGGGCTTCTCTCCTGTCTCTAGATTAAGGCAGTTATCCCTCCACGGGGGATTTGTTTGCAAAGTCCTTTTGTGCACCAGGGATACATCCTGGCTCCACTGTCTGAGGTCTCTTAGACTGCTCAGTCCTTCTGGCTGAGACCCATATTCAGGGGGACCTGAGTCAGTCCCATGCTGGCTTCCCAGCTATCAGTCTAGTGGCCCTTAGCTCCTCCTTGTTCAGGTAAGCTGTCTGTATGTGTTTCTGCCGCATGGTCTTGTCCTCTCCATCTGCATCTGCGTTCTAGTTCGACTCAGTGTTTATGTATGGGTGTTTGATCCTGTTTTCAACAGGCATTAGTTGAGGGCTCCATGGAGAAGTTAGTTGTTGATCTCACTCTCCGGGAAGGGCATTTATGATAGCCTTTCCACTGAAGCTCAAATTGTTAGTTGGGAGCAGTCTTGTAGTTCTCTAGACATTTCTTTGTGTTCAATTTTATCTTCAAACCAATATTGGCTCCCTCTTTTATATTCTCTCTCTCTGTCTCTGTCTCTATCTCTCTCTTTCCTATGTTCTATTCCTAACCAGGCTCAATCTTCCTCGTCGCACATGTTTTCCTTTCCTCCCCCTCATTTTCTCCTACTTCTCTCTCCATTCGCTGCCCCCCCCCACTTCACCTGAGCTCTGGAGGACTTGTCCCTTCCCAGTTCTGTGAGGGACTTTATATGAATCTCTTAGAATACACCTTGTATCCTAGTTCCTCTGGTGATGTGAATTATTGGCTGGTGATCCTTTGCTCTAAAATCCATATATGAGTGAGTACATACTATGTTCCTCTTTTTGTGACTGGGTTACCTTATACAGGATGGTTTCTTCAAGTGCCATCCACATACCTACAAATTTCAAGATACCATTATTTTTTTTCTGCAGAGTAGTATTCCATTGTGTAGATATGCCACATCTTCATTAACCATTCTTCAATTGAGGGGCATCTAGGTTTCTTCCAGGTTCTTGCTATTAAAAATAGTGCTGCTATGAACATAGTTGAACAGATGTCTTTTTTGCATGGATGTGAATCCTTTGGGTATATGCCTAAGAGGGGGATTGCCAGGTCCTATGGTAAACTAATTCCCATTTTCCTGAGGAACCGCCATATTGATCTCCAAAGTGGCTGTATGAGTTTGCACTCCCACCAGCAGTGGAGGAGTGTTCCGCTTTCTCCACATCCTCTCCAACATAAGTCATCACTGGTGTTTCTAATTTTAGCCATTCTGGCAGGGGTAAGATGGTATCTCAAAGTTGTTTTGATTTGCATTTCCCTGATAGCTAAGGATGTGGAGCATTTTCTTAAGTGTCTTTCAGATTTTTTGATTTCCTCTATTGAGGAATTCTTTCTTCAGTTCTGTACCCCATTTTTTAATAGGGTTATTTGGTGTTTTGTTTACTAGTTTCTTTAGTTCTTTGTATATTTTGGAGATCAGTCCTTTGTCGGATATAGGATTGGTGAAAATCTTTTCCCAGTCTGTGGGCTGCTGTTTGGTCTTGTCAACTGTGTCCTTTGCCTTACAGAAGCTTCTAAGTTTGAAGAGGTCCCATTTATTAATTGTTTCTTTCAGTGTCTGTGCCTCTGGAGTTATGTTCAGGAAGCGGTCTCCTATACCAATTTGTTCAAGGGTACCTCCTACTTTCTCTTCTAAGAGATTCAATGTGGCTGGATTGATGTTGAGGTCTTTGATCCATTTGGACTTGAGTTTTGTGCATGGCGACAGACATGGGTCTATCTGCAGTCTTCTACACACCCTCATCCAATTGTGCCAGCACCATTTGTTGAAGATGCTGTCCTCGCCCCATTGTATAATTTTAGCTGTTTTATCGAAAATCAGGTGTTCATAGGTGCGTGGGTTAATATCAGGATTTTCAATTGGTCTACCTGTTTTTATGCCAATACCAGGCTGTTTTCAGAACTATAGCTCTGTAGTAGAGCTTAAAGTCAGGAATGGTGATGCCTCCTGAAGGTCTTTTATTGTATAGGGTTGTTTTGGCTATCCTGGATCTTTTGCTTTTCCATATAAAGTTGATTATTATCCTTTCAAGGTCGGTGAAGAATTAGGTGGGATTTTAATGGGGATTGCATTGAATCTGTAGATTGCTTTTGGTAATATTGTCATTTTTTACTATGTTTATCCTACCTATCCAAGAGCATGGGAGATCTTTCCATTTTCTGGTATCTTCTTTAATTTCTTTCTTTAGAGTCACAAAGTTCTTATTACTTGTTTGGTAAGCGTTACACTAAGATACTTTATGTTGTTTGTGGCTATTGTAAAGGGTGATGTTTCTCTGATTTCTTTCTCTGTCTCTTTGTTGTCTGAAAAAAAGTAGGGCTATTGATTTTTTTGAGTTTATCTTGTATCCTGCTAGTTTGCTGAAGGTGTTTATCAGCTGTAGGAGTTCCCTGGTAGAGTTTATTGGGTCGCTTACGTAAACTATCATATCATCTGCAAATAGAGACAGTTTGACTTCTTCCTTTCCAATTTGGATGCCCTTGATCTCCTTTTGTTGTCTTATAGCATTAGCTAGAACTTCTAGTATGATATTGAAGAGATGTGGAGAGAGAGGACACCCTTGTCTTGTTCCTGATTTTAGAGGAATTGGCTTAAGTTTCTCTCCATTCAGTTTGATGTTGGCAGTTGGTTTGCTGTATATTGCTCTTATTATGTTTAGGTATGTTCCTGTTATCCCTGACCTCTCCAAGACCTTTATCATGAAAGGGTGTTGAATTTTGTCGAAGGCTTATTCTGCATCTAGGGAGATAATCATATGGTTTTTCTTTTTCTGTTTGTTTATATGTTGGATCACGTTGATAGATTTTCGTATGTTAAACCATCCCTGCATTCCAGGTATGAAGCCTACTTGGTCATGGTGGATTATTTCTCTAATGTATTCTTGAATTCGGTTTGCCAGTATTTTATTGAGTATTTTTGCATCGATGTTCATCAGGGATATTGGTCTGTAGTTTTCTTTCTTAGTTGTGTCTTTGTGAAGTTTGTGTACCAAAGTTATTGTGGCCTCATAAAAAGAGTGTGGCAATGAACCCTCTGTTTCTATCTTGTGGAACAGTTTGAGGAGTAGTGGTATTAGTTCTTCCTTGAATGTCTGGTAGTATTCTGCGGAGCAGCCAGTATTCTTAACTATTGAGCCATTTCTCTAGCCCCCGTGACACTTATTTTCAAGTACTTCACACATCATACACACTAAATGTTGGCTATAACCATTGATTACTTAAATATCTTCTATGTCATAGGCTCTTATATACAAACATAATTTATGAACCTCATTCAGAAGGAGCTTGTAGGTTAATATATGAAAATATGCTCAAATAATTGTGATAAGTATGAGATGCATTCAATGTGCATATATTCACGTTAAAATAATACCCAGAAATGAAAGTACCTGGAGAGGTCATCAGTGTTTTTCTTCTTAAGGGATGAAACTTGAGGGAGAGAGATGGAGCTACCCATTTCAACTACTGCTCATGGTCACCTGACCCAAGATTTTATAGGCAAGTAAGACTGAAAAAAATAGGCCAATTTTGATGCAGGGCTTGAGATAGGGTCTTACTGTGTATTCTTAGTTGTCCTGGAAGTCACTATATGTAGACCAGACTGGATTTGAATTCACTGAAATCTGCATGCCTCTGCTTCCCTAGTACTGGGGTAAAAGACAGGTGTCATCCTGTCCAGCTTACCTGTGCAAGTTTGTACAGTTTCTCAGAATGGAAAATGCCTGGCATCCTGGACTTGCTGTCACCTTCAGCAGAGTTTCACCAAAACTCTCAATCCTAACATACAAAGGCATAAAAAAATCAATGTACAGTTTAGATATTACATATCCTGACTTGACAATTGTGTGGACATGGTTACTTCTGTGTGGGTATATACCACACGGGGTGTTCATATACCAATGATAAAATTGCAAACCATTTGGGGCATATGAGGTTTGGGCTAAAGGTTCATCTCTGTAACCAGGCTGGGTATTAGGTTTCTATGTGTTAATTTACTAATATCTAAATATGAATATATTCCTGAATTGGAAGATATACCAAGAATGCCAAACAGAAGCATATACTCACAAGATAGAGGTAAAAAAATCCAGGAATAAGGTATTTTTCCAAAATAAAATCATGTGTTAATATAAATTCAGCAACACTGAAGACCAAGAAGATGGCTGAGTTGATGAAATATTTGTTCAAGTATGAGGACCTGAGTTGGGATCTCACACATCTACATAAAAAGCCAGTTCTGGGGAGGCAGAAACAGATAGATCCCTACATCTAGCCAAATGGTTGAACCCTAGGTTCAATGAAGAATGCTGTCTCAAAACATATGATGGAATATGATAGAGGAAGGGATTTGATATTAACATCTGGACTCCACACAAATGTACATGCTTCTGCAACCACATGTACACAGACAGGCATATTCACACATACACATCATCACATCATACATACACACTAACACATAGTGGCAACACATATGTATTTCACCATAGATAGAAAGTGAGAATAACATTGGTTAAATTTTGATTATATATAAATATTAAGCAGAAATATTCAAGGCTATAAACTTTCAATTTTAAAGGATTGCTGTATTTCTTCTTAATCTTGCTGAATGCCTATTGATTTAACTCAGAGAGTTTCACACAATTTGATCCAGTAAATATTTGCCTGAGTATATGAAATGGCAACTGGGAGGGGAAGGATATGATAAAAATCCTCCACTTATAATAATCTGTACTTTTGGTAGTACAGCTTCTAAATATTCTAGTTTAAACTTATCACATAATTACTTTGTCAAGGAGGAAAATAACCTGTAAGTGATAAGAAATCCAAGATCTCCCTGAAACATTGCTTTGGGTTCTACCTGCCATTGTATCACAGATATAAGGCAAAACAAAACAAAAACTCTTTAAAAAAATGAAATGGAAAATGAGGAAATTCACTAGAGTAAAAGCTAAAGGCATTTGTGACTAAAGAGAGTTTATTGTAGCCATGTATACAAATTTCAAACTCTAAATCCAAAGAAGAAAATGGTACTACATTCTTTTTGAAACAATGGTAGAAATGCAAAGGAAGAGGTTTTTGCATTAAATTGCAAATAAAAATATTTCAAGCTTGTTAAATCTTATGTAAAATGGTCTTTAACTTTCTTTTATGAGGAAGTTTAAAGGACAAACTCCAATTCTCAGTTTGTGCCAATTTATTTAATGTTCCAAAGGAAAGGAATGAGATTATGAAGGGTTTTAGTCTTGTTGGATCTAGGCTGCAGTCAGTGCCATGTCCAGATAAAGATTTCTGGAAGTTTGTATGGGAGAAAGAAAAGCCTGATGGTTTGGAAAGGTGTGATGGACATGGATGAGTGCTTGCCCTTCTTGTGTGAAAATAAATCATCCTTCCATGTTTACTTGGCTGCAGACTCCAAGTCTGTATATAGCTGGAGGTCAGAGCACAGTAGGGTGGCCAGAATGCAAAGAAGAAAACTAGTAGGCAAATCATGTGTGAACCTGGTGGGAAAGGGTGAGTTGGATAATAGACATGAAGATTTATTAAATATGGAAATGTGTGTGATTATATTTTCTTAGGAATAATTAGGATTTGGTTTATTTGTTTACCAAACTTATCCATATGAAAACTCAATTTCTTCTCTCTGGCCTTTACCTATCTTCAAAGCACAAATTGAGATGGAAATTTGTGTTCTCAATTTGCATTGTAGAGTCACATGTCTGGCTCCTGTGCTGGAGGAAGGTGGTGTGGAGAGACTGGTCCCAGTTCCTAGCAAGCCTGCAGTATGCTTTACAGCATAGAAATCTCAGAGCAATTGGACTTCCATGCATAGCAGTTCAGGCCTACATGGAAGGAAGCTTTAAGATGCACAGGAAGATGCCACTAGACTACCAGATCTGATGATGTTCAAAGAGGTTCTTAGACTGACTTCTTTGGTCAAGCAAGCCATTGAGTCTAGAAATATTGTCAAAATTCAGGATAAAGGAGTAATATTTCATCGGCGGAGTGAAGTTGTGGCCACACATAATTTGCTTCAAGCTGCTCCCTATCAAAAACTATCCATATCCTACTATGGTATTTTGGATTTGACATGTCCCCTGTAGGATCCTGTGTTCAATTGCTTATTTTCTAATAGTGGTGAAATCATGGGAGTCGGGGAGTCTTAGTTAAGTGCGTCCTGGCCTTAGGTAACCAAGGATGGTCTTTGAAAGGCTATTCCAGCTCCTGGCTTCTGCCTATACTCTGGGTGATCCTGGCGAGGGTTGGGAAAATTAGCATGCTCATAGAAACAGAGACAGTAAAGACAGTAAAGACTGTCCATAACATTCCAGGTGGGAACAAGAACTCTTGCAAACTGGGTTAGAGATCATTCATGCTAATATTCTGGCCAAGAATCAAGCTATGTTTTATCAAGTGTTCTGAAAACCCGAGTGAAGCTAAACAACAACAAAATAGAATAGGCTACTTAATAACTAGAGCACATTTTAGAGAGCATAACATTTATAGGCTGTGCAATCAATATTGCTTGTTGCTTTTCATTGAACATTTCAATGAGATTTGAACAGAAAAAGTAGAATGTAAAGATTTGAAAGATGTGCATTTTGGGAATGTATTTGAATGCACTTAAAGTTAAGGAAATGGCAAGTAAAGATGGAGCCATTAAAGAGAAACCTGGGACAATTAGAATGCCCCATTAAGTCCTGTTTAGAGCATCACAGGCCTTCTCATCTCTTTTTAATTTTTTAAAAATATTTTATTTTTTGGGTTTTTCAAGACAGGGTTTCTCTGTTGTTTTGGAGACTGTCCTGGAACTAGCTCTGTAGACTAAGCTCATCTCAAACTCACAGAGATCTACTTACCTCTGCCTCCTGAGCACTGGGACTAACTAAAGGCATGAGCTACCACTGCCCCATACGGCTTCTCTAAGGGCAGCTCCAAACTGTCCCCTCCATGCTTCTTGCAAGCTAGTTCCAAAAGCCTGCAAGTCACGTGATCATGTTTGTCATAACAATAAGCTTTCTCTCAGAATTGATATCTGTGCTGATTACTTTTCTTTTGCTGAGACCAAAACAGCTGACAAAAATGACTTTGCAGGGTGCACTTCAACTCATGATTCATGGGTACAGTCTACTGCAGAGGCTTGATAGGAGGAATATGGAGCAGAAGTTTCCTCACAGCCATCAGAGTAAATCTGGAGCCAGAGCCATTTGGCTGCCATTGGTAGTCTCCTTGATGATCTTCCAGTTTCTTCTTGCTGTCTACATTAAAGCCAATGCAATGTGTTTTAGGATTTTATTACTACTGAACATTATTTCCAGGCACAAAGTTTTCTCCCAGTTCTCTACTTATATACACTAATTTTAAATCCAGTGGCTTATGACAAGGAAACATTTTATTACATAATATGTTTTTGTACATTAAGAAGGGCTGAAATTCTTTTGTTCCATGCAGTATCTGTTGTGGTTACCTGGTGGTATTAATTTGTGCATGAATTTGAGAAATCCTCAGCTGGGACTGTCAACCAGATCTACCTAAGAAGACAGTTCAGGCCTCTGAGAGAAAACATTTCAAGAAAAATGAATTTGGGAACTACTTGGGATGCTGTGCATCAGACTTTGAGGGTAGTCTAGGGGTAGAACATTTTCCTAGCACTTGCCATATCCTAGGCACACACAGAAGATGTTAACTGTCTCTGCATTTTGTTCCTCAGATGTTAAACTGACTCATGGTGAAATAGAAATGGGCTTCATGTCTCAATATCATACAATTTGTGAAAATCTATAATTCAGCACATTTACCTTACAGTGATCTAAAAATATTACCAGGTTATAGATCTTGATATATTGATATGATTCAATCCTTTGTTGCACTTATTTGATTCTCTTATTCTCATCTTTGCCTAATATGTGAGACCCTTCAGTTGGCTTCTGACTCTTTGACTATGACTTTCGTAACATTTGGTAGCTTCTTTTTTATGTGCAACATTTTGTTTTATTTGTTTCTTCCAAGAGTTAACCATTTATTCAAAGATCCCTAAAGCCTTTTTAGACAGAAATATCACAAGTGTGTGTGTCTGTGTCTGTCTGTCTGTCTGTCTGTCTGTCTGTCTGTTGTCTGTCCATCCATGGGTGCTTGCAAGGAGGCAGAGGTCAGTGTTTGATGTCTTCAATAGACTTTCACCTTATTTTTTTTAAGACAGGGTCTCTTATTGAACCCAGAACTCACCAGTTGGCTAGTCTAACTGGCCTGCAGCCCCTGGGATTCTGTTTCCACTTTCTAGTACTGCACACCCAGCTTTTTATGTTAATGTTGGAGATCTGAACCAATGTTCTCTTGCTGGCATAACACACTTATTTTTTTTTCTTTTTTATTTTGGAAATATGAAAATAGTTAATAAAATTATTATGTATATATTTTACACATTTTCTCAATAAAACAGTTGTACACTAAGTACGCTGACAGAATTTATAGTCATTGCATGCCATTTAACACATCCACTTTAACCTTCTAACTCATACTTGGTATTAGTCACTAGTTAATATCTGTGTAGTCATTTGATTTCATGACTTGTCCTTTAGGAGTCTCCTCTGGAAGAACACATGGAAATAATAATTTCTAAATATTAGGTATCAAAAACAGTATGTTGGTGCTTATTATATTGGGGTTACTTTAAACTGCAAAATGCTTGGTTCTCTTTCTCTTTTCTTGATTATTATGAAAGTTTCACTCCGTTTCCATAGGAGAGAAGGTATCACTGTTCTGAGAATTCCTTCTCTGGGAAGATTTAAATACTTCTACCCTCTCCTCAACAATAAACCAAATTTCAATTCCACTGAAATTAACGTTGTAAACTGACAGGTTTAGTGGGCTTACTTACAGAGCCAAGTTAGGGGATGTTCAGGGGAGCATGGGTGATACTGCAGTGTAACGAGTATGGGTTTTTCCGCCCACCGCCAGTCTTGTCCCGCCGCCTCGCCAGCCCCAATTAACACACTGAGACTCTGTATTTGATATAATTCTGTTGGCCCATTACTAGTTTCTTATCGGCTAGCTCTGTATTAAGTATTAACCCATTTCTGCTGATCTATGTATTTTCACGTGTTCTTTTCTTACCGGGGAGTGGGGCAGGTGTCTGGTCTCCCCGGTCTCTCCATCTTGGCCCTCCTTACCACTTCCTCTTTCCTCCTTGTCTCCTAGTCCCTCCCATCTTCCTTTCCTATTGGCCAACAGTGCTTTATTCATTAACCAGTATGAGAAACATTTACAGAATGGCATCTCCCATCACTGCAGCAGTCACAACACTGAAGTTTCATCTTTGCATGGATGGCAACTTTCCAATAGCTTTGTAGATGGGGTTCCCCTTTCAGTTAACCTTCCCCAACTCACATATTATAGCAGGGTCATGCACAATTAGTGCAGAATTACATACAGGTTTCTGGAAGATTCAGGAGTGGCCTGAACATCAGGAAAGGGTCCAGTGACCTTACCATCTCTTCTTCTCTGAGGGAATGTCAGCAATGCCTGAACCTGATGTTCCCTTATGAGCAAACACAGCTGCTTTAATGAAGGTGGCATTTTCCTCCTCTGAGGGCTATGTACTATAATAATTATAACAATTACTGACAAACCTAGTAGTTTAATTTTATCACTACTAAGAAGCCATTTGCTTTTTTGGGATGCTCAAATATTCTTAAAATTGTCTCAACAAAGAATAGTCACATATATTGATTGGCATGAAGCTTATTCTATGTAATTACCCCTTAATAACACATCAAAGTAAATTATAAAAAGACAACTTTGGACATGTTAAGAAGTTATTGCTTTTAGAAATTTGAATAACAAGTGTTTCATTTGGCTAGGAAGCTGGATATGTAACTTAAATGGCATAAATTAAACATGCACTAATAAAAATTCCTTTAAAATACCCAAGATATGATAAATTTCAAAGGGAAAGTCTACCTACAGGGGAAATCCAGTGCCTTCCCCTTAAGAACTAAAGCCAATAGGGCAGAGTTGGGAAGATTCAAGAGTCTGTTTTGTTCTTGTTGTTATTGTGGCTTTTTTCCTTTTTTAATGTTGTTCAGATTGCCTGTCACACAGCCAAGTTGGGACCAGGGGCCTAAAGTTTATTCTGTCAGCTTTTTAATGTCTTATAATACTGTCTCAATATCACATTGTGAAATGCATTCAAATTTCTATTCCTGTGCCACACTTCTTTAGTTCTTTATTTAAATGCTCCATCAGAGCCATAATGCTGTGGAATCAGCTTTTGTCATGTTCACAGATCCCCTTGTGGACTCATAGAGACTGTGGCAGCTTGAGTAGGGCCTGCATGAGTTCTAGACCGACAGGGTTCCAAAACTGGGAGGAGGGTATCTGCAATTGATGCTGGTTTGCAGAGGGAATTTAGTTTTCTTCAATGGAGTCTCACTGTGTGTGTGTTAACCACACCCCAGGACAGGCTTCATGCCCATAAGGAGTTGGACAAGACAAAATGAACTCAGTGGTGTTTTTGTGGATGTTTTGTTTTGGCTTTTTGTTTTCTTTTTTTTCTTTCTTTTTTTTCTTTTTTTTTTTGGTGGGGGTGTTATTGTAGGAAGGTGAGGAGGATCTGGGAAGAGTTTGGGGAAAGGAAAATAAGATCAATATTCATTGTATGATAAAAAATTTTTGTTAAAAAGAATATATTATGCACATAACTTATGCTTTAAACATAATAGCAATAACTTTGTATTTTAATTCATGTAATGCTTGAACTTAAGAGCCAAGCATGAATAATATGGAGCCTCCCCTCAGACGCTGTATACTTTGTAGTGTGCGCAGATGATGCAAACTCAACTTTTCTCCTTCTCAGCGTGGCTTATGCAGTTGGAGACTAACAGCTATACTTCCTCTATTCTCCTTGATCTTCCTTTTTACTTCCTCTAGTAAGAGACTGATAGGAGATCAGACAAGTAGAGGGAGAATGTATTTATTCAGTTTCTCCACTTACAGTGGTTTGATAGTGTTAACTGGACAAGGTCCAAAGCTCTTATCAGGTGACCCTTTATTCTAATACAGAAAGTATGTTTGATGAATTAGAGAAAGATACTTGCCAAGCAGAGAGAAAACTGGCTTTCAACCCTAATTGCCATTTTGGGAGGGAGTATTCATGCAGTGCCAAAAAACGTGTAGTTCTATATGATGCATACCTAAACAATTACATGGGTTGCTCTGTTGAGTTACTTAATATGTACATGACAGATAAAAGATGCATGGATTCCTATGAAAATTGATGCTGCTTTTAACAATACACTGTCTGATGCAAAATTCTATATGTACAATTCACATACACATGCCTATATAAACCATTGTGTGTCCTATAGCAATGTTTCTTTCAATAACAGATCACATGTACTACAGTGTTCCTGGAGATTATACTGCTTAGCAGGGTTGTAGTTCATAGTTTTGTGTGTGTATGTGTGTGTGTGGGTGTGTGTGTGTGTGTGTTAGTGAGTGAGAGAGAGAGAGAGAGTTTTTGTTTGTTTTTAGACAGGGTCTCTCTGTGCAGTTCTGGAGCTCATTATGTAGATGAGGCTGGGCTCAAACATGCAGAGATTCTCCTGCCTCTGCCTCCTGAGTTCTGGTATTAAAGATATGAGTCACCATACCTGATATATGTATTTCACATGAAGATATGTTACTCACCTAATGATCACTTTCTGAAAAAGTATCTGCATTGTGAAGCAATACATAGTAATTGTATGTTAACATGCTTGTGTGTGTGTATGCACATATTCCACAGTATGTGGAAGTGATATTTGAAAATCTTAAATTACATATTTATACTATTATAAATCTCTTTGAACAAAGTTCACACAATAGACAAATAATCTTCCTTAGTGGCTTGTAGGAATTGTCATTACCTTGATGACTTCATATGATAGGCAACCCATGGTGCACTAAAATGCCTAAAGAATCACAATTTAGTATTCTCTAGTATAGTAACTCCATCTGATATTAAGCACTGGGATTTTTGCTCATTCAAATCCAAATTGAGTTATACCCTAAATGTAGAAAGCATATCCAATTTTGAAGTAAAAACTAATAAAATGTTTCATTCGTAAATCTTAAAGATTGTTGAAATAGTATACTATTTTAGATTTAATAAAATGCATTATTGAAGTAAATTTTATGTCTTCTTGTTTCTTTTATAAGTGTTGGCACTAGAAAATTAGAAATTATGTATGTGGCTCAAATGTGTAACTTTTGTGTGGCTTTTTTTAAAAAAAATTCTATATATACATATCAGTGGTACTTTTAAATTATTCTTTAACAAGTTGGTTGCTGATCAACTGTGATGGGTCAAAGTGTTTTCTAGGTCACAATTTTCTTTTTTGGTCACTACATATTGAAACATTGGGATTTCTGGATTATAGTTCTTAGAAGTTCTGAGCCTTAGTTTCTTCCCAATCTTCTATGAAAATTAAAAGTGAAGTGGCCTTAATCCTAACCTGGTGGGAAGAGAATTTGGTTCCACAGAAACAAAAACAATTCCCCACAAGAAAGTCATTTAGGGTAGGGGAAAAACAGTTGGTGATTATGCAGTGGGGCCTCCTTAGAAGTTAAGCTTGCTTTAGTAAAATTAGTTCTCACTGCTCTAGCTGTTGTTCTAGTGACCAGATCCAAAGCTTTCACCAAGAGATTCACTATGTATGAGTTGACTGCTACCATGTATTTGTTCCCTTGATGTTCTCAAGAACCAAGTCTATGTCCACTCACTTGACGCAGATGAGGGTGGAGAAAGTGAAGACCCAGAAGAGTATTTTCTTTTAGCATCAGGATAATATTGGACCCCTCTACAAACAATGGTGAAACAGTTGTCTCCTAACTGTTGGCTGTCCTAGGCCTGTCACAGTGGATAGCTGCATAGTTTAGTCTGATGAATAACAGATGGATTTCAGTGGTGCAAAGGTACATGTTTTTACTCTACAAAGCCAAAATGTAGGAATTTAGTATCGCCTCTTTCTTCCTCTACTCACATAGTTGGCCCTTGGTAGGAGTTGATTGAGATGCATGGCCCAGTTTGTGAAACAGTAGTTTTCTATGTATATGCTACTAGAAAGGGTGGTTAGGATATGATAAATGGCACAACCACTGGGAGAAATAAGCATTTGTATGACTTATCTTAATCTTACAAAACCTAAATTGTTATTGTGTTCTTGGATTCTCAGGAGACAACATTTTTCCAGAACATTTTCCTTGGCGTGTTCTCAGATATTATGTTAAGGGAGGAATAGAGGTAGTGGTCACCCTTTCAAAGATAAAATAAGTATACAAACACCATAAACATTGAGAGCATTTTCTCTGAATGGGCCTGTACAGGGGTTTTTTTTTGTTGTTGTTGTTTGTTTGTTTTTATTTGTTTGTTTTTGAATATTTTTCTCTCTAAAATATAGAGACACGTCATTCATTAGGTAATTATGATAGCTTTCATATTTTGATTTTTAGTGTTCCCTGAAGTATGATTAGACTGTGTGTATATTTCTTTAAATACTGTTGTTAACCCTACACCTGTAGCTCTGTGCTGTTTAATTATTGGTATTTTTTTCCCAGTCCAATCTGATAAGGATCATTTGGAGTATGGCATTGAAAGCCTCTTGTACTTTGCATGAAATTCAAGAAAGTTTTGCCTCTGTTGCCACTTATGGATATCAATAACACACTGCTGTTTTTTAATAGCAAACAAAATAAAAACCCCCAATATTGCATTTTGGTTTTTTAATCAATGTGAACTTCTTTACTGCTCCATTTCAAAACTCTGCTGGAAATGATTTAATAGTTCTTGTTATGTTGCATATTTTTCTGTTTCTGGAATGATTGTGCTGCTTGATAAATAATTACTTGGCCTCTACTAGTTTACTTTGCATTACCATCTGGGTTTGGTGAGAGACCCGGATGCATTTGCCTTTTAGCAAAGTTCCAGCAGTGGACCGTGCTCTGCTCTTTGCTACAGTGCCACTTTAGGTCATGTTTCTCTTATTGCTCACATATTTCCAACTATGTCCCAGCATACAGCAGTTGTTGCATTGATAAACCCCATGTTACTGCACAAGATGTACATTGCAGACATGGTCCTCTTAACCTGGAAAACCTGTTTTAATAGCATGTTGCAAAGCTCTTTACTTGACATTGATGCCTTGCTTCCTCCAGTCATCAGTGTGCTCTCTCAAAACTCTTGAGAATTGATTTCCAGATAGACTTGGAGTTAACACAACTGCAACAGTGTGTATTTCCTTAGCTCCAGTGTCTCTCAAACTTTGACTCATTGGAGGCTTTCAGAAGCTTTTGAAGTCTTGGTAGAGAGATGCTAGTGAAGTTATTTCACAGTTTCTGTGTGAGAGAGTGCTCTCTGTAATTAGTGCTCTGGACAGCAGTTAAGAGGCTTTTGTGCAGTGATATCTTAGAGCAAGCTCCACAGGAAGGCTGCATCTTTCGGACACCACCATCCTGTTTGCCTCCTGTTTAGGGCAGACCTGGTTATCTTTAGATATTCAGACATTTGCAGCTACTTTCAGCAGCCCACTGTGCTTTAATTGCTCTCTTCTCTCTTTGGGATCTGGAATCCCCACCTCTGTACAGTTCAATGATAGAGTAGCTAATCAGTGGGGGAGGAAAAGAGCAGGAAGAACAGAGAGTAGTCATGCATGTATATGAGCTTTCAGAAACCAATCCAATGTTGATGTCATGAAACCATCAGAGAACACTCTTAAATAGACTTGACTTTGGGGTAGAGGGCTAAATTAATATAACTATGGTCCATGATTGTGAACAAAATCTAAACTCTATTTATACCTACCAAACAGTAAGTTTGATAAGAGTTATATATGCTCTTACCAGCCCCCTGCTTCCACAGCACTGAATCTGGTTCAATGTGGAAACAAACATGGAAAGTAACATCACAGCATGGCATGGGCACTCTATTTCTGTCACTCCTCAGCCATACAACTTCGTGCACATTACTTGTTTGCAATTTTGTCGTTTCATTTGTAAATGAAAAGCACAGTATACCTCTCTGATAAGATCTCTGTGACTATAAAAATTAATCTGTCTAAAGCTTTAGAATAAGTCCTGGCAGAAATAATCCCTTACTAAGATGATAAATATTGTCCCTAAGTATTGAAACTCAAAGCATAGCCAAACACTGACACACACACATGCAGTCCTAGCTTCTCAGAAGGCAGAGGCAGAAAAATGGTTTGTGGCTAGCCTGTATGATATAGTGATATCCAGTATCAAAAAACTAAAAGTAAAGTAAGTATAGGCTTGAGCAGCCCTTGTGTATTTCTATGTGGCAGTAAACAGTGTAATTGCTGTAGCATTCTGGACAGCATAATCTCCAGAAGTGTTCTTTTGTCTAGAGAAAGAAGATTATTCCTCAGATACTCCAGAGTAGAAAAATAGGGAATCTTCAAAAACCCCAGTGTGAGTTGATCAGAGAATCAGATAGAGAATCCAGGCTTCCTAATTCCTAGTCAGGTGCTGGACAGCGATTAGGATGGATGATGGAGAACAATGGCTTGGCTGTTCACAGGCTGACCTTCCAGGTCCAAATGGAGACTCAAAAACAAACAAACATGAGTTCTTGTTTTTGTTACCCTGGGGTGGAAACTGCTTGAGACTTTGGGGAATTCAGCTCATTAGTTTTAGTCTCTGTCTTGGGCTTTCTTGCAGCTGAGTTCCTGTTGTTTCACTGAAGGTTTTATTTTCTCCAGTGGTTTGGCTTTCCATCCAACTATACATGCCTCCCCCAACTATACAGATTCCCCTAAACAATGAAAAGCAATGGAATTTAAAGAAAATAGTTATAGGAAAGTTATAGGATACACGGGTTTTGTCATAATGATGCCCAGAAGTCTTTTGTTACTGTAGTCACTCAACCCTATGCCCCCATATTGCAATATATACTTTTCATATCAAGGCAGTAGGTTGTTTACCTGTTCTTCTCAGGTATCTGCAGACTCAGAGCATGTGTGTAAATGTTAGAGTTGTATAACTTTATATTCAAAAGCAGTCTTTGGGGCCTTTGTAAAAAAGAAGCTTTATGAACAGATGCTCTAAAATGTCTGGACATTTTAGATGCATTATGGGGCAAAGGGAGCACGGAACACTACAGCCTCCCTTATAATTTGTGTCTCACCAACTGAAAACTGAAAAGAGTATCTTAGACATGTTGGCTACCTCTATAGTAAAAGACAAGGCTTTTCAGTTGGAATAAGGTTTGAGAAATGCCAGTCAAGATAACTTTTTTTTTTTCATTTGTCCAGGAGGAAATGAATGGTGATTAAATACCCTAACATTTAGGGTTTGTGGGTTTCCCCTAATCTAAAAACCAAAACTCTCGGACATCACTTCTGAAGACAGAGGCTGAGTAAAGAACATTTTTCATTATGCTGCCTCGAACTTTGCTATCCCTTCCCGCACCTCGAGCATGAAGTCTTTCTCAGTTTTTAGTGACTTGTGACATTTCCCTTTCCCTGCAAAGCCTATACATCAAAATTCAAGTATGAAATAAAAATAAATAACTAAAATTAACAAGTAATTAAAAATCAATCACTTTACTCAAAGCCACCATTCCTACAAATATTGAGGCAAAAATTTTGAAGGCATGTTCAAAATTAATGTTAGTTCTAGAGCTATCCTGATAGTGAAATTTCTGTCTGTAGATAAGTATACTTTTAGTTCAAAACAATATTATGTTATTAGTTTTCAGCAGAAGAAATATGATCTTTGAACTTTAAAAATGAAGTAATTTATTTTGTTTTATTGTTTTTTTTCTTTTAAATTATTTGTGTGTCTCTGCCTCTGTCTCTCTCTCTCTCCAGTCAGACTATTCCTATGTAGCCCAAGTTTGTCTGCAAGTTACTATAGCCCAGCTTTGCCTATAGAAGATTCAGTCCTCTGCTTCATCATCGTAATTGCTAAAATTATATGTATACATTGGTAAACTAAAGTTATAAGGCTATTTTAAAAGAGAAAGATGAACACATTAAGAATTAAAGGATAATAATTTGGAAAACCACTTTCAATTATTGCTTGATGCTTCTTTTTGTACTTTGGTACATTGCTTTCTTTACTTAAATACCTACTGTATGCTGGAATATTCTGTCGATATAATAAAATATAAAATGCTACCTCCCGCCTTTAGGATGCTATAGTTTGGAAGAGGGAGCAGCTCTGAAGTGAGGGCTATGATACGGAAGAGAACAAGTGGACATTATCAGGGCACTTGTATACCAAATGCTCGAAGAGGAAAGTACAGGAATGGATGCATGTTAAGGAGGTGAAAATAGCAGATGAATGTATATCATGAGGAAGCATGCATGTTGAGAATGTAGAAAGAGTAAAACTTAAGTTGTATCTGTGATTAAATGTGCAGAGAAGTTGGTATTGCCTCAGAATTTAAGCCACTGGAATGTAGTTCCTAAATTTTCCTGAAATAATGGATTAGGAGAATAGTGTTTGGTTGATAGGGTACTGTCAGTTTTGAAATCATCAAATTCGAATTTTCATGGTTAAACAAATGGAAATGACTTATGAGAAGTTTAATATGTTGTGAAAAAGATCTAATTAGGTGTTACATATCATAGCCTCTGGAATGTTAGAAGAAAATGTGGAGAAAAGGGAATGATAGCATGAGTAGCATGACATATTGTTGTAAAAATTCACACATTTCTTGTTTTATTGAACGACTGTGTAAACCACAGTTGCATAAAGTTTTTAAGTTCACATATGGGCAGGTAATATGGCTCCGTGCAAAGGAATGTTTCCTGGGCAAATATGAGCATGTGAGTTCAAATCTCCAAAACCCAAATGGTCATATGTGCTTGTAGCCCCCAGTGCTGGGGGTGCAGACACTGAATGATCTGGAGCTAGCCTGGTAGAAAATAAGAGCTTGAGCTTCAGTGAGAGACCCTGTCTTAAGGAATAAAATGAAGAGTGGTAGAGTAGACACCCAGTGTCTTCCTCTGGCCTACACACATGTGTATGGTCATACGTACCCACATACATGTGGGAATATACTACATAGACACACAAAAATAAAGTATTGAAAATATCATTATTAACCTTGTATGTTAAAAATGCTTTCCTCTCACAATGAATCATCTTCTTTAGAAGAATTTTGAGTATTAAAATTTCTTAAGAGATATATAATTAATATTTTGATAAAGTGTCAGAAAATGCTCATGGACCAAAAACTACCTTGTTTTCTTAAAAAAAAAAAAAGAAACTTTTGAAAATAAGAGTATAATAAATCCCTTTGCAAATTGTGAGACATAGTTCGGTAATTTAAATTTATTGTTTTTCTTTCATTGGTGGATTTCCCCACTTAGAAGAAACTGAGATTGTTTTGGAAACAATGATATAATATCAAATATAAAAACTTTCTTTCTCCACATAACTTAATAATTTTGCTGTTTTTGGAAATCAGAATGGACAGTTTCTTGTGTCTTCAACTCAGCTTCCAGCTAGCTATGTGGCAGTGGAGGCAGAAATTTCTATGTCTGCACCCTGTTGGCTTGCCAGCTTTGAAAACATAACAACAAGCTGAGAGGATCAAATTTACAGTTTGTTTTTCTAGGGCAAGTAAATGTTACCTCTGAATGCATTGTGCAGGGGATTACAGAGGACAAAAGGTACAGGAAAGCCTTTCCCTAAGCTTCCATCTCAGCTTCTTAAATCGATTTGATGAAGGGGGAAAACCAAGAAGATCCACTACATTTTCCTGACCTCCTCACAGTCATTTTCCTCATCTTAGTCAAATTTGAAGGTAGAACAATGTATAGAGTCTTTACATTTGATATTGCTTGGGAAGACTATTAAGTGAAAAGGAATGCTAATCACTTAAGAAAAAAAAATGTTTCCAGTCTGTCACCTGCTAGATTTCCAATGATGCATAAAAATAGGGAAGTGGGTGCTTGTTCTGACTGACTGTTTATTTACGGGGTCTATAACCTCACTACTGGAGATTTTCATGAATTCTGCCAAAATAGTATTATCTGGTTTGAAATGTGAATTACTTCTGCCTTTTACCTATTTCTTTCAGAAAACTGATGCTTCTACCTATTAATTCTATAGATCAAATCTATATATTGTTAATAAATCTAAATCATATCCACTCCCACACCATTTATGATAATTTAATAGTCCATGGAGACCAATTTCACAGACACTAATTATAGACCCAGAGTCACTATATCCTCAGTTTGCAAAGAATGAATTGTTTTTGAGAACCCTCCCTGTTGGAAGCACTGACTGCGAGTTATAGGTCCTCCCCCGTCTTCAAGAATCTATAAATTAAGGAGCACAAATAAATATACAGTATTTGAGTGAATCTTCCCACAAAGATGGCAGCTGTATTCACTGCATTTGAAGCCATTGTCTCTGCTTCATTATCAGACTTCCTCTGGCAAATATATAAATATGAGGAAAAGTCTATCTTTAGCTCCAAATGTCTGTGTAGTATAACCCCGTATGTTTAGCCCTCTAAAGTCTGTATTTCTGTAACACCTTAATTTGACCTCAGATATTTAAATGAACATTGCATGTTCCCTTATCCTATTTTCATTCTTAAATCTGCTTCCTACTTAGTTATCAAATATCAAATATAAGAATTTTCTTGTGTGATTAATTGTTCCCTTCATTGTATTTTTTTTTATTTCTGAGATTATAATATGACTACAGCATTTCTCCCTTCTATAGGAATCCCATGTTTTTTCTTCACCAAATCAAGAAGCTAAGATTGAAGTGTTTCCTGTAACTTTTTCCTCTGTAATCTCCCCCAAGTTACAACCAGTGGTAACCTTTACTTGCTATAGAAAAACATATTGTAAATTTGATCCTCCCAGCACATACATACATACATACATACATACATACATACATACATACAGGGGAGCTCTCATACACATAAATATATCTAAGGAAAATTTAAGATACAATAAGCGTCTTACCTGGTGTGAAAGATCCTTCACATTGGATTTATCTATCACATATAATGTCATTCATTCTGAACCATTAATAGCTCTTTGACCTTATCCTATAATTTTTACTTATGCATTAAACCCACCTCAATCATATGTTTCTCCAAGAAGCCTTCCAAAGCCTTAAATTTGATATTGTTTTGATAAGGTTTTAATTTCCTGTAATTACTTACATTATGGGTCAAAGTTTATCATTGTATTAGTCAGTTTTCTTGTTACTGTGACCAATACTTGACAAGAAGCATCTGAAGTTAGAAAGTTTTGTTTGGCTTACAAATCAAAGGGATTCCAAGATGAGAATATGGTGGGGAATGGTTTACAGCAGGGATACATGGCAGTTGGTCACATTGTGTCCACAGTAGTAGAAGAAATGCCACTCAGATAGATGCATTCTCACAACAAAAAATTAGCTAGTCATAAAAGTGAACCTAGTAGTGGAATATAGGGCAACACAGATGGATCTGATGAGAAAAATAAGTTAAAATAAAAATATATACTGTAAATTCTTCTTGTGTAAACTTAAAGAAAATAAAAATTTACTGCAACATATTTCAGAAGGAAGGACGGCAAAGGAGGATGAGAACATTTGTTAAGGAGATCAATTTATTTATTAAAATAGTGAGCATAGCAATGGTTTAAAGAATATATATATATATATATATATATATATATATATATATATAATATGCCTGTGGTTAAATATATCCAGTTTGTTACATGTCAATTATACTTCAGTTAAAGATAACCCTGAAAAGACAGAGGACTGACTCTGTCAGTAGATGCCTTTAAAATTTGTTGAGATAACCATCTCAGTGACTTAGAAAGGGATCTATTTGTTAGTATGCCTTTATTTTTCTCATTTTGGACACTGGCCCTCTATGATTTGGATTGATTTTCCAACCACCCACCTTATTATCTTTGTTCCTCACTTGAATTGAATATAATAACCATTTCCTTCTCCTGAGTCAATGTCAGAGTCAATTTGGGGGTGGGGATGGGGTTAGGGGTGGGGGGGGCAAGAAGTTAACTAAAACTGTGGCTCATACCATTATGGATTATATTCTAGAGGAAACCCAAAGGGGAGCTGTGTCAGGGCACATCCTTTCTTCATGGGTGAGGATGATGGGAACGTGTGTGGCAGTAATTTCCAGTTACATAGGGTTCCTGCTGTCTGTGAATTGGGTTCAGTATACTTTGAATAAAGGAAAACACTCTGCTAGTCTATTACTAAGAAAATCATCCCACAAAACAAACTGAAACAATTTCACTTTATGGTCTGTAATACTAGAATTAAATTTGCATGCTTTTAGAACCATGGAGAACTCTCTGTTCGTCCTTTACACACGACATTCATATTTCATGAGTATTCCCTAACTCTCTCACCATGAGATTGAAACACTGATGTCATAACAGAAAGTAAGGAGTAAAATAAAAACTTCTCTATGTGTTGATATACACATATAAATGGGTATGTGGGAACATCTGGGTGGTTGTGGAGGCTAAAGGTCAAACTCAATCACCATTCCTCAAGCTGCCTTTCATCTTATTTTTTTGAGACAAGTTCTCTCTTTAGGATCTGGGACTAACCAGGGTGTCAAGTGAGACCCAGAAATCTGTCTGTCCCCACATCCCTAGCTCTAGGACTACAAGAGTGTACCATTACAGTTGACTTTTCATGTAGGTTTTGGAGATTGAATTCACGTTTTCATGATAGTCTGGCAAATCAACAACAGGGCCATTTCCTAAGCTGCTAAAATTGAAAATACTTAAAAATGTGGATGTATTTGAGGTAATTAGTTTCAACAAAACTGAATATAATGCCATCTGTTGCTATTTTAATTGGGGAATTAGAAATTACTAAACACATACCTGACTTTGAGAAATAGGAGAGGAATCCCACAAAGATGGTGCGGAAGACATGGAAGGTCACATTTTCAGATATTCTGTTGCTTGCTCTGTTTTCCTTCATTTTTGTACAAGCAAGTGGGAGGTGAGTATGCACTATATGTTACTTCAGAAACTTTGAGCCCAAGGATGTTACTAAAATATTTAGCTGAGAATATAAAGTAGTACATGGTCATTTATATCTATTTAGCTTACTTGGATCAAAGAACAGAACAAGTTAAACCAATTTCAGGCTTTCACTCAGCAGCCATATTCATCATTGTCCATGTCATACAATGAACACTGAATGAAGACTCAGATAATTTCAAACCCACAAGTAACTGTAAACATGTATAAAAGATTATTCAAGTGAAAGGACAAACGAACAAAAGGACATCATTCCTGGAAAAGTACCTACAGAATACAGAAATATTTTTTATGAGCCATCTTTCCCATCCATGTGCAAATGAGATTTTTGAACTGTTTGTGCTGAACAGAGCCATATGGAGTCAGTTTGAAGGGTGATTCTGGCAGCATTGTAAGGGAAGACCTACATGCTTTGTTACTGATGATCTGTGAAAACTTCTGGGTGAGGGCAAATGTAGAGGTACAAGCTGAAGATTTTGAATATTCCTGAAAGGTAAAATGTGCCAAGAATCAGATACTTGCAGTCTGAACTTCTGCAAGACAAAGAAAAACTAGCAAAATCACTGCTAAAGAAAAAAATGCCATGCAACAAGACAAAATAAAAGAATAAATGTGGCTGACATGAAAAAGAAAGAAGCAGGGTGAAGTTAGACAGAAGACAGAAGAAGGAAATAAGGAAAGAACTTTGACAGGGGTGTTGTCAAATAGTGACTTCTTCCATGGTGAAGAGTTTATCATTTGGCCATGGAGAGGATCCTGTTGAAATTCACAATGAAGTTAACTGCTTTTTAAGACAGACCATTAGTAGAAAAGTTAGATCAAGTGATGGTTCCAGGGAACTCAGAATTTGAAACTACAAGGGATCCTTTGAAAGAATTTAAGAACACCACAGAGCAAGAGTAACCAAACATCAGAGACTCTGCCAAAGGAGGGGACTTGGAAAAGCGTGTGCCAAAGCAACTTGAAGTCAGTATGGTAGCTCACTCCTGTGACCCAAACTGGGTAGCCAGAAACAGGAGTATTTCCTTGAGTTTAAAACCGATGTGGGCTACAAAGTGAGACACCCGTTGCCTCCACAAACAAACAAACAGATAAATACAGAAATATGATGCGAAGAAATAAAGGTAAAATGACTCTTTCATCTCTTAGGGTGTGAAATTGTAACATGGATTCTGTATCTACAAGAACCCACCATATCCACCTCTAGCTCCCAAATGTGGCCATCTCCTCTGATTTGCTGGATACTGTCTCTAACCTTCCAACTTGTCATAATGTGTATACCAGGGCACATTGTAAAATGATTTGAGGCTCATTTATGGAGAGAAAAAAAAAACATTTCCTAAATCTTCTTTCCAGGCCACCTGTTAAACCAGTGACAAGACAAGCTAAACAAACAGGAAAGCCAGTGTCCCTGGTTCAGAAACTGAGCACACAAGGACTGATTCTCTGGGAAGGTAGGTCAGTGAGGACCCACATCTGAACATCTGCTTTCTCAGCCTCCCTTCTCCTTAATATATAAGTCTTTGACTTTATTCTTCACTCATGTGAATAACAGAATAACAGAATAACAGAATGGAGGATCATTTAGCCTATGGATGAGCTACACAGATTTCCTCTAAGTGTAGGAATTGGTAGGTATGTAGCAATTACATGTATTGCTCCTAGGGTATAGTCAAAAGAATGCATCATAGGCTTCAATATTTTAGAGTGCTTTCAAGCTCAGAAAAACAATGCATCTTGTTGGTAGACTATGGATATGTGTGATGAAAACATTGACAGAGCAGGTGAATTTTGGGACTTACTGCAGCAAACAGAAAGGAAGGCAGAACTCAACATATTATGAGGAGACCTGATCTGGTCTTCAAAATCTTTGTATTCTTGTATTCTTGATCTGCAGTTAATTTTTGATTACGCTATAGTGTGGGCAGAAGAATCCAACTTGCTTGCAATATAATAATAATAATAATAATAATAATAATAATAATAATAATAATAATACCTCTGGAATTTCCTGTTGCTTGGAAGCTGTTTGACTTTCCGAATTAGTATTTAGTGTTATCATTGGCCAAGCACCTTTTCTGGGTAGAAAAATACTGGTGCAAATTTTACTGGTGAGATGGGAATAGAAGTCATAAAAATTCTCAATTTCCCTTTTAAACATTTAACTCATTTGTCCAAGAGGGACAAATACAGAAGGACAAGAGATTTTAAACTTCCCGTACATCTGGGTACAGCAGTGTATTTTGACTCCAAGCACAATAAAACAACCTTACTTGCTGGTGGTATATGACATAATGACCCAAATATGTTTTTAAAAAATCATTTATTGCTGTACATAAACAGCAGAGTTAGCGCAAGGGATGATAAAATAACATGGGTAATTCTTCCTTGAGCTGGGAACCATTGGCGGCCCATTAGGATTCCAGATGTAGCTGTATGTGCTTCCCCCCATTTGTTTTCCAATGTCTAGTGCTTGGGCCCTTGGTACCTTGACGGTGGTTGTCAAGCATGTTGGCTTTTCAGCTTGAGGTCTTCCTTGGAGAAACACACTGATCTGGCCCTGGGCTATAAAGCACACTATTGTCTTGGGCCCAGTTTGTGGAGAATATGAGACCCAGGGCAGCCTCCTGCCAAAGGTCAAACACCAGTTTGACCCAAGTTCCTCAAATCAACACTAGACCTCCCCAAATAAGAGACATTTCAACACTTCTTGCAGAAAAAGTAGCTTTATACTTTTAATTGCTTTAATATTGGGATTACTATTTACTGGAGCACAGATAAACACAAGTGTACTTTAATAAGCTACCTTATTATGGTCACTCATGAAAAAAGTGGGTCAGAATGCCAGAGGCATACATAAAAGAAAAAAAAAGCTCCTACTTCAGTGTTTTGGACACTGTAAAGACGCAAATTCCAAGTTCAAAAGGCAGTGGAAGGAGCAATAGCAGAGGGCAGTTGTAAAACTGCTCTACAGATAGAATCATTGTATTTTAGGCAGAGAAAGCAGGCATCTAAAAATAGGACCGTAGCTAATTTAGCTAGCATTTCTACTGCCAAAAACACATGTGTGAAATCAGGTGGGTGTTTCTTTATGAGCCATTTAGCCAAATATAAAATTTATAGCTCAGTCTTACACAGACTCAAGCAAAGATTCAGAGCATCAGTTTATTATAGGACTACTTTTAAGGATGCTTAAAATTCCCCAGCTTTGCACCCCTCACCCCAGGAGTCTAGCCTTAGCTAGTTTTGATTGGGTCTGGCCCAAATGCTCCTATTAGGTAGGGGTATAAGCATTCCACAATACAGTTAGGCCTATTCGGCAGAGCTGACTGTTCTTCCTCATGGGGAGCTCAACTCACTCCTTCTGGGTCCAACAACAGCAACCCCTTCTGCTTGTTACCAATTTTCACCTGTGTTCTGACTTAACAAATCAAGCGAAATAATGCTTAAAGCAAACAAAATAAATAGCAGATGGTTTGAGTGTACTCTGGGATGAATAAATTATGACTGTGGAGGAGAAAAGGGAGCCGGTGGATGCACACGGGTGTATTTGTCGATGACATACAGGATGCTCAACACACTGACCTCAATATGTACCAGGCCTGCCACCATTAATCACTCTACATAATGGAAGCCAGAAATTTAAAAAGCCCAGGGGATCTGTGGCCCCTTGGAGTAGGAGAGGGAACTGAGAAAGTGAGCAAGAGGCAAAAGAAAATACGAAATGCAAAAGTAGCTCCAGACAAGATGGCAATGACTTCTTCATACTCTAGAAAGTGAAATGATTTTGGAAAGATTTTGTTTTATACAGTCAGGCAGATGGATTATAGTCATCTGAAGAACATCACCCTGTACAGTAGCTCCATTCTTCTAATAAACATTGAATTATTCCTTCAGGGTATCAGCATGCCATTTGTGGGAATATTTTTTGTAAGTTGTTAAATGGAATATAAGCACTCATTGTCTTTAGAAATTAAGTGGTTTATCGAATCTGTCACCAAGAAAAACCATAGAATACCTGCAACATTAAATTCCTTTTCTACATTTGGCATTAAAAATAATTTTGTAAGTACTTTTATAAATCTAAATAAAATAGCATTCTTTTGGAGTAGGGACTAGGCCCTCCCTCCTGCCTCTAGGTTAAGGGAGTATCCTTCCATGGGGAATGTGCTCCCAAAGTCCTTTTGTGCACCAGGGATACATCCTGGTTCTACTGTCAGAGGACCCTTAGACTGCCCAGGCCTTCTAACCGCGACCCATGTTCAGGCAGTCTGATGACTTGATAGATTTTGTTGATCCTTCCTGGATTGCATCACCCTCCCTGTGGATGGGGTGGGGAATGGTCAGGGGATATGGGAGGGAGGGAAAGAGAGAGGGATGAAAGAGAACTGGGATCAATATATAAAATAAGAAAAAATTAGCATTCTTTCAGTTCCTATCCATCCATGGTGCCTTCTCTCTTGAACTACTTAATTACATCCAATTTCTGAACTAAAGGGAATCAGTATCTTTATATCCATCAACATACTCTGGATAGTTCCATCAAAAACTATCATAAAATAAGAAAAGTCAGTTTGGAAACAAAAGTTATTAAATAACAAATTTACTGTAGCCCCACTATCTGATTTTCATCAAGGTGTGTAGTTTGTTATATAACAAGTTGAGAACTAGTAGACTTTGTGCCCATGTTTGGATTTTCATTCTTTTTCCTTGTTTATTTTAGTCTACTTAGAAAATATTCTGCAAAATTGAAGACTTTCATGTGAAAAGAACTCAAATGTTCAAGAGATGAGTAGCATTTTAAAAGTTTTTTTAAACTTTTCTAATTATTCTTTTAATTTTTTAAAAATTG
Source organism: Phodopus roborovskii (assembly GCF_943737965.1). Taxonomy (NCBI): domain Eukaryota; kingdom Metazoa; phylum Chordata; class Mammalia; order Rodentia; family Cricetidae; genus Phodopus; species Phodopus roborovskii. Next base: position 7,191,721 of record NW_026126514.1, on the reverse strand, counting down.
AAAGGAATCTTATTTTATATACCAATCTTAGTTCCCTTTCCCTCCAGCCCATCCTCCACCTCTACCCACTATCTTCCCATCCCACCCCCATCCACTCCTCAGGGAGGGTGAGGCCTCCCGTGAGGAATCATCAAAGTCTGTCATATCATTTGGGGCAGGACCAAGGCTCTCCCCACTGTATCTAGGCTGAGCAAGATATCCCTTGGGCTCCAAAACTCCAGTTCATGCATTAGGGATAAATACTGGTTGCACTTACAGAGGCCCCATAGAATTTCAAGGCCTTTCAAGTGACACCCACATTCAATGGGTCTGGGTCAGTCTTATGCAGGTTCCCCATCTGACAGTCTGGAGTATGTGTGCTTTCATTTGCTCAGACCAGCTGTTTCTATGGGATTCCCCAACATGGTCTTGACCTCTTTGCTTATAACTCCTCCCTCTCTACAACTGAATTCCAGGAGTCCGGCTCAGTGTTTAGCTGCGAATCTCTGTTCCTACTTCCTTCAGCTACTGGATGAAGACTATGATGGCATTTAAGGTAGTCATAAATCTCATTTTAGGGGAAAATCATTTAAGGTAGCATTTCCACTATTGATTAGAGTCTTAGTTGGGGTCATCCTTGTGTATTCCTGGGAATTTCCTTGGTGTCAAGTTCCTCATAATGCCTCCCTCTATCAAGGTATCTTTTTTCTTGTTCTCCTTCTCTGTTCTTCCCACAACTTAACCTTCCTGATCCCTCAAGTTCTCCTCCCTACCCCCTGAAAGGGACAAGATCTCCTGAGTAAATTGGGTGTATGGTGGGAGGGGGAAGGAGGTAGGAGACAGAGTTTTAAAAGTTCTATATATACTTAGAATGTACCAATCCTTATAAACAGAAATATTCTCACACCAGCTTCAATAGTGGTTGAATTTAGAAAACATGCTAAGTGAAATAAGCAATCACAAAAAAACAGATACTGCATAATTCTACTTATACAATCAAATTTATACTTATGGAGTAAAATTTATAGAAAAAAAAGTAGAATGGTTGTTGTCTAGGGATGAAGGATAAAATAAACAGTTAATGCTTCATGATAGAATTTTAGCTTTATGAGATAACAAAATTCTAGATATCTGTCATACAATACTGTGTATATATTTAACACTAATTAAATATACATATAAAAATACTTAAAATGCCTCATAGATTTTTAAATAATGCATTTTTAAAAGATGACAGACTTCAGTTCCTATCCCTTTTTTCTGTCTGAAATTGAGTAGAATGCTCTCTTCATGTAGGACCAATTTCAGTTTTCCAAAACACTATATATATATATATATATATATACATACATGTATATATGTATACATATATATATTGCATATATATACATAATATATACATATATATATTAAGATAAGCACATTACTTTAATATGTGAATACTCAAATATTCACAAACAACACAATAGACCCATATATCTGTCACAATAATTTTATAGCAATAGTTAAATCACAATCACAGCTGTAACTATGTCAATATTAATTCATTGGATTTTCCCCATCTTTTTGGTTTTTCTAGCATATTCTAAAACAGTAGATATATTTATATTTAATTATAGCCTAAGCACTTATTTCAGGAACTCAGAATAATTTGTAACATAAAAATAATATATATAATTTAAGTGTTATATTTTCCATAGTATTTTAATTTCTTCAAATATAAAACACCAGCAGCTACATGGGAATGGCAATGAGGACAATTTACAGTAATAAGAATAGGAATGTAAAGTGGAAAGGAGGAGAACCTTGTCACCAGATTTAATATTGGTGAGGAACTGCAAAGGATCTGAAATGTTTAATCTTATGACCTGGAAGTTTTTAAAGGGGTGCATTCGTGTTACAGACAGATAAAATGTGAGGGAGATTACTTTTAAAATTTGTTTTTTTTTTAAACTACTGCTGGTCACAGAAGAAAGAGCTATATTCATATTCACCAAACTATGTGATCCTTGAGTAAGTCCCTATGTGTCTTTCAGGGCCTTAATATGTTATTACATTATATATTGAGTATTATTGAAAATATAGTGGCTTTTTTGTCCTCACTCAAGAATCTTACTATTTGAGAGTAGGAATGGCTATTTTATTATAAAATATTTTGATAGGCTAAATTCATGGATGAATTTAATGCAGTAAAAGCCTTAGTTTTTAATTGTTGCCACTATTCATAGTATATGAAATTTGAGATATTGTTTAAGATCTATTTTGACATCAAGTGAAAAAGTAACTGCATTAGCTTTTTATTCTGTGACATAATACATAAGATAATCAGCTTAAAAGACAAAAGATTTACATTGGCTCAAGATTCCAGACCCTATCTAGTTCATTTTACCATTTGGTTTCTGACAAGGCAGAACCGTAGTTGGAGGAAAGAGAGTGTTTCTTATTTTGTGAGCTTCTAGAAATAAACTACAGAAGAAAGAGCAGGGATCATGATGTCCTTTTTAAAGAATAAGGCTTCACAATCTAACTTCTTAGGTTCTATCTTCTGAAGTTCTGCTACCTCCTGATACCACTATGGCTGAAGACCAACTCTTTAACATATAGAACTTTGTGTAATGTTCCAAATCCAGACTCTAGTAAGACTGGTGACACAAAATAACCTGTAAATCAAGCTATAATAGATGTCTGAAAAGTGTTCTAGGTTCTCAACTAGGACTGGAATTTGGTACTATTATGTACCTACTTTATGTCCTAAATTAGGAAACCTGACATGAAAACAATATTTATCAAAGTAATTTGAATGAAGAAGTTACTTGGTTTTTTTGGGATACCAAAGAGACATTTTTAAAAAGGAATAAGATGAAAATAAAAAAAAATATTTAGAAAATATCCTTTGAAATGGTTGAATGCAAGATTGTAAACCGAGTGGCTGGAATAAGCTTGTCTCAGCTTTCAAGTGAATGCGTTCTTCAGGTTGTCTGTGTATATCATCTATCTTATTTCATCTTCTGTCTCTACACAGATGCCATGCAATCCCTCAATGGCCATATGCAGGAAGACTTGCTTCCTTGTGAAGCATGGAGTTGTAGAGATGTGGCTCCTTTTTAGGGTCCCGAGGAGGACAGGGAAGATGCTTGAAGTATTCCAATTTTGGAAAATCTATCTCCTGCTCCTTTTTAGGAGATAAGTAAATGATTGTGTTTATGAAACAAAGGAATTAGGACAGTGCCTTTTGTGGTGGGATTCTGTCTTCTAATAGAGAGTCCTTTGGTTTGATAGCTGCTTCAAAATGAAGTTAGAAAGGATTCGTAGCCCCAGGCAACCATGCTGAAGTGTCTGAACACTTCAGGCTACCATGTTAAATTACTGGACTTTACAGAACCTTGACCACCCCTCTAGAAAAAAGAAATTCCATGACCTTGAGCTAATCAAGTAGGAGTGCCATTGGTTATAGCAACATTTACCCGTGAGTACCCACTAATGACAAGGGCCTTTATTCTGTCATGCCAGTCACTATGGGTGTCATTTTTCTCCCTTTCCACAGAAGCTTTCCTTTCTAATGATAGGTATATAATTCCCAAACCAAAAACAAACAAAAAAGTTAATCATTTATATTGATTTCTTAGATGATTAGATTTATGCCAGGGTATGTCAAGAAAGGGGGCGAGAGAAATAATAAACTATAAACTCCTAGGGTATTAGCTCAGAAAGTATTTGTCATGAAGTCACAACAGCTAAATTATGACTCAAAAGGTGAATCAGAGAGAAATGGGGTCTCAAAAGAAGAACAAGGGTTTCAGGGCAAAAGCTGTCCTTTCAGCATAGGGCATGTCTGTCGCCCTAAACATACCAGAGCAAACTGTCACACAAAGGAGACCAGAGGCTGGCCTTGGAATTTACGGTGCTGGAAGAAATTGCCCAGTTTTCCTTATGTTTGCATTAATGATATCTACCTGTTTACCTGAGTGTGTGTGTGTGTGTGTGTGTGTGTGTTGCTAGTTATTGAACCTTCAGTTTGGACATAATAGGAAAGTGTTCTACCATTTAGCACATCTCCACCCCTTGGATCATTTTTTAACATTTATTATTATTTTCAGTTATGTGTATGTATCCATGTTTGGATTTGGGTATGTGCCCATGAGTGCAGGTGCTTGTGAAGAATAGAGATCCTCGAGGAGCTGGAGTTGTGAGTCACTCCATGTGGGTCCTGGGAGCTGAAATAGGGTCATTTGCAAGAGTTGTATGTGCTCTGCTGCTGAGCCATCTTTCCAGTTGCCTGGATGAGTGACCAGTTTTATTCTGAATATTGAAAATCATGGAAATCTCTTCCTTGAGATTATCTTTTCACTCTGCTTCTTTATTAATAATTGTTTTTCCTTCTTAACCACTACGGAATGTCAAGACTTCCTTGAAAAACATTTGGATTACTAGAGTAGACTCCTCTAGGGGCTTAAGAGGTAGCTGTTCTTTGGTTGCTTTTCATAAAATGGTCTGTATATAAAAATTATCTTTACAGTTATTTGGAAATTAGAATATATCATTTCAGTGAAATTGAAAAACTTAATATTTTAAAGTTAAAATATTAAAATATTTTATCAACATAGATACTAGAGGTTATTACTATAATGTAATTATGCATTGTGTAATTATGTCTTGGAAGATTTAATCAATTGGTATTTGAAAACATTTATAGGTAAAGTTTTTAGAAGATTACGTTTCTTGAATTTTTTTATACAGTGGAATTTCTGATGCTACAGTAAATTAAAAAGTTGGATGATTTTCATGTGATATCTTATTTCACCAACACAGAACAACCTTGAACCACACTAGAGCAATAATTACTTAACCTAAATCAGAGACCAACCCAGGCCAAACAGCTGTTTCCATTTTGTTAGGAGACCCATTTGATTTACTCTTTTAGTCAGCTTTCATTACTGCAGAAGACAGAACTCCACTTGAGTTTTTAACCCTGAATTCTCTGCCTTGTTTGCTGCCTGCTATAAAATTGCATGGTTGAGCTGCCACAGCCGCTGCACACACTCTGAAGCTACTGTAAGTCTGCAGGAGCCTCCACTAAAACTTAGAGAAAGGGAAGCTTCCTACAAAAAGATAAAATCAGAGTCCCTCTCACTGCACAATAAAAACAAAAGAACAAAGAAACAAAACAAAACAAAAATACACTGTGGTAGTCTACACAGTTTCTTGTGGTTGATACCTGATTTGAGTTCCTATAGAAGCAGAAAGAGCCATCTAATAACAGTCGTTAAAGTCACTGTGTCATTGCTCAGCTATCTCGAAAACTGAGCAAATAAATGTCAGAGACGCAAGTAAGAAAATCATGTTATGGTAGCTAGATACCTCTTTATTAGTTATCAAGTAATGGCCTTTATACTGTGAAACAAATCCATGTAGAACAGGTAGAAATGAGGGTATTATGATGTTTAGTAGTTTATTATTTTAATTTTATAAATGCAGTTTTCCTGCTACCTTCTCTTGGACTTGTGATCGTGTATAAAGTAACTTAAACACTTTGTGAGATTGCTATCCTTTGGGTAAAACTTTCTTGAATTCGATGGGACTGATTAAATGTTTTTCTCTTTCTTCAAATAAACTGTATGTACTCTTTAAATAAAGGGAGCAAGAAAATAAGTTCTCTGTGGCCACATAGAATAGTGTAATGTAAGTGGCATACACTACATCAGGACAACCAACTAGTCATCTGCCACATAGGGCAGTATCCTCCCCTGTAGTAAGATTAAAGTGCCTAGTGATACTGTAGCTGTGTCATTTGTTCAGGGAGATCCTATGAGGTTCAAACAGTGACAAATCATCTAATGATGCAGGTCTCAGGACATATCCTGGTTTTTAAGGAATGTACAATGTGTTAGAAAGTCTTTGCAAAATCTTTGGTATATTTTTGTTAACTACATCTCTTTCATATTTTTACAGTTTCCCAAGGAAGGGCTTCATGGTCAAATAAATTTTATAGACAGTTCTTTGGGTCTCACAATACATAATAATATATTTTAAACTCTGAGTGATTTTAGAGAAGAAAAAGTTACCTAATATAGTTTATTGTTTCCCAAAGCTTTTGAGTATAAGACCTTCTTATTTGACATTGATAACTCACAAAACTTTTGATAGTGCTTTGTGTTAGACATAGACTATCTAGATGATCTAATTTCATATTTTCTGCAAATGCAAAATAATGGTGAAATTTAGGTAATATTTTGACTAGTTTTCAAAAAAAAAATCTGGGTTGAAATCTTAGTACCACAAAGAAAAAATATGTAGATAAATCTAAACATCTAAAATTGTTGGGGGGCAAGTAAATCCTTCTGCAACCTGGCTTGTAAAATAACAAATATTTTAGAAGTCTTGTGCCTGCTATAACATAATACTTATTAAATGAGCAATGTGGCTAAGACTGTTCATAAATGCCTTTCTAAGGAATAATTGTTTTAATTGTTTTCTCCTAACCCAAATACACTGATGTTACTACCTTTTTTTTTTTTTTAACCAACTTGTAATATATTTGGAGAAGAGTCCTGTAGGAAATAGAGAACTAATGATATGTAGGAAAACAAAACAAATACTTGTGGTGTTGTCGTAAAATATAAACCTGTAATTTAAAACTAAGTATCATACTGTATGCATCAATCCACTGGACAGAACGCTGAAGTCCTTTTCTTTACTTATGAAGTCTAGTCTTTGAAAAGAAAGTAACTTTCCTCTAGATAATTTTCTGTTACCTTAAACACAATGGACTTGCTGGGTAATGTGTGGATTAGATTCTAACCCCAGTAGTAAGTTGTAAATAGCTGTATAGCCTGTCTAAGGTTTGTCCCTTTCCTTCAAGGTCTGAAAGTTGCCACCTCATTTTATACACACCAGTTTGAGTTTATGTACCAGATTCTTTAATTATTTCCTTCTTTTCTCTTCTGTCTTATTTTTTTAAAGATGTATAAACAGTAGATGTTGAAATTGCATCTGCAGTAAGCAAATCAAGGAAGCCTACAGCTAAAACAACCATGTCTATAGTTCACCCTTTTCACTGTCAATTTAATAAAATATGATTGACGTTTGATAACAACTTTGTCCTTCAAGAATGAAGAGGAAATCTGAAGAGAAAAGGAGCAATTTTAAGGAATGTGAACTGCAGTCTTCCACTAGCACAGCTGTGTATTATATATGTCTTTTCATATTTTCACTATAAACTAAGTTTTTCATTTAGTGTTAAAACAAACATTTCAGTATCACAGGTGGCAAAATCTGAACAAAAACTGGTTTTTAACTATGATGATTGCACTTACTTTCTGCAGAGTAGTGGCATTGTCTTCAATAGTGACCATCAAATCATCATCACTGCTCAATATCCACAGTCCTATACTGCCATACAGTTTCCAAAATACTTACATGTGTGTTGTCTTACTCTTGAGAGGACTGCAGGCACTAGATGCACCTGGAACTATTACTTCTATTTGAGACACAAGTGATGAGAAGCTGAGTTCAGTTGCTCATTCTTGTGTACTTCATGGTTGATATGTCAAGATTCAAGCTTAGTTCTCGGGTTCTGTTCCATGTCTCTATCCTGCCCAATATAATGAAGTGCCAATTCTATCTGATTGTGAATTTTCATTGAAAGATTTCTTTGGCTGTTTTTTGTTTTGTTTTGTTTGTTTGTTTGTTTTTTGTTTTTTTATGGTACCTAGCCTTGCTTTATGCCATGAGAGTGTGAATGACACATATTTTTAAATTATTTTCAATTCATAGTTACTTGTAAACTGAAAAACATTCTGAGTTCTCTCATGAAACATAAATGACTTTCTCCCAGTACTGAAGCTACACACACTCACAAACTTGAATCATTTGCTGATTTACAAGTGGCAGAAGATTAAAAGTCAAATATAAAAATGTAAAACCTGTAGCATACATGGGTGAGTTACTTTGATTTTTCTGAGTAGACCAAGTGCAAATGGGTCAGAACTGGAACTGTGTTAATAAATATATAATATAAAATAATATATAGCTTTTGACCTAATTAAAAATAAGTTCGTCCTTTGATAATCTTTAGTAATGATGTCTTTATCTCAAAAGGTAAACAGGTTGAAAGATCCAATTTGTTGCTCAGCTAGTGTTAATTTAAAGAAACAATGTCTAAAAGTTAAACTCAGTAGTTCATATTGCTGACTGGTGTATGAAGAGGCCAGACTCACTACACTACATTAGAGGGGTGTGGTCTTTTAAGCATTATAAGTTATCAACATATTGCCCTCAGCTGACCCTATGTGGACCCAGTGACATTCCTATGAGACAGTTGGTAAGGATTTAGATGCAATTTCTGTTTTCATCATCAGAAGTGTATGGTATATGTAGCATGGCTACAAAAACTCATGACAGTTTGAATTAAAAGAACAGGAGAGTCTACAATGCCCCACGGAGGTCACCTTTCCATTCACAAAGCTTGGCATTGCACTGAAATGATGGATTAGTTCAGTTAGGCAAAATTTTGCTTACTCATTTTGCCCAAATTAGCACATTTTCTGTCCTCAGTGACCTGGATAATTACTTCATTTCACTGCTGTCCTCAGTTTATAGAGGCCTGGCCTTAGCCAGCAATTAACATGACCTGATTGCAATTTGTCAGTCCAAGTCAATTTAGCAAATCAATTCATGGAACTCCTAGTATATGTTAAGCACTCTGCAGCATTTTCATATTCAGAGGTTAGCAAATCATTGTTCTGTATCTCTTAGGAATTCATAGACTAAACTGACAGGGAAGAAACAAAAGTGTCTAACCACTTCAATCTAGTATTTGTCCTAAATTATTATTGGTGATAACTATTCTGCAAGAATGCACACAAGATAACAGTGGTCAAAGTCAGGGAAGTATGACTTGAAATAGCTGTAAGCAGGAATAAAGGGGTTGAAAGCTGCTTTTGGAGTTCAGCATTTATTTGGTCACATTTGAGACTGTAAGGGTTGGATATGTAAGACATTGAGAGTCTTTGCTACAGAGGCAAAAATAGTTTTAGAAGAAAATTAAGTTACTGGTAAATTATAGACAGGGAAAGAAGAATCCACTGGTTTTAAATTTCTTAGCTATTGCTAAGGTAAGCTAGCGTTCTTTCTAACAGAGGAAGTAACTCTGAACTCTTGACCAAAGGTGCAAGGAAATTGGATCTTTTCAACACAGTTTTTTAAAGTCCCTCTTGAACTTTAGCAATGGAGCACCAATGTAAAACAAACAGACCATTCTCAAAGCAGCAAATGGGTGCCCAATTGTGCCCTAAGGCTTTTTCTTTCATTAAAAAAGTTCAGTCTGACGGTTTCTGGCAACACAGTGTAGCCCCTGCATAATGTCTACTAGGGAAACATTGACTTTTGGAAAACTTCAAATAAAGATAGTAGCATTCCCTTCCAGAAAACTAATTTCAGCAAAAGTTGTTAATAAAGATGGGGCAATGTGGCACACACCTTTAATCCCAGCACTTGGGAGACAGAGACAGGTGAATCTCTATGAGTTCGAGACTAGCCTGGTCTACAAGAGTTAGTTCCAGGACAGCCTCCAAAGCCACAGAGAAACCCTGTCTCGAAAGAACAAGCAAACAAAAAATGTTAATAAAGTCACTTCAGCTTTCACCAGAGGGGAAAAATTGTCTTGGAGGTGCTTTTAGTCTATACACAGGGCAGAGTTTGAAGGTTAAGATAGTGGCCCAATGGATAAGACAAATAGCCCATCTAGGAAATTATCTTAATTTGGATATCAGGCCTGCAGCAAGGGCTCCTCTGGATTATCTTCTAAGCCTCTTTTGGTTTAGTAATTGCATGCTAGTGTTTTAGATTTTCTTTTTTCTTTTTAATTAATTTATTTATTATGCATATAGTGTTCTGCCTGCATGTATGCCTGCACTGCAGGCCATAAGAGGGCACTGTATCTCATTACAGTTGCTTGTGAGCCACCATGTGGTTGCTGGGAATTGAACTCAGGACCTCTGGAAAAGTAGCCAGTGCTCTTAACCTCTGAGCCATCTCTCCAGCACCAACATATTAGTATTTTAAAGCTAAAACAAAATGTTGACCAGTGGTTTCCAATGTTTTCCTGGAGTGTATTGTGCAGAAGTGTATTTGTTCCAGTGTTTTCATTCACCCGTTGTATTATAAATGACAGCATTAGTTTTCAGAATATTTCAGCATAGACAAAGATTCTTTTCTGAGAGGATGCATCTGAGTAAGGGCAAGCATCTCAGATTCCAGATCTTATTAGCTCATGATTAGAGTAACATTGTAGGAGGATTAATCAGAAATGTTTGTATAGGCAGAAGGTCTGGAGAAAACTCAAAGCAAATATGTTACACAAAATGAAATGAAAACAAAACAAAAACACTGTAGTCTAGGATTGAAATGATGAGATCTTCTACCGAGATGATGCTGTTACAAGTGGAAATTTAAAAAGTATATGAAGGAAATATGAAAGGGAAGTTAGGCAAGGCTTGGAAGTAATTGAATATAAGTACAGTAAGGTACAGGGGGCAGAGGAATGCCAGCCATTAAAATGACAAGAGAAGAAGATAAAGGTCATTTGACAAGAAAAGTGAGAGAATGGAGTGTTGGCTTAAGGCCAACTGGAGCAAAGTTAGCTATGAAGTTGATGCAACAGACATTGTATAAATTGGCACTACCAGCAAAGAGCTTGTTAAAGATAGATGACTGTGTCCCAGAAACCATTTGATCTAGGATATAGAATTGTTGTCCCTGGTCTCAGTAACAGTTGGTTCAACTTGAAAATATTATTTTGGATTCTTCTTCAACATATGACACTCCTTCAAACAGACTTTGACCAAGATTACTATTTTCCTTTGTCCCGAATGCCCCACCTCCAATAAAACTGCAAAAAGGAAAGAGGAAAAAATACGAAACAATTCTTATTGCAAAGCAAGTTTATAAACTTAACAATCTATATTATGCTCGTTATAATTATTAACCTTTTATTTAAATGTGATCTGCACTATAAAAATATACTAGTGATACTCCGAATTTATTTCTCTTCACCAATGATTTTGGTAGAGAGCTTTTACTCTTTTGAGTAAGAAAAGCATGTAAAAATCTGTGGCAAGGCGGTGCGGGGGAGCCATTGGAGATGTCTAAGCTTCAGAGGTTTATTTAGAAATAATGTGCTCCTAAATAGGTATGATAATTTTACAACTCAATCATCTCTTAGTGCACTCACACATGCATATATATGTACATGTGTGCATCCATGTGTGTGTGCACAATCACATGTCTGTAGGTGTGCAATTGCATATGTGTGGAGTTCAGAGATCAACCTTAGGAGCCATTCTCAAGAGCCATCTTCCTTGATTTTTGAGACAAGGTTTGGTGCTGGGAGTTAGAGCTCACTGATCATGCAAGGCTGGCTGGCTGACCACCAGGCCCCAAGAATCTGTTTATATCTTTGTCTCCTCAGTATTGGGTTTACAAGTTCACAAATCATGCCTGGCTATAAGTGAGGGTGCTGATGATTAGAGTCACATCTTCATGCTTGTTCAGCAAGCATTTTAATGACTGAACTATCACTCTAGTCCCCAATTTAGCTATCTTTTCAAGGTGTTCTAGTCCATTTACAAACCATTATCTAGAAGACATAAGTGCAGCTCACTATATTTCTAATGCAATCTTCATGACCCGTAGTAACAATCCCTTTGTTCTCCTGGCAAGAGAAATCACCTTTAATTATACTTTCCACATCCTACTATTTATGGGCATCCTGTTTTCTACATCAGGGCACAATGGTTATTGGGGAAATGGGCACATAAGCTGTCGTAGCTCTTTTTCTGGAACCTAGATTGGTACCAAACTCTCCTTCCTCCCTTACTACTGGTCTTACCAATTTGCAAGTCATACCAGCCTAACCCAAGAAGGGATTTAAATTGTTTTTGGAGAGATGAGACTGTTGATTTATAGAGCTAAAATTTGTAGAGAAGAATCATTTGTAATGGGATTTTTTTGGTCCCTGGAGAGACATTACATAGCAAAGCTGTAATTACTGAAGAAACAGAAGAGGGCAGAAGAGGAGGAAAGAGTAATGTGCCCGCTAAAACTAAGAAAGACATCTATTGGTCAGAGCACCGTGTTTTGAATTTTTATCTTTTACCATAGAATTAAGTGGTCACCTTGAAAAAAAAAAAGTGTGCCTATTTAAGAGATTAAATTGTATTTGTTGATTTGTTGTCCCATTAGCTTAGTACAAGAGATTTTTGTTTGCTTGTTTACCAGTTGTCTATTATTGTATTTGCCACCCCCACCCCCAAGACCTTTCTGTGGGCATTAGTTTTACATCTATGGCACTGTTTCAGAACCTGATTTGCAGACAGGAGTCATCCTATCAGCCTTTTGACCTTTCTGCATTATCCCTGAATCAAACTACAATGCTGGCTTGATTAGGGTAATGTACAAGGCATAGTAACACAAAGTTCTGAGCGAAAATGCCCTCAATGCATTGCCAGTGTGGTGGGACTGGCCAACAGAGAGTAGATGACCTCAGGAAACGTCTGGCTTAACAAATGTATATCTTTAAATTGGAAATCTAATTATTTGCCTTAGATTTGCACTGCTGGGAACTTAATGCAAGACCATGTTAAATAAACTTATTATTTCCGTTTTTCATTTAACCTGTGGGTTGTAGTATGACCAATCTGTTTTATATCCTCAATCAACAGATGATTGTATTTGGTAATAATTTATCAAGAATAAAAATCTGTTTTTGAAACTAATCACCTCATGTTAGGTCTGCCCTTTTTCAAAACCACCATCTGATATTCATTTTGTCTGCAAGACAAACATACTGATGAAAATGCGTATACCACAGGATACAGCCAGTGGAATGAAGCATTTCCACTCTTTGTATATATTTAGAACATTTTCTGTTTTCCCAACAGATGGACCAAATTTTAGTATTAAAGAAAAAAATCAATTTTACATAGTACAAACAAATTGACCAAGTACACTGTGTATTTCTGATTACTTTGTAACAGCATGTTCATTGGAATTTGGGGTCAAATCAGGTCATATCTAAATACTATAACTTTTAAAAAGTGAATTTTTCATATTAACTATGCCTTTCCCTTCAGATTAAGGCTGCATCTCCAAATAAGAAATACTAAGGTTCATTTATTAATACGTTATAAATCCTTTTGAAGTTTTTCAGTTTAGTGTATTTTATTTATCAACTAGTATCTTGAAAAGGTTGGGGATTTTTGTAAATATGAATGGGAAGTACATTGTGATGAACAAGTTAAAATATTTTTCTTTTATTGTGTAAATCAGATGACTCTGCCCCTCTGGTGATAAGCTCTCCACAATGACTTTTATCCAGCCCAGTTTTGACACTAACTTCTTTGGAAAATTACCCAACCTTTCCCAAAATACATTTTTAAAGTAAGGTTTTATTTTGTTGTTGTTTTATGAATGTAATAGAACATAGGTAGAAAATTTGATTGACATGTGTAAAACCTAGATTTTCTCCACAGACCCCCTCCTGCCCAGCTAAAGTTTAACTTATTAGTGTATGTAAAGTCACACTGCATGTTTGTATGTTGTACTTTTCCTATATTTTCAACTTCAGTTAAAATTATACTTACTTCATTTTTTGTGCTTTAGACTGGTCTTGAAGATGTTTAGTAATGAGGGTAGTTGGAACTTACCCCGTATATTAACATATCATAAACCTAGTATTCCATTCTCCATCTTCTGAACATGCTGTGGTTGCCAGTATTTAAGCAAAAACAACAATATAAACAACCATAGTCATTCACAATCTTCCTTTACCTACCTTTCAAACCTCAGTGTTTCCTACCTCTCATGCCTACTCTTCCTTTACTCCTCTCTGAGGTATCAGTATCCCTAAGGTGTTCTGAAATTTATCATCTGATCTGGTCCAGCTTCATCAATATTCTATTAACCTAGAATTATTTTCCTCATTGCCTCATTCGTGCATTCCCTTACATTTAGATCTTAATGTTTTTTTCTCAGGTGGTTTTATACTTCCTCAAGGATGATTCAGAGATTCTCTTTAGTAATTCTTTTACTATATGTTTTATGCATATCACATCCAGAGCATTAGAAAGACAAGTGAGAAGATAACAATTGAAATTTTAACAAGTTATATGAAAGAACTAATACACTGTGGTGAGAAATAACAGGGAGGAGTGGGCTACTTGCTGATCAATCAAATCTTTCCTGGAACATAACATTGGAATAGACTAGAAACACAGGAAAGAGCCACACAAAGAATAAAGTGTGTCAGACACAGAGATATACAAAAAGCTCCAAGGTAATAAACAATGGGTGCATTTTAGTAGCTGACAAGAGGCCACTTGAATAAAGTATAGAAATTCTGAAAACAGCAGCAAGAGGTTATATTGGGGAGCTAGAAAGTGATAGCTTAGGTAATCTATGACCATTGAAAGTTGGTAAGCAATACAATGTTAGAGTTCTTTCTCATGAAGGACTAGGGAAACTACTTTCAAATAGTAGATCCTTGGAACATTTCTAATCATTGTCTATTAAATAGTTCTTTTGAAACCTGAATTGGAAAGTATTTGACAGTATTATTGTTTCTGTTAGAAAATTAATGCCATTGGCTGGAGGGGCTGTTAGTGTTAAGATTCTGTAGATAAGGGACATGGGAAGGGCTGCATATTTTCTCTAATTGTAAGAGGAAGGTGAAATCTTAAGATGCAAAGAGGGACAAGATCTAATCAAAAAGTTAAAAAGTTAGGGAACCTGCATGGGACTGAATTAGACCCTCTAAATGTAGGTGACAGTTATGTGACTTGATCTGTTTGTGGGGGAGTTGGAGCTCCAGGATCTATTCCAGGGGCATGAAATGCCTTTTTATAACCCATTCCCTATGGGGGGATTTCTTGCTTAGCCTTGATCCTGGGATCAGGGATTCTTGGTCCTGCCTCAACTTGGTATGCCAGACTTTGTTGACTTCTCAAGAAAGGCTTTCACCTCCTCTGAGAAGTGGATAGAGGTGGGAAGGGTGGAAGGCAGGCAGGGGTGAGAGGATGAACTAGGGTTGGTATATAAAAAGAAAAATAATTTTTTAAATAAGAAAGAAATTTGCAAAGAGAAAAAAAAGGTAGGGTCTTGGACAATGGCAATGATAATGGAGATTGTAAGAAGCAGATAGGTAAGATGGGAGGAGGGAGTGTAAGAAAGTGTCATTCCTGGGCCCCCTCCCTCAAAGGAGAGCATAATGGACAACTAAAATCATTCAAATTTATGGGGCAAAGTGTGATAGTCTGCAATATTTATACACTATGAAATTAAAAATGTAATTATGCTAACTAACAGATTCCCCACTTCATAGCCCCAGTTTCTGGAATGAGCAAGTGAGTGGACAGAAGCATTTAAGCAAGAAAGGGATACTCTTAGAGGAAAGATCAGTAATTCATTTCTGTAGATAGTGAATTTGAGATAGTTGTTCCTTATTAGATATGTGTATGTTAGCACCTAAGTAAATGAGTCTGAAAAGTCATATGCATGTATATATTTGTAAGAAATGAAAAAATTCACCTTGTAACTATCACTCTAGTATTTCTCATTTTTCTAAAAATGTGATGAACATTATTCTATGTTTTAAATATAGATTTATTTGATTGCCCTTTTAAGTTATCATATTTGTATAGTTATACTCCTTTTTAAGAATTATTTTTATTTCTTTTGATTATGTGTTGCTGTTGGTGCCTGTACATATGTCTGTGCACATCTGAGTGCAGGTCCTCTGGGAGAACAGCAAGTGCTTTTAATCACCATCTCATCTCTCCAATCCTTCCACTCTCAGTTTCGTCAACAGTTTCAGTATCTGGCCATTGGTAGGGTATGTCATCAAACTTTCACACATATGCATAATGTCTGCAGCACAGGGTAGAAACTGTGCTGAGAGAGTTTGTATAAGTAACTTCAATTACAGTGTCAGTTTCTCTAATAATGAACTCCGCCCACATCATTTTTTTTTTTTAAACAGTCTCACTATGTACCTTTGGCTGTCTTGGAACTCATTATGTAGACCAGGCTGGCCTAGAACTCACAGAAATGCACGTGTCTCTGTCTACCTATTGCTGGGATTAGAGGTGTATGCTCCTACACTCCATCCACTTCTTAAAGATTCTGTGTGAAAGGGAGACATCCTCCCAGTGTTATTTTACGTCACTTTCCTTGATGGCATGATGTGGAATGCCTTCAAATGAGATAACTGCACCCATTCTCCTTTGTTTTGCTTTGAGATAAAATTAGACATAAAATTACTCTAAAAATATGTTTGCAAAAGAAAAATATCAGATACTTAACACAAAAAAAGTAAGAAATAAGAAGGAAAGAAGGTAATAGGAAATTGAAAAAATATAAATTGAGGCCTAATTACTGTGTATTTGTTTGTTATTGTATGACGTGAGCATCTCAGTGTGCTTGGAGGAAAGAGAGTGCAAAACTGTGAGATTTGCATTTGCACCAAAATTACACCTTAGTAATGTACGAGTGTCTATATTTTTTGTGTGTTTGTATGTACATATGTATATATGTATGGTGCATGTGTTCCCGTGTGTTTGCATGTTTTTATACGTGTGCCTGTGGGTACACATGCATGTACATGCACGTAGAGACTGGAAACTAACATAGGTGTCTTTCTGGATCACTTTCAACTTTACTTGTTGGAGCAAAGTCTTCCACTGAGCTCAAGTTTGCCAATTATGCCTGGATTTTATGTGGGTACTGGGAAGCTTAATTCTAGTGCCTATTCTTTTGTTCAAGTGCTTTATTCATTGATCTGTCTCCTCAGCCCTGAGTATGTATATTTATTAAGAAATTCTGAAAAACTCAAACTCAAGAAACTTTGCAGGTTATTCTAAAGAAAGCCCGACGAGATATTTTCCTCTTGGAGCATCTCGTCGATTTCACAAAACACGGTGTTTCGCAGATTGCTTCAGCATTAATAGCAAACTCAGTAAGAGGTTGCCCACAGCTGTGTGCATCCTGTTCTATTAATAAAGGAAACATAGAGTAAGAACACTGGGGATTAGACACAAGCAATTTTCTTAAATGCCATTTACTTGATCTTTATCTGTAAAGCCAACACAGATATACAAAGAGTTAAAACTACTCCTGCCTCTCATATTTCATGCAGTAAATCGTGATATTTCATTTCATTGAAAAATGGTGTTCAATGGCAATCAGTTTTTAAAAGTGTATTTGTTGAAGCTGTAGCTTCCAAGTATTAATCAAAGGGTTAGATTCTTAGAAAACATGCATGCACATGCGCGCATGCACGCGCGCGTGCACACACACACACACACACACACACACACACACTTGAATTGAAAAGCCATTTCACTTTTCTTTCACTAGACTCTGAGATCCCACCAGACACACCACACAAGAAGTCTGATATTGTGCTCTCAGGGTTCTTAGTTCACAATGGTTCAACCAAATTGGCATGTCCCCAAAGCACAGTGGCAAACCATGGGGACTATTTATGATCAAATCAGTTTTGTCATTCTGACAGTGGGAATGGTTAGCTAAACCCAGACCAGCTTTACAGATTCTTTGTTGTGTTTTACACTGAATGTCCTAAGTGCTGAGCCTATTATGAAAATTGAGTACTTTAAACTGCTTCTAAAGTTGGGAAATCTTGCTGTCATACACATGCATACTACTCTAAAAAGGACATATGCATTAAATGATGGAATTGTGAAATAATAGGAATAAGAATTGGATTAAAATTTATCAAAACTGGAAAGTACTGAGTTTCTTTCTAATGACAGCTTCAAAGAAAGGTTAACATTTCTGTAGTAACTAACTATTATGGCATTCTATGTGTATTTATACTATTGATGGACATGTTTTTTACTAGTATATATAATTTAGCTTATAATTGTCTAATTAGCTCATTCTAAGGGTGCTAGAGCCAGAGGTTTCCATGAGTTTTTTATTCTTTTTCTTTCTTTTTTCTTTTCTCTTTTCTTTTGTGTGTGTGTGGGGGGGGTTATTGAATGTGAAATGCCCTTCTTGTGCTGAAAACTTTCTCCACTGATTATGGCACTGTTTGAGAAGGTTATGGAACTCTAAGTAGGTAGATCCTTGCTCAAAGAATACTACTACTGGAGGTGATAGTTTATTTCTTGTCTGGCTCTACTTCCTGAAGGCTCTCTGCTCTTGACTGTGCTGCAGTCAGCTGTACCTTCCCTGATAGGACATGCTGTGTGTCTCCTCTGGAACTATAATTCGAAGAAACCCTTCTTCCCCTAAATTGTTTGGCCAGGGTATTTTATTACAGGAACAGAACAAACCTAATCCATTGTTTGTAAAAATAACACAGTTGCCACTGCAATATGACATGAAAGTAAATTTGACAGAAGTAGCTTTTAGATTTGGTTCCTAAGCCTCAGGAGTCTCACTATATAGCTTGTGTGTCCTGCTCTCCTGACTCCAGTGATCACATACAAAACACATCTTTGAATTTCATATCCTTGTTTATGGCCATATCACCCTGAACGTGCTTGATCTTATATGAATTTAATATCCTTTATCTCATGACATACATATTGTCCAACTCCCGATGGATACTCATTTTCATTTGGCTGAAGCATAAGTGTGGATTACTGTCTAAACAGGAGAAAATCAAGAACTTTTGAAAGCAACTTTTTTACTCATATGAAGAATACAAAAAAAAATGTAGTTTAGTTTATATATGAGAAGTAGTGGAGAAAAAAGAGTAAAGAGTTAATAGATACTGGTAAGCATTATACAAAGTGAAGGTTCAAATGATTAATGAAAAAAATGCATTGTCATTTATTATATGATGTAAATCCACTGCATTTTTTTACAGATAAATAAGAAATTATATCCTAATCTGTGCTGGCAAAGACCCAACCAATGTAAATACTACTCATCAGTTAGAAATTCTTAGCAAAATTTGAAAAGCCATTCATTCCCTTTCAGTATGAGAATATGCTCATCTTTTGGTGGTGATAGGTTGTGTTCAAGTATGTGTAATAGTATCTGCCAATGCAACACCATAGAAGTGTATTAGCAGTGGTCTGATGGGAGTGAGGTGGTAAGCTCCACAAGAGCTCTTACAAGAAATGCATCTGCATGTCCACATGTAAGAATCAGATTTCTGCTGACCTGTCCTCCAGTTAATGACAAATACATGAAATTGGATGTACGCTCATCACTGTTTCTTACTGTAGAAATTCTCTACTGTATTATCTCAGAGTCACTGCATGAAAGTGAACTCCAGTACTACTTTAATGTGGAAACAACCTATCATTTAGAATTTATGTAAGAACTTTTTAAGACTATTAAAATATTTTGGAGTTTGAACATCATCCTTTAAGTTGTATATGAAAGTATCTTCTCTCTCATGCTTACTAGAATTCTTTTTATGATCAAAGCATTACAAGTGTGGCCTGTCCATAATGCCTCTTCTCAGTGTACTGTCAGCTGCATTGTCGTAACAACCACATGAGTCTAATAATTTGCATTTCTTTTTATGATAATATTTTATTTAAATTTGAAACAAGCTTGTTTTACATGTCAGTCCCTGTTCCCTCACCCTCCCCTCCTCCACCGTCTTCCCCAACCTCCATCCCATCCCCTTTCTGCTCTCCAGGGAGGATGAGGCCCTCCATGGGGGATCTTCAAAGTCTGTCATATCATTTGGAGCAGGGCCTAGGCCCTCCCTCATTTGTCTAGGCTGAGAGAGCATCCCTCTATGTGGAATGGGCTCCTAAAGTCCATTCATATACTAGGGATAAATCCTGATCCACTACCAGTATTTATCCTTCTAACTAACAACCACATTCAGGGTGGCCTGGGTTGGTCCTATGCTAGATTCTCAGCTATCAGACTGGGGTCGATGAACTCCACCTTGTTCAGGTCAGCTGTTTCTGTGGATTTCTCCAGCCTGTCTTGACCCCTTTGCTCATTACTCCTCCTTCTCTGCAACTGGATCCCAGGTGTAATAATTTGCATTTGTATAATTGTTGGAATACAAATCTATTGAGGAAGACATTAGTTCCTCAAGAACATATAACTGAATTTCAAAACATCTCATATTGGCAATAGGAGAAAAGAGAGTCCTAAGATCCAAGTAGTAAAGATTTTATGTAGTGGCCACATCACAAAATTATTAGTTTCTTCATGGATACACACATGAGAAGGTTTACTGATAGCAAACAACTAAAGTAGAAAAAGTTGTTTCTGCAAATTTTTTATTAAGTATGGAATTTTAAATACTGTTCTATTTAATTTTACTTTTCTCATCTTTTTATATCTTCTAGACAACCATCATGTATGGACTTCCATTTTTCCATTTTTTTTTCAGATAAAGAAATTGATGATTAAGAAAATAATAGGTTCTTTCCAAACTACTTCTGACGCCCAAATTCCCAAATATTGTGTATAAATGTTTGTTTTCATTTAATTGGACTTTGTTATATAAAATTAAATAAAAAATACTCTATATGCAAAAAAAAAAAAAAAAAGAAAAAAAGAAAATAATAGGTTCAAGACCACAGGTAACAAACACCATAGTAAAATTTAGACCTGATATTTGAATGTTGGGTTTTATCTTCATTACCACAGGGTAATGTCCAGATACCTGTTACAAGATTTCTCTCCCAGTTCTGCAGCCACCTTGCCCCAAATGAACATACAGATGCTATCTTAATTATGAAACTGTTGCACGGTGACTAGGGCTTCTTATTGGCTATCTCTGTGTTAATTATTAGGCCATTTCTACTAATCTAAGTATTTCCATGTGATCTTATCTTACCAGAGAAGGGTCTGGGCCTCTAAATACTTTGGCAGCTCACATGGTGACTGCTAGGTGTTTCTGTAGAGAGGATGGCAATTTCCTGTTTGTCCCTGCTTATATCCTGATTCTGTACAGCTACATCTCTTCCTGTCTGTCTGTACAGACCTCCAGACCTCTATGGTTAGCTAGTGGCAAGCTTCTACCCAGCTATATCACTTCCTCTCTGGCCAATTAGCCAATGTTTATTCATTAACCAATAAGAAAAACATATATACAGAAGAACATTTCCTATCAGATAACCATTTATCTATAGCATGAATCAAACATTCGGTTGTTAGGATGTTACTTTCAATATAAAACGGATAGGTTTCTTGGAGACAAGAGTCAGATGATTTTTAATTATATTTAAACAACACACATTAATTCAAGACAAGACACTTGGGGACATAGGAAGCAACATATTCTCTCTTTTCTGGTCATCCTGCATTAAGTTTTTTTTTAACCAAACAAAACTATCTATATTTCTAATTTGTTACTTCAAATGAACTATATTAAGCCTGTTACTGAAGTAAATAAATGGGCTCTGGACAGTTGGCAGAATTAGCTTAAAGGCTACAGGAGAGAAAAGATTAAATAAGAGAGGCTTCCTGTTTGTACTGCTGTGTGTTTATCTTATGTGGAATCCTGGATTCTTACTAGGTGCTTTAGCTGCATGCACTTCCTTCTATGGGCATATTCCTCTTCAGAATAGGATTGTTTTGCCACTTATATTTGTTTGCTGGGACTTCTTTGCTCACACAAAACAGAGGTTGTATTCCAACAGTATATTACTTTTGGTATAAGATTACTTTGAGGGCAGATGATTTTTATATAACTTGGTTGTATCACTGAGACAAAAGCTTTAACTAATACAGTTTAAAATGGAAGAAAAATGAACACTTAAAGGATTTCTCATCTTTTTCTACTAACATACTGTCCCAATTGGTGATGAGCATGATAGCCCTTTCTAAGGATCTCAGTCTGATACCAAATGATTAAAATTATTGAGTCCTGATGTAATACATGTGGTAGATCTTTATAAAGTGGAGTTTGAAAATCAAAGCCAATTTGGATGTGGTGGTGTACAAGTGTAATCTAGCAGAGGAGAGCAGGAACAGGAGGGTCTTGTGTTGAAGATGCCATCTCAGGCTACACAGTAAGATCCTTTCTAAAAGCAATAAATCAATGTGCAGGAGGTGCCTCTCTCCATTCGTGGTTCTGGCTGTGTTAGGTGACTGTGTGAACATGGGGGCTACACATTCCTTCAGTAGTGGTTAGGGACCCCTATTTATCAGGTTGTAAGTGAACATACAGTGTCAAGATCATATATACAACTCTGGATAGAAATATGTAAGGCAAACATCCATTATTCTATTCAGTAAACCCACAAAATGAATACTTGTGGGAAAAGAATACATGTAAGGGATATTTAGACTCAGTAGAAGCTTAAAGTCTCTCTTTCAGTAGTCAGTGTTAGGCACTCTGAGGTCCTTTGGTATCCTAAGTTTTATGAAGATGATAAGTAAAACTGATATTTGGTATTTGAAAAATAGTTACTAAAACAAATTATTTACAATCTGCAGAAACAAATGCAGAATCCCAATGGCAGATTGTCCAAATGGAACTTGATGGATGTTTAAATATGCCCTTATTGTGGTTGTGTTGAAAAAGTTTAATGAGTGTGTAGCTTTATATACTCTGATTATTTCTTCCCTTAAACTATGCAAGTAAAATGAAGGCGGATGAATAAATAAGCTTCCCTCCACACCCTTATCTAGAGAAATGAATTTCATGGGCAAGACATGCTGAGTTGTCTGACACTTCTGGCTTTTCAATGCCAAAATAAATCCTAAGTCATCAGATAGAACTTATGGCCAAGGCTTTTGCATGATCAATTTCTAAAAATGCAGCATTTAGTCTGGCTAATCTAACTCTGGGCCTATTCTCTGCATAACAAGCTGTCATCTCGGAAGAGAGCATACTGTAACAGATAATTCATGCTGTCAATTTGATGACTGACCTCATTATTTCTTCAGTACGTGTTTCTTTGTCTCTATCATCTACTCCTCCAGTCTCCAAATCAATCTCAAATGTCTTCACATTGTTAAGTGGGAATTGATTGGGTCCAAGATGATGCTGTCTCTTTACTCTAGAAAATTGGAAAGATTCCATTTTGGGCAGGGTGAAGAGTAGCAAGGATTACTGGAAGAAATGAAAAATTCAAAAGCATTAACTATTTCTGTGGTTCTAAATCTTTATCACTTCTCAGACCTGACACTAATTGTTTTGTAAAATGGGGACTGCAATAAATGATTATGTTCTTTGTAAGGTAACCTACATTTTAGAAATTTAGTAAAACATTATGGGAAATAGAAATTATAGGTATTTGGCATTCTGGAGCGGCATTCTAGAAAATTGGGTACTAATTAATAATCATGGGCAAAGTGAAGATGTCCAGGTACTGTTTTGTCGTTGTTGTTGCTATTTTGTTTTGTTCTTGTTTTAGTTTAGCCAGTGCAGCATTCTCTTAGATAGCTAATGCCACATGGTGCCTTCTAATGAGTCCTTATTTTTTACAAGCTGGACAAATGTTTTCATAGCAGCTTTGTTTTAGTAACTATATGGATATATCTGTTTGATATATGTGTATGTGTTACTTCAATATTTGAATTTAATATGAGATAAGGAAAGGGAAATGGAGCTATTTTACTTCAAAATTAAATGACAAAACTAATTATAGCATTTCTATTGACTATTTGAGAATACTGTATAATGTTTTGGACAAGACAAATGACTGCTGTTTACTGTACATTGCACAACAGCAAAAGCTCACAATTCACAAATGTCTAACATATTTACATAGCCATATTTATAAGGAAACTTTTGTTTAAACCATTTATATTTTATTTCATATATTGGTGCCAATTCTTTTTCTGAAAAATTCATTTTGCTTTTTGTAGTGTGTGTGTGTGTGTGTGTGTGTGCTAGCACATACATGCAAATGCCCCCAGGCACTTAGAAGACTGTAAATCTCAACCTTCCTAATGGTGTGTTCTTTTAATACAGTTCTTCATTTTGTGGTGATCACCAACCATAAAATTATTTTCATTGCTACTTCATAACTGTAATTTTGCTGCTATTATGAGTTTTTATGTAAATATCTATGCTTTCCTATGGTCTTAGGTGACCCTTGTGAGAAGGTCGTTCGACTCCCAGGTTGAGAACTACTGCCATAAGAGGACATTGGCTCCCTTGACTGTGGGCTCTGGAAACTGAGCCCGAGTCCTCTGCAAGAGCTGCATGTGCTCTTGACCTCTGAGCCTGTCTTCAGGCTCTGGTGCTTGTTTTTTATTCAACACTGGGACATTTGGTAAGATAGACCCAGGAACAATATTAATTTACTCTTATCTAGCAAATTATTTTTAGAGAACTATTTTGTTATTTACCCAACAAACAATAATGAACTTAATCTGAAGAAGAAATAAGTTCAAACAACAAAATAAAGCCATAGTAGAGGAACAATAACACTGATTTGCTGCACCATTATAAGTGAAGTATGGGCTCCACGTCCCACAGTTCTTTTCCTTAGTTGTATATTATGCTTTCATTCTACAGGCACTGGCTTTGAATGTAGAGCTTTGAAAAAAAACCATAGCTTTGAATTGCATAATGGGTATGTATATATGTACATGAAAGGAGTACAACATATTGAATTGTAAGTGAATGAAAATAGTAAAAATAGACAAAAAACAAATTTAATCCATATGTACAGTGTTTTAAAGTCAACATGTATATGAACTGGCTACGTAAACTCAATTTTACCACATACTATGTTTATATTTCCTATATTGCACAAATCAATTCTTTAAAAATTTGCACATCATTTACTACTCAATTGTGACTATTTAATACCTACAAGGTTCTTAGACGTCAGAGTGCCTAAAACATAGAGAGCAACAGTCCTCCACCCCTAATAACAACCCAGAAGGTTAAATTTAAAGTGTTGCCTGAGTTCTTTGTGGATAAATATCAAGTGAGTTGATCCCGAGGACTGGCTTCTCCCACATGCTTTCTCCAGAATTTTTTCTGTCACGTTGTGTG
Source organism: Phodopus roborovskii (assembly GCF_943737965.1). Taxonomy (NCBI): domain Eukaryota; kingdom Metazoa; phylum Chordata; class Mammalia; order Rodentia; family Cricetidae; genus Phodopus; species Phodopus roborovskii. The sequence goes on along the minus strand of NW_026126514.1, from coordinate 7,166,781 downwards.
CATGCCTGCAGGCACATGTGCGTTTGCATGCCTATGTTCATGTGCTTCTTACTAAGCAGGCCAGTAAATGGTTGGAGGAAAGATGCAGCCTTCCAAAGGTGCAACAGCTGGTCCAACTCTGGAAAGGCACGGAGAAGCCTTCTGACTGTTCTCACTAGGTGCAGGGGTGGCCAGAGAGTGACAGGAACAAATCTGGAGTTTGTTTTGCTCAGAGGTGTTTACCTGATCATTAGCTGTTTGGTGGCATAGAAAATGTTCAGCCCATCCATCTTCCTGCCTAGTGGCTTTTCTGTTTGCCCCGTGAATTATGTATTTTCACTAACTTAACACATAACCTTGGCCCAGGTGCTTTCAAACGCTTCACTAACATGAAAGGCATGTGCTGACTCTGTAACCATTTCTATTTCTGTCTGAGACAGGTTTTAAGTTAACAGATAAAACATTCTTGACATCTTTAATACCCTTTATAGGGTCTTTTATAATTAATAGTTGTCAGTCACCAGTTTTTCCATAAGCACTGAAATTTTAAAATAGAATCTGGTGGGTGGCTACAGGTTGTTATTGGAAAATAAAAACCACCTATTTACTTGTTTTACCATCAAATGCCTCATTCATTATTTTGCCATTTTGAAAATGTTGCTGTAATGCCACACAGAACATGTGGCACCAATGAGCTAATCATAGTCAAAGAAAACATATATTCTAAGCGAATTTGCAGCACGATTCCTGGAGGTCAGATTACTGAAGCTTAGTGCATAGTTCCTTTACATTGGCATTGGTTGGCATGCCACACAAAGCAAGAAAACTGATCACCTGGGTGTTTGACAGTCAAGAGATTTGTAGTATTTGGAGATGGCATTTTATTAATGAATAAAATAATCTGGATAGTGAATATCTGTTCAGGTTCTCTCTCTCTCTCTCTGTGTTGTGTGTGTTGTGTGGTGTGTGTGTGTGTGTGTGTGTGTGTGTGTGTGTGTGAGTGTGTGTGTGTGTGTGTGCTGGACCCTAAATGTGGATCTTCTGCAAAAGTACTATTTGATTTTAATGGATTACCCATCCTTGCTACCCCCAAGTGTTCATCTTACTGTGAACTTAGATGAGTGTTTAGTAGCTGCCCCTACACACTAACCCCTGAAAGCATGGAAGAAGAAGCAGTTGAAGACAAAAGCCCTAAAGCTGAGCTCTCTATTTTTTAACCCTCATCACTCCAACCTAAATTGAGTTTATCCTCTACGTTTTCCTTACTGTGTTTCTTGTTTGGTGTCTTCAGTACAGCTACATCTATCTGGTCATGAACAGGTCCTTTCATTTTTAATCCCTTATTATGCTTTGTGCTGGGACTGAAACATGATAAATATAAACAAATATTTGCTTAATAGAAAATAAAATTGATAATCTTTTGATTCACTTTCTGTTTTTACAACATCTGCTTCACAAAGAGCTACAAATTATTTATAGGAGAAAAAATTTACAAAATATGCATTTATGTGTTTTGTGTCAATTTCTATAAGAAGATTACATTTAGGCAGTAATTTGGGATAAAATGTTTCTTTTTTCTTGTATTTGAGTGTTGCATACATGTGTTTGTGTATGCATGTTTGCATTGTGCAAGCACACATGTGTGGGTGTGTATATGCCTGTGTAGTTTGGAAGTTGATACTTGGTGTCTTCCTGAATTTCCCTCTACTTTTATTTAGACAGTGTGTCTCACTGAACCCACTGTTCACCAATTCAGTTAGTCTACTGTGCCCTGAGTGCATCCTGAGTGCTGGGATTGAATGCCACTGCCATGCTTGCCCAACTTTTATGTGTATTCTGGGGATCTAAAGTAAAGTCCTCAAGCTTGAACAGCGAGTTATCCACTGAGCCATCTCCCAAGCCGTGAGCAAAAATTCCTTACACTTCACAGGAATGAGGAAATTTGTGGAGTTGAGATGGTTTCCATTTCCTTAAAAGAAAGCAAATGCATATTTTGATCTTACCTGACAATATGTCAGCTATCCCTCTACCCAGGGCAGCTCTTGGTGAGTGGACATGTCTTACTTCGATCTGCATCTCTAATGTCAATAATGGTGATCAGCACACACACACATGAATGTGAAATAGTTTAATGGAAAAAATAAAATGAAGGAAGGAAATGAAGCAAATGAAGAGAGAAGGAAGAAAAACAAGAACAGGGAAAGAAAATACATTCTAGAGAACTATCACAAAAAATGAAAGTATTCTAATGAAGGTATGTGTCACTTTAACCATAGGACAGACGGTTCTTCAGAGTCAGAGAGGTCAGTTGACCTAAGTCATGACATGGACTGTGACCCATTAAGAATGGGTCTCTAGGCACCAATTTCCTCATCTGTTCAATGGATTACTTATCCATTCACAGCTTATTGATCTTTTGTATGCCAGGCATTGTTCTATACAATTGGGATTAATCAGGGTATTGGGGAATAATTACAAAAATCTCCACTCTTAAAGGTCATCTGCGCTCTTTGTACATTCATCTCTCTCCCAAATCCAGCCCCTGGCAATCTTCCACCTTTTACTGTCTCTATAGATTGCCTTCTTGGAGTGCTACATAATCAAAATCATGCATTTATGTATCCTTTCTAGACTGTCTTCCACCACTTCAATAATATGGATTTAAGGCCTTCCCTTCCCTCTCCTCCCTTCCCCTCCCCTTCACTTCCCTCCACTTCCTTTCCCTCCTCTTAATTTCCTTTCCCTCCCCTTACCCCTTCCCTTCCTAATGAGTAACATTGAATAACAATGAATAATATTTCACTGCTTGAATGTATTCCAGCACTAGTTTGCAATAAATTACCAAATTGTTCCCCAATATAGTTACACTATTTTACATTCCTACCAACAAGGAATGAGAATTTTGCTTGCTTGCCTTTCTTGTCACTTTTTGGTATTATCAGTGCTATGGATTTGAGCCATTCTGTGTATAATAACTCTTGTTATTTTAGTCTGCTTTTTCTTCATGGCATGGAATGTAGAGCATCTTTTAATATGCTTATTCATTATCAGCATATCATCTCTGCTAACACATCTGTTAAGATCTTTGGTCCATTTTTATTTTTTCAAATTAATTTTTATTTAAATTAAAAACAATCTTATATTACATGCCAATCCTAGTTCCCTCTCCCTCCTGACCTCCCATTTCCCTACCAAGCCCCCATCCCACCTCCCACCCACTCCTCAGGGAGGTTAAGGCCTCCCATGGGGGATCACATCTAAGCATGAAGCATCTCCATGTACAGGATGCTGTCCTTTACCTTGCCTTGTGTTCTATCTCTTTGCTCTCTGGGCCACTCAGGAGTGACTCCTCCCTGCCCCAGAGCCTCTAGTTGTGCAAGGTGCAGGCTGCCCCCAGTGCCTGGCACTGAGCAGGAGCTGAATCCAGAATCTTTCTATTCTTCTGAATTACATCATCCTGTTTTCAATTTTTGTGCCCACAGTACTGGGGAGGGGCTCCTTCTTTCATCCTGAATGTGTTTATCATCAGGGTTCCCACAACATAATCCTTCACTGACTTAACTTTCCTTCTAGTTCTGAGAACAAATTGTCCTGCGGTTCAGGGCACTGCCTGCTTCCCTACTGCACTTTGGGCTGTCACTTCCAGCTTATTCCTTCCTGTTGCCCCAGTGAAGTCAGATGCAAATTGGTAGAGTAAGTGGAACTTTAGGGCTTCCATCTTTTTTTTTTTTTTTTTTTTTTTTTTTTTTTGTGGATTGATTGCTCTTCACTTTGACTAATTTCCCCTCATTTCATTTTTCTCCATCCATTCCTGTTCGAAGACAGATAGCAGAAACAGGTTTTGAGATCCTGTTATTGTTCTTTGGTAGGAGCAAAAACAAGAAGAAAATGTAAGCTGAGAAAGCTCTCTCTAGAGAGGAAAAAGCTCATGTTTCAAAATCAAATCATGGTCCTATTAATTCTCAACAGCCCGCTCCCCCACAGTGTCATGGGAGATGCAAATGTTCTTAAAGCTGGTGGAGAGAAAAAAAATTGTTAGATAGTAGATCATGGAACTATGAAGGTAAAGGCCTGAGGAAGGAAGGTATATTTGTGTCCTGGATGTCACTTAGCGACAGGGACAATAATGAGAAAAGAAGTAATAAGTGTTATAAGTTATCCCACATCTCTGTCTCTTTCATAGAGGGTATTAACCCTGACAATAATATAGACCTATGGGTTTGAGTCTGTTCAGTGTTGATTTTGGGCAGATGAAACCTATAGACTTACATGTGCTAGGCTGCTGTCTCCTGCTGAGCAGCATGCCCAGCCCTAGAAGTTACTTTAGTAGTTGCACATTCCTGTTAAGGGTGGCTAGTATCTGACAGTGAGTAAGGCTTAGCAGTTCCTAACCCTTATTTACTGTTGGTATGAAGATTTGTTTTTCTTCACTTGGAGTACTCTCAGGAAATGTGATTCTAAGGGGGAAAAAACTATTTTAGAGTGTTTGTAATATTAAATACTTATGATTCCTAATGTTACTGTTGAAAATTTCATTGTCACTAAAATTAATTTATTCTAATAGTAGCATATTAATAGTTATAGAATCCAGGGATAAAGCATTAACTTTGAGAAGTTTTATGAAGTCATCTTTTTTATTATACAATTAGAAATCATTAGTTTTCTTTACTATGCTTTTGAAAAGATAAACCATCAATTGTACATGTCTCAAACTCTTAGAAAAACTTGATTCTTACCTTCATCCAATTAGTTTATTAAAATACACTTTGCACATTGTAATTTCTTTTTATTAGCAGAGTTGACAATATAATGTAAATATTATATTCTTCCTACAAATGGGAAAGACATGACAGAAGGAAACAAATATAGTTTTGGTAATCTAGGACTCAAATCATACTGTTTTTAAAACAAAACCTAAAATAAACTACCTCTTGCTTGCTACCTCCTAGTTACCAAATTTTTTGTTTGTTTATTTGTTTGTTTTGAGACAGGGTTTCTTAGTGTAGCTTTGGAGCCTGTCCTGGAACTACTCTGTAGACCAGGCTGGCCTTGAATTCACAGAGATCTGCCTGCCTTTGCTTGGATTAAAGACATGTGCCACCAATTCATGGCCCAAAAGTTTGCCAAAACCCAGGATCGAACCAGGGAACTTTAAATCCTAGTTACCAAATGTTGTTCTCAATTACTTGCCTATGTGATGCCTAATTTGCAAAACAATCCTTGGCATACATGGCATTCTCTTTTTATGGATGGGAAGGTAGAGCTTTGATTCTATTTAGGCTTCTATTGCTATGATAAAATAGCATGACAAAAACAACGTGGGTGGAAAGGATTTACTCGGCTTACTCATTTACAGTCCATCATAAGTGAAGCCGACAGAAATTCAGGGTAGAAACCTGGAGGCAGGAACTGAAGTGGAGACCATAGAACACTGCTGCTTGCTAGCTTGTTCCTTGTGGCTTGTTTGATTTACTTTTTCTATAGCTCCCAGCAATATTATGTTATGGTAAAGAAAAATGAATCACTCTAGTCAAACTCACACAGGGAATGAGATGACTAGTCAAACTCAGATATCCGCCTAGATCTTATTTCCAAATGTGAAGGCCTGGGCTATACTTATACATTTATTAACAACTACATTTTTAAATTCAGGTTTTATTTTTTTAACTTCGCCCTTAATGTCTTGACAAATTCCAATGATAGAACTAAGAAGCAAATAGTTTCTTTTGTAGAAGGGTGAAAATGTACTCACTTCTCGAGAGAATACACAGAGAAGAAAATATGTGATAATTATATTAAAATTCATAGACTTGACTAACTCAGAGCACAGCGTCCAATTTACTGAGGCCCAGATAGGTTGCTAATGGCTACAAAACTTTGCATTGATATTCAAAATTGGAAAATACTGTCTTATCCCAAATAATTGTACTTCCAATTGCAAACAGAAGCAAATGCAAGTTTTTCTTCTTCACTTGTAAGCAGCCTCTGAGGCACTTTCAATCTCTTTTCTTCAAATCCAATGTATTGTTGAATTTCTCCTTGGTAAATGTATTTGGGGTAAAGTATGATAATCACCACTCTAATTCTCCCTGTATATTTTTATTCCCAGTGAGCTTGGTTTAAAGACTTACACTGTTTCTCAAACCTAGTATCTTATATGTTGCAAAGCATGAGCAAAGGGCTTCAAAATCGCACAAATAACCAGCTTCAGTCAATAAGAATAATTATAAAACTGTATGAGATGCTTAAAGGGATAAAGCACAGTGATTTATTCTTGTTTGCAGCCAGCCTTGATGCTCCAAGGGGGCATCAATGATGTCTTACGTGCTAATTTGGGGTCCTCCAAGTAGACACCAAACTGACATCAGACATGCAAGTGGATGAAACCAAAGCCAACCTCATAGGAGGTTACGTCTATGTTCAGTTGTACAGTTTAAGTGTGTGCATTATAAACCCTTTGTACCTCTCAAATTCATAGTGAATCCTAAATTTGCATATAGTATTAGGCAGTGTGGTCTTGAAAAGTAGTTCTACATACTGCATTATTATTTTTTTTTTCTGTAAACTAGCTTCTTCCAGTTTTCTTTAATTTTTCTTTATCAACATTTCTTTCTGTAACAGAGTGCTTAATTTGATCTTAAGATCAAACTAGGTAATGGAAAAATGTGACATTTTGTAACATTTATAGTAAATGTAAGTTATATAAATGATAAACAAATGGGTGAATGGATTAGCCAATGAGCAAAGCATTCTGTTTTACTTCAAACTAATAATAGGACATAATAAAAAATAACTGTAAATTTTCTACTTATGTATATCTTGCATTTATCTCTTTTCATTCAAATAGAGGAGTTTGTTAAGAAGTCTGTAACTAAGTACTCCACTTATCGCATAAATCAGTATATTGGGCTGGGACCAATTAGTGGTCTTTTTCTTTTATAAGGTGTGTGTGTGTGTGTGTGTGTGTGTGTGTGTGTGTGTGTGTGGTGATATATTGTTTATGACTTACCAAAATGACTAGAGATCAAATTAACAAAGAAGCCATACTAGTTAGCAATAGAATCTAGGTGGTGGTGGCACACACCTTTAATTCCAGGACTCAAGATTAAGAGGTAGATGCTACACTGACTACACAAAGTTGATCCAGTCCTAAAACAACAACAACAACAACCCCCCCCAAAAAAAAACCAGCTTACACAAAAGAAAGTGAAATAATCAGCACCTGGGATCACATGCCTTTAATCCCAGCACTAGGGAAATGGAGCAGGAGTGATATGGCTGGTCAGAGAAAGGAATAAAAGGCAGAAGGAGACAGGAGACAGGAACTGAGATTCTTGGAGACAGGATTGCCATTTCACCTGGGCTGAATAGAGGCTAGATCTACTGGCCTGACTACTTTACTTCTCTGATCTTCAGCTTGAAGCTTAAACCCAATGTCAGTCTCTGGTTCTTTTATTTATTTATTTATTTATTTATTTATTTATTTATTTATTTATTTATTTATTTTAGTGTGTGTGTGTGTGTGTGTGTGTGTGTGTGTGTGTGTGTGTGTGTGCGTTTTGGAAGTGAAGTGACCCATTGTGGGTTCAGGGAGCCCAACTCTGGTCCTTCGCAAGAGTAGTGAGTGCTCTTAACCACTGCAGCACCTCTGTAGCCCCCAGTTGGTGTTCTTTAAAAGACTTCCAGGTAATTCCAATGTGTAGGGTTATAATTTTTTGTTTGTTTTTGAGACAGTATTTCTCTGTATTGTTTTGGAGCCTGTCTTGGAACTCGCTCTGTAGACCAGGCTGACCTCGAACTCACAGGGATTTTGCCTGCCTCTGCCTACTGAGTGCTGGGTTATAATTTTTATATCACTTAATCATGTGACTTATATGTTTAACTGGGGCCATTACAAGTGAATAGCTCCCAACTAATGAGGGATTTCCACTGTTGATGCTCTTGGTGTTCACTTACTTTAATATGTAAAATTTTAATAGAATAGAATGATGAAAGCTAATAATTTTCTTTATCACAGACATCTCACTATGACCTTTAGTTAGTCTTTTAAAGGCATTAGCAATTTGTATTTTAGAATAAAAGTTACTTACTCATATTATCACTGTAAAAGACAAAGTTATAGATATTCAAAAAAGCAGTGACATTATAGGTACAAGAAATACAAATAACTAACAAACCAAGCTGATATTAAAATTGTACATGTGAAAAAATAATTAGAAGAGTTAAGATAAATATGCATGGAGAACCCATAATTATGACAGAGAAATAAATCATGAGTTACTTTCTCTAGTGTTAAATTTTTATAGTCCTAAGATTTTCCAGTTATTACATCAAATTGGATAAAACAACTCTGCTTTAACACACTTGGTGAGTATAACAGAGCATCATAAAAAATAATCCCCAAAGAAGACTCAAGCCAGACACAAAAGGGTAGCATTTCAGACACACTTCAGGAGCCACTTGACCTGGTTTTGGGAAAACGGAAAGAGACCTTCATTCATTTGCTTATTTAACTATTTCTAAAGACATAATTAGTTCTATTAAATTATTGCTGCAGAGGAAGGATAGAAACATGAGAACTAGAGAAAAGAGGGGGCTATAAAGGCAATGGTAACTCATCTTGAAAATTTCAAGAGCTAAGTAATGTTGAATGCAAAGGCCATGCTTGCTTGCTTTTGTTTACTGCTGGGGACTGAACAAGAGGTTTATGGGGCTGAAGTTCCAAAGGTGGTATTGGATCAATGGGCTGGACTTTCACTAGATCCCAGGACTTGGGGTGAGTTAAGGGCAGATGTACACTGATGAGTGACTGTTTTCTGTACTTGCTGTCAGTCAACTTGTGTTCACCTAATAACTCAGACTCCCACCATGCCTACTATATAATATATTTTGTGATAAAGCTGCCCAGAAAGAACAAAGAAGCATCCATCTACATACAATGTTGAAACTCATCCTTAACATTTTTCCCAATGACAATGAATCAAAGTCCATTTAGTGATCATTTTATTGAAGTCCTATGTAAGAGCCAGTGAAAAGGAAGTGGTTGGTTATGTGTTCTCTTTATTCTAACAAGGAAATCACTTTCTCTCTCTTTCTCTGCCTTTTGTTCTGCCCTTCTCTCCTTACTGGGAACAAACAGAACAGACTCTGTTCTTCATCTGTGACTATTTTCAAGCTACAGCATTTTATCTTCAAGCCCTCTTTCCAAACTGTGAAACAGATAACACAGCTCCCTCGGGGAAAGACATAGCTACCATAACAACAGCTAACCACTTAGGTTTTTATTAATTTATTAATGAGTCATTAATGGTACAAGTCAGATAGGAGAGAAAGCACCTTCTTCATAGAGCATCCATTGTCCCTGAACTTAAGGATATTATGAATGGCTCACTCATAACTGTGTAGTGAAATAAACGTGTTCTTCCTTTCATGAACACAGAGATTCTCATCTCCTTCCAGTAAGGAGAAAGCTCTCCTTGTAGACTTAATTTGTTCTTGCAGTGCTCTTATATATATAGTAAATGTAGGTAAAGGATTGTCAGCCACATTTAGGGGAATAAATGAAAGTGCTTTTTCCCCTCCTTATAAATTTGCCATGAAGTAAAGTTTTCTGGGGCTTTTACACACAGAGGGCTATATTTGTTCCATATTAGCCATTATTTATGATGAAAATAATAATAAAACGTATTGTTTGGAAATGAACATAGCAGTCCCTCATACCCAATTTGTCTGTTTTGCTTTGGTACAACCTCAATCAAAATGGATTTAATCAGGAGTGACCTCATAGGGTCACTAACTCTAAAATTAATTCTGGTTTTTTAATGATATATGTCTCTAATTTATACCTTAAAAGTGTGGACCACCTGTGTTGTTGACTGGTTGTGATCATCTTGAGACCTCAGGGATTTCTATCAAGAGAAAACCCAGACATGCAGGATACTTGTTTCTTTAAAGTGATGCTATAAAATTATTTTCTCAATTAAATCTAAGTGATTCACTTTTTATTTTTAAAGCCATAAAACTTGTGGCTTTGAGATGATTGAATATATGTTTGTGATTTGTTTTCACTAGCCTCTTTCCTTATTACCCTTCTCCAGTGACACCATTCATGTAGCGTAACCACAAGTCTTAAAGTGCATTTTATACACAGGGCTACATTTGGCATTGAGCTATAGCTTGCAGTATTACAATTTAATAGAAAATAGCAGTATTAATTAGGTATGTTCTGGTGAACTGGAAGTACATGTTTATGATTATTGTCTAAAGCCAAACAGGAAAATGTAAAAGCAATAATAAATATGTTCTTTCTCATTCCACTGTACCAACTTAGGCAAAATTTTGACTGGAAAAGCATAAGTGAGTAATTAGATAATTGCTGCCTTGATTGAGCTTAATAGGAAACATTTCAATTAGGCTAAAACTACACAGAAAGGAAGTGGGTTTTTTACAAAGGGAAACATTCCTTGTCATGCAACTGTCAGCTTGTGCCCACACTAAGAGATGGGATTAAGAGGATCTGTGCAAAGGAAACAAAAAAGAAATGATTGCTGTAATTAGACCTATACTTAAACATTGTGTCTTCTGATAGAATTTCTTGATGATTCTAATGTTGATAACATAGCCCCTATCAATGCCTGAAACAAATTACTGCCTTAAATCTACCACAATGCAAGTTCCTGGGGAAAGAAAGTTGTATTTTCCCATAGTGCAAAAACTAACATTCTAGAGTTGCAGCCTTCTCCAAGCCACCTGCATGCTAACGAATAATCAGAAAATCCATTTGGGGCCAGTTTGCATGGTTAATAGGTTCTGTCTAGCATACCTGGAGTGTGTATCTGTTTGATGACTCAGGACCTGAGCCAGATGTTAAAAGGCTCCTGTCTTGAGTGGGTATCCTAGGAACAGTGCTACTCTCAATATCCTGGGGAGCCTAGGGGTTGAGGTATTAGTATAAACTCTCTGCAGGGGTTTTATACATTTATACTTTTAACGAGTACATAGCTCCACCCATAGACTTTGCATTCTTGGATTTGATCTAGTTACTGATGCCACCTCATGCCCCCCCCCCTCCAGCAATGTTGCACAAACTCTGGAACATAGAGACAGTAAACCCTTAATGTTGTTTTGGTCTTTCTTCCTAAACCAGAGATAGAGAAGTCACTGATTGTAACCACTGTCACCCTTTAGGAAGTGAAGATGTTAAAAACTCATAACTTGCCTATTATATGTAGTAGGTAATAGCATTGACTTTGAAAGCAAGTAAGGTTGGTTTAGAGTGTGGGCTCTGCTACTAGATGTATGATCTTGGAAAATGTACTTCAACTTTTCAAGCCTGTTTCTTATTCCCTAGATGTTTGGTGGGGAATTTACAAAGAAATGCTTTTAAGACTTTTGCACAGCTCAAAAGTTCTGAGTTGCTATTTTGACTATAGAGTGATGTTTCTTAAAAGAGAGCTCAGGGCTTTTGAAGTCAATGATACCAAGAGTTTGCATGTATATGTACTTCCCCTACTATGAGAAAGTTCACAGTCTTGAGAGCTATGTACTACCATCATTTCTTTGCAATGTAACCTCCCACCACAGTCCACAGTTCTGTACAAAAAGCAGTCCTCGTTGGCTTCTACCCAGGTAAAGCCATTGTGTGTGTGTGTGTGTGTGTGTGTGTGTGTGTGTGTGTGTGTGTGATGCTATTTCAGTGTTAATGACTGAAAAATTCTCCATTTTGCTATTTACATTATTAAGACTGTAACATAAAACAGGCTTCAGACATATTTTACTTTTACAAGGGACCATCTGAAGGGACAACTGTGAAATGTTCAATAGAATGCCATGCACTGATGTGTTTTCCAGAACATGGGAGCAAGAGCTTCAAGTCCGCTGGACATAAAATTAAAGAGCCTGGGACAGGGCTCATGTCATATTCTCAAAATGGGATTAGTAATTTGTAGTTTGTGTAGTAGCCATGGCAGCGCAAGTTTCTTTTAGATATAATTTATAAGCACTTCATTTTCTCTTATGGAATTATTAATTTTTTGCCTGTCTTTAAAAGCAGCAACGGTAGGTTGAACTGAAAAGGATTTCAGATTCTCATTTGGGGTCTGCATCTGAATTAGTTTTTCCTTTACTGGGAAGATGGATAATTAAGGTATACTTGGAGGAAGACCTGGAGAAATGCTGTTGGGGGTGGAGAAGGCTGGAGCTTGATGGTTCGTGGGTTCGAAGCTGCAGCTAAAAATTGTCAGTCATTGTCCTTGTATGTGGCTAGATTGTGATGAGACTTTCTTTACAGATTTCCTTGGAATCTCTAGTGGCAAACACCAATCTCATGATAAGACTTAGGCATTGGGTGCTCCCCAAAGGACAGAAAAATGTCTGTTTTTTCTAGTGCACTTTTTCTTATGTGCCTCAGCATTTGGTATAACATCTGTTCCCTAGACACTCCTCTGCTATCTCTACTGTATGACAGCAACTTGACATGCTGCCAGAGATCAGTGTCTGCAGGAGGTTTAAGATAAACATCAATGGTGATATTTTTCCCAGGGTCACTGTCTCATTTGCTCTCCACTCCTGCCCTTTTAAAGAAAAGTTACATGCTCATAACCTAACTTGTCCCAATAGAGAATCAATTACAAAAAGTTGGCCATAAATCCAACCCAAGAAAAACAAAGAAGGAACTGTAGTATTAGATACCAAGGGTCTCTAGGATCAGTATTAATGTTCAGAACATATCAGTTGTGATCCAGGGGTCTTTAAGTGATATTTTAGGACTTGCTGTTTTTTTAGTGTGGCCCCCAAATGAATAAAAGTAAATTAGGTATCTTTATATCATTAGTTTTTCCTCCTGGCTTCTTATTACTGTTTGCAATTACGAATCCATAAATAACATTATTTTAAAAGTTCAGTAATAAGCTGTATTTAATCAAACTTCTATGCTAAACTCATTGTTTGGTTAAGTTCTTTTCCTACGCAAGCTCTTTAGCATCATCTGCCTCTCTTGTATACCTAAGTAATTGTAATACCTAGCACCCTGACTCCAGTGATGAGAACTCAGATACTAAGGTGAGAGAATCCTTGCAAGGTTGATAGTAATAATAAATCTATTCATTCTTTGGAGGTGAGCATTTGCAGACAGCTGCTCTCAGGGAACTTTTTGTTTTGAGCCATCTGTACCTTGACTTACTAACAGTTTAGTAAACCCGATGAGTGAGGCAGACAGTGCACCATAGAAGAAACGGGAGGCTTCCCAGAAGCACTTGCTTTCCTGTGAGAGAGCCAGTACCAAGTATTCTTCACCCTTCATTCAGTAAGAAATAAAATCCTGTTTTCTCATCCCACACAAAGATACAATATGAAATATGGTAATTTTAAATATATACAGAAAAGGGCTCCATCTTGAATGGCAGTAATTGCTTTAAATGTAACTTTTATTTTCTGAGACAATTTTTTCTTGCCTTCTAAGCTTTTAGAAGACATTCCGGCAATGTGCTACACAAATGTTCATCCTGTTATTACCAAACCATGTGATATTTAGCAAGTAATTGAAATTCTTTCCATTGAAAGTGGAATTTTGTTACTTGCAAATCTCTAAGGTCAGAATGTTTAATTAAAGATTTAGATGACCAATTCCAGCTCTTACATTACAAAAATCTATGAACCAAGTTATCCATTAAACCTCAACTTTGGCTGTGAATCAATATTGGCTGGGGAGCTTTAAAATTTTCAGATATTTGAGCCTATACAGCAGAGATTCTGATTCCGTGGGTCTGCATGGAACTGTTAGAAATTTTTAGACAGTAGATGTACAGCCGGGAATGAAGTCCTCAGCAATGTGGGGTTTACTTATTGCCAGAATTTACTGTGTTCCTGGATAGAGCAATCTAATCTAATTAACAGAAAAATAGTAAAATAGATCTAAGGAAACCTTCCCATTTGGGCTTCCATGCCCTACATACTCCTGCAAATCCTACCCTTGGCTAGTCTTTTGCTGGCCCTCTATGTTCGTGCTTCCAGATTGTAAACTTGCAAATATTCACTGTATCAACTCAATAGGTAGTCTATGTGTTGGAGCATTCTACCTCTTTTGTCTAATTTTTAAACTAGTCCTATGCATAGACATTTATGCTTTATAGAAAAGGTGTTGAAGAAGTGTCTGGCATCTTAAGTGAGTCTTTTTTTTGATAAGAGAAAGAATTGTACATGTCTATTGAATTTGCTATCATGCGAATATTACAGAATGTATGTACACAGCCCCATAGTGGACACAATGGGACAAAATATTATGTGACTCTTGACAGATAGGTGATCTGGTGTTCATCAGTACACACATATAAAGTGTATGACCATATTTTAAAAAAAATGTTCAAACCTGTATGAAAACTACAGTAGGGACTTGGAGAAATAAACTTTCTTACCCAACTAGATGTAGCATAAATTTACACTGCTTTTCTGCTGAGAAGTAATTTGGTGACATATATCTGAAATCTTAATTGCATTTACTTCCTTTACCCAAGTAAATCTGCTTCTAGAACTCTGTCCTCAGGAAACATTAAGTGGGCTAACAATGATAAAGAGAAATATGATTCAGATTATGATATGTCACAGGAAAAAAACAGAAACAACTTATTTAGTTAAGGTGAATAGTTCACTCCATGTAAGTACATCCATATGATCAAATATTATGTAGCATTAAAATAATGCCAATGAAGAGATTTTAATGGAGTGAAGAAATATTAATGATACATTGTGTGAAAAAGATACAAAACTATGTGGTATGATCTCAGCAATGAAAATAAAGGATGTAAGATAAAAAAGAATGTCTCAGCAGTAGTCATGTATAGTTCATAGTATTATTGTGTTTATTTTTTTCTTTTGTATGCTTAATTTTCCCCCAAATGATCATAAATTATTTTAACAAGTGGAAAACTTTTAAAGTCTTCTTACAAAAATTTTACTGGTTGATTAGATAGGAAGATTATACAATCACAAATAAGGACTCAGCTCTAAATAAATGGAAGCTAACCCATCAAAATTTAATTTACTTTGGCAAAAAACCATCTTGGTGTTTGGGATTTCTTTCCCCATGTGTCAAATTAGGGTACTAGGCCAAAGAAATGTTAATATCCCTTTAATCTTTATGATACAAAATGACCTAATCTTATCCCAACATTGTTAAATATAATCCTTACTTTCTGTTCAAAACAAAATCATAAGTGCTAGTTAATTTCTCCAGGCCCACAATTTTTTAATCTCCTCCTACTCTGAAACAGTAATCAGCATGTGGTAGAAATTCTTATGGTTTAAGGGCATTGGCAATTTGGTAAAATAAGGAAAGAAAAAAAAGTACAGAGAAGCAGAATGTTGAAACGTCAAAATTTGGTAGGTTAGTGACACCAGAGGATGAATGCTTAGTATCATTGAACATGAATAAATGGTTTTGTCATTTGAAGTTCTGGAAATCTAATGCACAGCCTCATGCACACTCGGCAGCACTCTGCACCAAGCTGGACACCTTACCTCTGGATCTGAATAAATGAGAAGCATAAGTAGCACAGAATTCCCGGGATTGCAAGGAGTCAGAGGAAGTCTTTCAGAGCAAAAAAAAAGAAACAATACCAGAGCATACAAGATAGGCAAAAACAAAGAACACCACACCCTAGAAATAATCTTTCCATAGAACCCCAAACTACTGACCTCAGCAGTTAAGTACTGAGATTAGAAGTTTTAGACTGAGGCTTGCTGTAACAGGAGCTTGCTAACCTAAGAACCTGGATTAACTAGGCTCCTCTGCGTGGACCTCATAAGGGATTGCATAGGTAGTGAACTGCGTTCTTAGCAGAAGGAAGTACAAATCCCTTCTATTGGAAAGCAACTTCACTGTAGGATTTCAGGATTCTCTCAGCTTAAGTCCAATTAAATATGAATTCATAAGGTTCAGCCTAGCAGCCAACCAGGTGTAAGTTCATTAGGGTCAGGGCACTGATTACATAAAGGAGAACTGAGCAAAGGTGTGGATGCATTCAGGATAATGGAATGAGACTTCCCTAGATGTAAATGGAAAGAAGCCAGTGCATTTGTAGGGAATTTCAGGTACTGTTGTGAACTTAAGGATGGATGGGTGGGCAGACAGGTGACAGACAAATGTAAGATACGTGTATATAGATGTGTATATAACTCCATGCAATGCATATATTTTGTGGTTCTGTCCATTGGGAGACCTCATTTGTAAAGTCTCATTTCCTGTATCTTGTTTTCTAAATTCTGTTTTCTACTAAAAGACTTGGAGCTCCCTGGAGAAATGTATGATTTCAGAGTTGAGGCAAGGACTGTGCTATATTAAATAGTAAGGGCATACTCAGAAAATAATGTGAACATGAGGAAGAGTTGTAATACCATTTGAAGAGGCTCTGGCAAATCTGGACCAATGTGAAGATTAAAAGTAATCATCATATAAAATAGAGGGTTCTTTCTTACAGTACAGTGCTATTAAATGTAGAGTGATACAATTTTTAAATTATGACAGCTATTATAACACAAGTTAGTTTAATGAGGAAATACCAGTATGATATTAACTGCTTGACATATGAGCCAAAAGGCATGGTGTAGTAGAATAGAACCTGATTCTAGTCATGAAATACTGTAGAAATACTGTAGAAACCGAAATTGTGACACAGTCTACATAATCTGACTTACAATCTTTAAAAATGGTGAGACTAAGAAAGGTCTGAGAAAGTATTTGAGTTTTATAGAGACCAAGAAAGCATCAGGACTAAATGGTCCTTGGTTGTGGATCTCTGTGTCTAGTTGCATCCATTACTAGTTGAAGGCTCTATGATGACAGTTGGAATATTAACCCATCTTATTACAGGATTAGGCTAGTTCAGGCATTCTCTCCACTATTTCTACGAGTCCGAGCTGGGGGTCATCCTTTGTGGAGTCTTGGAAATTACCCTAGCACCAGATTTCTCCCTAACCCCACAGTGCCTTCTCTGGTTATTTTTGTAATAGAGCCTGCTTTGTGTTTCTATTTAATAGTATACCAGTTTTAAAAATGTGCAGCTTCACCTACAATGTGCTTAGAATTGATAAAAGTGTTTTTAAAGCAGTTTTTCTCAACTTGACACAAACTTGATTCACCTGGAACGAGAGAATCTCATTCAAGAAACTGCCTCCATCACACTGTTGGGAAAGAATCCAAACCATGTTCCAGGATCTTATAGTTAACACTAGTATAAAGAACAATTAAATTCCTTTAAAAACCTGTATTGGTATCTAAGGATAGATATCCTTAATATTTGACCAAATATGAAAGTTTTGGAACATTACTCTACTGATATTTTGTGTTGGCAATTAGACATTCCTTTTGCTAATTTGGGGGGAAAATAAAAGAATATATTCTTAAAATATAGGCTTAGAAAATGAAAATAGTCCAACCAGGTACTCATCCTCTTCTAATAAGGGGCGTATTATTTTGTTTTATGTATTTGCTCAAGCTATTTTTAAAAAAGTAATCTACTTAAGATAGGACTCTTTCATGAGTAAGGAATTCTGTTATTAAAATATCCCTATGTTTATTTTAAACTTTGTTTCATGTGCACAGGCCTGATTAAAAAAAATAAGGCTACTATGTTGTTGCGATGGTAGATAATATTGAGTAATGTTGTGCTATTTTTGTGTATAGAGGCTCATTCCTTAAGGAGTGTTCAGAGCGAGACTGAATGACTTTATTTCTTCAATGACTCAGACTTTCTGTTATGTTGTATCTTGAAGCAACTTCCTCTTGGCATAAATTCTTTAAAAATAAATTTTAAAGGTTCTAAAACCAGTTGTGAAGTTCAGTTTGGTGCTGAAATTTTATTGTTATCTGCAATGAATAATACTCCATCATGTTTCCAACAACAGACATGTTTTGCAATGGCTTTCAGGATATTTGATTGTGTGGGATCACTGTCATCATAAAATCAGTGGGACAACCATTAGAAACAATGTTTATACATATTCCTGTAACAAACAATGAGCTGGGTGACTTTTCAAACAGTCAATTCAGGCAACCCATCTGTAAGCCTGTGGGAGAGTGAGTGGACCAAACAATCAGTTCACTAGCTATCCTTGTGTAGGTCATGCCTATGCTTTAGTGAATAACCATAAACAACCATTCTTCTCATATAGTCCCATCCCACAAACCACAAAACATGTCCTTGAGCTTAGGGCTTCCCCATGTCTGAGGATACATTCAAAGGATACCCTGTCTCAGTCCTCCAAGATTTTTATTGTCTTCCTATAGGAATTTTGTTTGTTTGTTTGTTTAATTGAGAATTAGCTTTTGGCAGCAGACTAGGGAGCAGGTTTTAACTTCAATTTTGAGTCTCTATGATTTCAGAGCTTGCTGCTACAACTCTGCAGATCCTTTGTCCTAAACAGAGTACTTCTTTCTTTCTCTCTGCAGAAAATAAGAAATAGATGAGAGTGCTGAATTTAATTTACACAAAAAACTAAAAACAGGGTCTGGAGGATGTGAATTATGTGATCTGCCATTTATTTAGCTAACTAAAAGTTGTTCAGACAATGTATGAAACGTTTAAAAAATATTGTCTCAGCTGGTTACTTAGGTTGTTTTATAGTCTTCTATATTAATGTACCATTGTTTTGGTGGACTTGTTTTCTAGTGCAATAGCATAAACTGGAAGGTGAAGACACTAGATTCTACTTTGAGTGCCTTGAAAGGACTAGGTACTCGACAAATAGTTGTATTTGGCAAACACCAGTGTAATGCTGTCTAACCTGTTAGAGGATATGTTAACTTAAGACTAAAATTAGCTGGCTGGTAGAAGTGACTATAACAAGTTAACCAAACAATGATTGTAGTTATATGCCCAATTTACTGCCAGTGAATGGCTTAGGCAGCAGAATCTTCTGCCTATTCCCAAACACAATCTAGTTTGAAAGTAGCCAATTCTAGATAGGAAATGGTGTAAGGTGTGTAAAACTCCTGAATCAAGTACTTATAGAACATATAGAACATACTCCTAAATCAAGTACTTCCTGCACTTACCTGAGGTATGTACGTGTTATATTTTTCAGTTTTGTACTTTTAGATCTTATACTCTACTTTGAATAATAAGTGCCATCATAATATAGGAGTTAAATGGATATGTAAATCTTAACAATCAAAATTGCCATCTTAGAATTGTTGGAATAAATATTCTTTTAGAATTAGTTCGTGTCACAGAAGAAATCAAGTCATCAGTCATGTAATACTTTATAGTAATATTGTAATTTTTAACTAAGTGCTGTCAAACTTGATCATGTTATTGCCAACGGTTTCTTCCAAATGTCATTAAATATTTCAAAAATTCAAACACTCAAAGCAAAGCTTTTGTGTTCCATTGAGGAATGTGTGGTTGCAGGGGTATGAGGAAGAATGATGAAGAATGAATGGAGAAATATTTTATTTGGTAAAGTGCTTGCCTTGCAAGCATATGTAGATCTGAGTTCCATCCCCCTAGAACTCACGTAAGTAAAAAAAAAAAAAAAAAAAAAAAAAAAAAGTTAGGTGCACATGCTTGTAATCCCAGTATAGGGGAGGTGAAGTTGATGGGTCCCTGGGGCAGTATGACCAGCCTAGCCTGATAGGTGAGTTTCAGGCTGTGGAGAGACCCTATCTTAAAAGAGGTTGAGTGCCAAGAACAATATCCATGGTTTTCCTCTGGCTTCCACAAACAAGCTCACATATATACCCAGAAACACATATGTATGTGCACACACACACACACACACACAGAGTCACTGAAGCATGCACACACAGAAAACAGTACCTGGCAGGGAGTTGGGAAAGCCTCTGAGGTCATACCAAAAGGTGAAGTTTCAAATATGCCAAAGGAGAAGTTAACAAGAGTTTTTTCTTCAAAAGAAATCAGAGTAAGAGGCCGACTAGATGGCTCAGCAGCTCAAAGGCACTTGCATTCAAGCCTGGTGAAGTGAGTTCCAATCTAGAACCCATGATAAAGGAAAGGACCAATTCCCCATCATACAAACACTCAAAAATAATAAATAAATGTATAAATTTAACGACCCACAGTGTTACAGGAGAAAAATCTTTGTGTTTTAACTATTCAGTGATATATTAGTTCCTTCTATCTTTTCAGAGATGATGGGTGCTATAAATAATTGTGTTTTATACTATTTTATAGCTGATAAGATGTAAGAAAACAAATTTTCCTGTAAGAACCCATTTACATTAGAACTAAAAGTCTTTAGTTGTGACATTTTCCTCCTAATGCTTTCTTGCTGTAAAAAAGAAGGAGACATCACCAGTCCTTGTGCTTCCAAGGAGTTTGGAAAGCAACCTGGGCCTCCATTTTAGAGCTGGCCTATCCATTAACATTAGGGCTTTATGGTTCTGTGTTTTGTATTTTTGTAATAGCACGGGTGGTTTTTTTTTTTTTTTTTTTTTTTTTTTTTTTTTTTGCAAAATCCTCCTCATTATCCATTATCCATTTAGATTTGCTCCAACATTGGAGATTTTGCTACTTGCCACTGGGGTTAAGCAGAGTAAGAGACAAGCCTCCCTACAAGCCTGTCTTTTTTCAGAGGTGGAAGTGTTTTTTGCTTTTAAAGGACCCCACTTCTGCCCCTCTAGCACAACACCGAAAACTCCAACAAAAAGTAATGACCAAATCTACAATAAAATAGTAGGTCAGAAAAAATACATTAAAAGAGGATGATGCGTGTAACTAAATGAAATTATAAAAAGATATGAGTGCCTCAAAAGCTTGAAAACCAGTTCTTAAATAGATGAATGTAACATGCCGCAGAAGAAAC
This sequence comes from Phodopus roborovskii, assembly GCF_943737965.1. Taxonomy (NCBI): domain Eukaryota; kingdom Metazoa; phylum Chordata; class Mammalia; order Rodentia; family Cricetidae; genus Phodopus; species Phodopus roborovskii. The sequence continues at coordinate 7,145,985 of NW_026126514.1, read as the reverse complement.
ACAGGTCCTGTGTCTGGTATCTTGTCCCCTGTGTGCACATGAAGAGGGTATGTTTTTGACAGATTAGTATTGCTTGAGTAACGTTTATTCCAGAGTACCTGTGTTCTGGCTCAGAAGTTTTCCCCAATGTCAGCTGCTGGGAAAACGGGGTAGGGAAGCGTGTTTGTTGCTTGTAGAATATGCTTTGAACACAGTGGCTGCAGGTGTGGCCACCAAAGAAAGGGAAGTGCTCATGGGGTGCAAATCCTAAATGATACTTGTTTCTTCTGTGGCCTAGTTTCTGCCTTCCTGCCTGGTGCCTGGCAAGTGACTCAGCATTTCTAGAAGCCCTGTGTTGCATAGGTTTTGCCCTGGAGGTGAGGGCCTCTTGGAGCTAGGATAGTAGGAAGATAAGGCCAGATCCTCTCACCATGTCTCGGACTGGTATTGCACAGGCATTTTGCATTTGACTTTTCTTCCACATACAAGCTACAGCTTGTTCTTGAGAGACCACTAATCATTTCATTCCAGTGATGCCTGAAATATGGGCTAAACAATATCAAATGATATCATAGGCAACAACAAAGAGAAGCTCTGATCTTTTTGAAATATTTTAAATGGGTTAGCATTTGCCCACTGAAATTCCTCAGGTCCACTGGGAATGTTCTGACCACCACTTGTGTTATACTGATCTTGACTTTGCATGTCCTCATACAACTTGCACATGTGAAGGACTCCCACCCACCACTTGGTGGGACCTGCCCACAATCGTTGCACATTTCTTCTCTCCTATACTGCATGATTGGTGGTCTGCTGTACATTGTGCAGATGTTTCTCCTGGGCTATTTCATGATTATTTTTCAAGTGGCCTCTTAGTCAAGGGATGGCAGGTCAGCACATGGAAACATCTGCTCTTACCATTTTTCTAAGCAAACAGCAGATGGCATTGCTGTTGTCCTTTTGATCTGGAGCAAAAATTCCCAAGGCTGAGGTGTTGGTTTACATTGACTGCCTGGCAAGGAACTGCCTGAGAGTTTAGTTCGCCTGCCTCCCCTGACAGTAGCTCTGCTTACAGATGCTTGCTCTGCAACACACATTCTTAGTTTGTTTCTTCCTGTGACTCTATTTTTGTGGAATGTCATGAACTTTGATTCTTCCTTCTGTGACTGTTACTAATTCACTGCATTAACAACTGTTGTCCTCACCATGTCTCTTATTTGTGGATCTGGGGCTACCAATAGTACTACCAAGAAGGAGAGAGTAGCATGTATATCTAGGTAACCAGATGATTTATTTGGACACTAAATATCCATGTACCATGGATGACCTGGGAAATGATTTGAGCCATCAAGCTCCTTCTGATGCTCCTCAGCCAAAAAATGACCATCTTAATATTACATTTTATGTTGAACTTGTAAAACTTAGTGAATGTACATTTGTACTCCTTGAGCAATGTTCATCTGTATAAACAATGCAAATATGCATAAACACACAAAATCCTTTTTAATTGCTCTAGAGACTAGCCTGTTATTATTATCTATTGGTTTATGTTGAATTTCAATAGATTATTTTGTGATTGTAACTTTAATTATCTGTTGTGCATTCACATTCTCTATCACATTTCTTTTGTAGATATTTCGTCTTTGATATTATTAGCCAAACCTTTGCTGTTTCTTCTTCTGCCTCATCTTGTGTATCCTGCCAGGTATTCCAGGAACCTTCAGTTTTCCCATTTATGAAATGACAATGATTCAAATATTTCCCCTTTAGGATGAAATGAGATTGCGTGCCTAGCATATGCTTTAAAAAATGGCAGTTGTCATTTCATTATCACCATCGCCATCATTGAATTATTCTTGACCAAGGGGTCAGGACCTACCTTGATCAATTCTAAGCTAAAATGTTAGGCACTTGTATTGCGGTAAATAAGGATCAGGATAAACAAATAGGCCGAATAGATGTTTATTCAGGGAGAAATAACTTACAACCTAGACAGATGAACACCAGGAAATTCAACCCGATCCTCTCCTGTCCGAGTCACGCCAGAAAGAGAGAGCGCCTTCCTGGCCCCCTCCGACCTCCTTCCTCAGGTCACCTCCGCCCATCGCTCCACCCCCCCAATGGGCGTGGTCAGTGCTACAGAAGGACTACCTCACTACACACTTGTGTGATCTCTTCCTTCTAACAGTAGGTCCACAGTTTGTTGGATTTTATTACACTACTTTTGTTGTTTTCATTTGTTTGGGGTTTTGTTGTGCCTTTGGTTTTCTTTTCTTTTTTCTTTTATTTATTTATGTATTTACTTATTGTGTGTGTGTTGTAGTGAGATAGTTCTGTGGCACTGACCACGCCCATTGGTGTGTGTGTGTGTGTGTGTGTGTGTGTGTGTGTGTGTGTAAGAGAGAGAGACTCAGTATTTAGAACACACTGAATTCAAACTCATGACCTTCTGCTTTAGCCCAGTCTTTTGTGGAATTTTGTTTTATATATTCAATCTGTCTGTTTATAAATATACCAAGATATTGTCTTTGAGCTTATTTTTTTCATTCGACTTATAAAACAGATTTTCAGACTCACAAAACATCCTAGCTTCATACTTGTAACATTAAGCATTTATGTATTAAGAAATAATAATTATCAAAGATTTGTTTTTTATCAAAGAAATTATCAAAGAAAAACATGTAATTTTCTCATTTAACTTTCTTAGACACAGTAGAACATATTTCCCAACATATGTCCCAACCACTTAGTCCGGTCTCAGAGCTCTTGAACACTTGATCCCTACCTTCACAACTCCCATGTGCAGGGATCACCCCTGTGTGCCCCGAACCTAGCTAAATAAATGCTACTCCTTTAAGGTGAGGCCTCAAATCTGCAAGATTTGTCAAAACAAAGGTCTTTGTACATGCTGAGGAGTGGAGGGGATGTTCAGAGAAAGTGTGACTCAGAGTTCTGACAAGAAAAGGCAGCTATGGACTGTGTGTGGAAACAGTGCTGGAGCACGTCTGTTAGCATCCCAGTCATTTTAGGAGTTAGGATTACCAAGATCAGAAAACCTTAAATAGCAGTGATTCGTTTATGTAACGCTGGAAATCAGGTCTCATCCCATTCTTCTAAGGAACCCATCTCCTAAATCCCTTTATTTCCCTTCTAGTCACTTCCTTTGGAGTTTATAAAACTCTTACTACAATGTTTTTACTAATGTTTCTTCTATGAAAATCCAGAATGTATAGAGTTCTTCAAATAGTATTTTCTTTAAAAATTAATTTCAAAGTGTGTGTGTGTGTGTGTGTGTGTGTGTGTGTGTGTGTGCGCGCACATGCATGACACATGCATATGTGACACAGCACATGTGTGAAAGTCAGGGGACAACATATAGGAGTGAGGTTTCGTCTTCAAGCATGTAGGTTCTGGAGATGGAACTCAGGTTGCCATGGTTGTCAACAAATGCCTTTACCTGTAACATATTTGGCTGTATCCTTGTAAAATTTCACTTTGAAATTTTGACTTGTCTAACTTTTCCTTTTGCCCTTTTAGATTCCCAATCGTCTTTCCCTGTTTTCCTTCTTTTTTTTTTTCCCGTGAGCTCAAGCACATTTCTCTTTTCATTTTCTCTTCTTAAATATTTAAATTTTATTTTCTAATCAAATTAAAATTTATACTATAATTTATTTTCCTTTAAACTGAATTTTCCCAGTAAAACCTTTCCTGTATCTTACTTCAGTGTGTTCTGAATCAATAAATTGAAAATCGATTACTTTTCAGCTGTAGAAGATTGGCTTTTACCTTTCTTCTGAGCTAGATTTATCTTCCTCCCTCTCCCTGAGCACCTTTTCTCAAGTGTCTCTCAAGCACAATGAATTCATCCATTCCCTTCTCAACTTCATTGAACCACTTAGTCATCCTCTCCTGAAACTTGGGCATTTTCCTCACTGTATGCATCCTTTTGTTCTGTTTAGCTGGTCATCACATTCCATGAGTCAGCCTGTGCTGTGTTACACACACACACACGCGCACGCTCACACACACACACACACACACACACAGAGAGAGAGAGAGAGAGAGAGAGAGAGAGAGAGAGAGAGAGAGAGAGAGAGAGAGAGGTCTAGTTCAAGGCACTTCTCACCACTTTTCTCCCCACCAGAAAACGATAACTTGTCTCCCACCATGATCACATTCCCACCTCATGCACCGTCCTGGTCCCTATTTACTTTCAATCTATTTTACACATGGCTGCTGGATTTTTCTTCCTAAAATATAGCTTTAATAGCTTTTTTCTTTATGCTCCCAAACACTGATTGTTTCTTCATTGCCTGAAGAATGCATTTGACTCTTTAATGAATACAGGCTTCTATATTCCCGTCCCAGTAGACCTCCCATCCTCTTCTTGCATGCCAGCCCTGTAACTGTACCTTCTTCCTGGCTTTTCTGAATTTCTCTGATTTTTCCTGTGCTCCTCTGATCCCTTCCATGTTCCCTCACCCACCATGCTCTGACCTCTCTGACTCTCTCTCTCTCTCTCTCTCTCTCTCTCTCTCTCTCTCTCTCTCTCTCATTGACTATTTTGAGCCTGCTCAATTATATCTTTTCCATAAAGCTGTCTTTGATTATTCTACTTTGTCCCCATTCAAATGTGCTGTCCTCTTCTCTCATCTGTGAACAAATGCCTCACCTTGTAATTTGTTATATTCACTTTTTTTTTCTGGCTTGAATTCAATATCCATGATGATTAGGACCAGTATCTTAATTACTTTTATATTCTCTGTTTACTAGCATAATATTTATACATGCTTGCTGGTTGGTAAATATATGTGTGTTCTAATTATGTACACATAGTTAAAATTAATGTTCAACATCCACCGTATGTGTGTGTTTTTCTTTCTTTTTTGAGATGTGGTCTCACATGTAAGTCAGTCTGACTCTAAACTCCTTATTGTACTAAGTACACCTAACTTTGTTTCTTTTTTATAACATAATGATCATTAACAGTATTTCATTACTACTTTGTAGTTTGTAATAATATGATTCCCCTATCTTCAAGTAAGACTGATATTTTGAGAACACAGAAATTAAACGGTGGGAGCCTACTGTTGCCACTGCTATGCTAATTGGAAAATGCAGAAGGCACTCAAAAAGCTCATCAGTTTGTATCATCTCATGGGCTTCCTTTTACTTGAACTATAAAAATCTCAGTTGACTATACTGGCTCATGCCTGCAATCTTAGCACCAGGATGCCAAAGGAGGAAGACCAGCCTGTGTTATACAAAGAAATCCTATCTCAAAAAAACCAACCAAACAAACAAACTTGAAGAACTTCATATGCTTATGTATTTATCTCCTCTGCTGCTAAGTCTCAGAATACCTTTGAACAGGAGCCAGTTGAATATATGCAATGCATGGATATTTGAACATGTAAATGATATGCAAATACACAGTGTACTGGGAATTGAACCCATTACCTTTAAAATCTAGGCAGATATTCCACTTACTGGGCTATGTCCTCCACTCCAGAATTTCTTTTAGGATATCTTCAAAGAACTAAACAGTAATATTCCTAAAAATTGGTAACTTGTTACCTTTTCTTCTAAGTCAGCAGGATGATACCTAAGTGAAAGTACTGGTTGAGTTATACAAAACTGAAAATAGTTGATGACTGAAACAAACCCAGTCATACCATGTAGGCTTGGAATAAATACTGTCTTGAATCTTAGAAGTTGGTACTAAGCACTTCTGTTTTTCTTCTTTGCCCTAAACTGGCTTACTATTTTATTCTTTCTTTGACTCAACCTTTGAGACTAAAGTATTAATTAGTAATGTCATTCTTCAGTTGTTACTGGTAATTATTGACCTAGTTTCTTCTTGTTATTGTTGCATAATTAGCTCGTAATTAGTTGGTTTTATTATACTAGCAATTAAAACATAAAATTAATTAGAGGTTTCCTTTACTTTGAAGTTGATGTAAAGTTATACACATGCATAGCATAATCTCAGTTTGGTAACTATTTTGTTAATATACTAGAAAATTATGATTTGAAGCTCATCTATTCCTTCAGGATTTATAATTCCATAAACCAATGTTTCCTTTTCTTATTTTTGCTTGTTTTTGTGTTGACTGTGTCTTACTATATAATCTTGGCTGGCCTGAAATTCTCTAAGATCTGCCTCCCTCTGGTCTTCAAAGTGCTGGGATTAAAGGTATGTAACATCATTCCTTGTTCAAGCTGTTTCTTAAGCACCTATTCTGGACATGCTGTGTTAGACCTAAGGAGCCATACTTTAAGGCAAGAAGATATGAAAAGTACCCAGCCTATGATCTCTGTGATAAGCAGCAGTATGCTGATGATTATAATACCAGCACCAGCTATATTCTAAGAATTTCTCTTCACAATAAAATAACCATCGAGACATTTTTTTTATTTTAATTTTTTTCTTTCCTGGAAGTTTCATGGCTATGAAAGTGAGCTGAATCCAAGAAGATGAGTCCATTAAGTTAATACTTAATCTTGGCAGTTTTATAAGAGTTTATTCAATCTTTGATCAAGGCCAGTAGAGACAATAGACTCTGGAGTTTTTCCCCAAAGCCCTAACACATTACATGTAGGAAAGCATGAACCATCAGAATTCTCCTTCCCTCCTCTGCTTGGAACAGAAGAATCAAAGTATAAAAGTTTGGTTTTGCCCCAATACTCCTCTCAGAAGAAATAAAAACCACAGCATGAATTCTGACATGCCCATGTCAGGTAGACTGCAGTCTGTTGTTTCAGCCTCATGTCAGGAAGTTCTTTAGCCTACATAGGCTTAGGATAAGCCTAGTAAGTCTGCTCCGGCCCTAGAAAAGTACAAACCCACAGCTAACTAGCAGAGGGTCTGGAACATAAACTGTAGGCATTGGATGCAACATCTTTATTTACTTGAATAATTTGTGTTGTCTTGGCAAGTAAGCATTATATTTTCTAACTTAATTGGAATTGTCATGAAAAGTATTTAAAATGTCAAAACCCAAATCTTCAAAGGTTATTTCAAAGTTTCCACTTTGTTCATTTCTAACACCGGCCTTTGGTTTTCATGTCTCTAAAACTTGGTGGTTAAAAATAAATGAAAGTTTAGGTGACCTCTAAAGGCCTATGATCTTATTTTGACTTGTTAATTCTGCTTTATTGAGAAGACCTGGCTCCTTGACTGCATTATGTAGGAATTGGACTCCATTTCACTGTATGTTCTTTGATAGTGTACAGTAAAATACTAGACCTTAAAATACAAATCCCTTGCTGAGCCTCTTCTCCCTGGGAAAGAATACGTTTTATGGCCAGATGGAATGGCATCATGTCTCACTGTTGGGGTAGCTCAGAAAAGACAACATCATGGAACACTTTGCATTCTCATCGGGCAGGCTCCTTAGTTTAGTCAGGTGCTGTGACTTGGACCCAACACTGAGCTGCGGCTCAGGAGACAAAACAGTTGGAAAACTCGAAGAAAGGCTCTAAGGGTCAGTGAAATTTACTGTGGGCAGCTGTTGCTTCAAAGCCACTCTCTGTGCAGAAGCCTATTAAGAAGTAGTAGGTTACGTCCCCGCCGTTTCCCCCAGCGTGATGGATGATGCTCTGACAAGAGAAAAGACTTCCTGTTTCATGGAGGTGGCTTTTCTCTGTGCGCCTAACCTCTTTTCTCAGGCTCTCTCCATCCTTTTTCTAACCATTGAATTCACTGCTCCACTACATGTAATAATAACCTGGAATTGTCAGGAATGACTGACTGTGACTCACCAGTGAATACTTGTCAATCAACAGGACCTCCCACCCTCAGGATAGGGGCTTAGCTTTGCTCTCTGGCTGTGAAGGAAAAGAATCCCATTGCTTGCATGTGGACTAATGAGAGAAGTGGCTTTAGAATTTGCTCCACTTTCTTCTTTCGCCCCTCAGGAACATTTTGCTTTTGCTCACATTAAGAATAAGAACATTCCTTTCTAGCCTGCGGTCTGGTTTCTTTTCTTTCTTTCTTTTTTTCTTCCTTCCTTTCTTCCTTCCTTCCTTTCTTTCTTTCTTTGTTCCTTTCTTTCCCCCTTTCTTCCTTCCTTTTTTTCTTTTTCTTTTATCTTTTTGTCTTGCCATGCTTCTTTTGACTGCTGTGCTTTTCATTCTCTGACTAACCCTGTCCTACTTGGTTGGGGAATCACTCAATGGATGCTATTCGATTATCTATTATTGAGAATTGTTATTTGCCCACGAGTCCAAACACATACTCCAATACACCATGTCCTCCCTTCATGCCCTGGTTGCAGTCTCCACAAGGGAAGGGACAGTGGCTGTTGGTCATCATTTTTGATGTTTTTAGTACCCACCACTTAGTGCCTCTCTGTTGTGGCTAGTTACCATGACATGTAGTTGACACATCATTGGGAAAGTGGAAAGTTATTATTATATCTGTTTCATATGCACTCTGATGCAATAATAGCAGAAGGTGCCTTTTAAAAGTGAGGCAGATTTGTTTGCTTGGCAACAGATATCATGTGTCTAGCAGCCCTTCCCTAATGGGTGGGGAAAGGCTATGCACAATTTACAGATGCAAAAGAAACAAAACACCTCTGCATTTCTTACTGACCCTATTTAGCAATGGTTACCTAGTTGTATTAACAGCTTGTATTTAAACAGTCCCTTGCTACATTTAGAGACAACAATTACATAGATAAAAAACTCTACTGAGACTTATCACCTAAGAGAGACACTGCATAAAGACCAGAAAAGAAAGGATTCGTTTGAGGGAATATGGAAGATTGACAAATATGAAGACATGCCTGTCACTTTCCCACTCTGGAGGATAAGGTCTGTGGCATGAACTGTAATGCTTTGACTTTACTCTTCAGTCAATGGACAATTCAGAAGAAAAATCAAGTATCTTACAACATTTGGGATAGAGACAGATATATTCAGCTTGAGCTACCGAGTTAGTTATCCAGAGAAATAAAAATTCACAAGGAAATGTCTTTTTGCTGTCTAATTGAGGTTTTTCACTGACCATGGAATCCCTTGAGGGGAGTTACTTCTTGTTGTCTAGTTCAGAGATTTAAAAAAAAAATTATTGTAGAATTTCTACATGGGCTGTTCAAGAACATTGTCAAGAAAGGAGGTAGTCAATTGTAATGCTGACAGAGCCACCCCCCCCCAATCTATATCCAAGGTTCCATGCAAAACCATCTGCTTTTCAGAATTTCATCCAAAGAATCCTGCTGCTCTCGTGTGCTAATTTTAAACTGCCTAGTTTAAGATTTTTTTTTGCACAAGACAAATGACAATTATTAGTCAATTGTAATGCTGACAGAGCAGAAATTATCAAGTGGTGAGGTATAAGAATCATACACACACACACACACACACACAGAGAGAGAGAGAGAGAGAGATGGAGACAATTTCTGTGAGCCAATTAGTGATAGTATGACAAGATGATGACCTCCCGACCCTGATCCCTAGGTAAGAAATGCATTCATTCAGGAAATGCCAAATTCACTCCAGAACACATAGCTTTTGTTCATGGTATATGAGTTGAGTAGATTTAAAAAACAAAACAAAACAGAAAGCCTCAAACAAGTCATTTGAATAACTCAGTAGTGTAGTAATTATTTATCTCCATGTCTCTTGGAGTTCCTTTCTTTCTGTACTAGTGGGCTGTCTGTGAAGTAATAGACCACTGTATTGAAGGGCAAACCTGTCTGAGAGACACACACCTCTTCACACCTCTTTCTCTCTTTCTCTTTCTTTCTTCTTCCTTCCTTTCTTTTTCTTTCTTTGTTTCCTGCCTGACTGTCTTCTTTTTTTCTTTTTTTTTTCTTTTTTTTTTTTGTAGCGAATGCTTTCTTGAAATATTTCTTCTGGGGGTAGTAATTAAGTCAGAAAAACACCAGGGAAGAGAAGCCACCTTGAAAATGCTGTCTTTTGTTGTTCATGACCATAGCTATGAGCCCATGCAAATGGTGCTTGTGACTCTTAGCAAGCCGCCCCATACTTAAACCTTGTGTAGTTCTTATCCCAAACCCAAGGGCTATTCACAAATTATTATCTGATTGTTATGTATCTTTTACAGATTATGATTATTGTTTTTAATCTCAAAACCATAAATTAAACAGAATTCATTTGAATGAAAAGGAAGCTATTGAACCCAGAAAGAAAATATTTCTCTCTAAGAAATAATGACTATGACCAAGAATATTCTACTTTTATTTGTAATAGAAACAAATAGGAATACTACAGTTTTATTTCAACTTTTGGTGGATTCTTTAAAAAAATATTAGATCTGGAGAGATGGCTCAGTGGTTAAGAGTGAGTGTTGACTGCTGTTGCAGAGGGCCTAGATTCAATTCTCAGCACCCACATGGCAGTTGACAACCATCTGCAACTCTAGTTCCAGGGTATCACATACCCTCTTCTGGCTTCTGTGAGTACCACATCCATGTGGAGCACATAGATTCATGCAAGCAAGTGAAACACCAATATCCATAAAATAAAAATCAATTTTTATCTGAATAGTGGTGGTGCACATCCTTAATCTCAGCACTTGGGAGGCAAAGGCAGATAGATCTCTATCAAGACCAGTCTGTTCTACAGAATGAATTTCAGGACAGCCAAGGTTATACAAAGAAACCCTGTCTCAAACACACACACACACACACACACACACACACACACACACACACACTATCTAAACTGTTATTGTTTGTAATACTATTATTCAAGTATATTTATTAGGCATTTGGACCATATTCACTCCCCATTGTGTTCTTCTATCTCAGCTGTTACCATTCTACTCTCAAAATCCTTCTATGCTCACATAATGTATGCCTGCATGTGTATGTATGTATGTGTGTGCCTATGTACATGTAGATACATGTACAAGTACATACTTGCACTTTTATGTTGAAAACAAATGAACATCTTTAAGAATTGAAATTAGATGTTAGGAATTGTAAAATTCCTGTAAATCCCACTACTTCATGAGATTCTTATATTTTGTTAAAATTAAGATCTTATTTTTAAAATATAATTTATATGCTATTCTTTTTGCTTCCTTAATCACTATAGCAAAGAACTGGAATCAAGCTATATGCTTATAAGCAGATTAATGGATATTGAAGTGTGTGTGTGTGTGTGTGTGTAATACTCTTCAGCTCTAAAGAAGAATTAAATCACAACATAACATAAAACAGTGTCAGAAAAAGAAAAAGCTACATCTTCCCCATTGGAGGAACTTAGCCAATAATATATAGAATTATATAATTAGGGGATAAAGAATGGCTGATACAGGTAATGGATATGAGTTATGAAAGAAAATATGAATCTAATTACTTTTCTCATTTACACTCTGTCATAAAGTTTTCAGCTTTTAATGATAGGTAATTGCATGAAAATATATTTGACAGAGAAAGTGTAAAATTCAACACAAGACTCAAGCATTTCAGAATGCCTGTGCCACTGCTTAGAAAATTGTTGACATGAGACTTTGTGTCTGGTTAATTTTGGTGTGTGATTTCTATTACAGTGTTTTATAATAAAGTTAATTTAAAATGAAAACAATAAAATACAATTGGTAAGAGCAATGAATAAATTAATTTGGAGCCAGTAAGATGGTTCAGTGGGTAAAGGTGTTTGCTGTGAAACCTGACAACCTGAGTTCAATCCTCAGGACCACATGATAGAAGCAGAGAGCCAACTCCCCAGTGTCCTCTGATGCCACACACACACACCCTGTCACATGTGTGCCCACACAGGTACACACTGACACACTTAGTACATTTTAAAATGTAAAATTTTAAGGAATTTTAAACTATAAAAAGCAATTGATTGAATTAAGAGGAAACATTAAAAAAATACCAAAACTCTAAAATCAAATTAAGTGGGATGTGAAAGGTGTATGTGTGTTTATGTAACAGGTGTAGAATTGTAAACTGACTCTGACTTTATATAGCCATGGCACATGTAATATATAAGATACCCTTTGATTGAAACAGCTTATTTCATGGATCAATACAAAAGAAAAGAATAATTTTTAATTTCTCTTCAGTTTAATCCTCTCTGGTGATGCAAAAGAGGAAGCTAAACTAAGAGAAATGTGGAGGAAAATCAAGGTAGAATATCTAGCAGGCAGTAGGTCCATGTCCTTTGCAATTACCTTTCAGCTACCACAAACTTTCAAACCTTAACAAGGATTAGAAAATTGAAAGACAAAGTTGAAGCTGAAGTACAACCATTCTTTAAATAACTTAGGAAATCCTACTTGTATAAAAGTCCAAATGGAAAGAGAAAAATTGAATTGACAAAACAAGGAAGAAAGAAATGTATCCAAGAAAACCATTGCATTCCCCCATCACAAGCATGTAATTCTGATTTAATAAAGACAAATAGATATGTAATATTGGATAGTTAATAGTTTTGAAGAATGCAACTAAGTTATAGTTCTAAGAGCTCACACTAACTGAATTATGTGATTGTACACAGGTGCCAATTCTACCAGGATTTTATAGTCACTTTTGCTAATGCCTGAAAGCATCCTTTTTGAGGGTTGACAGTGCACATTAAGGTCACTTTGCCCTTTTTCTGTGCCTCTTGCAAGAGGGTTATTAGAGCTCAATTCACATTAGTGTGTTACTCCCAGAGTTATCCTTCAGACTTCCCATGGATATAGGCAACTTGTTCAAAGGCTGCAAATAGTTCTAATGTAGCTACAAAGCCTCTTCTGATTCCTGGGCTTGACTCTTTCACCCTTGAGATTAGCACTTGAAGAAGGCACTCCACGATGGCTGTCAGCAGAAAACAGTCATGTACACCACACTAAATTAAGCATTTGTGAACACCCATGAGGAATCTAACCTCTACAGTCCCTAATGAAAGGGTTTACTAAGCAAATTAACACAGCAACGGAGAAAAGTGCTTCACCAACTGTGTAGAATTATTGCCACGATTTTCATCTGCCTTGATTTGCACTCAATATTCTTATTATAAATAATCCATTACTTCACAAATTAAGATGAGTATATGTAGAAATATTTTATTGGAAGTTGATTTCAGTCCATGGTAATGACAAAGTTATAAAACTATATTCATTAAAACATGTTTACTCATTGACTTTTTAAAATGGGCTCAAACTAAGAAATCATATGTATGCATGTATGTGTGTATGTATGTACATATGTATGTACATACATATGTATGTATATTCAAAAGAACATTTAGAAGAGGAAAGCAACAAATAGCCCTTTCAAACACAGCAAATGTGCAGTTCTTTACAAAGGATTCCAAGGGGAGGTTGAGGAGGCGCTATAAGCAGCTACCTAGTAGATATTCTCACCATGGGTCTGCAGCTTGTGTCTACTTCACTGAGAAACTCCCGATCTGGGGGAGAATGCAGTGCTTTTCTTATCATTCCTTATAGGTCTACTGAGTACAAGGTTAAAAGTCACAGAAGCCACTTTCCAGAAGACAGGCATGTAACCCAGCTTTTGACTAGGAAGTTCACAGAACCAGGTAGAGTGGCCTCTCTGGTCATGATTGTGGTTCTCAGCTCTACGCATGGTTTTTGTATTTTTGCAATAAAAGAAGATAGAGCTATTATTGTCCCTACATGAATAATCTATTGTTTGAGAATTACACTGTCAGCCATAAATACCTTCCTTGATGACATGCTGCCCAGAGTCACTCTAACCTGGCAAAGAGAAGGCCATTTTATACCCTCTGTTCACGTGATCTAGGCAGCGAGTTTGCATGGCTTCAGGGAATAGAACAGGAAAGGGGGCATTTTAAAAATAGAATAAACTTAATGGCCTTTTCATTTACCATTTCTTTAACCTCTTTAATATACTATGGGGGGTTATGTACTAAGCATTTGTGGAAAAGAGGACTATTCTGTAACCAAAAGAGAGGAAAAAATATTTCTGGAACATTTTGACTTTCTTTCAATCTCTTTAATGACTTTTAAAAAAAGTCTTAATAAAATACAACCTCAAATGCTGCCTGCTCAGGTTTCACAATCACTTTGCTGCCAAAAATCTAAACATAGTTCTATTCATATTAATGGTTCTACCCAACTACTAAAATTTTTTTTGCTAATTAAAAACAATATGTCTATTACATCTGCCTCTAATTCTAGACTCATTAAAAGATCATTAGGGTGGTATTATAATTATGAATTATTAAAGGTAAATTTCATTGTGTTTGATATGTCTAACTTCACTGAAGAATCTATCATTCCCAGGAAGCAAGAAAGGCTAGTGAATTGTATAATTTTTTATGATCATACATCAAACTAACAGATAATGTCTATTGTACATTCTGCATAAAACACAGAATGGCCTTTTCTAGTTATTTCTAGATTCTTTACTGAGTTAAATGTGATGCATTTGCTTGTGTTTTTATGAGACTGTGTTGGAGAATAGCTTGAACTGTGCTAGTCTGAAACAAGGATGCTAACAATGATGAAGACTGTGTATGTGAGGGCCATGGTTTGGCAGACTAGAACAGAAATGAGTAGTAGGAGAGAGTGAGAGTGGTGGTCACCTTCGAAGCTGCTACAGTTGTCCCAGATAGCATCTGAGAAGAATTCAGGGGGACACATCTTATCTCTGCTACATGAGAGAGGGGATATGCCTCTCTATTTCTGGTGTGGTATTCTTGGGCAAAAGCTGTAAGGCATTGTCTCCTAACTGTGGAAGGACATACATTTGCTTTTTCTCCTCCAACAGTGACCATAAGTTTGAGTGCCAGCTAGAGCGTGGATGGTAGAAAGGGCAATATTCTCAGAGTTGTGGGATAAGACTTAAGCCAAGGACAGTATTAGAGCCAATATGAAGCCTGGATCAAAAGAGGTCATGCCCCTTTTAAAGAACTTCAAGGATTTTTTTACGAAGTATCAGAACAGTGCAGAAGTGTAGTCCTTGTGTATTGTTTATAGAAAGCTTCCAACAAAGCCTTGTAATGCTGTAATGCCTCTTCTTCTTTCAGTAGTGAGAGTATTACATGTGAGAATTTATCAGAATTCCACATGAGCAATTAGGTTGATGTGTTATACTTTGCATGAGCTTCCCTGTTCATGGTAATTGATGAAAGGCAAGGGTTGTAGATAATTAGCATGGCTCCATGCCTGGGGTGCCTGGAGACCAGCTTTATGCCTGTTTAGATAGGTGTTCTCTTGGATGGTTGTGCTTGTTTTGGCTATAACTATGTTTGGTACTGCTTGCTAAACAAGGCTATGTGCATAGCTGCAGCCCACAATTTTAAGTTTCTCATACTGTAAATTGAAGAGAAGAAATCAGGGAATAAAAGAGAGAACCTTCAGAGAGACTGACTCTGAGGATGGAAGGAAAGAAGGAATACGATCAAGGATGCAGCCTTGGAAGAATTGGAAGAGATGATGAGCTAAGAGACTGTAGTAAGAGACAGGGGATTTAGCTGGGTGTGGTGACTCAGACATGCAATCTCAGCTCTTGGAAGGCTGAGGGGGGAAGACCATCTGTTCAAGGTCAGCCTTGCCTAGAATAGCAAGTCCCAGGCTAACCTGGCCTACATGAGACTATGTCTCGAAATTTAAAAGAACAAAGAAAATTAATACTTAAAAGGCATTTGAGGTACACAATTAGGTTTAAAAGTTACTATAATTTGAAAACTATGAGTATATTTACTATTCTGTCCATATCTACCTATTCCCCTTTTTCTTTTTACCCCTACCACTAGCCTCAAATAGAGAAATATGGTTTTTAGTTTTATGAAAGCAGAATTTTCTCAATTCTGGTTATTCTCCCTATTATCTTAGAAATTTTTAATAAAGTTCTTAATCCTAAAACTATGGTTACATGTGGCTAATTGCTCAAAGTAATGAAATAAAAACATTACAACTAGATAGGAATAGTATTCCCATGACTAAAAATCAGAATGGCATAATTAGCTAGAAAGCTAAGCTATAGCTAAACCAAGAGTCATGTTTCCTAATAAATGATGGAGTTAAAATTTTCTCTTCTAAACCAAGAAAATAGAAAAGGTACATCCACAGACCTGTCCAACATCATCTTCATAGACTCCATACCCACCTCATTTCAGGTGTTCAGCAGGAACAGTGCACAATCACTATTAAACAGGTGAGAAGTCTAAGAGTCAGGTAATATAAGTGATCTTCTACATGGCATCTAATCAGCTAGTAGCAAGAGGACTCCAGCTCAATGGCCTTTCCTTCAGTGTACTGTTATTATTCATTTTAATGATCCAGAGGAAGACAGACATTCAGACTACTTCTGGGTTATATTACTCTTTATGTGTGTATGGTGTTTGTGAGTGTGTGCATGCGTGTGTGCATGTGTGTGTGCATGTACGTGCATATGCACATGTGGAGGTTGGAGACCAACCCTGGATGTTGATCTTCTGTTTCCACCTTGCTGTGATGTTTGCTGCTAGGTACATGAGGTTGGCTGACCCACCAGTTCCAAGCATTTGTCCTGTCTCTGCCACATAATCACCACCAAGTACTGGAATTCCAGATGTGTACAACCATGCCTGGCTTTACATGGGCCATGAAGAATCAAACTCTGGTCCTTACACTTGTGCGGCAAATTCTTAAGAGACATATAACAGTGATTTGTTAACCTCTGAATATTAAAATTCTGTAGAGTGCTTAACATTTACTAGGAGTTCCATGAATTGATTTTCCAACTTGACTTGAACTGACAAATTGCAGTCAGGTCATGTAATTGCTGGCTAAGGACAAGCCTCCATAAACTGATGACAGCAGTGATATGAAGTAATTATCTAGGTCACTGAGGACAGAAGATAAGTTGAATGAAAACTTTGGATAAAGCAATTATTTGTTGTGGGATATTTGTATACTGTGTGAAGACATATTTATGTGGCTGGAATAATAAAAAGCTGAATGACCAATATCTAGGCTGGAGGTATAGGTGGGACTTCTGGGCAAAGAGAGCTCTGGGAAGAAGAGAGGAGTTACCAGCTGGACACAAAGCAAGCAGGACATGAATGAGGAGAGGTAAAAACTACGAGTCAGGTGGTGGCATGTAGATTAATAGAAATTGATTAATTTAAAATACAAAAACAAGTTCAATGAAAACCCATGTTAAGGCTGAGCTTTTATAATTAATAACAGAATGTTAATAGTTATTGATTGGCCATGACTCAAAGTCAAGTTTCCAGCCAAGACCAGGCTCTTCCACCTCTGGCATCAGTAAGTTGAAATTGAGGAGCGCACATTTTGCCCTCCAGGTTATGCCTAGGGAATGCATCTACCTAGACCTCTGAATCTTTGGTAGCATCAACTTTGTCCAGAAGTGAACAGAAAGTGAGAGGAGGAAGGAGGTGAGGATATAATGATCATGGAAGAGCACTTTGTGTCCCTAAAGTAATGAGGTGACCCACAAAGTTTCTGTGGCAGCCATCTCAAAGAGAGGAGACAAAGTGCTCTGTGTGTGTGTGTGTGTGTGTGTGTGTGTGTGTGTGTATGTATGTATGTGTGTGTGTGTGTGTGTGTGTGTGTGTGTGTGTAGGGGGACAGCACTATTTTATTTCACATCTGGCCTTTCAGTGTGACGATATAGAAAACTAGTACAATCTAGATGAAAAAAAAATTAGGCTGAGTTTTATGTGTATGTGCACAAAAAGATGAGCTAGAGGTGGCTGAGAATTTTAGCTGTTCTATAATTTGCAAGTTAATTTGGCTAGAATCCTTTACACAAACTTGTAGATACGGGTTTAAATGGTTCCATGTATCTACAACATGAACAGAAGTCCTTTCATCTATGTGACGTAGACATGTGATATTCCATTTTAATAGGACAAGTGGATGAATTAATGAGGGAATGCTGGGAAGCTGAGAGTGGTTGATTAAATTAATAGAGGCCTGGTGCTGTTTGGTGACATAGTAAGGTACAGTGTACATTACCAACCTCATTAAGTTCCAAATAAAACTCTATACTTTACACCATTTCTACAAGAGGTTTTATTAGATTTCCTTAACTGGTGTCATATTTTTGGGCCAGGGCATTTTTAAACAGCTTCACATAAATAAAGTTCTATTTTGTCACCATGTCATAGTAAAATAAACTGCTTGTACTACGCATCTCTGCCAAAGCCAGAGCAGACGGGGAAAGGATATAAATGTGTCAGTATTCGGGGAGAGAAAACACATAAATGCACATGGCGACTCTCTTAACTCTGAGGCTCAGCGTGATGCTAATTCATTTGGGTGACATTTAGAAAGCAACCCCCAACATAAATAATGTACATATAGTGGGGGGTATCCCTGACAGACACCAAGCAGAAAAAAAATGGCCTGAAAGAATGCACATCAGATTTTACAGGTGCTCAGAACATTAATGTACAGTGATGGATGACCTTTGCGCTGAAGGTTGACATAATGTTGAATGGAATGTTTTGTTTATATCTGGTACCAAGTTTATTGACCAGCACCAAAGGCTAGGACCAAGCTGGGATTTGAACATTCTCCGCTTTCTTTTTTTTATTTTAGTGTAAACTCTTTTCTGTCTCCCACTCTCTTATATGCAAGAGTTCTTAAGCTGTTTCACAGATATCATCCCACAAGATGGATTACTGTCTTAAAGGGAAAAAAGTTAGAGCTAAGTATTCATTACCAGGGGTGCTACTTTTGATGGATAAATATGAAAAATTAAACTGAGAAGGGTTTTTAAAGCCACATTTATCATACATGTTTAATCTTGGTTTGTCATCTCTAATGCGTCTACAGTTAAGCTGTTGATGATTAATGGTGAGAATGCCTGTAGATAAAAATCACAAAATAAGAAATATAAGAGAACACTAAGTCAGCCATGCCATCTTAGCAGAGACTTGTCCCCATAGTGTCCTCCCCAGTGTGCATAGAAACAAAGTTACATTAAAAAATGAGGGAAACTTTTATTATTGACATTCCAGAGATAATTTCATTTTGTCATTAAGTGTAGAAAATTATCACGTATACAAAAGTAATCCCTTTGGAATTTTTTCAAGTAGTTAGTAGGGTAACATTTCTCTCATAACATAAGTTATCATATCTAGTTACTACAATTTCTTCAGTAATGATGGACACCATTGTAGTGATTGTATCTTTCAAGTTAATTTCTTTAATGGTTTTCTTTAACTGTTTTCAATTTCAAGTTTTTCTTTAACAGTTTTCGATTGTTTGATCATTTGTTTATATTGTCATTCGTTCATTTACCTGATAAGCATTTACTAAATATCTTTCTATACTTTGTCAAATTTCCAAAAGGATACAGAAATGTATCAAAGTACTTTCAGATGGCTTAAAAATAATAGGATCAATAAAGTAGGCACAAATGCCCTGAACACAAAGTAGAAGAATTTCCAAGTTCTTAAAAAGTGACAGCTTATATAGCAGGCAGGTACAGAGAAGTGATCTTTAGCTTTAATGAGGACCTCTGGTCCTATGTCCTAGAAGTGGTCTCTTCTGTGCTTGACTTAAAAGGAGACAGAGAATTCCAGGGACCAGAGGAAATGAAGTTGTGCAGATGCAAAGAAGATGACGGGCATGAAAGAAGAGCAGGGAATGACAAGTGACTCTAGAGACAAGGGAGGCATCAGTCAAGCTGAGTCACTGACATGTCATCTCATGTCACTTTTTCATGAGATCACTTAAGATCTGCTCTCTACTGACTTTTGAAGTATAAGGAAGGAACCATGAAATACTTAAATATACAAAAAGTGAGTGATATTTTAATGGCTTTAATTGAAATACAATTATATCACTTTCCCTCTTTGCTTTGTTCAGATCTTCCCAAATACCCTACCTCAAACTCCTCTCAAACTTGCCCACTCTCATTGATATTTTTCATGTATTTGTTATATAAATATATATGTATGTGCAAGCACAAATATATCTATATCTACATACACACATATATATATGCATACATATACATATACATATGCATATACATACACACACACACACACACACACACACACACACAGAAAACCTGCTGAGTCCATTTTGCTGCTTGTATATATATGGTTTAAGGCTAAGTCAAGTTTTTTAATACAGTTTTGTTTTAGTTTGATAGCTTCCAGTGATACACTCCCACTTTCTTTTTTCAACCAGTGCTAAACATAATACAGGTTGAACATTCCTTATCTGGAATATTTGGAACCCACACTGTTGCCTATTTCAGATTATTCTTAAACTTTGGAATATTTGCAAACATATGATAAGCTGGATTGTGAGGAGTCTTGAATCCAAACACAAATCTTACTTGTTTTGTCTGCATCTCATGCACATATCCTGTAGATTGTTTTGTATGGTATTTTTAGTGTGACTGCATTTTGAGTCTTACTCAACCTTACCATGCAGTAAGATACCATGTAGAATTTTTCACTTGTGGAATCATGTTGGTGTTCAAAAGTTATATATTTTATAACATTTTATATTGTGGATATTTCATGAGAAGTGATCAACCTGCACTTGAAACATATGCTCTTATGCTGAGAAGAAAATTATGCAAGGATTTGCAGCCAAAATTAGTTTCAGCAAGGATTTGCAGCCAAAATTAGTTTCAGCCAATAAACAATACTAAAATTTTAAGCCACTTGTTCATGTTCTAAAACAAATTGTTTAAAAGATTTTTTGTCTCTGTTATTTTTGACACATATTGAACACAAAATTTCACTATGCAGTAATTCACATTTTTCAGTGTGGAGCTAACCACTTATAAACACTCATATCCTGTTTTGTCCTCTGTTCACTTTCCCCTCTCTATTCTATTTCTTTTTCTGACTTTTAGACACTTTAAGATTATGACTCAAGTTTAATAACTTTTTTTTTGAGGTGGTATAGTTTTTATTAAATAAATATATTCACAAATACTGAAACGGCAGCAATCAAGTTTAATAACTTTTTATGCCAGTTTTGCTGCCAGAAATAATGTTGAAGAGTAGTTTGAATTCAATACATTATTTACCCCAGGTTGATATTTCCAAAATAGCCTCCACCAAATCCTGCCATGTTTATACAAAATTCAAAAGTTGATGATTAAGAAACAGTGCACTGTTGATTAGTGGTCACTTATAGAACATCTTGCTGTCATTAAATATTTTCTGACCTTCAGCCTTTAATAAACAAGGCAGCATTTAGATACAGGCACCTGATACCTCAAAAGTCTAGACAAGTGCAGGCCAAAGAAGAATAGCAAAATGATAACAATCAAATTCCACACCATCACTGAAGGAGGCAAAGAATACTGGGTAGCCAGAGCCTGATGACAGATGAGTACCAAGATCTCAATGTTCTGGAAATACCCAGGCACTGGAGAGATGTTTTGAGTGTCAAATTTTTCATACCTGAAATATGACAACATGGGGCATTCTGGCCTTAGGAGGAGTGGTCCTTTTCCTTAACACCATACTCTTTTGGATCGGATAAAAATAAAATTCTTGTACTTGCTGTTGTGGTGCACCTTTTGTCTTTGTTGTTGTTATTGTTCTTACCATTAACTATTGTGGTTTACAGTTTCCAATAGATGTCTCCCTGAACAACAGGGTTCTGCTAAACTGCAGTACACATTTGGGGGACTTCTTTGGTTGGCAATTTGCATTTACCTTTGTTTCTTCTGCTTTCTCTAGATGAATCATCTGCTGTTTATTTGTGCAAACTTCTTTGATAACAGGGTTATAAAAAAAATTAGAAAGAGCTCTACCTTTTGGAAAATTTATCCACTGTAACTATAGTCATAGAGATATCCAAATACAAGAGTAGTTTGAAACAACAAATAATAGATTATCCCTTCCTCTACCTACATGTACTATTTCCTGCTCCAGTGTCTTCACTGCTAAGAACTGAAAGGAAGAATATAGTTGTTGCTCTCTCTCTCTCTCTCTCTCTCTCTCTCTCTCTCTTGGGTATCTGTGGATACATGAGCTTGTGTGTGCATGTGGAGGCCAGTTGATAACTTTAGCAAATTCAGATGTCATTTTCAGTAATGCTAAGACCTCTTGTAGGACAGGGTCTCTTATCTGACTGAAGCTGATTGACTGGGCTTCAATTACTCCAGGCCAGTGAGCCCCTGGGATTAACTATGTCACCACTTTGCCTAAGAGATCTCTTGAACTTTATTCTTCCTAGTGATGTATTTCTTTACCAGTGTCTCCTCCTCTCTATTCTGGCAAGATATATGCAATTGTACAAATGGGCTTATTTTGTCTGTATAAATCCTAGCCTCCCTTCTCCTTTATTCCTAGCTTTATTTTTCTTTCTAGATAAACAGTCACACACAGTTGACATTGTTATTGTTTAGGTTTTATTTCTGTTATTTACATAAAAATCACAACTTAGCTGGGAAGTTTTGTTATCATTAAAATTTAAGTATAACTAGCCTATTTTCATACTCTATAATGAGTAACTTAATGTAGAATTTCAAAATATAACAAAGAATGGAGTTTTAAAACACTGCTGCTTCAAGTATTTGGGAGGCTAAAGCTTCAGGATTAACTAAACTACATAGCAAGATATTGTAACAAAGCAAAATAAATGAAATAAAATATATTCAAGGTTTAAAAAAAGGTCTACAGTTTGTTGCAAGAAAAAACATTTAATTGAGTTGTGGAGTTTAGGAACATTTTGTAGGTCAAATAATCACTTCCATCATTTTGAGGATGAAGAAACAAGCTTATAGCATGAATATGGTGTTTTAAATGTTATTACCTAGGTCTACACTAGATTAGCAAATAAGTTGTTTAAGTGTTTATATATTTAAATTGTTGTTAATGTTTTTTAAAATAATTCTTTGCCAAAAACATCTTTCTGTTGCACAAATATTTAAATAAAATGATTTTTCTGAGTGAACACATCTGTGGAAAGAAAAAGAAAGTAGGTGTGTTTTTGTTTTGTTTTTTACCTGCTTCAGTCACATGTCTAGTGCAATAGACAGATTTCTGTGTGCTGGTTCATAAAGGAAGCCTATGCAAACTCAAACCAGATGAAATCCAAGCACAGAGGGAGAAGGTATACATGAAATTCCACCACTAGCTGAATAGCTATTAGCAATTGAGAGCTGCTGGGAGATGGAGAGTTTGTTATCTTTAAGGATGTGGCGCCTGGTGGCTTGACCACACTCCACTTCATGTTCCCACACTCAAGAATATATGAACAATACAAATTGAACTCAATTTTTAATTAAAAAAAAAAAAGGACATGAAGTTGGGTATGTAGGGAAGGGGTGGATAGATTTAGGATGGATTGGGAGAGGTATGGGTGGGGTGAATATGATCAAAATGTGTTGTGTGTAATTCTGAGAGTTTATAAAAAATAGGGAAAAAAGATTTGGGTTTGAGACAAAGAATGTGAGCTGCATTCTTAAATAGTGTAACTGATCAGCAAGGTCTAAAGTCTGCAACTTACATAATTGTTCAATAGTCACATTCAATTTTAAGGGCTTACATTGTTTAAATCCCTTTCATAGAATTTTGAATGCTTATAATGATCTCTTGGTGTATGTAACTATTACATTTGGAGTTGTTGGTTTTATTATTGTTGTTTGGGGGTTTAGTAATGGCAGGAACAAGTCAAACTCTTGGTCTTCTTGAGTGAGTTTGAAGGACTGAGCGTTAGTGCATGGTATGTGTCCTAGTCACCAAGGGCATTTGTCAGGTATAAATTGAGAAGACTTTCTCAATAGGGTGTGGTCATTGTTGTTGGCTTCAGTTGCCTTCTTTTCCCATGGAGATTAATTGAGCAGAAGGAACTTACAATGTGGCTTCACTAACAGTACTTATAAAACGAAGGACATTTGGGCTTCTGGGGGACAGTTATAGGAGAGCATGGAAAGTGACTACTTGATTGAAGCAGCCCCATACTCCATGACATGAGTGAAGGGACTCAGACCTGGATTTATAGGTTTTCAACTGAGTCTAGAAAATGATAGAGAAATTGGGCTAGAGAGATGGCTCAGCCATTAAAGGCTAGGCTCACAACCAAAAATATAAGAAAATGAAAGAGAAGCAAGAAATCCAATTGGCCCATTTACAAAACAATTGTAGCATCCTAGGTAACAAAACTGATGAATGGAGGTTAGGATATGGAGCAAGGAGCTGGTGTGCCCAATTCAGGAAATGGATTAGTGTAACACTAGATGGTTTCTAAGTGTTTCCAACATGCTCTTGATCTAAAAGGCAAACTGCCTGTGACCTGAGACTATGTCTTCTGGTCATTGGTATCTGAAACATGGGAGCAGTAGGAATTAGTTTGATAGCACTGCTGGAAAAAAGTCCAGAGACAGAGTGCCTTCTAATCTCTTAGGTTTGGAGTCTGGAATTCGAAATATTAAGGTTCTGGTAGAGTTTATTTGAGTGTGGTCTTCCTTCTTGGCTCACAGACCTCAAACTTATTGTAGTGTTGTCAACTGGCCTTTGGAAAGAAAAATATCTGAGGCATTTCTTCCTCATTTTATAAAGACATCACATTTATCAGGTCAGAGTCCTGGTCTATGACCTTGTTTAACCTTAATTACTTCTCTAAAGGCACTGTCTGCAAATATAGTCATATTGAGGGGGTGAGGATTCAGTAAAAATAAATTGACAGAGGAGGGCACAGTACAGTCCTTACTAAGCCAGTTAGTTTGTTGAATAATTAGCTAAATAAAATAACGGGTCCTTTTTGACAGTGAATTTTTATATTCTAAGGTTTCTGCAAATATTTTCTGAGGATATCAATCTCTCCAGATATCCTTTTGTAATCAGATGTATATGGTTTAAATAGATTTGGAGAACTCTGCTTACTGGAGAGTCAGATTGTATATTACATGTCAAAATTTCTGAGATGTATTTCATCAAAGAAAGATGTTTAATTGTATTTAATTTGGTTTCTTTCTATATATTGAATGCAAAATAGGTCCATATACCTCCTCCCTTTAAAAAAAATAGAAATCCACAATTGTCTCTTTTCTCCTTTAGACAATGTCTCCAAAGTCATGTTAAAAGTAGAATCAGAGATGATAAGGATTACCTGGCTTTTATTCTTCCCACTTAGTGTCTCAACTTAATTCTAAACCACCAGAAAATAACAGTCTATGCATAGACATTACCATATATACAAATTGTAGGTTTTTAATTAATAAACAAAACTTGATATCATGGTAATAACAATAAAAATTAAAATCCTGCCTATTAAAGGAAAAGACTTATCTTATAGAAATAGCATAGAAGGGAGAAGCCCTTTTAATGTATTCAAGATTAGGTTCTGAGAAGGAATTGAAGATGGGGAAAGTAAAGGGAGGATAGAGAATACTTGAGAAAGACTACAACCAATGTGAATAAATGACCTCATCTCTGCTATGTTTAAGGATAAATTTAAAGCTTATCCTAAACGGGTGGTGAGCATCAACACCAGGATTCTTCAGTTCTATCCATGTTGACACAAATGGGAATTCTTTATTTTCCAAGTTGACACAAACAATGTGATTTTTGTTATTTTATGGCTACTGATATCCTGCTATGGATATATAACATTTTCTTTATCCATCTATCCACTGGTGGACACATAAGAGTCAGATAACATGCTTGTTTAATTTCTAAATAACCACAGGATTCTAAAACCTTCATCAAGATACATACAATTTTCACAGTATGTAGAGAGTATGCCTCGGGTGTCATCACCAAGGACAAAGGAAGAAGAAACTGACTGCATAGGTGACTGTAAATCAACTTGATAGGTTCTTTGTGTCAAAGGACGAGATGGTCCTTCCCCCACCCCTCAACTGCCTGAAAGAAAAGTACCTGGAGTGTGGATTTTGAAACACAGTATCATGTCTCCTTTGTGGCAGGTGAGAAAACCTGGGTTTGTAACCAGACCCTGGCCTCAGAGAGAACCCACAGCTAGTTAGTAGTCAGCACAGAGCCCACTATCCAGTCTAGTTAAGCCTTATTTCACTTGTCTATCAAATGTGTTGACAGCATGCTCTGTTAGTTCACATGCATTAATTGTATTTTGTGTCTGTCTTTTAGACCAAGTTTGTCCAATAGAAATATAACACAGATTTGCCACATTCTCCAGTCTAACTCTTGAGTCGCCACATTAAAAAGTAGAAACTGATAAAATTAATTACAACAATCTCCTCTACCATAAGCAATTAAAAATCCATCTGGTAGGGATACAGTTTGCAAAAGAGGGTTCTGTACACACCCTGTGCCTCGGAACTGCTGCACATTTAACAGTGTGTCTAGTTGTGTTTGGGGTTGGAGGCCTAGAACTGTGGATTACAGTACATAGGAACTAGGAGTTCTGAATTACTATGCTCTAACATCCTTTGAAGTGGAAGCCTTTCTTACGAAAACTATATATTTCTATGTCCTTCTCAGATATTCAGATGATGGTGATCTCTCCTTAGAAGAAAACAATAATTATCTAATGATGAAGACCAAAATTTCTTGAGAAGCTTTCACAAGCTTCATATTGCCCAGAATTAGAGAAATGCCTTCAGTATGCTTTGGGTGCAATGATTCTAAGTCATTACAAACAGTCCCTTCTAGGGAGAAAAATGGATATCATGTTTCTAAGCTAATAGATCATACACTGCCTTTGCTAAACACGCTCAGTGTATTGTTTAGTATGTTCTGAGCATCACATTGGAGAAAGAAAGCCTATGCAGCTGGCCCAAATTCTCTGGGTTTGGTGACACAAAAGTAAATCAGACTGCAGATATCATCAGAGGTATATGTCTGTATATGAAGGAGAACATTTTATAACAGCATATGCCATGCATCTCAGAGCAGACATGGTAAATCACAGCCAAGGACCACCACTGGGTCTGAGGGGCAAGAAACCAGACTTGATTTGCTGGTTAATAAGTGATTGCAGCTCTGGAATGAACTCAGCTGCTTCAAATTGGCCAAAGACAAACTCTGTGAGTCCAGCCCTCTCAGTCCACCTGTACACACCCCATGTTCGGCCTCAGGTGTGAAGCAGAAGTGGTTTTTGTCTTAGAGGCTGAAAGACCCTTTAGTTTAAATTATGAAGTTTCTCTGGTTTCCTTGTTAAAAGTAAAATAAATGCTATAGTTGTTACTAGCGTAAAAAGTTGTTAAAATACACAAGTTCTGCTCCATTTCCAGTGGAATGCTGTGACAAGGATGCCTGTTTATTGTGACTTGGCACACTGCTGAACTGCACAGGTAGGTGCAGCTAGATTCTCTTTCTCCTTCCTCTGTGCACTTTGGTATCACTTGCAGGCCATCTCCAAAGCCTGCAGTTAAAGCCATAAGAGCCAAAGGCACTGAGTGACTTTTAGAACCTTTGCTGTCATGTTGGGGTAGGCGGCGGAGGGCTGCAGTGCATGGGCTAAACTATGTTCTCAGAGCTTTAGAAAAGTTATTGCTACAGAAGAACAGTTTCTAAAGCGAACCATTACAAGACAGGTGGAGAAAATGGAAATTTGTGCTAAATGAACACATTGGAAACTATGAGAAATCTGGTCTGAGCGCAGGTTGGTTTGGATTAATAATTCACTTCCATTATCTGTCAAGTCAGATTTTGTGGTCAGGCCATGACTTTCTGATGTAGAAGCATTATGGTTCCTGGGGTAGCCATCTTTCTTGGCATTGCTAGGTTGGACTGTTGTTGAGCAAACTGACTTGTTACATGGATTTTAACTAATTGGCCAGCTGAGAATTATGACGACATGTTTGAAATGATGATTTATAGGAGGAAAGCTTCCCCCACCCAGTATGTAGCAGATCTTTTTTCTTAAATCTGATTATGCCAGGCAGGCAGCTGTATTTATAGTTTGTGGAGCTGAGTATTAATGTCATTGCAAGATTTAAATATACAAGTAAAACTTTGCAGGATTAACCATTGCTCCTATCTACCTATAGAACACATATTGTTGGTAAATGTTAAGAAACAAACATTGTGTTTGCTTTGAGTTTTTGGTTATCCCAAGTCCTTCACTTGGTAAAGCAATACTAGAATGCTTGCCTCAGTAGCACATACACTGAAACTGGAATGTTTGAGAAATCGGCATGCAAGGATCACATGCAAATTTCCATGTTTTGTTTTTATCTGTAGATAAAACTAATGAAGTATTCTTTACACTAATAAGAGAGCAATGTTATAGAAATGGAGAAACAAATAGGGTTTAGCATGTTCCTACCAATCCGGGTTGCTATGGACTGGACTTGATAAGGCACGTTCAGTCTGGAAATTAGAATGGACTCACACAACTGTAAACTGGTGGGAGAATCGGGTATAGACAGGGAGCCAAGGTGAGGGCACCAGCCTTGGGGCTGTGTTTTGGTTTGTCTTCTGAAGTACTGCTCACTTCACGGGATGGAAGGAAAGAGGTAGTGTGGCCTTGGAGGGAAGTGAAAACAAAGAAGTCATCTTTGCTAAAGATGCCACGTGTGGTATCCATGACTTTAGCGACATTTTATAAATGTCCTTTCAACATACTAAATAGTGAATTCATGGTATTTGTTCCTGTCTGTCTCCTCAGCCTGTCTGCCTCAGGATGTAAGAATGCCTCATTATAATAAAGTTTCCTCAGGGCAGTTGGAGTTTTTCTCCAGTGCAGTCTGTGGAAGTATTAGCCATTTCTCAAGGCCCAGGCTCCTGCCTTACAATGTCTTCTGTGGCACTCTGCAATCCAACTCATTCCAGCCTAAAGGCACTGCTGTCTAGACTCCTGTAATAATCCCTCTAAGTCAGCTGTGACAATCATTTTGTCTTGTTACTTGCCACATGTGTGTCCTCTCTGGCTCTGGTTTCTCCTCACCCCACAGCCCCTGAGTTGAGGCCCACATGTGGACATGTTTTAGGGTGTATATCACCCTGGCAACTGGCTCACCTCCTTCCTCTGGCCACTGTTCAGCAATGACAGAGGTGGCTAAGGGGCCGTGGGACTGTGCTTGTTACTTCTAAGTTGGAATTTCGGAGGTAGCTGGCTCATCCTTGAAGGAGCCCCTTCATTCCCATGTGAGTCAGGATCAGCCTTCTTCCTTTCTTTAAGCTGTATTTATTTTCTTATAGGTGTAGTAGTGATAATTTCATATTTGATATCAAGTCTTATAAGAATTGTTCACTCAGTTCATCATCCTTGCTACAAGGAAAGATGGGATTAGTTTTCTAGCCTGCCTTTCCAGTGCTAGACATGTGTTCATTGGAAGGCACGGATAAGAAGCATAAATCTCATGCCTGGTTGCAGTTCTTAAGAAGCCATTATGACTAGACTTTGTAGTACTCTCAAGTGTGATACTGCACAAACTGTTCCTATAAATGGGTGGGCTTTCTGGAACTCACCCTAAACAAATTTACTCAACCTAACCAAATTTAAATTTTGAGGTGGAGAGGGAGCCTAAGGAGCAGAAACAGCCCTCTAATATGGTGTTTAGAATACTTCTTATGTCCCGAAGGAAATGTACATATTTTAAATATGATATTAAATAAACCCACTGATATATTGTTATTAAAGCTTTGCCTTCTGGATATATGGGATAACTCTTATGAACACGGTGGGGTGAGGTCTCAGTTAAAACAGTGGGTTGGACTTTAATTAAAGACAACTCAACATTTAGTAATCAAAGTCAATATTCAGCTATGAAAACTTGACTCCTAAATTACTACAGTGCAAATCTCAATGTGATTTGACCCTCCTGTGTCTCTGTAAAATAATTATTACTCATCCCAAGGATACCAATAAATATACATAGAGATTAGAACTTGGAAAACTTTTGGGCACCTTGGCTAACATCCATATCCATATATTAAAGCCCCTTCTTTGGGAAACCATAGAGGTACCCAGTTAAAGAGGACCATAGCATGAGTGAGCTTATTTGATGAGATGTGCTGATTTTCCTTTCTGTGGCAGATGTTCTAATTATGCCTTTTATCATGTTAGTTTTGAGCTCATTGGCCACCTTCTGAGATGAGAACTTTTCCATAGACCTATCCCTTCCCCAGTCCCAAAGGAAGAGGGTGGGGGTCTCAGATTTAACATCTCATGAAGGAAAAGTGACTAAACCTCTGCATCTAATATTTTGTTATTTTAAAACTCCAAGGTTAGTCCTAAGTAGAATCTTAAGTAGTGTTTGACTTATGACTGAAAATAGGCAAGACTTCAAATGTTATTTAATTTCATATTTTTTGCTTGACTGAAAAGTGTTACCACTTGGCAAGATATATCAAGGAAAGAGAAGTTGCATGATCCTTATATTTATTGTAATATTTTCTCCAAAGCTGGTCATATTTCTCTCTAATACTTCCACCTTTCCAAGTCTTATTTCTGTCCTTTCAGAAAAATAAAAACACAACATTTTGTTGCATAGCTAGAATGAATTATTACAAATACTTTTTATTTGCCCTCTTTCAAATATGTGTGATAAAAATCCTAGATTAAAATAATTAAACGGTTTCCCACAGCAAGCCTCTGAGGCAAAAGTTAACAGCTGTAGTATTGTGTTTATCCACTAGGTGCCAGCACGGCTCTGCTTCCTGCTCTGTATTCTTCAAGACAGATTTTACTCCTCTAGCTTCCATAATAACTCCTACCTGCACATATAGTGTTTTTGTTTACTTTGTTCCTGGGATTTTCACTGTACTCAACCAAAATTATTTCCAGAATAATTTGTATTGCTGGAAAGTACACATAAAAGCATAAAACAGGAGCTGTTCCATTGAATTTTAGTCACAAAAAGCAAATTTCTTATCTCATTCAACTTTTGTAAATTTAGTATTGATCATAAAAAGGTACATCTCACTTAAAATAATTGAAAATTAAATACTTGGGTGGTAAAAGTAAATCGAAAGTGATGCTATAATAGCTTCAAAGCAACAAGTGAAAGTTGTTGTTAGTTCTGTTATTGTAGGGTTATTTCTTAAGTGGATAGAGTCATTTCCCTCTTGGTTTTGTTCGTATAACTTGATGTACCTTAGACTTGTTATAGCTAACTGTACTTTAACTCAGTTATGGGGTTATTTTCAATATTTTGCACTTCTCATGCAAACTTTCTCTTGTTATAGTAGTTACGAAGGAAGCAACCTCTAAAACTGTGCATTTAAACACATATTGCACAGTGTTCTCAATTGTTTCCTTATTTTCATGAGTTTCGTGAAATAAACAGGAAATTTTCAGTGTTAGTAGTTGATATTTTAACTATTAATGAAGAATAGGATGAAATTATTCTATGACCAAAAATATAATTATATTTAGTTTTATGTATCCTAAAGAACATAGGAAAACACAGTATAAAAATCTCATGCACTAACTAAATAAATACAAAGACTTTTTTTGCTAGGAAACATAAAGCACTAAGCAATAAAATAAAATCATTTATCTAAATGCTCGAACCTATGATTGAATATATATATATGTATATATATATATCAAAATTGCGTGAACTTTATTTTTAATTTGATGGCATTACCTTGATATTTTTAAAAGCCAGTGATGTTTCTACAGTATTTCTGTGTTTAATGTCAAATACATACCTGTTACTTTCTCAGCACAATTTATGTAATTTGAAAACAAGGAAAGTCATGAAATATGAACTTCTTAAAGTATGTATGTAAACTAATTTGGTGAAAAACTTCTGAAATTGAGAGACAGTGTCTTTCCTCTGCTTTACGGGATATTATGGGATAGTTGACTGCTCTCCTCAGTTGTGTGCACTGCAGGGAAGACCTTCATGTATCTTCCACTGGTTTGATGTTACTTCGTGTCAGTAGTCTAGGGAAAACTTGGATCATTAGTTCTCTAAGGAACTGTCTAAGCCTCTGCCATGAACATCCACATTACAGTTTCATCTTTCTGTTACTTTGGATTCATTTGATTCTTTGATTCTGCAGAAGTATCTGTGTGCTTAAGAAGGAAAAGGAACAGGACGGAGTGCTGTTTAATCTGAAACAGAGGTCCTTAAGCTCTGTCTCAGAAGCAAGATCAAATGACCTATCCAGTCATTCTATATCTGTAATTCCTTCACAGCACTTCCCTTGAGCTTCTCAGAGCAGCCCAAATCCTGGTTGGAATACTGTACTCTGTACTTTGTCTTTTCCCAGTATCAGACAATCATGATATGGTCAGGGCTCTATCCAACTTCAAAGATGGTCATCTGTAAGTTTGAAATTCTTTGTTGTGGTGTTCAATAAAAAGATTTCAGTCTTGAATTCAACCCAGACCACAGAGTGATTAAATTCGTTGGTTTTGATATGTTGCATGGTAAGATATTGTATAATCAACTTGCTTGTAACTTTGCAACTTATTTTCTTAAAAGAAAAATAGCCAGGCTGTTAACTCTATACTGCAATTTTAAAGTGCAGGGAGCATCACTGTTTTCTGTTTGATTTTGGCATATGTAAAATGACACTAGTCATGCCTTTAAAATTAAAACATTATCATTTTTACCATAGGACCTCCATTTTTTAGGAGATTTGCTTTATAACTCTACTGTTTTTTGCTTTTTTTTTTTTTTTAATTTCAACCTGAGCTCCAAATTAGTAACTTTTTAAAATTTGAGCGAAAATGTCTCTCAGGCCTTGTAGTTTCATTCTTTTTAATTTAGAAGTAAACAATGAAAAAAATGAGTTGTTTTATACATTTTGGTGGGTTTTTTTTTTTCAATTCTAATCTAGTTTAGACATGTGGAAAATTAGGATTTACTGTATTAGTTCAAAGCCGATGCCGGTAAGTTTTGCAGTTTAACCATATGCTGGTATATTTATGAAACAACCACGATAAGTACTTTGGAAGACACATTTTAAAATTGCATGATACATTCCTGTTCCATAGACTATGTGAGAAAATACATTTGCACATAGCTATGGTGATTGTTTTTAAAAGTTAACTGAGGTTACACTGTGCGTACAATGAATAGGAAAGGAGGTCTCCTTAGAAAGTGTGGTGTAAGAGAGTCCTGAATGTGAAAGACACATTTGAAATAGAGTTCACTGGGACTGAAACTGTGCATAGTTTCTGATCATTCTTTTTACCTTTTTCTCACTGTTTTTTATTAAGTTGATTTTTTTAAAAAGTATTCATGTGCCCCCCAAATCCATTTTATTTTCTTTTTATGAGCTTAATAAAATATAAGTTGGATTCTATCCTTAAGATATATCAAATAACTCCCCACTCCACCAAGACATTAGTCTTTTGGCTCTGAAAAAAAATAAGCTTCCTCATATGGGACAACCAGGGGCACATGTTGCAGCAAAGCTGAGAGAGGGAACGAGACTGGGTTCTGGGAGACTGATAAAGGCACAGGTAACCCGAAGACCGCATGTCAGGAAGATTTAGGTGGGCAGCAAAGTGACTGTGGGTAAGAGAAAGAGGCACATAAATCATGTCTACCTGACAGAGCCATTTAAGAATGTCATCTTAACAAGTCGTGCAGTGAACATACTCAGTCACACTGTAGCCAAAGCCCTCACCAAAGGAAGTGTGCATGGTGGACCCGCCCTGTTTACATTTTGTCCCACTGGTTCCAAGTTTTTTGATTAGGAAAAAAATAAACTGCCATCTCCCCACTTCTTAAAAATAGGCGAACATGACTTTCTTGTGTTTGCCTATGAATAATCCTGACCACAAATTTAGGTTCACTAAAAACTGTTACAAATTAGAAGAGAAATACAGACTTTGCGAGAAAAAACCTCACTTTTAAGCAAAGCTGTTCCGGGAAATTCCAGAGCCTCGTTTGAGAGGCTCTTAATGGTTACAAACATCCATAAATCAAACAATGGATCATATTGATGTGCATAAAGCAGTTGAGTTTACACAAAATCTTTCAGAGATACAGGATGAGGAAAGTGAACTAGAGGTGTAGCACAAGGGAATCTCATTCTTATCACAATGAGAGAACTAAACTCTGAAGTCTTACTTTTGTCAATGTATGTTTTACTCATCATATGTACTGAGACATACACACCTTCAATTGACTGGGTTTTGTCAGATTTTGTTTGGAAGTTTCTGAGATGAACCAAAATTCTTTGCCGTTGATTCTGTTTGGCGAGTAAATGAGCAAAATAGCCAGATGTGATCTCCGTGAGCAAATGGGACCGTCTGTGCATTGACCCAATTGATTGTTTGTTACTATGTATTGGAAACACAAAACCAGTCAAGCAGGCAGCAGCAAGCCTGTGTATTTCTGTGTGCAGGCTGAGCCGAATGGGATACAGACAGCTAAAGGGCTCACAGCAGAACCATGGGCTAACTGCTCTGCTTCCATTACCCAGAGCTCCAGGAGCTCAAGCAACAATGCTCTAGACAGCACACAGTCAAGGTGGACTATCCCCCGTGAGAAGCTGGCTCTGCCATCCTGCTGCCAGGACAGTGTGCCAAATCACAGCACTGCATCAGGAGATTCCTGTGGGATCCTGGGTAACGCCTGGGGCAAGGCTGCTCTGTTCCCACCAGAGCTGCTGCTTTGCTGCCATACATGGCTCTGCTAAGATTTAAAGTCGGCGTTGCTGTGGGAAGACTTCTTCAAGGAACAGGAAGGCAAGAAGGGATTCAATTCTCGGTATCTGCCTATGGCTTAACCCATGCTGTCACTGGGGTGTGTTTGAGAAAATAAGCTAGAACACTGGTAAAGACAAGCCTCTCAAGCCATGTCGTAGCATTTTCCCGAGGACAAGGGGTGGGGATATGCTGGACATATTGGGCTCTCATAGGAAAACAATAGCAATCCTCTCTCAAGGGCATGTTTGAAAGAACAGGTTGATGTAAAGTGTGAATACATTTAGTTAACCTATGCATGCACATCCCTTAGTTAGTTTTCTTCCTCTGCCTACCAGCTATTCTCAGGGAATCATTCAGACAATAGAAATGTGAACAAACAACAAAAACTCCCTTTTCTCTGGGTCTTGTGCTTTGTAGCATTTGGACGCCTTCTTGCCCCATGGCTCTAACATTCAGGGTGCTCTGCCTGGCTTGTTCTTCTGGCTCTCTGTGTGGTCTCTGCTTTTCCCCCTGGCAGGCACACCAGTCTGTCCACACTTCTCTGCCCCACTGCCCCCCCTCAGTCCTTTGTTTAATTTCCTCTAGAATCCAAGATTACGTTGATGTGACAAACGCTATTGACTGCTTTCAGCCATCGTATTTCTTTCCTTGTGAGAATTGTCAAGGCTCTCAGGATGTTTTAAAGGTTTAGAAGAGAGATTGCACACACACATACCAGTAGAGAATAAGAGAACAATGGTACTTTCCCTAAGAATCTGCCTGAGCCGTAAAAGTAGCCCCTTCAGCAAGAACAGCTCTCCTGGGTCTCTTCCTTAGCTAGGAAGGATGGACATGCAGGATCCCTCTGGCTTACACATAGCAGTTGCTACAGTATAACTGCAGAGTTTTTGTTAAGGGACAATCTTTCAATCAACTAGCCAATGAAAACTTAGCAATGCCCCCAAGAGAAGCAAATACTTAGCAAACCTCTCCCACCAGCCTTAATTTCACTTTGTCACCAGGGCTGAAATGCTACAGCATCTCTCCTTGTTGTAGCATCTTATAGTATTGAGGGAGCTCTGGCTGGGCTCATGTATCTGCAGCCACAGTTCTAGAAATGGGCCCCAAGTAGCATGAAAATACATCATGGGGTGAAGGGAAGCCTTTGCTCTTCCCTTGATAGGCATTCGCTGTGATGCTTCTCAGTGAAAAACTTAAAAGTCTCCTGAGATATCAGACTCATAAGCCATGTGACCTTTCTTCTCGGTATTCTAAAAGGGGAAGCAGAAAGCAAAGCTCATTTCAAAACAAAGCCAAAATCCACCATGTGTACCTGTTCTTGATCTTCCAGCTAACTAAAGAACAATAAGAATAGATCTCACTTCACAAGTCGCATGTGCTTTGAACAGGAGTATGGAAGAAATCCTAAGAAAGTGCTTCCCAGGGAGTCCTTGGGAGAGCTTCATTTGTCCAAAGAGGTTCTGGTTTGTGATTCAGTTCTTGATTTACACAGTCAACATTTCTACCACACATCAGTTGCTGAACATGGAAAAGTTGTTAGCGGCTTTGAAAGCTAATGCAGAGTGTTAATGGTTGTCCAAAGGGCTTATCTATCTGTCTTGGTCAACACAGAAACTGAGAAAAGGCAAACAGTCAATGGCGGCAAGGGTAGTGGAGATGGAGAGAGGGTGCACAGGGGGTTGGGTGATGGCTGTGAAAAGCATTCCAGTCGGTTCAGTTTCCTCACAGCCCTAATGAGATAATAGCTCATCCAGTCAAGCCCTTTCCTTACCTTCAGGAAGCACCACATAGGTAAATGAAGAAATTATTTGAAGAGGGATCATGATGGGTGTGGACTGTTTGTGATTCAGTTCAGAAGAAATGCAGATGTGAGCTCCTTCGTCTTGGTTACAATTGACTTCCCTTGATGGGGCCCGCTCAGCTTCTATGATTGTTGGCCCTAGGTTTTCAAAAGTGATAGGGTGGATAGTGTGCTAAAAATCCTAAACCATGAGCTGAAGGAAACACAGTTTAACAGACAGACATTCCATCATTTAGAAGCAAACCGTTTATTCCTTGACATTCACACCATCTGAATTTTCTTTTTAAGCATTCCGAATGACACATGGGGGTCTCTTTTAATAGAGAATACATACACATTTGTCCTTTGAAACAAAAGCTTTAATTTTTTTTTATTTTATTGACCCTTGTAATTAAAAATGGTAGCAATGAATGAGAGAAATTTGTGAGCACACAGGGTTAAGTAGAACCAGCAACCATTGTGATTTTATTTGAAAACTACACACCTGGCCTCCAGGGTATTTTGCTAGATTTATAATTGATGTTTCCACTATGGTATGGCCTGATATAGTGAAGGAGATTGCAGTGGCATGAAACGTGTTAATCTTATAAGCGGGGTGTCAAAAACAGTAACAATTTTGAGATAATAGGATTTTATTCCACTAAAAATAGATGTGATGAGTGTTGGCATTGGATGGATGGTTTCTATGTGAAGCTCAATATATATATATATATATATTTCAGTGGTCAGGTAACCTATCACAGCATTCAGAGTCTGATTGTGCATATAGTAAATAGCTAAGAGAACTGTTGGAACTCACACAGTAGACAGGTTGGCCTCGAACTCATTGAGATCCACCTGCTTCTGCCTCCCAAGTTCTGGAGTGAAAGGCTTGTGCTACCACCACCCAGCAAGAGATCACTTTTAAGACAGATGCCCTATCATTAGGCTGCTGGATGAGGTACAGTCAGACTCCTGAAGTCAAGCTTTGGGTCGGTTGAATGCCGCCCAAACCTTACTCCATGTGGCCAGATAAATTGACATGAAAAGAGTGAATGATATGGAAATTCAGCAGTGACTCAAAATGATCTTATAGGAGAGCCTTCGAGAACATCAAGGGGCTTGGGTGGGGCAGTCTGAAGATTGTGCAGGCTTTAGAAAATCTGTAGCAGCCCAGAGCTGTAGAAGTAGCAATGGTAAAATATGAAATTCAGGCTAGCTGGAGAGAGACTGGCAGAGACCATACTATGAACTTTTTCATTTACAGTATGCTAACAGTACCGCAGAGACTGTGAGTGGTTGGCTTACAGCCCTCGTGAGGAGGACAAGGAACTGCAGGGCATTAGTAGTATGTGTTAGTTCGTGGTCTGTTTCCCTTCCCTCCTTCAAGACAGTACCTGGAAAACATAGTAAGTGCTTAATAAATGTTAATGTACCCTGACTAAAATTTGGGAATAAAAGCCAACCCCAGGCACATAAAAGTTTTAATTTTTTTTTAAAGCTCTGTACTGTCCGTATCTGTATATATGTTAAATCTAATTAGAGAGCAAGAGTGGAAACTTCAGTGACTGTATTTTATAAACTCAAAGCAGAATTCTGCCACCTTTTCACTCCATAAGTTCTGAGGAATTGGAAGAGGAAATGGCATAGGAGCTGGGATATTAATTTCAGTTACCAGCTGGTAGCTGGTGATTTATAGCTTTAATAAAAATGAAGAGTTAATTCCCAGGAGATGCTATAGTTTTAATTTTTTTTTAATCTCCCAAGATGAAAGATACAGATTAGGTGTATGGAAGGATTTGATGCAAAGTAACTTAAAACCTTGGACTGTGTTGCTTAGAATATGGGGTGACTTAGTAGAACTTGTGGGGTTGTTTGTGATTCAGATCTTTAGTGCCAGAGATTGTCCTTTGCAAAGAGATTCATCCATCTTTAAAAAATAACTCAGTGTTCCTGGATTATAACTCCCAGTAAAAGGCACCTGCTGTACTTCAGATTCAGCTGTGTTTTTCAGTCAAGCCCTGAAAGATTTCCAATAATATATATTGTATTTTTTGTTCAAATAAACTAAAAGAAAACATTTATTTTGCTTATGGTTCCAGAAGTTTCAGTCCACAGTCTTCATCTGTGTTGGTTCTGGGACTGAGGCAAGGCAGACCTCTTTAGAGGAGGTTCTTCCTCTCTTGGTGGCCAGCAAATAGAGCACAGCAGTGATAGGAAGGGGCCTGGTCAAGCTCGGGGGAAGTGTCCCTAGTGATCTATCTCCTCCAACCTGGCCTTGCCCTCTTTTAAACAATTTGGGTTTAACTCACGATGGATCATGAAAACATTATTTGGGGACTTAAAAAGGGATATAGTTAAAGGTGCTTGGAGATGGCTCAGTGGGTCAAGTGCCGCTGTGATAAATTTGAAGATCTGAGTTTCAGTAGTTAAGAGCAAATCCTTTTCTTGCAGAGAACCTTGGTTCTGTTTCCAGCACCCGCATGGCAGCTAACTCCAGTTTTAGAGGATCTGATGCTTTTTTATGAATACTGCATGCATGTTGTGCACAGGTGGACATAACATGACATGCAGGCAAAACATAGCAAGCATAAAATAAATCTTTCAAAAACAGTAAAAAGGAAATAATGAAACTTAAAATGAAGCTAGACTTGTGGGTCTAAACTTGTAATCCCAGCACTAGGGAGGCAGAGACAGGAGGACATGACCAAATTAGTGCACCCCAGGTTCAGTGAAAACTGAACTCTCAAAACATAAGGTGGAGCTGGTGGTATAACTCAGCCAGAGAGCACCTGCTTGCGATGCATAAGGCCCTTGCTTTGGTACCCAGAACCACAAAAGTAAATGATGATGATAATGATGACGAGATGGAGAGGAACCGAGGAAGGCAACCAATGTTGACTTCTGACTTACACACACATATGCTTTTACTTATAACTGTCCACGCATGTAAGCAGGCACACCAGCATACACATATTACATACACATATACAAAATCGAGTTAAAGGTTTACAGGTTTTTAAAAACAAATATTTTTTCCTTGATTACACTAACTAAAAGCCAGTTGGCAGTCAGGGATGGATCCTTCCTAAAGATCTATTCAACTTCCAGCAGTGTGGGGTCCTTACTGTGCTGAGGTCTTACCTCAGAGAAACTCTCCTGTGTGTTTCTAGTATTTGTTCTCTCTCGGGAGAACTAAAAGAAGAATTATAAGGTGAACAAGAAAATTCCTCTCGGCTTTCTTCCATCTTCTCACCTATAGCACAGAAGCAGCAAAAGAATTACCTTTGTGCCGGGTTGGTGGCACACGCCTTTAATCCCAGAACTTGGGAGGCAGAGGCAGGTGGATCTCTGTGAGACTGAGTGCAGCCTGGTCTACAAAGCTAGTTCCAGGGCAGGCTTCAAAGCTACACAGAGAAACTCTGTCTCAAAAAAACCAAAACAACAACAACAACAAAGAATTGCCTTTGCTAATCAGGGACAAATTGAACAGTGGTTCTGAACACAGATAAATGAACTCCATCACAACTGATGGACAAATGGAGGTTTGGCATGTGGGTTATTTGGTATAGCATTTGTTTTTCATGTGCAAAGCCCTGACTCAAACCCGGCACTGGAAAACAATTTTTCAACTGTCGGAGGAAGTTACCAAATGGTTTTGCTGTTGAAACTGGTATGCATCAGATAATCTGGGGGTAGGAAGCTCCCTGTTTGGGATGTAGATGCTTGATAGCATAAGCTTTAGGGGAGGCATGAGCCCTACCACCTAAGAGATTCCCTCTGAAATGTGTAGTCAGATGCAGATTCATTTTTAAGTTATGTATGGGGCCAGATGTACTGGCCCTTTGTAAGCTGAGGCAGGAGGATGACTTTGAGACCAACATGGGCTACATAATGATAACCTGTTTCAATTAAATAGACAGATGATAGGAGATACATACATACATACAAAGTTAAGACTGGCCAATTCAAGTAGAGGTCATGCTGCCTTTCTCCTTGCACTTAATCCAACCTTATAGACAAAATCCCAACATCTTATAAATAGTATCCTGGGTGAGGAGCCATCTTTCAGTACCACATTTCTACTTCCTGTGTCTGTAAGTATATCTAATTAGGGTGTGGCCTTGCTTTAATTATTCAGCTTACCTTATTTCATCCTGGGACTTGAATTTCCATTAGAATAATTCCAGTAGACTTTAGACTTAATGTGATTTTATATGACACTACCAAACAATATATAGTATTTATTTAGTACATTTTAAAGTCTGGAAGTAATTAATATGCTTTTACTTATTTAGTTCTCAGACTAATGTGTAAGGGATATTAGAAGTAGATGGATTATCTCCGTTTTATAGTCAAAGAAGTGGAGTCACAAAGTAGGGAGTTTGCAAATGGCTTTTGTGTTTCAGGCATACTCGTGACAAGTTTTCTTGGCTTTCCTTCTCGGGGGACCTTGTTGCCTTGCTGTACATTATAAATACATTATACAGTGTGTAGTTTTACTATTCTCAGGTCCATCAAGTTTAATGGGATAGCCTGGCATGGTTCCTAGAGCAGGATCATGTACATGATAAATATTGTTTTATAAGAAGATGTATTTGGGCTTATATATGGTTTACATATTTTTAGAGTAACAAAGGGGAGTTGTTTCATTTAATTTTGTTTCATGTGTATTTAAAGTAATACATGGCACACAGTAGGTACTCAATAAATATTTGTTGAGAAATGCACCATATTAGAAAATAATGTGACAAAGAAGAACAGAAGAAAGACGATTAAGACAAATGAAAATGAAGTACTACTTCACTCAGCAGGAAGTGCTTAGAGGGATACAGCCCACCTCCATCATAAATCCCTTGGTTCTTGATGAGGATCAGCCACTGAACTGGTAGAGTGTAGAGGTCCAACCAACTGCTCTGACTTATGGAAACATTGGTTTTCAGAGCTGAAAGGGCCATTTGAAATCATTTAAGCCTTCTTATTTTAAAAAATATTTTCTTAGTGGAGGAGGAAATGAGATTGCATTTCATCACGCTTTTAGGAAACAGAAATTACTGTGCAGACAAATTTACTTTTGAATCACTTTATTAAAATATCTATGTGGCATATCTTTTTTTCTTATTCACACAGACGAATTTTGTACAAGACACAAAAGATTGAAACACAATCTTGGAACTGCATTGTAAATGCATGGCATAATCCAAATGATTCTATTTTATGCAAAGGACAACCTTCTAAATCATCATGTCTCCTGTTATACCTCACTCAAATACATTATGAAATTCTCAGAAGTCTCTAAGGATTAATTAAACTCTAATTTTGGATTATCGTCCACATAAGGAGCTAGAGTGTATGCTAAGTAGGTGACTTTCCTGCTTATCAGTCAGTTATTAAAACCTATTGATTCAAATTCCATATCTTGAATTTGCCTTCATTATGCATTTTCTACCTTCTGTCCATCCTTAAATCATATTGCCATACTTTCTGACATGTAACTCCAATGTTTCCTTCTCTTTAAAATCTTTTCTTGGTCTCTCATTGTCCCCAGAATGAAGTGTAGTGTCTTTCTTACATTATTCCTCTACATGCCCAAACCTATCATACTGTCTTTACACTCTAAAGAAATATCCACTTTTATCTACTCATGAATGCTGACTTATATCAGTCTCTCTCTCATCTGTACCCATTTACAAAGACTTCCCCTAGTACAGTTCCTAACTCCACCTAGCAGGCAAGCTGTTCTCCTCCTCCCCAAGGTACAGATCAGTGAGCATCTATGACAAGCTTCTCATTTACCTCTGATTTAAATATATGACATTATCGAGAGAGGCAATTTTCTACTTATTTGAAGAAATAGTATTTTTAATTGTTCGTTGCATAAACTCAAATGTTTGGCTTCCAACAATTCATTTATTTCCTCAAGGAATACTTACTAGGGATCTAATATGTATGTGTCAGCTATGGTCTTAGCCTTTTTTTTTTTCTTTATTTTATTTTAAATGGATGGAAAAAGAAAGTGACTGAGTTCTTAAACAGAAAAGTATATGAGTTTATTGAAGCCCAAAAGGGAAGTCTCAAAATTAGACAGACATAGAAGACATTCTTGGAAGGGGTACCTTTAAACGACTCTTGAAGGATGGAGTATGAGTAAGCTCAACAAAGAAGAAGGGAAGTGAGTATTGTAAGCTAAGTGGTGGGTGAGCCGTGTCAAGGTACCCAACTCCCAGCATACCTCGGGGATTTCTCTGCAGAACACTTGGTGTGGTTAGATGGCCATGTGGGGGGCATATGGCAGATAACGAACATCAGAGGTTTGAGGATGTCAGTCAGTGAAGGCCCTTGGTGCTAGAATGGGGAGTCTGGACTTCATTATAATAGTTATTGAGAGTCTTGGAAATTTTTGATATAGACATGGGAGAAGCTTGAATTTTGGCAAAAAGATTGGTACACGGTGTGAAGAACAGATACAGGGTTGAGTGCCTGGCGCTGGAAGTTGGACATTTTTCTCTTAGACTGATCTCTTCTTGTTGCTACTTTGGGCTTCTTAACATTA
Organism: Phodopus roborovskii; assembly: GCF_943737965.1. NCBI lineage: Eukaryota > Metazoa > Chordata > Mammalia > Rodentia > Cricetidae > Phodopus > Phodopus roborovskii. The sequence continues at coordinate 7,103,235 of NW_026126514.1, read as the reverse complement.
AGATTGGCTTCCCATGGAAATGAGTGTTCTGAGGAGCTGAGCGGAAGTAGCAAGCTTCCTTATACCCCATGCTGAAAGTCATTGACTGTAGTCTATTGATAAAAATAGTCATCAATAAAGAGTGCAAAATAATTGATTTGGGTATTAAAGGAATAATGCTTGCATATGCAGAGAAAGAACAAAATTGTGTCCATTTACAGCTTATGTTCCAACCTTTTGCCATAATTGCTTTCACTTTAGTCAATGTGACATTCACCATTTCCCCTTAAATATCCTTGTGCATATTAATGAATGGCAAGGCACCTTCAGGAATACTAAAAATCAACTAAATTATCCAACTTTTTGAACTATCTATATTGTGCTTATTTTATTCAACATTATAGCCCCATCTGCTTCTTATACCCCATATAACCCTTGTCACTTTCATATAATCACACACATGACCTCCTTTAAAAAATTAGTATTCTCTGATTAGAAACAGACATATTTTAATAAGGAAAGGTAATTATGATATTTACTTTTCCCATTGTCTCAAAGTCATGGATAGCCTGTGACATATTTAAACAGTATTAATCTTACTTATAGGTTTATGTGAAAGGCTCTATTAAAATCTACTTAAGATCAAATCTGTGCTTCTGAGGTATTTTTCTTTTTAATTAGGAACAAAAGCCCCATGAACTGTGAGTAGGATGTTCCACTAGTCATTTATTATTTTACTGTTCTCCAAGTGTCATGCAAAGTGACATCTCCTAACTCTTTTCTAGTAGTACATTATTGTAACGAGTACATTTTTTTTTCCTCCTGCTGCTTGGTCTTGTCCTGCCGCTGCGCCGCCAGCCCCAAATAATACACAGAGACTCTGTATTAGATATTATACTGTTGGCCAGTTACTAGTTTCTTATCGGCTAGCTCTGTCTTAATTATTAACCCATTTCTGCTGATCTATGTATTTTCACATGACCTTCTCTTACCGGGGAGGCGGCTGGCGTCCAGCTCTCTCCAGACTCTCCATCTTGACTCTCCTTCCTACTTCCTATTTCCTCCTTGTCTCCTAGTCCCTCCTATCTTCCTTTCCTATTGGCCAACAGTGCTTTATTATTAACCAGTATGAGAAACATATATACATAATTGCATCTCCCATCATCTCCTCTTTTCTGTTTAAATAAAAAGAAGTGTTTTAACCTTAACATAGCAAAATATATAACACATCAGTTATCAAATAAGAATCACAGCTAACAATATTTAGTCCATTAACATTTAGCAAGACTAAAAGAAACTATTCTATCATCTATCCTATATTTGTGAATCTAAAGTCCTATATGTAACTTATCTTTAAACCTAACTAAGGAAAACTATAACCATTACTATCTGTCTTCAACTCTTTCAAAGACCACAGAAGGATAATATATAAGCTCTAGAAATGACAGAGACAACTCACTGCTTGGTCACCCGAAGTTCTTTTGTAATTTTCCATCTTCAGCCCATAGGCCATAGTATGTCTGGCAGACTCTTCAGCAAAGCAGGAAACTTTAAACTGTCTTCTTGTATTGGCAGTTTGTCACTTTCCTCTGTGTCCTGCAGACTGTCTGGCAGACTCTTCCATGAAGCAGATTTCTGTAGCAATGTCCATTGTGAATCAGCAGTCACTTTTCTGTGGGCCCTGCATGTCCAGTTTATATAGCACAAAGTCAAACAGTCCAGACAAGAGCAGTATTTTGTCCAAATGGCTAGTCTTGCCATATTGGAAGTAAACTCCATAACGTGTTTCTTTGATGTCCATCTTCCTTTTTGACGCAGGTGGTGTTACCAGGAGCAATTATGTCTCATTGTCAAGTAAAACCTTAAACCATTTTAAATGCCATATTCTATAGGTCTTTGAAAGGTTTGAAGAATTCCTATCTATCTTAAATACATCTCTGTATCTTGAAAACCCTAACTAAACTCTAAGCTTTGACTATCATAGGTAATTATCTATAATCTGTACTACATTATACATTACATTTCTAAATGAGCTATACAAACAAGAGGAGAAATATACATATGACAAAATTGACCTTAAATTGTATCAATAAATGAAAATCCATTCCAAAACAAACTATGCATATCTATACCATAATTTCCTTTTTACCTTTAAAAAGATATTGGTTGTGATCCTTAACCATTTATAACCAAGTCCATTTAAATGAAAACAAACATTTATAAACAATATTTGGGAATTTGGGCATCGTTCTTTCCAAACTACTTCCTGCTGATAGGGGGCGCTGTCATGGGGATCCTAAGACGTTGCAGAAATCTTGGCTGTAGTCTGCGAGGCTGCTTTGTCCAAGCTGTTTTGAATGTTGGATCATCAGCGACTGTTTCAGGGGGCCTGGCTTGATCAAACCACATTAGTCTGGAAGGAATCCACATCTTTTCATTTTCTGTGGAAACAAAAATAGAAATCCTTTTCCCCAGTAACTTGTCCTTGAACTTAAATGTTAGAGTCAAAGCATTTTTAAAATATATAAATTGAATTAAAGCAGCAGCATTTCCTTTATCAGTTGTTGTTATTTTCTCAGCAGTCAAACAATGCAGAGACAACACAATAGCATACAGTAACCAGATTCTCTCTAAGCTTTTCATCTTTACATGGCTTTATTATTACTCCATTTCTTTTATTTTTTATTTTTTGAGACAGGGTTTCTCTGTGTAATTCTTATCTGTCCTGGAATTCACTCTGCATATCAGGTTTACTTTGAAATCACAAGAGATCTGCTTGCCTCTGTCTCCCAATTGCTGGAATTAAAAGTGTGTGCCACCACACCCAGTTCCTCTTTGTCTATTTAAAACCATTTTATTTTTCTCTCCCAAGCCTATGTATTTTTTTTTAAACACACTGTAAACTTTTAGCACCTTTTCTTAACGTGAATCTGTCTCTACTGTAAATCTTTATCTGTTTCTGGCCATGAGTCTTTATCTGTTAAACAACAACATTGTTAAAATGAAAGTCTTTGTTTCTGCCACGGTTTACCAAAGATGGTGGCGGGTACTTTTACTGCCAGCACTGAGAGCTGTGCTCACTGCCTTGGTCTGCGCTGCCACCCAGAAAGCATGCTGCCGGCTTGGAGATGTGGTCACTGCCATTGCCATCTCTCATACACATCAATAAATTGTTAGCAGAGTTTCTTAAAAGCCTTGTGGTTTTTTGCCGCTTATGCTGAGTCAGGAATCCTCCCTTTAAGGAGCCGCGCAAATATCTGCTTGTCTCTCGCAAAACAGAGTCCAACCGAGAAAAATGCTGTTACCAAGAAACCTTGCTTATCTCTGTTCTTTTGTTTCTAAAACCCTTTTTTAAGCTTTTGTTAAATTTTAAGTGGAAGTTCTTATTAACCACGTGGGCGCCATTTGTAACGTGTATGGTTTTTCCGCCCGCCGCCGCTGGTCTGGTCCCGCCGCCACGCCGCCAGCCCCAAATAATACACAGAGACTCTGTATTTGGTACAATACTGTTGGCCCGGTTATTTGTTTCTTATCGGCTAGCTCTGCCTTTAATTATGAATCCATTTCTGCTGATCTATGTATTTCTCTTACCGGGGAGCCGGCGGCATACTGCTTTCTCCAGACTCTCCATCTTGACTCTCCTTCCTACTTCCTATTTCCTCCTTGTCTCCTAGTCCCTCCTATCTTCCTTTCCTATTGGCCAACAGTGCTTTATTATTAACCAGTATGAGAAACATATATACATAATTGCATCTCCCATCACATTATTTTTTATTTAGAACTTTTTCCTGTTTACTTCTCATGGAGACTTTATTACTAGTGCATTGAATTTTCTATAACAAAATGATATTGTATTTGTCTATTATATCCAGAAATCATCTGCAATTGTCTCATGGTGCATTGAAACTTTAAAGCAATGCTCCTGAGTATAATAATAAATGGAATGTTTCTGTGGGCAGGTATTTCCAACAAGCTTGCTATTATACAGAATGAGGGAATTCTTTCTCCAGCTACCTCTCTGTGCTGTTGATAGTTACAGTGTTGGGTTTTCCCCTTCCCTGCAAATAAACTTCTTAAACAACAAAGAGAACTGTTCACATTTCTCCAGAATGAGTTTTAGCCAAGAAAATGGGGTGCATTTTGGGAAGAGGATTTTTCTTTGCAGGGATTTTATTCTGATTGAATAACCAGATGGAGAGTCACGGATTTGAAAATGTTTAGCTGAGCAATTCAGCGTTCTCGACTGGGTTCCACAGCAGGATGCCAAATAAAAATCACAATCTAAGCTGTTATGAATTAATGAGAGTCCACAATACACATACCTACTTATTCTACCCAAGACCTGAATGTGCACGCATTGTGGATAACACATCTGAGGATAACCATAGATCCATAATGTTCAACATTAACCTCCCATTAGTTTGCCATAGTAAAGTTTGGGAAAGTGCTTCCATTATTTAAAACTAAAAACAAAAACACTCCATTTACAAGCTTAATCCTGCCATTAAAATTGATTGAAATTTGGCACAAAACAAAACAAATAGTAATCAAATTAACCACATTTTATTTAGAAGCAAAACTGTCAAATTTAATGTCTCTGACATCATTCCTCGAATACATTAGTCCTCTTGACCTGTTAATTTTCCACATGTGACAATTATAAATTCTTATGCCATGACTATTTCTAGGACATGTGGGATTTTTTTTAAAGTTCTTTTAAAAAGTAAGGTATCAACTCAATGTTAGCCTTATGAGCCAGACAGTACTGGGGGGCAGTTAGAGAGAATGTTGCCATGTAGAGATTAGATGCTTTAAGAAGCAAGCATGAATTCTAGGCATCTAAGATGTACCAAGAAATCATTTTGGAGCCCTGGCTGCCATCTCTGCAGTTGTATGCGAGGCACCAAGTACTTCTGATAATGACTAGCTTATACTCAGTAAAGGAATGGGAGATTTTATTCTTCCAAGTGATTGATTGCTGAGACTGATGGCTTGTACATCCAGACAGGTTAGGAGAGACATTCAGCGTTGACATTGTAGGAACATGTACAGACAAAACTGAACTTAATGGTGGTGCCTACTCGTATGCTCAGGTTAAGTGAGGGCACTGTTGCAGCAATAAGTTCACTTTCTAGGGTAATAATTCCCCCCTCAAATCATGTCCTGGGCTGGCTTTCTATGATAGTAGAGTAGCACATTTCTTGATTGCTAAGTTAGATATAACACCTGAAATGGCAGCAGATAAGACAGTAGCACAGGCAGAATTTTCAAATGCATGGTATTCTTGTATAAGATGCCCATGCGATTTGCTGTAGCCATATCAATATCCTTAGTGTTTCCCAGAACAACACAGAGAAGCCCTTTGGTCCCTTCACCTCTCAATTTTCAGAATACCTCACATGGAATAAATGATAGGGTATAGGTTTGAGTTGTCTTTTGCTGAGGCATCCAAAGGCTCACTGAATCTTTCTAATTGATTTGAATGACTAAAATACAGTTTGATGCATTTAATAATTTGAATTTTTATTGTGAGTGGCATCAGTATCACCTAGGAAATACCCCTTTTGCACAAAATTAGGAAATAAGATATGCCCTACAAGAGCTTTGTGATTATGATGTCAGGTGACATGAATCCTGACACACTCTTCTGTATAAATTTAGTTGAACTTTATGAATGCAGCATTCAGATGCTAAGGTTTTATATAGTGACTTACTCTGTTTGTGCCAATGTGATTCAATATCCAGTGACCGTGTGAGCTAGAGGTCCAAACGAATCTCTTTCACATACCAAATGTCGTGCACTTTTGTCACCCACACTGTCTTTCAGATTTCTCTTTGACCTGCGTTCTCAGTTTCGTCCTTAGGCATCTCAAAGCATGTCACTCAACTATGTGTTGATATCATCTTTTAAAAATTCAACCCTCCTCTCTTACTTCTCTTTTTCCTCTTCTTAGGGTATCCTTCCTCTGCTTATCCTCAAATGTCTTTGTTTACATGTACACTTCTTCTTTTATGCTTAATGCATATGTGTGTATATCCCAAGGTCAAACTTGGGTATCTTTGGTTTTCATTACACTAAAAATATGTCCTGACTTGTTATGATGTTTTCTTAGTGATGAGTTATTTTTGTCTGTGTTCATAACTTTCTGGATGTGTAGACATTTTCCCAGATATGTGCCTATTGATTTTGAAACTGTAATTCTACTTTATTTGCTTATTTATGATCATTTACTTATTTGCTTGCTTGCTCATTTATTCATTATTTTCATAGCACTGGAGATTGAAATCCAGGGCTTTGAATTTGCTCAATATATGCTCTACTACTGATCTAAACCTTCAGCGATCTTAGAATGTTTTTGTTTGCTGTTTTGATAAAGGGCCTCATTAAGTAATGCAAGCAGGCCTTAAACTTGTAAACCTCTTGTCTCAGCCCCCATAGTAGCTGGAATTAGAGGTGTAGGCCACCACACCCAGCATCATCAAAGAGACTAAAGCCTGTCATTTAGTATATCCATGAAAATGTTGTTTATCCTGTTGTTATTGAATAGAAGGTTTTATAAATGCTTCTGTGGTTATTAGCAAGTTTGTCTTCTCCTGACAGCTGTTCTTACGGATTTTCCTATTTCTGATTAAGTTATTACTTCATACATTTGTAGATTAGTTGCTAGAAGGACACAGTTAGGATTGTTGTGAGGTCTTTTACGAATTGCCTTTTTGAAAAAATGACATTTACTTGTGTGTTTGTGGGAGCACAAATGCACATTTATACATGCATGTGCCACAACATGCACATGTAGAGCAGATGGGAATCTGTGGGAGTCAGTTCTCTCTTTCCATAGTGTAGGTCCTGGAGATCAGCTCAGGTCTTCAGGCTTGGTGCAGTTACCCAAATCACCTCTGTGCCCCCTCAGTTTTACCTTTGGGCTGTGCATACGTGATTTGTTGTTATTGGTTTTTATTGGTGGTATGTTCAATAGTTTTCTTTGTCATTGCTTTATAGTATTAAGACTGTTATTTTCCCTTTAGGGGTCTGCACACATTCTCTCTCTCATACTGCATGGCTTTTGGTTGGTTTGGTTCAGTTTGGGGTTTGATTCTTTTTTTTTTTTTTTTTATGTGATTTGTACTTCTCTGTTAAGCCTTTGTCACATTTATTGTAGCTGTTCTAATGCTCTGGTGGGCTAATTTTGTCATCTCTGTTGTTTCCAGGTCTTGTGTTTGTGGCTTGGTTTTTCTCTTGAATTGAGGTTGTGTTTTTTAAGCATCACTGAAGCTTTAATAGACTACTGTGTTTCTTCTCTGAGTGTTGTCTCTTCTGTCCTCCTTCAGAGAAACTGTAGTTTACTTCTTAGGTGAAGTGAGCCATGTTGGGTTATTTCCAAGCTTGTTTGCAAGTGTTTTAGTGTTGGTCTATAGTAGCTATCTATTTTGTTTTGTTTTGTTTTGTTTTGTTTTTCTTCAAGTTTTTAGTTTCATCCCACTACAAAAGAATAATTCTTCTGGTGTCTTTACTGAGTGTAGTCCATTTCTTTTCATTACTGTATACTGTTACAATGTAAATTAATTTATTCCACATCTAAAATTCTAGTTTGAAAGACTTACAAGTAATAAAGGTATGAACATTCTAATACATGCCTTTTGGTGTATATTTAGACCTCTTTCTCTGGATATAGTCCTGAAAAAGAATTGTCATAATATATGTTTATGTTCAACTTAAATAAACCCTCCTAAACAGTTTCTAAGTGTTAGTAGCTCCACACATTCAGTGACACTGGGTAGTATGTGTTTGTGTGTTGTATATATGTGTATGTGTACATCTGTGTGTGTGTATATATATATATATATATGCATGTATATATATGCATATATACATATATGTATGTATGTATATTTCAGTGTGCTATGTATGTGCTGTATGTGTGTATTTGTGTGTATGTCCTGTGTATATGTGTGAATATGTGTATATAGCTATGTGTATATGTATATATCTAAGTGCTCTGTATGTACTTGTCCTGTGTATATGTGTATATGTTTTTGTATGTATCCTGAGTATTTGTGTCTGTGAGCATGTATTCCTGTGTATTGTACATGCATGTTTATATATGTGTATGTGCTATGTGTGTGTATGCTGTGGATATATGCATATGTATGTGTATATCTATCTGTAGGTGCTGTTTGTATGTGTTGTGTATGTCTGTACATGTGTGTGCACATTTGTTCATGTGTATATGTGTGTTCATATATATTTTTATGTATTTTCAGTTTAGCCATTGGAGTGTATAGCATAAGTAGTAGATTTATGTTATGTAATAAATTTAAAATATTTTCATATTTGCTTCTATGAAATGACTATTTAATCTTATATCTGTTTCTCTAACTTATTCTTACTGATTTTTAAGTTTATTTTATTTCTAAATAATAGTCTTTTGTTTGTATCTATTATCATAAATATCTTCTTTCTTTCCTTTTGCTTTTTCTTTTTTAAGTATACTTTCATTGACATTTATAATATAAATGTCACTTAATATAGCTATTTCTTGAGACAAAGTTTTACTGTGTAACTCAAGCTTGCCTAGAATTTTCTATGTATCTAAGGTTGGCCTTTAACTCCAGTGATACTGTCTTGGTCTCGTGAGAGATAGGAATTCAGGTATGTGGTATCATGCACAGCTTTTTAAAAATTTTTTATTATTTATTTATTTATTTGCTTCTTTTTTTGCACAGTACTGTCTGTGACCTAAGTTCCTGGGGATAGTCTTCAATAGTTTCTCTAAAAGACCTGATTGTTGTAGGATATTTTTAAAGATGTGTTACATTTGTTCATGTGTGGAACATTTGTTTGAATGATCTTGTGAAGCTGTGTTACTTTGCCTGCCTAAAACACCTGATTGGTCTAATAAAGAGCTGAACCACCAATAGCTAGGCAGGAGAAAGGATAGGCGGAACTGGCAGCCAGAGAGAATAAATGGAAGAAACAAGAGAACAAGGAGAGGAGGATGGTAGGTGCCAGTCTGCCAGCCACACAGCCATCCATGGAGTAGAGTGAAATTAAGATGTATAAAAGTAAGAAAAGGAAAAAGCCCAGAGACAAAGGTAGATGAGATAATTGCTTTAGAGTCTGTCCTGGAACTAGCTCTGTAGACAAGGCTGGACTTAAACTCACAGAGAGCTGTAAGGAGTACGGTTTTTCTGCCCGCCGCCTCTGGTCTTGCCCCGCTGCCGCGCCAGCCCCCAGTTAATTTAATACAGCGTTGTTAGCCAGGTACTAGTTTCTTATCGGCTAGCTCTGTCTTAATTATTAACCCATTTCTATGTATTTCCACGTGGTCTTACCGAGAGCGGAGGAATGGCGGTTCTGTTCTCTCCAGGCTCTCCATGCTGACCCTCCTTCCTACTTCCTCTTTCCTCCTTGTCTCCGAGTCCCTCCTATCTTGCTTTCCTATTGGCCAACAGTGCTTTATTTATTAAACCAGTATGAGAAACATATACAGAATGACATCTCCCATCAGAGAGCTGCCTGCTTCTGCCTCCTGAGTGCTGGGATTAAAGGCGTGCTCCACCAACACCTGGCAAGGCCCAGTATTTATAACTGAAAATAAGACTGTGTGTGATTTATTTAGGAGTCGGGTGGCACTCCCCTTGCCTCCCAAAAAGAATAAAGAGTAAAAAAACAACCAACAACACATTATTATTTCTCTTTTGATATTTAATTGTATAATCCACCCTGACTCAATTTCCCCTTATATATCCAGTTGTCCCAGCACTGTTTCCCAGAAAGAGCCTTCTTCCCCAACTCTTCTTCATTAGCATAAGAGTTAAAAGTCCCAAGACTCTGTCTGAATAGATTTAGTTGTGGATTTGTAGAAACAGTTATATTAGTCTGTTTCTTGCATCAATACTACATTTTCCTTTTATTATTATTATTATTGTTTTATTAAAAATAATTTATTTTATACAGTATATTCTGATCATAGCTTCCCCTCTCTTATGTCCTCCCAGACCTTCCCCACCTCGCTACCCACCCAACTGCATAGCTTCTTTCTCTCCCTAGGAAATAATTAGGACAATAGATAAACAAACACACTAGAACAAAACAAAACAAACAGAAGAAAAAAAGAAAAACAATCTGAAACATGTATTAGGACACACACAACACATGCATACATACATACATGCATACACACACATAACTCCCCCCATAAAAACACAAAATCAGAAACCATAATAAATAACCAAAAGACAAGTAAAGCCAAAAAATTGCCCAAATAAAGCATTATGAGTAAAAACAAAAAAGCTCTCCCCAAACTCCATTGTTTTGTGTTGAGCATCTGCTACTTGATGTTGGGCTTGCTCTTAAGTGTGTTTTGTATACCCAGTAAGACTTCAATGGAGAAGACTAATTTTCCCTTTGTGAATGGTGTCAATTGGAGATCACTTCTGGGTTAGGGGTAAGGGCTTGTGTTCACTTCCCCTCTCAGTTCTAGAACCGTCTGGCTTAGACACGTGCAGGCCCTATTTGGGTATGCTGTCACAGTCTCTGTGTGTTCATCAGTCCCGGTGTATCTGGAAGACAGTGTTTCCTTGATGTTTGTGTCACCTCTTTAGTACAACTCCCTGAGACCCGCAGGGAAGGGTTTAATTAAAACACCAGGTATTTCAAGATCTCTCATTCTCTACACATTGTTCAGATTTGGTTCTTTGTTTTAGTTCCCATCTCCTGCATGAGGAAGCTTTTCTAATGAGTAAGGCCATATATAGTTTAACAGAAGGTCATTAGGTGTTATTTTATTTCTATGTTTCTTTAGCAGAACAACAGTATTTGGTTTTCCCCACAGGTCCATTGCTGATCTGGTCTCAGGTTATCGGTCACCCAATCAGTGTCAGGCATGGGTTCCATCTCAGGGAGTGGGTCTTAAATCCACCTGTTTATTAGTTGGTAACTTCACACAATGTGAGCCATTATGGCACCATGGTAACTTCAAGACATCATTTTGTAATGACTATAGTTTTTAATAACTTGCCATGCAAGTCTTCCTACTGTGTGATCCTTTGTATGATTCCCTTAATTCACCCATGCCTTTTACATTTTCATGTAATTTTAACCATCAATGCATCATTTTATAACACATATTTTTTTATTATTTTGTATCCCTAGGCCTCAATATGTCTTCAATATAGAAAGGGCTCAACACATGTACTCTGAACAACCAAATGAAATATTATATTCCTCAGTGGAAAATAACTGTAGGAAAAAAAACTGTAGTTGTTAATACCTTTGACTCTTACATAGATTATGACTTCTGAAAATAATATGACAACAGAGTCATTCACTCTCACTTGGGGCATTGTCCATTGGGTAATATTTTCTGGTTTGTATCTGAGAAGAGGTTAATGGATAACTTCACAATGAGTTTTAGCAACAACCAGTTATAAACGTTTGTAAGTTGGTTTAGAGAAAAACTGAAAGGTGATCCATATTCCTATAAGACAGAGTGTAAATCCTGGGTATATAGTGATATATATTGATAAATATCTTTTCCTTGTACAAAGTATGTCACCTATATTTATTGAATAATTAAACAATGAAGAAATTAAATCTAGTTATCTTTAGAACTTCTTTTGGATTTATTGTTATTAAGTGGCAACATATGTTTTCATGGAGGTGGTTGAGCATCTCCTTTCCTGTTTTTATAGTCTCAGACTACTGCTGTAATCTGCATAACCAAAAATGTAAGAATGGTAGAAAAAATAATGAAATATGATCCTCAATGTATAAGATAACTTTGTCCTGATGAACTGATGGCATTGTCTGCAGACATACTTAAAGGATATGTGGCCTAAACTGCTCTCAAATTCACTACTGAACTACAGAAAACCTTAAACTTCTTATATGTGAGCCTCCACCTCCTGAGAGCTAGAATTATAGACAAGTGCCACTGTGCCTAATTTATGTGTTTCTGGGACTTGAACTCAGGGCCACGTGCATGCTAGACAAATACTGTACCTCCTGAGCTACATACATACTCAGTCTAAGTTTAATATCTTATTATATATGTATATGGACTTTCCAATATGTGGAAGCCTCTGAAATAATATTTGCATGAATTTCTTACAGGCAGGCTCCATGTCCAGCAGTAGTACCAAAACAAAAGGAACTCATTGGTAATTTTGGAGGTATTTTAGTCTTACAAAACTTTGTCCAGTCTTTTCTTTTTACCCCTACAGACATGTGTGTGTGCGTGTGCACATGTGTATATGATTGATTTTTGTTTTATGGATTTTATGCATGTAAGATTGTGTATGTCTCAGTGTCTGTATGTGTTTCTCATGCTTTTTCTTTGTCTTTTTTTTTTTTTTTGCTCTGTTTTGTCCTGTTTTTTTATTTGTTTTTATTTACTTTATTTTGTAATGTTTAATGATGCCTGTGTATAGTTTAATGAGAAAGAGAAAGAAAGGATGTGGATTTGGATGGGTGGGGTAGTAGAAAGAATCTGGGAGGAGTTTGAGGAGGAGAAATTATAATCAGAATATGTTGTATGAAAAGAAAACAATTTTCAATTAAAGAAATTTACATGAACTTGTTTAGAGATTCTGTTAGGATAGCTGCCCTCATTAGAAAGAATATTTAACTTGCTGTAATTGAAAAATCATGTAAATATAAGCACAGTTAAAGTGTTTTGAATCCATATAAAAATATGATCACATTTGGGCCACCTGTGTATGAACATTTCAAAGGGAACATGTTTTATAACTTTCTATAGAAATAAATGGTAACTGATACCAAAAATTACTTGAAATTTTAGTATGTTCATTCATGTATATTCTAGTAGGAGGGGTATATTGTTTAAGAGAACATATTGTCCTGACATAAATGAAATTAGGAAAAGAACCTTAAAATCAACATCATATCTGGAAGCAATACTAGCTGGCCCACTTCCTTAGTACAGCAAAACCTCAGAACTTGCTTCTTCAGCTGTATCTTCTGTGCTTGTGTTTATTTGACTGATTTCCAGAGCTGAAATTAGCAATCAGAAAAGAAAAGCTTGGAGAACTAACAAAACAAAACATCTTCAGGACATCTGAACAAAATGAGAGCGTTCATGAAGTGTGATTTCACCGTCAGAATGCGGTCCATTGGCAAGATCTCGATTTTCATTCTTCACTGTTACTTGTCTTTTTGTCTCTAGGTATGTGACATAATGATGTGGTCTGTGGTCTTCAGTAGAAAACAATATGATTGCAAATCAAGACAGTATATAACTTTGCTTCAATCAAAATTCCTACTGTCTGTTTTTTAGCTTCCTGAATAATAATGAAATGTCTCCTTTGGTTATTGCAGGTCTTTAGATCACACATAGATGGGTAGGTAGATAAGTAGATGGATGGATATTCAGATAGATAGTAGATGGATAGATAGATAAATATCTTGGATTTCAAGTTTTAGGGATGATAATTTTCTGTTTCTTCCTTCAGATAGTTGGGCATAGATACAGACACAGCAATAGATCTAGATATAGCTATAGAATGAATATAGACATATATATGCATATATATACATATATACATATATATATATATATATATATTTCTTATACCAAATACTAAGATTTTAAAATCTTTTAGGAGAAAAAGCAATGTTTTTGTATTCTAGGACGATGCTTTTTTCAGGAACAACTTGCTATGCCTCTAAACAGGTGTTCTCAAAACAGTTAAAATGCACTTAGAAATGATCCAGTTCACCTGAGGGTAGCCTAGGAATTTCAATCCAAAAATATAAGTCTATATATTAATTATGTTCAAACATGGATGAAGAAACCTCATGAGAATGGCCAAGTTTTAAACATAGCAAAAGCTGTTTTGTCCTAACTGTGATGTAGATTGAAGTATACAGCTAAGTGCTCTGGTGTATTTGACAAGGAATTTTTGTTTGTGAAAGATTTGGAGAAGATGTTGCATTGCATTGGGGATGTTGAGAATGGTAACTTGTCTTTATCATAGATTTAATATTTCTAAGAATAGTGTAAAAATAGTCTCAGCTTTGGTCTTCTCTTGAATTCTATTTTTTACTGTCTGTTTCCCTCAGTTTTCATTACCATTTTTTCAGACTGATCACATAAAAACCTTTTTCCCCCCACAGAGGAGAGTTGTTTTAAAAAGAGAGAGAGAAAGAAAAATTTATGTGTCTTATACTTAAAAGGATCTTTTGGGCTTTTCCTTTTATGGCTTCTCTCTTTTTTCCTCCCTTTTGGGTTATTTTGTGAATGTTTTTCATTAGTTATTTTTAAAGGTAATAAAGATGTGTGACAAAGTTATAGTTTCTGCATTTTTCCCATTTTTTATAGTTGTATTGACTTCTACTCATCTGCAATGAGGAGTCTGACATTTATTTGTATCAGATTGGTGATTTCTAAAAATGGTATAGATTCACAGTTATTCTTGTACTCAGTGAAATCCCTGTTAAGTCCCTTCAGGTTGGCTTTTCTCGTCTTGCAGCTTGGGAAACAGCCCTGTCTCAAGTCTAGCCAATTCCTGAGGTTCAGGTCAGGAGTATGGAGTAAATTTTGTTTCCCAGAAAGGATTTAAATCACCTCAAGGATGATAGTTTTCAGTGAGTTATTTAGGATACCGGGAAGTTCGATAAATACTTATCACTTTAATTTTGATGTGCTGAGGGAAGCCAGGGCATCCTGCGAAGTGTGCCTTGATTACTGTGGAAACATATGACTTTCGGGTGGGTGACTGAGGGGGTCTGACTGTAACAGGACTGTTTGTTGACATCTGGAGCCCAAAGTGTGCTGAACATCTGCTGTACTGATGTTTCACTTTTTGGGTAACACTTCCAGTTCAATCTCTATAGTAAATCTTATGGCCTGAGCTAAGAAATGCATGGGGCTTCCCATTTTATATTCCTTTGTAGAGAGCATATGTCTGCATCAGAGTCATATAAGGGGTCTCTATCTCTTCCCCAAGGCCAAGTGCTTTGAACACTATTAATTATTCATTCATACACATGCAAAAGTGAGACAAAGTCACATACCTACACTCTGGAAACTCTTAGAGCCTGAAAAGGCAACAAGCAATAGACACAATGTGCCAGCTTCAGCTTTTCAGATGGTTAATATTCAGCATCTCTTGGTTGGGTTGTAATTTAAAATGAAATCCAGGGGCTAGAGGGATGGCTCAGTAGTTAATGGTGCTTATTGCTCTTGCAACAGACTGGAGCTCAGTTCCCAGCTCCCATGCTGGGCAGAGCTCCAGGCTATCTGACACTCTCTTCAAGTCTCTGCAGGGTACCTAGGCATGCAAACATACATCATTAAACAAAATAATAATAATCTTTAGAAAATCTAAAACCTACAACTCCCAAAGCCTCAACTGTCTGTAAATACTTTTAAACATTTCTGTTAATTCTTGAGAAATCATATTTTAATAGTGTTTGATGAAGAATTGATTGATTTGGCCTTATATTTTCTGCCCTGTTTGTGTAGCTTTGACTTCTAAGAACTGAAACATTGTCATTTCTTTATTAAGTTGTCTGTTCAACATTATGAAATTTCTCCCTCTGCACTATGCATTATGTTGGGTGCTGGGGACAGAAACATGACCATGCATGCTCCAAGGCTGGGGAGCTCAGTTTTGTGAGGAGGATGAAAATGTGCATCAGTACCCAGATGGCATTTGGAAGGCAGATGAGCAGCATAGGACATCCACCCCTGGTGGCCAGAGGAAAGGATCAGGCAGGACCCTCAGGGTTCCATATCCATCCTGAAACCCTGTGAGGGGCTGAAAAGGACAGGATTGTATATAGATCTGGAAGAGAAACTGCAAAGGGTAGTAGGAAGTGAATATCAATAATGAGGGCTATTTTTCCCCTCAAGGGGCTGTGTCAATTTTTTTCTTTCAAAATTAACTGGGCTTTAAATTTATGTAATTCCAAAAGTTCTTTGAATGATTAGCCTTCTTCATCTACCCCTCATTCACTCATCTGCTTCTTCTCCATAACAAGTCCCTTACCTACTGTGATATTTCATGATTGTGTGTGGGGGGGGTGAGTGGGTGGGTAGTATCATTATGGTTGATTACCTGAGCATGGGTGCCCCTTATTTACTGAACCATAGGCTAATTATCAGTGTCTGTACCAATGAAAAGCGGCACCCCCTCCTTCTGTAGCCATTAACTACCCACAGTTCCTAAGTGAGGACTGAGGCCTTAAGAGTGTCTCCTCCATCCACGATGAAGGAAAGGGCCCTGAGCCCAGCTTTGTACAGGGTTTTCGAGGCAGCCACAAGCTGCAATGAGTCCGTGGGTATGTTGGCTGCCTTGTGGAAGTTCCTGAAGACGCTGTTTAGCAGCACTTCTCCCCATTATCTAGCTCTTATATTTTTTTCTGCACTCGTTTCTGTGAGAGCCTTGGAGGAGGTGATTTGGATGTTTTCTAGGGCCAAGGACTCCACATTTACTTAATCTTAGCCTTTTGATCTGGACATGCTGTATTAACCACTGCACATTGAGTAGTCAGGTGTTTACCTGAGGAGGGCTGAAAGCAGCACGGATCTATGGGCATAAATATAGATATAAGTATATTTATAAGGCAGTTTCTGACATTGTTCCCACTTAGCAAAAAAGAAGTAGTTGGTTTGTCCCTAGGACCTAGGACCTCTAGAGACACCAACTTTTACTCAGTTTTATGTTTATAGCACAATGAATGAGTTTCTACATGTGGAACAGGCCTCAAATCCAATCAGAAAGTGATTGATATCCCCATTAATAGTCATGCCACTATTGCACCAGTGAGCATATCTTGTTAAGTGGGTTGTTAATGTAGCAGCTCTTTGGGTCTACAGCTAATTAGGAATGTGAATGACTTTTCTGCCGCAGAAGCTTGCATAGCAAGTACACTCTGGCACTATGAAAGCTAGCCAGCAGGGAGGAACTTCCTGGTGATTATAGCTTGATTTCTCTGTCCTAAAACCCAAGTGCCTAGTGTCATTGGCTGCAGGGTTTCATGATCTCGTGCTCATGAGAAACTAGAGGTACTGGCATTGGCCTTAATGGCTTAGAGCCTCTGAGGTCTCCCTAATCATCAACTTATGGAGAACTTTCCCATACCAAGTTCAGGGATTTTTCTTTAATAATCTATGTCTCCTTGGAGGAGTGTCATCAGCCATATAGAGTGCCTCCATTCAAACTTAAAAAAATATTTTAATAGACCTACAAAGTATTAGGTCTCCATCCTTTTTCATTCAATCCTACTTTTAGTTCACCCTTCTTCCCACCACCTATTTTACTCCTACCTCCATCCCCCCACAGACTCTTCCCCTTTGTCAGCACTCCCCAGCCTCTGCTTTCATATCATGTGTTCTACTGCCTCTTCTCCCTTGAGGCTACTTTTCCCTCTTTTCCTCTAATGGCCCCTTTCTAGCTTCTTGAACTCTACAGGTGCTCCAAGTCACACACATTAGTCTAAAAAGCTGAGCCTAGAAGCCACGTATTAGAGGGAACCCAAAGAGTTTGTCTATCTGTCTTGAGCTTGTTATTTTTACATGTTATCCTGTCATGGAGTGCAATTAGAGAACTTCTCTTGAAGTATTGCAACAGATCCCAGCATCTTATTTGCATTATCTACAGTTATTAAATAGTGAGTTAGAATGAAGCTCAATCAAATCAAGGCTGGAAATACGTTGTGTATTACTTGTTTTATGCTAGAACAGTACCAACAACCTTGAGATAAATAATGAAATAAAATAAAAGATGAGGAGTACCTATGCTTATTTTTCCCGGTGCTCGAGAGTAAAATCAAACACATTTCGAGAGGACAATGGATGAATAGCCCAAAGGAGAAGTGGTATCTCCAAGAAATGACTTCTGAGTTCCATTCCATGTCATTTTATTATCCCCAGGATATAGGCATTACATAGTATTTATTTACAGAGGTCATAATATTAAAACAGTGTAAATCTCCTTTCTCTGTGAATTTTTCTCATATTGCTAAAATCATTTTCATCAATGGCTCCTGCTGTTTTGTTTTGTTTTTATTAGAAAGCTACCTTTCTCTCCTTTGTTTCCTCAAATAGTACCAAAAGTTTTGCACATTCCTTTTGCCTTTCCAGTTTTTCTGTGGAAATCCTCATGAGTCAATTTCTGACCTGAGAAACAGCTTCAAGCATGCAGAAAACAATATCTCTCCAGCCTGTATCTCCTGGTCAACTCAATTCTGACAATTTAGAGGTGCCGATTAGGTTACATGGGGTCATGACCTTCCAGGCCTTTGCTTATTTGTCATGCAGTTATTGGTCATTTTTCAAGATCAGAGGCGGGGCAGTGCTGAGAGAAACCATCTATAGTATGCAACTTGTGTTGAGACACAATGTTGACCTCTTGTCATTAAGGGGCCATGGAGCCAATCATAACCAAAGTTAATGCCTGATGCTACCCCTAGGATAGATATCACAGCAGGAACCTTCATAGCTGGTCAACTAAGGTCAGATGCTCCACCAGAAAAAGAGACATGGCATGTGTCACAACAAACTAAAGGGTCTGAGTTTTTCACTTGGGAGGGACACTTTTCCTCATATGGCCGCATGACTCTTAATTAAAGGAGCTTGTTCCTTGGAACATGAACAGTATCACTTTCTGGCTCTGTGGTGAAATAAATATGCTTGGTGAGTTTTGTGTGATTATCTTTCGATAGCAGAAGGGTCTCGGTCATCTGCTCCTTCAACCCTTTTGCTGTGCTTCTGCTGTACTTAAGAGAGAATGTGGGAGTTTGCCCTTGTTAAAGACATGTTAATTCTAGACATGGCTTTACATGTTGACATTTCCCAGTTAGCTCACAGCTCGTACTAGAATTCTGTTGAAACTGTGCCATGATATACTGCCAGCAAGTGGGAGTGGTGAAAAATACTAGGAAGGCTAGCGACGGCTAGAATAACACAAAATGGCACTGCTGTCATCGCCCAGTCTGAGCACAGACCTTACCAAAAGTGCAACGTGAAGACCCCTGCATGTCTGATAATGTTTTATAGCTTTCATTATTCTGATCATTTTTAGAGTAAAAACTAGTGAGTCTTAGTTTTATTTCAAAGAAGCTAATCTACTTACATTCAACAAGCTGGTCCTGAGTAGTTTACCCATTCCCCATATTTATTTTTATTTAAAATGCCTTGTTTCTATTATTCCTTTCAGTTTGAAATCAACTTTCAGTTTCTTTCCTTCGGGGAGAAGACAATCATTCGTCCTTTAAAGTAGTTGCTTTGTGTAATAGCCAAATTTTAAGGAAATATAAATTAAAACCATTTGCAATGATTAAACCTGAAACGAACAAGTACTTCCATGCATGTAACATAACTTTTTTTTATATATATACTGACATGACTGTTTAATGCAAGATATTCTATTTGTAAAATGTTTGTACTTGGCTCATCATGAAAGGTGTTTCCCCCCCCTGAAAAATACCAATTAGCCCTGATTATGTGTTGTCACTTTATGTTCTTTTTCCAGTGCAAAGAAAAAATAAACGAAACATGGAAGTTGATCTTAAATATCAAAAATCAAACCAGATGAAGAAAAAATGCATTACCCTATGTCCTCGTGGAAATTAAAATACAAAGATCCCCTCTAGCAGCACTGCTTTATGTAATACTTGCTGGGCAGCAGAGGCAAAAACCCTGTTTATATTAATCACCCTTGTCTGGAGCTTCCATTGGCAACCGCATGTTGCCTTCCAGCCGTGGGAGCTCACCTCCCCAGGACTTCTGTCCCCGGGCAGGGGCAGGACTGGAAAATGTTTCTCAAGTCCTAAATATACCAGATGGAGGCTATACTGTCTGCTAAAACCATGACAAATCATTTATTAATTTTCATTATGGTGATTAAAACCAGCCAGGTATAAGTGAATCTGGATTGAAAGTAAACACATATTCATTCTAAGCTGAAAGAGTTCCTTGATGTCTTTCTGAGTTTTAGAAAGTTCATCTTCATTTGTTCTTGTTCAACTTCTGTTGATTACATTGAGCTGTTAGGCAAATCATAGTTAGAAAAGCAGTGTGTTGAGAAAAATCCTTATATAATAGCAATTGTGTTGCATGGTTATGGTAATGTGACTTACAAGAACCCACATAATCACATCCTACAAATTTCAAATATTTCTCCAAGTCTTTTGATATTTCCTAGAATGGGAAGAAGAATCCTTACAGGATTGTGATAAATCAAGATATTTCAATTTATCAGATTTTTAAATTTTTAAATCTATGAAAGATACATTCATGTGGTAATTTCTATTCAAACTTAAATATTTAACTTATATCTAAAATGATCAGTATTTGATATTTGTGCTTAGTTCATTCTGATGAAAATTAAATGATCCATAAAAAGGGTATTCCACAAGATTTGTCTTGTAAGCTATGAATTGTTTCATTCAGGCATAACTCTGCCTTCTGATATTAATGTTGAAACATGGTTGACACCTCCAAAAACACGTTCTCCTCCATCACAACTCAGTTCAGGTGCCACTATATCTCCTTCTACCTGAAAGCATCCCATTTCTTCAAAATAGAGTTTCATTTTAATTATCTGAACCATGTACAGGAATATATGTTAGCTCTTATATTGAGAATGTTCCATTTTTAAAATCATCTGATCTTTGAGCCCACATTATATAAGTTACAAGGTTTTTTGTTTGTTTTTAATAGAAATGGGGGGAAAGTCATTTCAGGCTCTCTGTCAGTCTGAGGTAAATTGAAGAACAACTCAGGTGGGTTTCTGGGGAGAAGCAGGAAGGTTGGGAGGAGACTCAGGAATGTATTCTTTTGCTAGTGTGCTATATCAGCACAGGTAACATTTTTCTTTTTCCAGCACACTCATATTCCAGCTTGGGTGGGGGAGAAGAGGAGGCAGAAAAGTAAGTGAAAAATTGGAATTTAGCACAAAGTGTTCTCTGGCAATGGGCATCTAACAAGGCTAGCTTAGAGTCAGTTGTCTATGGCCTCAGGCACCTTGCTGGCACATCTTAAATAGTGTGTAGTGTTGACAAACAACTGTGTGTAGATTGGGCAGTGTGATTATTTTAATATGATGTTTGTGCAAAACATATTACCCGTTTGTTGGATGAGTGAATGAGCATACAGCATCACTACCAGTCTTCAGTGGAGTGAAATATATCTAATTTGATGTAGAAATTAATAGTGGAAAGTACATACAATGCATCACACAGTGAGGATGCTTTGTAGGTTTAAGACAGTAAGTGCTTGCAAACATATGTAAATAGATACCGAATAATTTATGCTTCTTTTACAGTGGCCCTGTCAGCTTGGAGTGCTAATGGTTAAGAGCAGGACTCTGGGAAGAAGCTGCTAGGAGTTTTTTATTTTGTTTCCTTTGTTTTGTTCCTACCGGTTCTTTTTTTCCTGGGCTCATTTGGTCAGTTCTTTTGCGGGAATCACTTGGGGTGTTTCATGCAGTTGCAGTCAGATGGTGGCTGGACTGCAACGGTTTTGACAGCTGCCAAACACTGGAGCATCTCAGTGCTCTTCCAGGAGGTCACTACACGTGGCTGAGGCCTTTTCACTCAGGGCAAGCAACTCCCACAAAGAAGTATGCTCCTGAGAGCAGACACCACTGGAACAGTGACTTATCAAGCCTCGGCTTGTGTTACATATGCAGATGTCAGCTTTCCAAAGAAGCCACTAACTAGATGCAGGAGGGTGCTATACCAGAACAGGATTATTGAGAGAGTAGTTGACTGGAGATCATCAAGATGGGATCCCAACCCTTCCCTAGAGTAGTTGTGACTGGGCCAATTAATCTTCCTCCCTGTGGCTCAGTCTTCTTGAAACGTTGGGGAAAACATTGGTGCTGTTTTCAGAGGCTTGCTGGGAATATTATTTAGTCAGCAACAAGAATTAATTATACATATATGTGTGAGATACATGCAACAGCTTCTGGTGCATAAATGCACATAATAAAGCCAGCCAGATTTAGTGGCGGTGGGTAATACTCGTTACAATCATAGGGACAGAGTCATTACTGACAATAGTAATTGTGGGAGTAATATAAACAGTTTAGCTATGGAGTGGCTGTGTCCCATGACCACAGGTGGCAGGCCTTTTAAGGAAAGTTTATGAAATGATGATTCTTAGAAAAATAACAATGTAGGACATTTTTCTCTCCTTTGGCCATGTTAAATACAACTAAAACTTTCATTGCACTGCAGTGGGAGAGAAAACACATACTGGGGGGATAGGTACCATTCCTTTTGAGCAGAAACTCAGAATTTAAAAGCACAGTGATACAAAGGAGAGTGTGACCAGAATTCATTCCATACACATATGAAACTGTCAAAAAATTAATTTAAAAGGAATTAGTGTAAAGTACTTTTCCTGGTTCACTTACAAAGTTTACAGATCATTAGCTTCTTGACAGGCTGCTCAATGAAGAAATGAGTATAATTCCAAAATAAGCCAGTGATTACGTAGTTCCTCATGACAGTTTAAGAAAGGGACACAAACAGAAGTTAAGAAATGATTAGTATTTATATAGATACCCTTTGGGATTCAAAAAAAAAAAAAAAAGAGAGAAAGAGAAAGAATGTCTGTTCAAAGGGTGCTTGCTGCCAAACCTGACAACCTTTTGGTCCTTAGAACCTACATGATGGAAGTAGAGAACTGATTTGACCTTCATCAGTGCCTTACAGCACATGAGCGTGCGCACTCGCGCGCGCGCGCACACACACACACACACACACACACACACCACTAAATAAATATATCTACCCAATGTGCCTAGGTAATAGGCCCAGAATTATTCCTCAAATCCCACATGGATTTAATATCTTCCTGCCTAATCATTTTCCTCTCCATTCTCACCACTACTTCCCAAATTCAGACAGCGATCTCTTCTTACAAAGTTAATTGTATGAAAGTCTCCTTATTGGCCTAAGCACACTCTGCTAACATTGTGGTGCTTGGCAATATGGACAAAGGCCTCTGCCTATCACACTAGACAGCATCACTCTGCATTTAGACCTTCCTGTAAAATCCAGACTTCTCACTGTAATGATAAAGACCATCAATGTTTTAATACTACATAGATACTATGTAGTAGAGGCTGTTAAAAGAGTCAATTCCCCAGTGCACGGTCTATCACGTTTTATGGAGAAATGTCTGTTGCATTTCTTGAAAAATCCCAGATGATTTCTGTATTTTTATTGCCTCCTAGTTTTAGACTGAAGTAATGTTTCAGTCAATTCATTACGTCTGTTTTTCCAAATAAGAGAATGTAGCAGTCAGAAACAACCAACTAGTTGACAGCTGGACTTACAGACCTGGATATCTCATAACCACAAGTTATACATTGAAGCACCACCTCCTGCAGTTTAAGCTGACACAGTGAATCTGTTGCTATAGAAAGATGAACTACAGTTCTCTCAATTGCATCATAGGTATTTATCTAGGGACTTTGTATGTTTCTTGGTCTCATGGTGTAATGGTTGCTTCCCTGCTGATGGCTTTCAGATATAGGTGTGGGCCCTAAAGACTTGTTTGATAAATTAAGAAGAGAGCAACAATACTCAAGGATTTTCAAAATAGATTTGTTTTTATTAATTTCTTTAAAACATACTTAACTAACGTTATATTTTATTTTTTATGTCATCTTTTTCTGGCTGAGTAGTGCATGAAGAAAAATGAATTTGGCATAGTACTTTCTGGATGTCAATATATATTAAAAGCGGGTAGGATAGGGGAAGAGAATTTCAAAGGTTTGCTTGCATAGTGTGAGCTATAGGGTGCTGACTCCATGAACTGGCAGCTTTTAATTGAAAGTTGCACAAATAGCGTAAATTAATATGCCTTGCTGTAAATGCAGGAAAGAAAAAAGCAAATCATAGTGAGACAATGGTGTTCCTTAGTGTTCTGTCTTGGGCCATCTTTACCTCCTATTTTCAGAAAATCTCATCCCCTACCAGGGCTTGGATGATCATCATATGTATATGTCTCTTAAATATGGATTGTTCCATTTAATATCCAGCAGTCCCTCATCCTCAGTGTTCCCATGACCTGGTTTGTTGTTGACTACTCAGCCTGTTTTTCAGTGCACAGCATCAGCATCCACTATTCTCAACTTCACATTCCATCCTTCCTGCCTCTTCTCATATGAACCCATCCTATCCACCACCTATCAGAGTGGAGCATCCATGGCCTAATACCTTGCAAAGACCCCACCACCTAATATCACAATAGTGATTTAATGTCAGTTGGCATTTTGGAGAAGAAAAAAAAATATACAAGCCTAGCAGTATCTAAGACAAAATCACCCAGACTAACTCGCATCTGTATTCACTACTTCTCATTCCTCCTGATGCTTCATTCTTTCCAAAAACAAAAACCTGCCACTTGAGAGTACATAAAATTATATGCCACCAGCTAAATGCAATCTTACAGGGCCCCAAAATATTTGGAAAGGTGGCAGTTCCTATTTATTATGTTACAGATGGCCAGGGTGATAACTTTGTGTTAGTTCAAACTGGTAAATTAGGTTTTTGTTTTTAAATGAGCACACCAAAAAAGTATGCTTTTCATTCTGTACTACTTCAGATTTTAAGAGCTGGCTTGGGTAACTTGGACACAGTTCTGTAAAGGTGAACCAGCTTTCAAATTTTGACAGAAACTTTTCTGTTTATATATATCACACTTCTTTTATTATTATTTATTTTTTATTTTACATGTCGATCCCAGTTCCCTTTCCCTCCCTCCCTTCCTCCTTACCTCCTTCCCTCTTACTCTCTTTGCCCCCTCACATGCACCCTGACCACCCTCCCCTCCCATTCCCCCACCCCAATTCCACATGTAGGGCGATGTCATCCAAGTGGGGTCATGTAGATCTGTCAAGTCATTTGAAGTAGGGACTAGGACTTATCTTCTGTCTCTAGGTTAAGGCAGTATCCCTCCATGGGGGATGTCTCTCCAAGGTCCTTTTGTGCACCAGGACTATATCCTGGTTCCACTGTCTGAGGTCCCTTAGACTGCTCAGTCCTTCTGGCTGAGACCCGTATTCAGGGGGGCCTGAGTCAGTCCCATGCTGGATTCCCAGCTATCTGGGGGCCCGTTAGCTCCTCCTTGTTCAGGTCAGCTGTCTCTATGTGTTTCTGAAACCTGGTCTTGTCCTCTCACTCTGCATCTGGATTCTAGTTCGACTCAGTGTTTAGGTATGGGTGTTTCCTTCTGCTTCCATCAGGTACTAGATGAGGGTTCCATGATGGTGGATAAGTTAGTTGTTGATCTCACTACCTGGGAAGGTCCTTTATGGCAGCCTTTCTACGGTTGCTCAAATAGTTAGCCATTATTGGTTTGAAGAAAAAAAACTGAACCTAAAGAAAGGTCTAGAGACCTACAAGACTGCCACACTTCTTAATACATGGTAAAATCTCAACAGTAGGTACCAGTGGATTTTAGTGCCCTCGGCAGTATCTCTGTTAGTGTTGATAACAGGCAGTACTTGGAAGTGCCCTTGGCATTCCTGGAGATATGATCCTTCTATGGCCTTACACAATCCTATGAAGTAGACATGTTCTCTCTAATGGCCAGTCTCCACCCAAGAGAAAGTGGGGATAGCATAGGTATGAGTGTCTCTGAGCCTTTAGCTGTGGATCAGAGGCAGGAGCTGTCCATCTGCAGTCAGGGTTCTGGGGGCTGGGGGACTTTTTCTTACACATTCTGTGATTCATTCTGACCTAGGCCAAAAGATTTGCCCAAATGCAGACCTGTACTTCATCATCTGTACGTGACAGTCAGTCATTTTGGCCATCTGCAAACAGTGTCACGGTGTCAAAGTCCTTCTCCTAATTTTTATTGAAGCTCTGACTAGATACTCTCAGCTAAGGATTTTAGGGAACCTTATTTTCTTTATATATGTCTAATGGATATTTTTAGTTTTAAAAAGATTATATATTGCATTTAAAATTAGAAAATATTTTTCTAGTTGATTGATTTAGATATGAATAAGTTTTAAAAGTAGAAACAATTTTTATAAAATCTTATGGATCTACAAAAGTATTCTCAATTCATGTTCTTTCAAAGCATAACAAAGCATATGTTAAAGTTTACCTTCCAAATGTCACCTTTATTTCTATGTAACAAACGGGTTTGTTTTAAGCCTGAAGGAAGAGTCTCTGTTCTAGAATAGAACATTCTTTCACATCTCAGCCAACTATGCTTTGAGCATATCCTTCTCCATGTCCTTTCCTCTTTTCCAACCCACACCCTAGACATTCTTCCCTTTTTGCCATTCCTCTATAGGATCTAACCTGGGACATATCCAATTCTCAGGTTTGGCGACAGTTCAGGACCAAGGGACAAGGTCACAGATATTATAGACTGTTGAATGTGTGACAAGGCGTCTCATAAAGACTCTGGTCAGATGTCCTTCATTTGCCTTTAATTAACTACAGCTGCTTTTTATGTTGCAAGCTGATCTTTGATCTGTTTTCCCTTCAGACCTCTGTGCTCAAGGTAGTTAAAAACAAACTAGGAGGCCAATTTTAAAGACAAAAAAAAAAAAAAAAAAAAAAAAAAAAAGAAAAAAAAAAAAGGAAGAAGAGAAAAGAAAGAAAAAAAAAAAGGATGAAAGGAAAAAAATCCCTCCGGGATAATCAAGTGACAGTCGAAGCAACCATGAGCTGTTAGCTTTATTCATTAGAGAATTTTAAACATGTCAAGAAATAGAATAATGTCCCTTTTGCTAGATCAGCCTCAACAATGAAGATTACAACAGCTTTGGGACACATGAGTGGGCAAACTTCTCATGAAAACAATTTATTGAGGAGCATTTTACTATGGTGGCACCAAATCTAGGTTACACGGTTTCACAGGAAAAAGATTGGTTCAATATGCATCAAGAACGCTGGCCCTCTAGGAGTGGCAGATTTATAGTGCAACCTTGCTCTACCCCAAATGGCCCCTCCAATTAGTTTTAGAAAAACGTCCTGCAGGTTCTCTTGTAGGAGTGTCTGGCCTCTGCTTTTCCACTGAGCTTGTGCTGAACCACATATAGTGCACGACAAGCCTGGGTTTTAGTGTGGTAATTACTACATAAGCTCTAAAGTCTTTCACAGGTCTGTGTCATTGATGACTTTTTCTATGCCACAGTACCAAGGACTTATGAAAACAGAGGGCGACCTGGAATGAAGGGGTTTTAGAAAGATGTTAGGTGGGAACTGATCACAATCACACCCAAATGGGGTTCCTTCTCTGTGCCATGTCTCTCTCTTTTGATGTATTCTCTAGAGGCCTACGCATGAACTGGAGCCCCTTAGTACCAGGAAAGAATGTTTGATTTCAATGAGAGCAGATCAGGAACTCCACAGACCTTCATCACTCACCACCTGTTCTTCACAGCTCTTCCTCATAAATGTCACAGAGAACTTAGGTTTCCTACATCTACTGTAAGCCTTGAAGTTTAAAAGAAACAAGCACCATTCTGTAGTTTACAATTTTCTAATTCTTAGAAGTGACATTTATGCTCATGACAAAAATAAGAGGCCTTTTAGAAGTAGCTCATTCATTTGGGTTCTCCCAAATGATATGTAAAAACTCCATTTATTTCTGTGAACACTTGGGCCTATCAGCGATCAACTATGAATCATGGACAGCACTTCCCAGTCTACAATGCTTGCCTAATCACATCATTTTTGAACCTCTGAATCATGCCCAGGGATCTTACTATTTATTCCTCATAGAGGATACTCTTTTTGAAGGAAAAGAATTCACTGGTAGGAAAAAGCAATGTCTGTGAAAAATGTAGACAATTGTCCTCATTGTCTGCATGTTTATTCTAACCATTTTTATGTTGGGAAATCGAGCGAATTTTCTATGAAGAAAAACAGAGGAGGAAGTAATAAATCAAAGAAAGAAAGGCAGATAGCCGTCTCAGAGTGAGGAGATCACAGGCCCATGCTCAGCTTCATTCAAGCACTGTCCTACAGGAATACTACTCAAAGAAGCCAGATATTAAGCTTTTAAAAAGGGAAATGGAAATATGATTGTTTTGATATGAAATGTTCTTATTTTCCAATATTGACAACAAACTCTTTTTTTTATTTGAACACATCTGGTAGCTGGAGAAATGGCTCAGTGCTCTGGTTCCTTGGATATGCTACAAGATGCTCACAAATTTCTTTAACTCCACTTCCAAGTGACCTGACACCCTCTTCCAGCCTTTCCTGCCACCAGGCACTCACATGCTATACATACATAGAGTGATATATCTGTATACCATGTATGTATAGCCATATACCATTTTCTAGACATGGTTATCAAAGTTATTTTCATTGCTTACTTCTTGGGCAACATAGTGGCTAATCTTGCATGTTAACTTGACACACCTGTGAAGGAAGGGCCTTAGTTGAGGAATTGCCTCCATTCAATTTGCCTGTAGGTGTGTCTATGAGGTATTTTATTAATTGCTAAATGATGGACAATGGCCTAGCCCAGTGTGAGCAATCCCACCCCTGTGCAGGTGACCCTGGGTCTTGTAAGAAAGGTAAATGAGCAGAAGCAGAGGGGGGAAACCAGTAAGCAACATTACCCTATGTTGCTGCTTCAGTTCCTGCCTTCAGTTCCTATGCTGGCTTTGCTAGATAATGACCTGTTAGCCAAGTAAACCCTTCCCTCCCAGCTTGCTTCTGGTGAGGGTTTTATCACAGCAAGATAAAGCTAACTAAGCCAGGAAAGCTGTGAGTGACATGGCTTCACAAAAGAAGACATGGGATTTTGAGTTCTCATGGATGTCACAGTGTGACTAGAATTGATCACATGATCAAAAATAAGGGTGGCAAGTTTGGCGCAGCCGATTTGTATGATGATAACTTCCTCAAGACTTCTCTGTGACAGTGGTAGGACAGCTATTGCTTTTATGCTAATTTAGAGGAATAAATTGAAACTTGGTGAATTTTTCTTGGACATTTGAAGGGCACAAATTGTTGAAGAAATTAAAGTGATAAACTTCTCTGGCCATTAAAAAAAAAGAATAAAACAGAAACTGTGAGTTCCATGATAGGCGGGTCTATATACAATAAGAAAAAGTCAATGAGAATTCTAGAAGTGAGTGGCCTAACTGATATTATTTACATTTTTTTATGAAATATCATGTTTTCAATTCAGTTTATACACACTGACTATACACAAGAAGCTCTAGTACTTCAGATTGACTGGAAATACGATATTATTGCCTTTACCGCATAAGAGAGAGATTGTCTTCTGATCTAATTTGACCACTACTTGGTGGATTTGTCAGCCTTTGCCTCACACTTACTTCTATTTATTCAATTTCTTCTACTACTCCTTGGGGTTATTTGAAACAGTTGTCTCACTTTCACTGTTTTTCAGTGCAAAGTGACAGATGTACCGTTAACTGATGGGAGATCCATTGTTAACCTTATGTATCAATGTTCCATTCTTACCATTTTCCCTTTTCCTTCCTTCCTGTCCAATGTTCCTGTCTCCTAAATTCTCCTTTGGATTTTCATCTTATGACTTCATGCCTTGGATTTTTTTTTTCCATGAGGCAATGTTTGCACACAGATGTTCTGTAATGTATAGCATTCATTGGCTGGAGAATGAAATTTTAACTTGTGTAAAGTGGTTTGGGATACACTTTTATGCAAGATGCTATGCCAAATTGCACTGTGGATTGTAACATGCAGCCAGTTACCTGTGTTTGCCCTCCAGAATGCAGTTTGCAGTGTAATAATTGTAATGCCCCATTGCAATGGCTCCCAGAATTATTCTGTAAACCTTTGGCATGGTTTGTGTGCTCCCTGTCTCTACACACCTTTCCTGATATGGTACTTTAAGAATTCTAAGTTTAGGTGAGCTAGTCTTATCCATAAGTTAACACACATCACCTTATGAAGTGCATGTGGGTTTAAAACTTAAGTCATTTCCTTTCCTTTCCAGTTTGCTAACCTCACAGGAATATAGAATAACCAAACTATAGATTAGAGCCCTAGCTGGAAAGTGATTTTTAAGTTATAGTACAACAATACTGCCTAATACCTTTTTCTTGGATTGTTACAAGTGTAGAGAATAGGTTACTTAGTATAAAATCTTCTGTAGCATATGCAATATGAAAAATGTTACATAATTATTATAAACACAATCTTGTCATTTTTCTGGTTTTTTAAGAATTGTTATAAAGAGATTCAGAACCCTAAACTTCTCTATTGCCATTCATTCAGAGACACAGCATGACTAGAGTCTTCTCATCAGCTGTTCTCTTCCAGCATGTTGGCCATAGTGATTGGCCAGTGTCACGTGACTAAAATGAGCCAGTTATATATCTTCAGGAGCATTTCTGTTGGAGTCAGGAAAACAAACAAGTCCCCTTGCCTCTTGTCTCTTAGAGAAGATAGGATGGTGTCTGGGGGCACCTGAGATGCATGTTTTCCTTGTTAGGTAGTATGCTCTGTACCAGAAATGCACAATAAGCTGAGCCAAGCAGTTGAGGGAAGTACTGAGGAAGTCTTAGAGCCAGGCATCCTTGCCTTTTCATTACATCAATTATGAACCAGCAGATTGATGTCATTGGTCATGATGTAATTTGTGTTTGAGTTAATTCATGAATAATTTTTTCTTAAACACCAAAAAGCCTAGACAGAGGATTTTTGCCAGATTGAACAAGAAAGCAGTGTTTGTCACACAAGTTCTTGTGTGACACACAATTCTCACTAGCAAAGCACTATGTCTTTGCTCTGGAAAATGTCATTTTAAAATGAGTACCACCTTTTAGAGACTCTTTCAAGTTGCATTAAGAAAATATTGAATAAATTAAGCTGCAGCCCAAAAAACAAGATGTCTTCTTTTTGATTAATGTCCTTTCAGAATCATTGTTCACTGTAAAAAAAATTATCATGTTACTGAATCATAGATCCTCCACAGAGAGTTATAATATCCTTCCTTCAACTACATTCTTGAGCTCTCAAACCCATTCCAAGGAAAGAGTGGGTGTATGTGTGGCTTAAATGAGTCCTTGCATCCTTCTGACCCTAGTGTGGTGGATTCACAATTTTCTTTGCTTTGGAAGTGGAAATAGTAGCTCTCTCTTGTGCTCAAATGATGAGTTGAAATTAGAATAGTGATGTTATGTTCATATTATACCTTGGCTATTTTAAGTAATTCTACCATAAACACAAAAGCTCTAACACCCTTTAGATATATTTCATTTCTTTTGGATATGTACTAAGCTGTGGGATTGTTGCGACACTTGAAGTTTATTTTAGTTTCTTGAGAAATATCCATACTGTTTGCAACAATTCACATCCTCACCTATACTTGCCATGTTTTTGTCTGATAAACTCTGTGATGCAACTATGTGAAGGTACTATCATACCTGGGTAAAACTTAACTGTTATATCAAAGGGGTACAATAACATAGTGGCTTAAAGAAAAAAATATTTATTCCTCTTTCATTTGGATTCCTCATAGCAATATTAAGCTCTGTTTTCATGTTGTTCTGGGACACTGTCTCCTCCCAGAGTTTCACCAGTCCCCATGGCACTATTTTGTTACCTGTAAGATATTACTGCCACAGTGATGTTCCTTCATTTGGAAGGGAAATCTGAGTGTGCAAGACATTTATAGCCTTGGGTTCTAACTCACACATTCTGTGGCTGAGACCTCAGTTATGTGACAATATACAAAAATGCCAGGAAATATATCACTCTGTGATACAATGGTAGAATTGTTTTCAGTTAAGTATTCCTGTAGTTTCTTCCATTATTTCATATTCGTATATATACTGTAGTATATAGAAAATAATTGATCATTACAGTGTAAAGAAGCACATATATTAGAATCATGGCAGAAGTATTGACCTTCACATTTCACTCTATTATAAAACTCACCTGGTAGTTAAATATGGTCACAGGTGAATACATCAATTACGATCTCCTATGAAGTTACCAGTAGGTGAAACCTGAATTAGATATCAATGTACAATTATAAACTCCATAACACCCTTGTGAACATATAAATTTTAAAAAACAAGAAAGTATTACCTTATATTAATAAAAGTGTTATATATAAGCCACCTTAACAATAACTCAAGTTCTTTCAACCTCACCTCTTCCCAGTACCTAGATGCTAACTAATTAATGCTCTCGTGTCATGTGCTCATGCCCTCTTCCTGCTTCAGTTCAATGGTCAACCATTAAAAGCATTACCTGGTATACATTTATTCTTTTGCCCTTTTTCCTCCTCACATCCATTTGGGAAAAGCTCATCTTGATTTAATCTTACTCTGTCTGTTTCTATGCCCACATGATTAAATTTTTCTGGTGAAATAACACTAATTGCATAGATATTTGGACCCTGGTGGTACTCCTACATTTTCCTACCAGAGCCGTTCATCATTCCCACTGAGGGCTATTTCATATACGCTCCTTATTCTTACTTTTAATTGATGACTTTTCTTCCTAGTTCCTCAGTAAAACAGAAGCAAGGAGAACCAGCTTCTATTTTAGATGCAGAGTAAAAACTCAAAAACAAAAATACCCTCCTAGACACGAACTTTCCCCATTTTCCCCATAATCTTGAAACTGATATTCTGTACAATAGCAAAGAAGCATCCCATTCTGCTTGTTAGGATGAGAGCACAGAGGCAAATATTTCCTAATGGCCTAGGACTTTGTGACATTAAGTTAAAATCAAGCATTGATTTCTCTCTTTAGACAATATTTTTTTATCAGTGGTAATATATATAGTCAGTGTTATTGCTGGTAAATAATTGTATTATAAAATGTCTCCAAATAATGCTATTCATTTGGCAGCTGCATGAAAATTAATTGCATTTTCGTGAGTTGGTTATATGCAATAAAAATTAGCTAAATTATTCGATATAGTCGAAATTCTATATGAGTGGACACATGTCAGTACAAGAATTCACTACAACAGATCCAGCTTTCTCTTTTTCTTTCCCTCACAAGTCAGACCTTGATAGGAATGTGGATTATAGAATAACCCTGGAATAACTTAGTATGTTGGAGCTCATGAAAGCTTGGCATGGAGGCTGGTTTGAAATAACAGCTCAAAAGTAAGTTATGTAGCTATGGTTCCAGGCCATTCAGCAAGTATAAAGTTAAGAGTTAACACCTTAAGGTAAGTGTTATTAATGAAATGAAGGAAATCTTGGCTCAGCATTAGGAAAGGGGTATGGCAGTAAGTGTTTCAAAACCAGAAATCATTGGCTCTATCAAGCTGAATATGACCACAAGAAGTCAAGCTACTAGGGATGAAGGAAAATCATTACTACTGCAGCCTGCTTTTTCTTTTATGGCAATCAATGTCAGGTGTGGAATATTTGTACAATGTCTGTGTACTTGTCATAATAAAAATCTGAACGGCTGATAGCAAGGCAGGATATAGGCAGGACTTCCCAGCAGAGAGAAAGGGGAGGGGGCGATAAAAGACGAGCACAGGAGAAGCCAGGAGACAAGGAGAGGAAACAGGAGGTGGGAGATGGAAGAGAGGTAACACAGCGTGATAGAATGTAGATTAATATACATGGGTTAATTTAGGCTATAAGAGCTAGTAGGTAACAAGTCTAAGCTACAGGCTAAGTTTTGATAATTAATAAGCCTCCATGTCATTATTTGGGAGCCTAATGGAGGGATAGAAAAAGACTGGTTTCAGTCAGTGACTTACAGAAAGTGTTAACTGCTTGAGACCTACAATTGTCTTGCCAAAATTCTGTAAACAGCACTTAGCTGGCTTTCCCTTCTAGTAAGGGTCTCACAGTTTAGCAAGGAAAGGAAACTACTTGTTTGATGAAGGGAAGACTTGCTGTCATTTGTGTCTTTATACAGTCAAAATACCAGAAGCATCTGCACAATGGAGATATGGTTGGTGGATTGCATGGATGACTCTAATTAAGAAACTAAAATTTTTATGTAAGACCATAATATTTTTAGTAAATTACAGTAAACAGAGAATACGAATTTCAGGTAGACTTTCTTGTCACTTTTAAGAACTAAGGCCTTACGAAAGCAATGAATGATAAAGAATGATTGGAAATTTAGAAAAAGCAACTGTCTCTCATTATATAATCATTTTAAGACTATTTGAATACAGGCTGGGTAAGAAGATAGATTTTTGGCAGGGGTGTGCTGGAATGTGTGTGATAATTGGTTCTCTGAATTACATGCAAATGAATACCTTGATTTGTAGCACAATTAGTGTGCCCCCCTTTTTTTTTTTTTTTTTTTAACCAAAAGTACAAATACTTCTCTGGTGCCAATTTCGTGCTCCCTGCATGAGGGGAAGGGAGGCATATTAGCTTGAAAGTGTCAGCATCGATACAAGGTCTTGTAGCTCTTCTCAAGCTGGGGGGGGGGGGGTCCTAGAAATATGTTTATTGTTCTGGTTGAAAGAAGAGCAGAGGAGTTGCCAGAACTGTGTGAGCTTTCTGTGGGCTTGACTATAGACCTGTTCACTCTGAGTGGCTCTCTCCTCCATGCTTCCCAGTTCTGAAGCCTCTTTTAACTGCATATCTGGATTTTGATGAACTTGGGTCAACTTGAACATAAGAAGTGCAATATGAACTTTCTCTGAATTAATACATATTCATTACATAGTCCATATAATAAGTGATTAAAGATTTTATATGTGTCTAATTGCACATGGAACTTCTTTGAAGTGTTACACAGAGTTATAGTTTGGGGGAGGGGAGTAGAGGGAGTAAGGAGGAAGTGTAAACATCTGTAAAAATATCAGCCAGTCATTTTAACACATTGCATTGACCTGAAATTGAGCACAAAATAATTAGCATAGAGGCATTATTAGTAAGGGAAATTTTCATTAGTTTAATAATTTTCAATCTGCTTTTGATTTTAAAATGAGATTTAGGGGAAAAAGGAATCATTTATAAAGTTTTCTTTCTTCCTTCCTTGCTCTCCTAATTCCTAGAAGTTAAAGTGTTCATACAGTTTTAACTCTGAAACGCATCTCCGTAATTCTTAAGGCAAGGGGATTGTAAAGTGTGATGGTGCTGAGTACTCAATAGGGCAACTATTGCATTCCTTGCAAATGTGTGCTGACAGAAACTTCTTGGTGTTAGTTTCTTTAAAAAAAGAAATACAAGTCCATAGTAAACCTATATGATGTTTTTGCATGAAAGTTTTTGCATCAAAGTTTTCAAGGTGAGATGTGGTTTGTCCAAACATATAACTCTCAATAAAACCTTCAAGCCTGCCAAATGCATTGCCTTGTCAGCCAATTTTGTACGCAGATTGTGCCGTTACTGTACCACAACACTAGAGCACCTTAGCTGTTACTGGGGAGAAGCATAATATATTTGATTTCCCTTTATGAGGCTCACATTGCTTATAATTCAGCAAGGCTACCACATTTTCTGGGCAGGCTATCAAATAGAATGCTGTAATGATTTGCTTGACTAGTGGAGTAGATGAAAAAATACTAGTTCTGTCTGGTGCTGCTCTATTTTTGAATTTGTAACTTGCACAGTTTGAAGCCATTCCTCCACAATTTGCTTTATAAGTTAAAAAAGAATGTTTAATTCTTTAATATTTAAAAAATATGGCACAAAATCAGTTAAGTGAGTGACTAAAATAGCATGAATAACAGAAAAACAATTAGTGAGGTCTTGTATTTACTGTTAAGATACCAAAGAAGGGACTGTCCTAGATTTTGTGGCTTGATTAGCAAAATGACTCTGAGATACTATCTTACGCCTATCAGAATGACTAAGTTCACTGATGGCAGCTTATGCTGGAGAGGATGTGGAATCAGGGGAACACTCCTCCACTGCTGGTGGAAATGCAAGCTTGTACAGCTACTTTGGAAATCAGTATTGTGGTTTCTCAGAAAATTGGGAATCAATCTACCTCAATACCCAACATTACCACTCTTAGGCAAATACCCAAATAATGTTCAATCACATCACAAGGACACTTGCTCAACTATGTTCAAGCAGCATTATTTGTAATAGCCAGAACCTGAAAAAAAGAAAACCCAGATGCCTATCAATCAAAGAATTGATGAAGAAAATGTGGTCCATTTACACAAGGGAGTATTACTCTTTGGCAAATAAAAAAAAGACATCTTGAAATTTTTAGGCAGGCAAATGGATGGAACTAGAAAAGGCGATCCTAAATGAAGTAAACCAGACCCAAAAAGACAAACATAGTATGTACTCACTCATAAGTGAATATTAGATGTAAAGCAAAGGATAACCAAGCTACAATTCCCCCACAGAAGGACACACATAGAGGGTCCCAGGAATGGAGAATAGTTAAAATTTCCTGGGTAAACTGGGAGAGGAGGATAGAAGGGAAGGGATGGGGGATAGGAATATGAGGGATCAAAAAGATTGAGTTGGGGGAAGAGCAGAAGGGGAGAGCAATGAAAGAGATCTTGATAGAGGGAGCCATTTATGGGGTGAGGGAGGGACCAGGTGTGAGAGAAATTCTCAGGAATCCACAAGGATGGCCCCAGCTAAGACTCCTAGCAATAGTGGAGAGGGTGTCTGAACAGGCTTTCTCATTTAATCAGATTAGTAATTACCCTAATTGTCATCATAGAACCTACATCCAATAACTGATGGAAACAGATGCAGTGTCCTACAGGCAAGCACTGGGCTGAGCTCCTAGAGTTCAGTTGAAGATAGAGAGGAGAAATCACATGAGTGGGGGTGGGCAAGAACATGGTGGGGGAAACCACAGAAAAAGCTGACCTGACCTAGTGGGAGCTCACAGACTGTAGACTGACAGCTGGGGAACCTGCATGAGACCAAATAAGTCCTCTGGATGAGCATGGCAGTTGTGTGGCTTGATCTGTTGTGGAGGGCCCTGGCAGTGGGACCAGGACTTATCCTGGGTGCAGGAACTGGCTTTAAGGAGCTCATTCCCTATGGTGTGATACCTTGATGTAGGGGAGAAGGACTTGGTCCTGCTTCAAATTTGGAATGCCAGACTTTGTTGACTCCCCAAGGAAGGCCTTTCCCCCTATGAGGTGTGGGTGGGGATGGGAGGAGGGGTAAGGAGAAGGGGAGGAAGGGGAACTGGGGTTGGTATGTGAAGTGAAAATTAATTAAATAAAAAGAAAGCATAGGTTTACTGTGGATCTGGTATCTGGGGTCCCCTGATTGCTCAATTTTCTGCATTGCTGTGCAGGTCACACAGTTACTGAGATGTTCTCTGCCTCAGGAAATGCCAAGGTCTTCTTGGCAATAATTCATCCTACTTTAAAAAGAAAAAAAAAAAAGCATGAACTCAGATCTGTTAACAGTCATTTTTCTGTATGATCACATGCCTCCCAAAGTGATCTATATATTTTGTTTGGTCCCTACTAATGACACTTTATACATAAATAGAAAAAAATCCTAAAACTCATCTGGAGCCATAAGAGACTCCAAATAACCAAGAAGATTTGATATGAAAAGAATGAAGTTAGAAGCAATTTTTTACCCATGGTGGATAACCTTGGTTGCCTGCTTGACTACATCTGGAATCAACTAAAACCTGAGCTACTGGACAGGCCTGGGAGGAATTTTCTTGATCAGATCATTTGAAACAGAAAGACCCACTCTGAAATTAGGCTGTACCTTCTGGTGACTTCCCAGACAAAAGGACATGGAAGGAATCTTTGCTGTCCTCTCTTTCCCTGGCAAGTCCATCCGTCCTGTTGCTCTGGCATTTCTTTACAAATGTAAGAGCCAAAAAAAGCTTCCAGCATAGTCTGAATAACAGCAGCTTCCAGGAACCCTCCAGTCCTTCCTCATTGTAGTGGGACTGCTGAGGCAGCCAGCCTTGTAGACAGAGGAGCTACAGGATTCTCAGTCTCTCCAGTATGATACAGCCATTGTTGGACTGCCTGGACTGCATTCTATAAGCCAATCTAATGAATATGTGTCCTACATATGCATGTATATATGTATTGTGTGTGTGTATGTGTGTAAATATACACATATATAGTTTCTAAATGTAAAAATCCTGGCTATTCTGGAACTCACTTTGTAGACCAAGCTGGCCTCATACTCACTGAGAACTGCCTGACTCTGCCTCCCAAGTGCTGGGATTACAAGCATATGCCACCACTGCCCAGTTCAAAGATCTATAACTATATGAATCACCAAAATAAGACAGCCCCTCACTCTAATCTAGGTAAACATGTATTACACATAGTTCAAACACACTTATAAGCAAAACAAAAATTGATAGATAACAAAAATATGTAAACAGGACTACAATGAATTATAAAGTTTCTATAAACCAATGGATAATTAATAGAGTGATATGACAACCTGTAGACCAGAAAAACAGTATTTGCAAACCATACATTTAACAAGGGATAACATCCAAAATATAGGAATAACTAGAAAATGCCAATCAAACAAATATCCTATTTAAAAAATGGTCAAAGTAACTGAGAAAAAATTTCTCAGATGAAAATTAGCAAGATTATAAGAATATGTTTAACATTACTAATCACCGGAGAAATTAAATTACAACCTTAATGGGATGTCATCTTACTGAAGGAAAAGCAGCAAATTCTTTTGGTAAATTAATTACTGCCATTATAGAAAACAATAAAGACATTCCTCAGATAGCTAAAAATAGAACTACCAAATCATTGTGAAATTATTTGTATAAGTGTGCATCTAAATTAGTTGGAATCCAAGAGATATCTGTATACCCATGTTCATTTCAGTATTATTCATAGTAACCTAAACAAGGAATGGAACAATTAGATAAATGAATTAGGAACGTATGTGGTACATACAATGGAATACCAATAAGCTCTTTTTAAAAAAAATCTATTTATTTATATATATGAGGGCTCTGTCTTCCTGTACATCAAAAGAGGGCACCATGTGCATGGAGCTCCAGAGTGAAGGTAGAGTGGAATGGGGATGAGGAGTAGGATGACTCCAGATTCCAAGTCTCTATGCTTCAGGTCTATTAGGGTTAGCAGTGGTGATATAGTGTGTTCCAGAGTTAATCTGTCTGTCAATTTAGTAACACACTTGCTGTAACTCCCCTCCTCCCATGGCCATCTTGTAAAGGGGGTTGCTGGTTTAAAAATGAAACATCCTGTCTGTGGTGCACACATTTAAAATTTCTAGACTGTAACAGCAGTCCATTCCTTTCTGGGAAGTAGTTACCTAGATGTGGCTTTCTAACTCTAGCTCTGAGGAAGACTCTTATCTTTGAGACATAAGATATCTAACTGTGGGTCTTGGCACACACAGACACACACACACACACACACACACACACACACACACATTTACAGGCTATGTCATATGCAAAGAATATACATAACCACAAAGTAGTAAAATTGTTAATTGGTAAAGGTTTGTTTATATTTTCTATTATTAGGTTTATAATTGCTATAACATACATCCTTGACAAGAATCAACAATTTTAAGAAAAAAATAAGTTGTCATAAGACAATTGCTGCAGAATCTAAAACTATTTATAAGTAGCAGCATCAATCACTGAAACATGGCTGTATGCATGTTGCCTTTTTCAATGTATCACTTCTGTGTTGAACTTTGAAGGTCACACTTGATTTTGTATCAGACTGGGCTTTAGCACTGTGTACAGCTCTCATCAGTCACTTGTCAGCTTGCTGAACACTGACTTGTTTCCTACTTAAATTTATATAGCAACTGAGCATCTGGAAATGTGATCTCTACTGCAATTCTCTATTCAAGTACTTCCTGTATTTTATTTATTACTATTTTACAACTATTCCCCCATCCTTATCTGTTTATTTATGTGAAGCTCAAACTGATGAAATAAATACATAATAAAGAGCTGCCAGTTTAGTTTATCTTGAAGATTGGCTAACATAATGACATATGCACAGACCCCAATCAGCATTAATTTATTTATTCAACAAATATTTATTGAGCTCCCTGAGTGCCTGCTGTTGTACAAAGTGATGGGGATGGAAAGATTTAAACAAGGCAGGTGTATCCACTACCTGCAGGTAACCATCACCAATACAGACAATAGCAATGTCATACATGTTCAGGATACTCTGGGAACCCCATCAAAAGGCTCCTGTGTCAGACCCACTGTGTCTTACTCTCATTTTAAAGAAAATAGATTATTTTTCTCTAAAACAAACAGATGGAGGTTGATCATGGGAACTCTAAAATTTCTGAAAGAACTTTTTTTTTTCACTTACTGTGGGATTCTATACCCCAAAATTACCCAGTATAAGATGGCTGCCACAGGCCCATGTATATATCCTTCAGCAGGAAGGAAGGGCCATGAGGAAAGCAGCAGGAGGCCTGTCTTCAAAACATCTATCCCAGATGCTCCTCAAACCACTTTTACTGTTAGTCACATGGTAATACCTACCAGCAAGGGAAACTGTGAAATCATTCATTCATCCATCCATCCATTCATTCATTCTGAGTAATCTAGAAGAGGGAATGAATACAGGGAATAAGAAGTTTTGTCCTAAGAATATTGAGCAATTTCTTAAATGCCTTTCAGCCATTTGAGATTTTTCTATTGAAAATTTAAATTGAATTATTTGGTATTTTGGTGACTAGCTTCTTGAGTTCTTTGTATATTTTGGAAATCATTCCTTTGTCAGATGTGGGGTTGGTGAAGATCTTTTCCCATTCTGTAG
Organism: Phodopus roborovskii; assembly: GCF_943737965.1. Lineage (NCBI taxonomy): Eukaryota > Metazoa > Chordata > Mammalia > Rodentia > Cricetidae > Phodopus > Phodopus roborovskii. The sequence goes on along the minus strand of NW_026126514.1, from coordinate 7,062,601 downwards.
GCTGCTATTTTGTCTTGTTGACTGTCCTTTGCCCTACAGAAGCTTCTCAGTTTCATGACACCCTATTTATTAATTGCTGATCTCAGTATCTGTGCTACTGGAATTATGTTCAGGACGCGGTCTCCTGTACCAATTTGTTCAAGGGTACCTTCTACTTTCTCTTCTAAGAGATTCAGTGTGGCTGAATTTATGTTGAGGTCTTTGATCCATTTGAACTTAAATTTTGTGAATAGGGATAGATATGAAACTATCTGTAATCTTTTGATTTTTTTTTAAATGGAGATTCAAATAATCTAAAACTTTATTGAATTAAGCGCAATTTAAAGACATTTTGTTCCTGAAGTGACTGTTGTTCTTGTGTCAAGATCAAATACTAAATATGAATTTAAATGACTAGACAAAGCATCTGCTAAGACAGGACAGGGCCAAGCATCTTATTTAGGTTTGTGTGGAGCTTTCCCATTCTTCATTCAGAGGCTGTGATGGTAAAACTTCTCCCCAGGAATAGTTTCTGTGGTTGTTTGGCAGTGCAGTTTTTTATATCAGTAGAGAGGTGAAACTGTCTGATTGTGTATTCAATTGTGTGTGCTACGTCTAATAAGTGTCAGGTTGATGAGAGGAAAATAAATTTTTCTTGAGATCAACATGTTTTGGATTGGCCATTAGGTTAGATTAAATGGAACCTGCCATTTGTGACACTCTCTTATCATAAAATTTCAACTGTGTTCACTAGCTTCTTAATCAGTTTGTGACTTTATACTAAGTGAAAGAATTACCAAGAAATCTGTGGTGGAATTCACTACCCTGAGTTCACATTGTCTTATTCTATTTTTATGGCTACTCCCATACCCCCATAATCCCTAACTGCTGCTGATGTCAAAATACCTTACAATAGCAGCTAAGAAGGAAGAGTTGGTTTCACCTTCCACCTTAAGAAGGGATACAGTTGATTTTGCTGAAGTTATGGTGGTAGAAGCATGAGAAGTTGATCACACTGTATCCACAGTCCAAAGGAGAAAGGTAAATACTGATGCTCAACTCACATTCTCCTTTCTGTGCAATCCTGGATCCCAGCCTATGGAAAAGTGACGTCTATATTAGAGATAAGTTTTTACTTCATAGTTTGTCCTCTCAGGGAACACCTTCACAGACACAACCAGACATGTTTTTCTATGGTAATTCTAAATCCAATAAAACTGACATTGAGAGGTGGTAAAACACCATGGAGTCTATGCTTTGATGACATCTGGTGCTTTGCTGAAAAACTGGTAAACAAAAGGGAAAATGGATGGACATCAGTGCTCTTTGCTGGAATATTAATAAATTGACTGGTAGCAGCAAAATGAAAGTTCACATGGTTAGATCAGTAAGAGCACATGGCCTTGGGTTATTATCACTCCTCTTAAAATCTGTTGGAATGTCTTCAGTGAACATGGAATACACTGGAGACAACATAACAGGCACATATCCAAAAGGGTAATTTATAAGTTTGTTTACTGTCTCCTCATAGACTGTAGCAGGAGGTACAAATGCATAGCAATGATCCTAACCATACCCCATTGTTCAGTTTCATCTCTTTCCAACTTCATATCTACCTTCAACACTATGCTGCCATAAGTCTTAAGCAAAGCAATTCTGCCTCCTTCTCCGTGTGTGTGTGTGTGTGTGTGTGTGTGTGTGTGTGTGTGTGTGTGAGAGAGAGAGAGAGAGAGAGAGAGAGAGAGAGAGAGAGAGAGAGAGAGAGAGAAAGGGAAGGAGGGAAGGAGGGAGGGAGAACATAGTACCCATCCTTTATTCCTCATACTCATGCTATCTTTTACCTCAAGTATCTTCCCCATACTTGACTCCAACCCCGGTTATGTTGGGGACCTTTCTGTGATGAGATTCTGTAAGCTTGGTGCCACACTTCCTTTTGTGTATCATTGTTTGTTTTTTTTAATAATTTTTATTCATCATTTTTATTTTATTTTATTTTACTTGCTAACCACAGTTTCCCCTCCCATCCTCTCCTCTGACTCCATTCAGATGGGGTATGGTCTCCCATGGGAATCAACAAAGCATGGCACATCAAGTCAAGGCAGGATCAAGCTCCTCCACCTCCCAACCCCCACCCCTCACCTCAAGGCTGAGCAGGGCATCCTACCTGTTGTCTTTGCTAGGCTCTGTCCTCAATGCTGGACACACAGGGGGTGACCAATGTGAAACTTCTGGAGGAATACATGGAAGTCTGATGAAAACTAGAGATTAGAAAATAGTTTAACTACAAAATTATAAGATATGGTCTGTAGGAAAGTAGAACAATTTTACAAATAAGAAAATGGTTTTGCATTCATGTAAACTGATTTTCTCAGTTCTGCTATTAATTGTAATTAGTGGTTGGGGTGGTTGGTTCTTTTAGTAAACTTTCTGAGTGATATGCCACATGGTGCTGTTTGGTAATTGACATTTTTCCCCCTTTCATCTAATGTCAGGAGAGTGAGAGAAGCATTGTGCACTTGCTCTGGTAAAGCAACCATCGTCTTCTTCATACAACCTCACTTGATTGATGGCTATGGTAGTGCTTGGTAACAATGCTGTCATTTTTTGTTTTGTTTCTTATGATTTTGGTTTTTTGAGACAGGTTTTCCCTGTGTAACTGCCTTGGCTGTCCCAGAACTCACTTTGTTGACCAGAATGGCCTCGAACTCATAAAAATCCATCAGCTGAGTGCTGAGATTAAAGACATGTGTAGTGAAATATCCACCCCACCCACACCTGTTGCACTGACTATGCCCACTGGGGAGGCTGGGTCTGGGGTCCTGGACCCCTGCTTGCTCTCTTGGTTCTGGCTGGGTCACGGAGAGCAGCCTCCTTGGAGGAGGGACTTGAGGGTCATTGGTTTCTCATGTAAGTGGCTTCTCCCAGAATAAAATATATAACCCATATTTTATCCTCATCCTTTGTATCTTAACCTGTGCACCACCACTGCCCGGCTAACAATGCTGTCTTAAAGGCTGAGTTCCCAGGGTCAATTTTGTTTATTGTATTATGGCTTTATCCTAATTAACAAACCTTAAATTTGAACGATACATTATATGGGTGTATATATACATGTGTGGGTTGAATTCAAGAACAAGAGAACCCAGACTTTTAGACCTTCAATTTATTCCAGACCATTTAGCCCTTCCATTTATGGATAGGAAATGAATAATCCCATGGATAAATGACTTGCTTAGAGGAACCAGGGAAAGAATTCTGGTTATCTTACTTTTCCAGATGGACATGATTTTCAAGCAAAAAAATAGTTGTATGGGAACATTACAAGATCTATCATGACTGTCCTGATTAATTCACCTTTATTAATAAAGATAAAGGCTTGCCCCAGAGGTCCTGCCGCTGTGCCTTGCAACCCTGCTGCCCTGGTTCTTGCTCTTCTTTGGAAAACCATAATTGTTAAAAGCGTATGATCATAACCTTATCCACTAGGAGAAAAGAGAGCTCCTTACAGATGAAACGGCAGGAAAAAAAAAGCTTTCTCACGCAAGAAGCTACTAGATTATAAATTACCAGCGTGTAGCATAGTAGTAGTGTAAGTAGCTTTACAGTTTAGCAATTATAAAAAACAACCGTGGTAACTGTAAGAGTTACAGTAACAGTGATCATAGCAGTTGCTTTACCTGGAACCCCTACAGAGATGGTTATCAGCATGTGTTATCACAGACATGTATTCATGGGCAAGTGTCTGTATACTCATTGCATAAGTGAAGGTTGTAAGTACTCAGCTTGTTTCCCCAGAGACCACACAACAGTACAGTATTTGTAGGTAGTCCCTCATGGACCGTACACTTACTTCATTTGCAAACAAATTCAATTTGAGTTTGGTTGTAATCTAGCTCCCCACATTGTCCCATACATAATACATAGGAATGTGTTTGTACACATTTTACATATACATGAATGCAAAGATTTCTCTTTATTAATAAAGATGGATTGCTCAATACAGTATTGGTGCACCAGCTAAACTTGTAAGGTCCCAACACACTTCTCCTTACTTCAAAATTCACATTCATTTGGAAATAACAATTAAGCACATTTCCTTACCTCTAGGGAAGAGTCATTTACTAATAGAGGCATTAGCATCTTATCAGAAACTGAGCCACAAGGCAGGACTGAGTGTGAGGGTTCTTGGCACCAAAGCCTGAAGAACTGGGTTAGATTCCAATCCACATATGCTCAATGGCATTTGTACATTCAGGTGTGTTGACAGAATTCAGAATTTCTTTTCTGTCCGGTCCCGCTACCCTTAATATCTGACTCCGGGTTTTTATTACTTAGACCAATTAAGAACCCCATTTACACAGGTGTATACACACACACACACACACACACACACACACACACACACGTGTGCACACATGCAGGCACACCAAATGAAAAGAAAATGTTTTCCTATTTATGGTATTATAAGAAAGTTATTTAACCTTGAATACTTCAGCTTCAGTTACCTTATTTATAAAATTGTGACACACAATGTAAATTTGATATATGTCCTCTATTGAGTTAATGATATGTAGGATTCTCAGGAGTCATAGTCATCTTTGTTTTGTGGATGTGAGAACCAAGCTTTGCATTTTTGCCATGTCAGTGGGACTCAAACTTCTCCCTTTTCTCTCTTCTACTTTTATACTTATCTGCAGCTGGGTTGGGACACAGAACTTCTGTTTAATTGGTTTAATTGGTTGTAATTTAATCTGATTGTAGTGTTTTTTCTTTTCTTTCCTCATAGTACCAGCTCTCTGCCAGAGTTCTAAGAAAATAATTGGTCACCTCTTTTTCTTATTTGAATAAAATTATTCAGTAGCTAGCTACTTCTACTAGCTGTTCTGTTTAAAGTACTAAATTCTCTTTTTATTATTATTTGTTGAAAAATAGATTCTTGTCCCATACAATTCATCCCAAGCACAGCGTCCCCTCCCCCACTGCTCTCAGCTCCTTGCTGCCTCCCCTCCCCCCTAAATCCATTCCCTGGCCATCTAAATTCTTTATTTTAATCTTGGAATCAATGGGGATTCAGTGGATTTATTGGCACCTTCTTTATCATCTTTCAGGTCTTATAGAAATTTGCCTGATGCACCCTCTCGACGTGGTGAAAACCAGGTAAGGTTCTGCATGAACAAGTTTTATTGACCTTGGCTGATATCCAAGTTAAGATCTGTCAGAATACTAAATGCTAGAACTTGTCCCAGGCCGGTAGCTTCTCCCTGTAATGGCATTTAAATTTGCTTTTCAAAGAAAGTACCATCTGACATATAAAATATGAACAGTGAGAACCATCTTTGGAGAAAGGTCATCTGGAGGTATGCCGTGTTTACTGCTGTCGCATGGCAAGTTGAGGGTATGATTTGTGGTGTTCTTGTACATGAGGTCAATTTATAAAATCGGTGTAAAAACCAAACATTATCTGGTGAATTATGACAGCAGCTTTTCATTTGGCATGGCACATAACAGATTGCTGTCTAATAGTTAGAATTTTTTTTATTTCAGGTGAGCTTTTAAAATGACAGCTAAAGAATTTATTCCCATCACTCTTTGTCAGTGCAAATGCTGTATTTCCATGAAAGTGCTTCTGTTTATAAGGAAAGATTTCTCTTTCCATCATTTCTATATCCATCAAGAATGAAAACAATAAAAAAGCAAAACCAAAAACAAGAAGGCTGTGAGGTTTAATATGATCACTGTAAAGCATTTTGGGGAGGTGGGTCTTTTTTAAAAATGTTTTCTTTTTAATTTTTGAGCTTATAATATAAATTTCCCCTCTCAAAACTCCTACATGCATTCCTCCATTATGGTAACTTTCAGGTTCATGAACTCTTTTTTTTTTTAATTTGTGTGTGTGTGTGTTTTAATAAATGCATAAATATGACCTTCTTGAACTGCATGTTACTTGAGTGCATGTTTTCAGATATGACCCCTTTTATTAAACATTCAACTGATAAGCTCTTCCCTGGGGAAAATAAGAGCACATATTCGAAAGTTTAAATTATGGCTAAATTATTGAACTTTAATTTTTGAAATTTGAAGCTTTTAGTGAATAGTGAATGTTTGCATATATTTGCATTACATAAAACCCAAGTACACCAGTTAGAAAATGTTGGGACACTAATTTTTTAGTTGAATAAATCATTGCTTCCTCTGTCAGAAACTACTTCATGAGTTGGGTCATTTGATGGACATTTTATTTCATTTACCTAAAGGGGCCTCTGAATTCAAATTTTCTCAACATTTAATGTGTGTGTGTGTGTGTGTGTGTGTGTGTGTGTGTGTGTGTGTGTGTAATGAATCTTCCAGTCTGAGGCCCTGTGGAGAAACTCATCAACGCCAACTTCAAAAGCAATCTTGTATGCGTGGGTTGGATTTGAATTGTACATTGCTTGAAATGCATTTACCAAGTAGCTGTAACCTTATATATTTTTTGCTAAATATCAACACTTCCATGAAAATAACATTCATTAACATTCATTAACTGGGATTGGTCATGTGCCTGTTGTGGACTATTACTTTAACTATGTGAAGGTGTGTTACATTTGTTTGTGCTGTTTGTTTAATTATGTAAAGGTGTGTTGCTTTTGTTTATGTTGCATTTGCTTGATTATGTAAAGATGTGTTGCTGTTTGACCTTGCCTGCCTGAGGTATTTGGTTGGTCTAATAAAAAGCTGGACAGCCAATAACTAAGTAGTTGACGGATAGGCAGACTGGTGGGTAGAGAGAATAGGAAAGAGGAGCAATCTAGGCACAAGGAAGAGAAGAAATAGTGAGGGAAGAAGAGATGGAGATGCCAGCGGCCAGCCAGGCAGCTGCCAGACAGACAGACAAGGAAGAAGAAGGAAAAGTAGAACGAAGAATGAAAGGTAAAAAGCCCTGAGGCAAAATGTAGACTAAGTGAAACAGGTTAAATTAAGTTATAAGAGCTAGTGTGACAAGCATAAGATAAGACCAGCACTCATTGTTAATAATAAGTCTCATGTTATGATTTGGGAGCTGGTTTGTGGCACACAAGAAAGCCTGCTACATGTGCCCCTGCCTACCTTGAAAAGAGAGGGATAATACCACCCTTGCAGGTGTCCTGAAAGAGAGAATTGGATGGTAGAGGGCAGCTGATCTGCACAACAATAGAAAATGTAGTGACTAAAACCCTATTCACAGTCAAAGATGTATATATGCAGAAGTCATTTTGCAAGAGAAGTGGACTATGTGTGATTTGTAGGACTTAACACTAAGCCACTAACAAGATAGCCAGTGGAGAGGAACAGATGAGAATGCTGGGCTCTTCACTGTTATAGTCTGGTGGAAATGAATTCCTGTCTTAAAGTTTAAGAAGCAACTTTGTTTTTCAATGGAAGTGTTACAAGTTAGAATTACAAGTTAGAAAGGAAAATTGGAGCTACATAGAAGCCTAGTGAATGCATGTCACCTGAGCATGAAGACTCTCAAAGCTATTTTTTGGAAACATGCACTGACATTTTCAGTTAGAATGCTATCTTAAGATTACTGTATTTTTCTTTCTGATAGAAGCACTGCGATCCACCTATAAGGTTTTATGTTTGCTTGTTTTTCTGAGACAGGGTTTCTCTGTATTGTTTTGGAGCCTGTCCAGGAACTAGCTCTGTAGACCAGGCTGGCCTCAAACTCACAGAGATCTTGCTGCCTCTGGACTAAAGGCATGCGCCACCAACACCCAGCTTGAGGTTTCCTTGCTACAACATCAGTGACTTAACAAGCAAACTTCTGCTTTCATTATCACCTATAAGTTTATAGGAAATAAATGATCCAGGGGATTACATTAGATCCTTGTTTTGAATTATATGTTATTCCCTCAGGATAAACTTAAATATACCAAGTTCTTGGATAATAAGAATGGCACTTTCCAAATGTGTAATTTCCATTCGGTGTGATGGCATTCATTGGCATCTTCCACCAATTTAAAAACTTTCAAAATATTTATTTTAACTTGATTTTCAACTTATAATATGGCTGTATTTCCCTTTAATTATTATATACAAATATTGATGCCAATAAAAGAAGAAAGATAGAAATAAGAATCCAGCTATTAGAATGAATGAGTTACTCATATATAGACTATTTGTATTAGGAATTAAAAACCAGCAGCTAGGATACATTCATAACCAGATGTGCAAGGCATTCTGAATGTACCAACAGGAAGAAGTCAATCTACTAGAACCAAATGGGACAATATAATGATTATGCTTCTTCCTATATAACAAATACTCCAAGGTAATGTGAAATACAGCATGGAACATTTTTAAATAGGAATGAAAGCATACCAAGTAACACAATTGATCATTTACAGAGAGGAAAAAATATTTTTGACAAAAGAACTGTAAAATGAGTTTTTTATAATCCTTTGTTCATCACTCAGCAGAGTAAAGGGTTAGACACAAATAAAGGTCAGAAAGAAAAGACAGGACTTCATGGAGCCAACCTTTTTAGTTTACCTTTATCCAGCACACAAGATGCTGTGGGAAGCAAGCTATATCCACAATTCAAGATTAATTCAGTGTATCACTCTTCAAGCCATGATACCAAAGGAAAGCATAGAAAGGCCTGAAAACAACAGTGTAGACATGTGCACTTATGTCCAATGCCTGTAACAACTTAGAGTTCACTGCCCAAGGACACACCATTACCAAGCACCCTGCTAAAATAATCAGTGCTTGGTAGCTTTATGTCTTATTTCTTAAGTTAGCCTTGTTCACTTTTTGATTAATCAAAACAGTAAGTGTACATTGTATAAAATTCAAATAACACTCTAAGACTTATGTCAGTCAAGATAGGTTAGGTTGTAACAAGCCCAGATCTCAGGAGATTACACTTTCTCATTCCTACCTCATGTCCAATATGAGTAGATACCATAACCTGTTTATGCTGCTTTAACTAAATACCATAAACTGGGTCCTTGTAATCAAAAGAAATCTTTCAGTTATGGGCGCTGGCATCTACAGTTCTTTTCCCCACAGGTTCCGTATCTAGTATCTAGTGAAAGCCTGCTTCCTCATTCACAGACAGCACCTTCTCATTGGGTGCCCCATGTGGCAGAAGAAGCAAGATACCACCCTGGAGTCATTGTTACAGGGGCATTAACCTTATGCATGAAGGACACACTAATGGGACACTGTGCTCACTGCAGTCATCCTGGGCGTCAAAAGTTGTTTTCCCCTCCATGTGACAGAAAGTGTAGAGCTCAATAGTCTCATGTTGTTTCTGCTGAGACTTATGGTTCAGAGATACTCATTTGATCATACCTAGCCAACCATAGTGGAAGTGTGGTCCTCCCCTTTGACAGGGAGGACATGGAGGTCAATATGCTACAGGCATTCATGCCCATTCCCAGCCTTATATTAAGAAACATTATCCACGTACACATACCAGTTCCCTTTCCAGATGCAAAAACACCTTTGGCTTTTAGCTGCTTCTTTGAAAACCCACTCTCACATTTCTAAATATCATGCTTATCATGATTGCATTGGCTTCAACAGTGCTTCCATCTGTGCCAGTCATGGAATCTCAAAAGGTGACCTTTGGAAATAAGGTCTCTGCAGATATAATTAGCCATAGTGCAGTTATACTGAACTAGGGGAGACTCCAAATTCCCTATAGTTTTCATCCTTACAAGAAGAGGAAACTCAGTAGACAGATAGTCAGATGGGGTGTAGGAGGCAGTCACTTCCAAGAAAAGTGGTGATTGGAATTATGCACATCACGGTTTGCTAGAAACTTCCAGAGACTGGGAGAGAGGAATAGAAGAGACCTGGGAAAAAATTCAGCATGCTGTCTTAATTTATGTATTTTAAATATTGTTCATGATACTTATACCCTTCACCCTCTTTGATAAAATTCTATCCTATTAATGTCACTGATAATCTGTGTCATTGTTTGACAATGCAGTTACTGCTTACTGCTGAACTGAGAAATACTTGATGACTTGTTTTCCTGCAGTTAATTGCCTTCTCTTTTCATTCTTCAGTACTCTGTGTGTTGTTGCTAATTATCATGTCTTCCAAGATGCTTCTGTAAGCTTCTTGATTGTTTTCTACAAATGTCATGGTTATGTTTGTTTAAAGTGGATTTATTTATAATCATCTGGTGTTTTCTTAGGCAGTACTTCTTACTTATCTTTTACCCAAGGTTGTGTGTGGCTGACAAGGAAGAAGGTCATACCATTGCCATGTGTCTTGCATGAGCCACTTTCCTGCTTCCCATCTGGAGCTCTCCTAGCTCAATCTTCAGTCAGTAAGCCACAGGGTGTTCAGTGATATGATAAGGAGACATATAAACACTTCCAAGAAATTTTCAATTTTTTCCCCAGGTACATTTAATACCACCCATGGTTTCTGATTTAACAAAGGGCTCCCGAGGTCCTTTGCTAGTGTCTCCCTCCCCCTGTACTTTGGATGTAGCTTCTGCTCTACTAATACTGCCCTCAATCCATTTCCTCTGTTCATTTCTGCTGTACAAAGTGTGTTGATGTTGCACAGCTATAGCTATTTCCAGATCTATATTCTTTGTCCTCATGGGTTTGCACTCATGTATAATTTTACTAACTACATTAGTCAGAGCCCAACCAAGAGAATACACCCACTCTGAGTATTCAAAACAAAGGGAATTTAATGCAAGGAATTAATTACTCAGATTCTAGACCTTCGTAGGAGCCAACAAAAGTCTCTGTGAGGTAACTCAGAGATTAGCAATAGGCTAGAAACAGGGAGGAGGTCATACAATAATCATCCCAGTAATCATGGTGGAAGTTACAACTTTGGCTGGCCTATCTAGTACAGATGTAGCCTCAGAAGAGAAAGAGCCACCAAAGGATCCTTTACCTGAAGCAAACAGGAGTGAGGCCAAAGGCTTATATCTGGGGGTTGGGGAGGTGGGACAGATCCTTTGATTTCTTTCTTCCCACCAACCTTCAGTTTCCCACCTACCACTGCACTTTCTTGTTGACTCATGGTATCCTGGGAGGCACAGTCTCTTTGCAGGGATCAGGAATTCTTTGAACAGGAACAAGGGAAAATTTTAAAATAAGAAATTGAACCAGAATATGCATGCTGTCACTTTAGCAAGCTTTCCTTTATTTATAATTTTTCTCCATTCCAGCTCCTCTAATATCCTTCCTACCCCATCCAACTTCATATTCTATCTCTGTCTAAAAGTAAAAATCAACACAAACACAATAGTACAAGACACAAAACAAACAAAAAAATAAACTACATGCAAAAATATGAAGTGTGTTTGGTGTTGGCCCTTGACTAGTGAGAATGAGGCCTATCCTAGAGTGTGGTTGATATTCCCAGTGACACTTCACTGGGGAAAAAGTTTATTTTCCCTTCCTAAGAAGGTATCAATTGTAATTACTTTCTTGGTTAGAGGTGGGACTTTTTGTCCACTTCTCCATGATGGAACTTTGTATATTTTTGACCTGTGTAGATTAAATGGGAAGGCCCTATTGTTGAAGATACAGCTGACTTATGCCATTAAACATGGAGAAATCAAGCTGGTGTGCAACTAAAAGCTTTACCCCTACTGACTAATACTCCTAGTGCTGGAAGTCACTTTGTATGCATGCAAAGGAAAAAATCCTGTGACCTACATCAACAACCTGTATTTGCAAGATATACTGGTGCAATTATGACACAGATGTTATGGGTGTAACCAATTGCTTTTTATTAGGACTTAAGGCACTCATTGAGATCAGCCCATACCTGACACTGTTAAAGTGACCAAGAACCTGAGACTAGATAGGTTACAGGCCTCCAGGGAAAAACCTATTACTACTATTCTGATAGAAGAACATAGCAATAAAATGACTCTCAATGACATATTGCTATACCCAAAGATCAGAGTATTACTCAACCCTCATCAGAGAAATTTGTTCTTGCAGTAGTGGTAAATGACACAGAGAACCACAACTGAACCACGCGCAGGGAGACTTTTGAGAACTCAACCATAGGTGGGGTTGTCTTCATCAAACACTCCCCTTCAGGGCTCAGGAGTCTATATAAAAGAGGAGGTGGAAAGATTCTAAGAGCCTGAAGTGGTTTCTAAGGAAACAGTGACAACCAAACACAACAGGACTGATATACATATGAACACAGAGACTGTGATAGCATGCACAAGGTCTGAACAGGTTCATTTTAGTAAGCTTTGAAGAAAGCTAAAAACGAACAGGTATTTCCAATCCATCATGCTGAACTGAAACTCGTGTTGCATCTGAAAAGATGTTATTTAATAACTCTTTCATAGGGAGATAGTCAGGTGTTGTAGTATTTCCATTATGTAGAAAATGGTTTATTCCACTAAAAGCAAGCACAGCTACAGGTGTAGACCTTTGTGAGCAGAGGCTATCCCAATGACCACTGGCTTAATAGTGACCACAGTATAGTTACATAGAGTCAGGGTCTCTTTTGAGATTTTTCTCTAGAGTTGGGCTTTTCCAGTAGCTTATAGTTTTGCTTATACTCAAGTAAAACTCTACACACAATTTGTTTAAATTCCTCTGCTAAGACCCTGACTACAAATAGTAGAAAAGAGTCTATTCACTTGAGTCTATTCACTTGTAAGACTAGTAAGATTAAAGGTTCGTAGCTGCCTACTCTCCTGGAGCTAAAATAGAATACTCTGCAATAACCCTCTCATTCTTTTCCTTCCTTCCCTGCAGATGCCCTTTTTTTGAACAGGCATCACTCAAGTCAGCTTCACTCACTTAGCATCAGGGGTTCCCTCAGCTTTCAGCTCATATTCTCCTTCTGCTCCAGATCAAGGCTGCCTAGGTTTGGCTGGGTTTGAGTCCCAGCTCTTTCACTCATTGCCTGTTAGTTTCGTTGAGTTTATTAACTTCCCTGAGCCTCAGTTTCCTCTTCTCTAAGTGGAAATAGGAATGGAACCCACATTATTGTGGAGATAATAGACACACACCCAAAGGCACAGGCACAGGGATAGACACACAGAGTAGCATACACACACATACATGCACAAAACACAAATATAGTGTTTAATTCTAGGTTAGCAAAGAAAGGGAAAATTTGAAGACAAATGGAGTTTTTGAGGTAGCCAGGGAAACATAAGGCAATATACAAAGTACAGGAGAGAGGAAATGTTTAATATGGAGTCAAGTGGTTTCAAGTTCCAAGCCGGAAAATGTGTGTTATGTGAGCACTGCATTTAAATCCTCCCACAGAAGGTGTTTGCAAGCAGAGAATCCTCCTGGGTTTAAGGGCAAGAGAGCATTGGTTTAGTGCATATGTTCCTAGTGATGTCATTCCACACATCATCTTAGGGCTATGTGCTGACATTATTACGTATCCCCAATGACTATCACAGTATCTGACCTCCAGGAGGTGTCCAGTAAATGCTGTTGAATGAAAGAAGAAAATAGTGTTCATTAATAACCAGAAATAGCACCACCAACTATGTGTTCAATCTGGAATATTTAGAAAGTTAATAATAGGCAGATGTATTGTCTTTGTTGGGAAATGTATGATTTCATGGAAGAGGAGGGAAGTAAAAGTCTATTGAAGTAAAAGAGGGAACAACATGGTGTCTAGGAACATTTCAAGCCTGTGGTGGAGTTGCAGACATTAAAATGAGGTGAGGAGGTGAAGTAGGTGGACTACTTCAAGAGAAAGACAGAGGTGCTAAAGGTGCCCAAAATACAAGCTCTGCAAAGGGAGGCAAAATGGTGGACCTCACCTGGAGCAGCACCAGAGGATGGAAGTAAACTTCAGGACTCAGGCATGACTTTAAATTTTCTAAGAACCACACTTGAATAAAACAAAAAAAAAAGCTGATAAAATTAATATTAATGCTATATCTTATCAAACCCATGTTTTAAACATTAGAAAAATGCTAACGAAATGTTTTTTTCAATCTTTGTCTAATCTATGCCATTAAATCTGCTACCCATTTCACACTTAGATTAACATCTCAATATCGGTTAGTCAGCTACATTTCAATAGCCAGCATAGGTTATTCTGTAGCATCTTGTAGAGTTAGGTGCAATGAGAAGACAACTGTCCAATGATTCCTTCATGAGAACATACTCTTTTAGAATAGGTTGACAATGGCAAGTAAGCAAAGTCCAAGGTGACATGGGGATGGGGAGAAAACTGCATATGTATTTGTAGATTTGTGTCTATTGCTCCCTATTGCTGTGATTAGTGCCATGAACAAAAGTGACTTGGGGAGGAATGGGTTTATTTGGCCTCCAAGTTAAAGCCCGTCATCTGGGAAGCCAGGGTAGGAGGAACTCAAGGCAAAATCTTGGAGGCAAGAACTGAAATAGAGACAATGGGGGAAGGCTGCTTACTGGCTCACTCCTGGCTTTCTCCTCTACCTCTCTTATACATCTTAGGCTCACCTGCCTAGGGATAGCACTGCCCGCAAAGGTCTGGGTCCTCTTATATCATTATCAATCAAGAAAATGTCCCACAGACAGTTCAATCTGACAGGGAGGGCTTCTCAATCAAAGGTCCTTCTTCCTGAGTGACTCTAGTTTGTGTTAAAGTAACAAAGTACAAACCAGAATAATTTGTACTTAAAAAAAGAAACATCATTCAAAAGCTGCAAGAGTTGTGAGCATCACTGTGGAAGGAGGGGATAGTCTCCATCTCTTTGATAAGTTCTTTTTTTCATAGGGAGGGAAATAAATGATTGGGCCTCAAAAAGAAAGAAGTGCTTGAGATGTTCCTTATTGTCCTTCTCTTTCCTCCTCTTCCTCTTCCTTCTTCTCATTCTTGATAATTTCTGCCACATTTTGTTTTTTAATTGGGGGAGTAATTAAACTGTGAACTAAGTGTACTGCCCCCCCCACTTCAGTAGAGACCGACCATTTCCAGGATGTGGTTGTCTGAGAAGTAGATGTGTTCTGATGCAGCCTGGGGAAGGAGAGAATGGAAGAGGCAGTGTCACACCTCCTTGTAGACACTAGTTAGAGACTGTTGGGGGATGGGCATGTTGACACTTGGCCTCCATCCTTCCTCCCATCAGAACTTGCACCTCTCACACTTCTCTCAAAATATGTCCATCACTGCATAAATTCAAAAGACTCATGCAGTTTGAAAATTTGGCAACCACATGCTGTCATATATGTGCTTATGGGGCTTTTACTCAAGTAGTTGAGAATGATTTACACAGTATTGGTGGCTCCTCCTAGGCCCCAGACATACTCACTCAGTGTTCTAGGGGTGGAGCCCACCAATATTTATGTTCACCAGCCTCCTGGCTGGTTCTTACATACTGAGGCCAGACTGGTTGCTAGGTCAGCTTTTGGAAACAACTGCTGAATACCCTGTAGACCGTTCTGTAAAGAATTCCTTTTCTGAAGTGTTAATCATCTCATTCATCTTCGTTCTCATTCATTTCATGTATGTGAATGCTGTGGTTAAGTGAGCAAATTGGAAGAAGGGAAAAAGCTCACCTTGCAGAACCAGTTCTATGGCTTGTGAGCTGATACAGGAATATATGTGTCTAGGGTCAGAAATTATGCATCTCGTCCTACTGAGTGGGGTCATAGTGGCAAAGCTCAGCACCAGGGGATAAAAGAGCATCTGGCATTGGCTGCTCCAGAAGGAAAGTAAATTACTCTGGTGGGTAGCATGATTTAGGGACAGAAGCCCATCACAGACTTTATTAAAAATGAAATTTGAGGATGGGCAGTACTGAGAGGAAGCTTTGTGAGGATCCAGCAGGGGATGAGGAGTGGGAGCCCTGAGGCATCCACAGCCCCATCCACCAGAGAGGAGGGGAAAGCAGAAAGGAACTTTAAGTAAGCATTTGAGAGGTTGGAGAGGGGGCATTGAGTAGCTAGTACAGGGGCCAACAGAACAGTGGGGTGGAAAAGAGGAGAGTGTTTTCCTCCAAATACATTGTTTTCTTTTAATGCTAAGGAGTCCTTTTAAAATAAGAGCAGTGGGAGAGTTTAAGATAAGGTATCTAGCAGAACCACAACAGCCTAAAAGGTAAATAAGCCACTAAGGAGGTGATTTTCATGTTTTAGTGACTGTCCAAGGATATAAAACATTCAAGGCTAGACCACTGTCATGGCTGTGTTATCACTCTAGAGAGACACTTGGGCTTACACCACTATTGCGATTTCTTTCTGACCATGGGAACTGCATGTCTGAAGTACAACAGGGAGTAGATCCACTTTTGAATATGTTGTATTTTAATTGAGACTTTGTAAATGTAGCTAGAGCAATTCATGGCCTGCATAATGGTGTGAAGTGGTGAAAGTAGCTGCCAATATGGCTTGGGTTTAGAAACTATCTGACCAGGATGCTGTGGTTTGGAGCAGGGGGAGGGGTTGGAAATGTTAGGAAGTGGGGCCTAATGTTGGAGAAAGATCATTGGGGTTTCCCTTTGAAAAGTATCTTATAGTCCCTACTCCTCCCCAGCCTTGTTACTATGCCACTCTGAATTGAGTTTTGTTTACTACTCCCATGATGACAAGCTTACCTTGATCCCAAAATGACAGGGCCAATTGGCTATGATCTCTGAATTAACCAAAATCTTCATTCCTTCCTTCCTTTTTTCCCTCCCTCCCTCTCTTTCTTTCTTTCTTTCTTTCTTTAAATAGTTCTTCTGACGTATTTTACCTCAACCAAGGGAAGTTGACACATGTAATTTTTCTGATACTGGTTTTATTTGGCCAAAATGCTTTTTTTCTATTTACCAAAGATTGTGGATTTCTCTGCAACTGTATTGACTATACCACCAATAAATAGTTAATAGTCAAATATAAAAGGTACAGGTGGTGAACAATATAGTTGAAAGGGATAAATGGATAAGTTTACATTACTTGGCACATCACAAGGCTACTATAAATATAAGTTAAATAAATATATGGTTTAAAATGCCATTCGTGATACTAGGGAGATGCTTCAGTGAGCAAAGGCATCCCACCATATGGAATGGATTTCAAAAAGCCAGCTCATGCACTAGGGATACATTCTGATCCCACTACTCAGGGACCAACAAACAGACCAGGCTATAAAACTGTCACTGACGTGCAAAGGGCCTGCTTCTGTCCCATGAAGGCTCCCCAGCCCTTGGTTTAGAGTCCGTGAGCTCCTGTAGCCTACAGAATGGGAAGAGATCTCTATCAATCTCAGATCTGTCAGAGGGCTAATCTCCAAAATATATAAATAACTCAATAAACTAGACACCAAAATACCAAATAGTCCAATTTAAAAATGGGGTATGGATCTAAACAGAGAATTCTCAACAGAAGAATATCAAATGGCCAAAGGGCACTTAAGAAATTGCTTAACATCCTTAGTCATTAGGGAAATGCAATTCAAAACAACTCTGAGATTCCATCTTAACACTAGTCAGGATGGCTAAGATCAAAAACACTGGTGACAGCCTATGTTAGAGAGGATGTGGAGAAAGGGGAATACTCCTCCACTGCTGGTGGGAGTACAAACTTGTATAGCCATTTTGGAAATCAGTATGCTGGTTTCTCAGAAAATTTGGAATCAGCCTATCTCAAGACCCAGCATTACCACTCTTGGACATATACCCAAAGGATGTTCAATCATACCTCAAGGACACTTGCTCAACTATATTCATAGCAATATTGTTTATATTAGCCACAACCTGAAAACAACCTAGATGCCCCTCAGTTGTATCTTTAGTAGGAGTGAAGCCTAATGAGCTCTAAAACAGTAAGTCTATTCCAGATGAAAAGGGATGTTGCTGTGGATGTCCTAGGAAATTGCTTTTCTTTGTGTAAAGCAAGAATAAAAATTCTACATTGCTATAATCAAATTTATATTTGTATGATGCTAATAAGATGATATGCGAACCATGATCCTAGAACAAAAATATTATACAGTGATATTAACTTACTTGGAAAATTGATGAATTCCCAGAGTATTCTATTAGGGTAGATAAAATAGCCTGTGTTGTTTTGGTTTGTAATAGGGCATAGCTGAAATTTAATTTTGACATAACAAAGTTTGTAAGATGACAAAAAGAGCTGGGTATAACTTGTATATCCTGGACCAAGTTCCTAAAGGAAAAAAAATGTCCCATTTGGAGGTTTTTTAATATTTTTAAACCTTTGCTATCTAATAGGTTTCATATCTCACTACTACAAAAATAAATCTGAAGTTAAACATAATTACCAAATGTAACCTATTATAGCTAATTTCCTATTAGGTATGATTAAATATTGCTAAATACTAAAAAAGCTTGAAATTTTTAATAATCTTTGCATTTGTGTCCTTTGAAGTCATGAAGTAGAGTACTATCCTGCCATTTGGTTAGCTTCTGATGCATCTCCACTCATGGAAAGACAGCTGAGGCATGCTTCCCATCAATGGTTATACATCACCTCAGAGAAGGTGATGAGAAGGTACTGAGCACAGGAGACCAGTGTTTCTATGTTGGTACTCTGGGCTCTAGTCAAGTGAGTCAAGGATATGTCTCTAGGATATGACATCTCACTAGAAATTGAGAGTATTCTCCAAAATCTTTGGAGGTTTCTTCTAACACAGTATGCTTCTTTGTTGTTGTTGTTGTTTTGTTTTTTTCCAAACCCTGTTTTCACTATTCAAAAATAAAATGAGCTCTTTGCTTCCTGAGGCAAATGGGAACAGAAAGCCTCCTGCTTCCAATGCCAGGCATTCTCCACTGAGTGCTGGTTTTTGCTGCCATGATGGAATGGTCCCCTCATATATCCACTCAAGGAAAGACATGTTAGCAGACATTGTTTTATTACAAAAAGCAAGTCCAGAAGGAGTAGCTGGAGCTAGTAAGTAGAAGAATCTTTGAGCTCAGGGTTGCTCAGAGCAAGCATTACAGACAAGGGCAGAGGAGAGGTCAATGAGGGAATCTCGGCAGAGGTACTCCACCAGAATGCCAGAGCCATCATTCAGTCTTCTTGAGTAGACATCCGGGCTGCTAGAGAGCACATTCCTGGAGCTACTGAGCAAAAGATTCTCCAATTTGAGCAAATTGAGCAAAAGATTCTCCAAACTTGTTTCCTCAAAATCAGTGAGAAACTGACTTCTTGTCAAACCCACTGTAGCAGTTAACCTCTCCTGGCATCACCCAAAGCCATAATTCCCCTTGTGATGTTAGATCCCTATGGGTGGCACTTTGCAACAACCTTTCCTCCCAGGGCAATGCCCACCTGGACCTACGTGTGAGAGTCATTGTCCCTGCTCTTGGGGTAAAAGAGTTTTCTTTTCTTTTCTTTTTTTCCCCCTTAGTTGTCAAAAGACTGGTCAAAGGCAGAGGGCAAAAATAATCTGTCAAATCCTTAGTAGGAATTCTGAGGCAAATACCGGTGAAGTTGAGAGTTTGGTGAGCACCACACCAACATAGTGTAATAAATTCCACACAGGCCCTTTACACCATTCATATTGCAGGGTGAACACTAGGTGAGCAGTGAAGTGACATTGCTCATTTTAGGAAAGTGTAGTACTTGTTCATCAAAGATGGAATTAGTGTAGGCAGAACTGCCCATCTTTTTATTCTAATGCATTTGTGTCTACAGATAAAGGAGGTTGCTCACAGACAACCTGTAGAATGGGATCATTTTGTTCCACTCATTTCTATAATATAATTGATTAATTTCAAGTACTGACATTTAAAATAACTCACACTAGATGGAGAAATATTTTTCTTTTCTTTTATTGAAAAAATGTCATACATATGAAATCTTCCAATCACGGTTTTCCCTCACTCAGCTCTCTGCAGATCCTCCCCTCCTCCCCATCCATTCAGTTCTATACCCTTTCTCTCCTTCTCTCTTTAGAAAACAAACCAACAAAAAATAATAGTTAAAAAAGTGAAAAGTCACACACACCCTCAAAAAACCCAAATCCATAAAAACACAAAATCAGAAATCATAATATACAAGCAAAGGTCCAGTAAGCCAAAAAAAAAAATGCCTAAACAGCAATATTAAACATAAAGTCGACAACAATACAATTGAGCTCATTTTGTGTTGGCCATCTACAACTGACCATGGAGACTGGAGACTACCCTGGAGTGTGGTTAATAAACCCAGTGAGGTGCCATTGAGGAAAATTAACTTCTCTTTTGCAAGTGAATTGGACAAGTATTTTTATATTTAGTATATATGACCTTCATGGTCCTTATAATGGTCCCCATTTTGTCAAACACTTGTAGGTCAGTTCAGTGTCAGTTGAGTATTTAAAGCATGTTATCACCCTCCTTTCCATACCAGTTTTGCTTCTTTTACAAACTCTTCAGTTGGTGTCTTGGGTTCCCATATATAACACAATAAAATTTCATGTTCATGTTAACAGTAGTTTGCCTCCTGTGTTATAGGATATTTTGTAATAGTGTAATATTAGCTTTTAAAATACATTTAACTCATATGAGGTATACAAATTAATGGTTTCTCTTTAACGTTGATGTGTTTGCATCTGCCTATATCACACATCAATGAAGAACAGTCTCCTGCATTGCTTCTCCTGTCCTTCCCGCCTTTGAAAATTATTCTGACGAACACTTGGTGGGTGCTTTTCACAACCACTGCATTGCCCGTACTGCAGTAACTGCTCCAGATCCTTGAGGTACATGTAAAACTTCAATTTCATTATCATGAAACTGAGTCATTAAGCAGGTTAATATTTTACTTATAGTCAAAGAAACTAGTAAATTTAATCCAGATTCTTGACCTTGGTTAATGCCACTGCCACGCCAGCTTCTCATCACCTCCTAGACATTGCTGCTGTGCCTCTTGGTGCTCTCAAGGTGGAGAAACCATACTTACTGGGGTTCACACTCCCACCTTCTTTCTTGACTTAAGAGTCTGTCCTAGGGCATTTCTTCCTTGCACACTGGACATAGTCAGTGAGACCCAGTGACCATATTATAGTCCTTTAAAAATACTTTGTGAGGACACAGGCCTTCTGGTGACACTGTGCAGTAGACTTCTGAGAAAAGTGATTTCTCTCAAATTATCTGGGGGGGGTATATTTCAATGATGTATTTATAAAAAGAAGGGGCCAGTGGATAAACAAAGGCTGTGAGGCTCCAGAATGAGTACTGACTGGCTTACCATCCTGCCTTCCCTGTGTCCATTAGATCAGATGACTAGAAACCCACAATTGTGAAAATCATTAAATTTACCTTTTGTGTGTCCTTAACTATAGCTCTCCCTTGGTTAGTTATTTTTAAAATATTGAATTTAAAATAATCACTGCTATTAGTTGGACCAGTTGTTCATATTTTTTTGTCAGTATCTTTTCTGCCTCTTCTTATTTTGTGACCACTTTATATGAATGTTTTTGTTCATTCTAGTATGCTGATCACACGTACTTGTTTACAAGTAAGCTTTAAATGTTCAGGATACTTTAAAATATACATTTAAAACTAATTCATAATCATTGTAATACTATATTATAATGTCTTATGTAACAGTCCAATACTATGTAATAGTGAAATATTCTCCATAATTTTAGGAAATCTGCATCTCATTGACCCATCAATAAGATATGACTCTCTAACATTTTCAAGCAGGCATGTATTGGCCTTTGCTCAAATCCCTTCCTCCTAATTCCCTCTCTGGTAAGGTATTTTGAATCTTCTTCCCTCTGTTAGCTATGCCATTCTTCTAACAGCATAGCATACATGTGAACATATATGCTCATATATATTTACATTTACATTGTCTTTTTTTGGGGGGGGTCGAGACAGGGTTTCTCTGTGTAGCTTTGGAGGCTGTCCTGGAACTTGCTCTATAAACCAGGCTGGCTTTGAACTCACAGAGATCTGCCTGTTTCTGCCTCTCAAGTGCTGGGATTAAAGATATGTGCCACCAACGCCCGGCATTTATATTGTCATATTGCTGTATAAATGGGAATGTATAAGCAGTTTCCCAGTGTTTGCTCTTGGAAGCTGCCCTATGCCCAAGTAAGTGAGTCTGCCCTATGCTTTGGATCAGTCTTAGCTAAAAAAAGTGGCAAACTCCATGTTTCCCCAAAGCAGGGGCCTTTACACCTAGACCCTAGCCACTTTCCTTGAATATAAATAAAGGCTCTAAAGCACCGTAGGGAAAGGAGAATGTGTAGGCATCACAATCAACATGCACTTAAAAGTTACATATATGTAATTCATTACCCAGTCATGGTAACCAAATACTATTTCTTTTTCTTTAACCTTTTTATTGAGAATTTTATATATGCATATAATATATTTTTATCAAATCCACCTCATTGCCTCCTTTCCAATGCCTTCCCTATCCTCCATACCACTTTCTCCTCCCAACTTCTCTTTCTCTCTCTCTCTGTCTCTCTCTCTCTCTCTCTTAAGTCCCTGAGAATGTTAAGCTTTCCAGTGTCACATTTAAAGAAAAGATACTCCTCTTTCCACAGCAGCCAGAATTTGCCAGTAGTATCTTGGCTGGGAGCAGGCAGACCTTCATGAAGCCCTCCCCCATCCACGTTGAGACCTGTGCTGATTTGATCTTGTATAATTTTTGTGCATGCAGTCCCTGCTGCTCTAAATTCATGTATGCAACAGCCCTGTCCAGCAGATAACCTCTCACTGACATGTCCCCTACACAGGTCATACAGTCTTCCACATCCTCTTCCATGATGATCTCTGAGCCTTGAGGGGAGGGTGTGATAGAGACATCCCATTTAGAGTTGAGCACTCCACAGACTCTTATTTTCTGCTCATGGACCAGGTGTGGGTCTCCATATTAGTCATTATTCACTGCGAAAATAAGTTTCTCTGATGAGGGACAAAAAATGCACTTATCCATGGGTATAAAGATAACAACTTGGGGAGTTGTTTAATCTTATGTCCATTTATCAGAATATCATCATTATCATCATCATCACCATCATCATCATCACAACAACTTAATTATTAACTTACCAAGCATGAATTCCATCTGTGGGGCAGGCTTTAAATCCAATAATTATGCCCATAATATTCATGCCAGGCCATTAATTATTACAACACACAGGGTTCACAGCTCGTAAGATTGTTGAATACTTTGACACCATGAATCTTCTGACACCACTGTTACTGTAGTTTCTTCTTGTCCTGCCAGATCCTGCTGCCCTTCAGCCCCAAATAAGCAAACAGAGACATATATTAATTATTAACTGTTGTCCAATGCATAGGGCTTCTTATTGGCTAGCTCTGTCTTAATTACTAACTCATAACTACTAATCTATGTATTTCTACATGGCCTTATATTACTGGAGAATGCCCGGTGCTTCCAATTGTCCTGGTCCCTCCCTGGTGTCCCTTTCAGTCTCCCTCTGCCTACTTTTCCCAGAATTCTCCTCATCTCCTAGCCCCACCTATCTTTCTTGCTCTACTGGCTATTGGCCAAACAATGTTTTATTCATCAACCAATAAGATAAACATATATACAGAAGAACATCCCCCATCACATCATGAAAGCTAACCAGTAGAAATAAAGTTTCTATGTCAGTACTATGACTCAAGTATGTGACATCTTCCACAATAAGATCTTACCATCAAGTTCTGGAGAGTGACCTGGAACAGCAATAGCCTGGAATGTTTGGTGACTCATGGGGCTCTGAGTGACCAACAATTTAAAAACAGGTAATCCATGCCAGCTACTGAACTTTCTGTTTGATAGTCTATAGTATCTGGAGAGGCATCGTCCCTCTGCTATTGGGTGACTCCGCTTAAACTCCTTTTATGTATGTATTTTGGAAGCCTCTATAGTAGCAAGTTTACATATGATATTTTCAAAGGTCTTTAACATTAATTATTCCTCCCAAACTCTTTCCTCTATCCTGCCCTCCCACCTTTCACCCACATTTAACTCTTCCTGCTCCATTATTCCCTTTCTTCTCAACTCAGGTGGTATGACGGAGGAAACAATGCATTCTCCATACTCTATCTTGTGTGTGTGTGATAAACAAAATTACTTTTTAAGTTTAAACAATACAATGAATGAATGACTTCAGTGCAGCCATACCCAGCAGTGGGGTTCTCTTCCCCCTGTGCACTGAGCACTCTCGCATCTGAGAACAAGTGCGCTTAACATCCCTTCTTTTCCTGGGATGACTGGCTCTCTCTCAGATCTCATAATTTGCAGCTCAGCTATCATCTCCTCTGAAAGACTTTTCTGGCCCCATCTCCATCAGTGGCCTCTTGCCTTCTCTTTACTACCTTATTTAGCTTGTCCTTGCATTATAATCTGTGAACACATTAACTGTCTATCTCCGCTGCAGGGCATGCTTCTTACAGACAAGCAACCTCCTTTCTCTTCTTAAATAATGTGTGTATGCAGTGTAAGCAACATGATAAATGAATGATTTTATGGAGGTATATTCACATCGAAAATGGACACACCATGTATACATTCAAATTCTGTATTTTGTGGGGGTGAAAGTAAGAACAGGGGCTGAGGGGATGGATCATATGTAAAGGCATTTGCCACATAAGTCTGGTGACCCAAGTCCAATTTCAGAATCCAACTACAGGCACAAAGAAATGGTTCCATAAAGTTGTCCTCAGACTGCACACATGCTATAACACATGAATGCCATCTATCACACACATACACACACAGTGGTGTTGATGGCGAAATTAGCACAAAAAAGGAAAAACAACCCCTATCTTGATTTTGTTCTAATTGTGATCAAATCTCCATACATGGTCAAATTACAGAACTTAGTGATATTTCTCTGCCTATATATTCTGAGGACTTTATGTAAAATATTTGTGTTTTATTCTGAATTAGATATTTATTTACATATTCACTGTGGTGGGGAGTCTGTACCAGCTAGTTCTTTGCTAATCCTCACAGCAAAATGTAGTTGTCTGGACCTAAGTGTCTATCAGTCCTGTCCATTGTGCAGAGATTCAATCATGTCTTATCCTATCCAACACAGAAACAGCCTCCCATCCCTACATTAGGATTTACATCCCTATTTCCCTCTATTGTGTTGTCTTATTGAATGGTTGGCCCTCTATCTTGTAGCCCTGATAGGTATGGTACTGGGATAAGCAGGTTTGGAGAATCTATCCAGGACATTCCTGAAGCTAGTTTTCATTCACTCTCTTTAATGGATGAGGTCAGAAGGAATAGGCTTGTTGTGTCCCTGATGATGATTTTAGGTATTTCAGTAGATGCTTCATACCAAATTAAAAGAGGTAGACATGTGCATCAGAATGTGTTAGCCTTTTGTTTTTGAAAAACAAACAGAATTAGTACATTAGTATCAAGCAGGGCATCAGCTTGATACAGAATAATTAATGTATGAGCTGAGAAAGTTATACTTCCTACTCTTCATATTGAGACAAAGCTTGACTACTTCACAACAGGTAATCTAGGAACAAATTTGGGGATTTTTCTGGTATCTGGTCATATATATATATGAAATAATATATGAAATAAATTATTTGACTTTACCACTGAAATGGGGGAAACTATTAAGTTAAATATGAAAAAAAGACCTTCAAATTTGACGTCAGGTTGCAGAATTGGCAAAGAACCAGGGGTTTCTATTTTGATTTCCCAGAGTGTAAGAAAACTGCCCCATCTAGATGCTCGCCAAGTTCCAAGAGAGAGCACACTGGAGTTTTGCTACTCAGCACAGGAAGATAGCTGGGGTCTTGTGTGCGGGTGTTCCAGGTTTCAAGCTGTAGAAGGGAACTGGGAGAAGAGAGGGAAGCATTCCCAAATCAAACATAACTCTCAGGAAATGAGCCAGAACACCTGTGAGAGGTCAGGGTTCGTAAAATACAAACTCAGAGTTCAGTATGTTGATCTCTCAACACAAAAGAAAGATGGCTATAGAGAGTGAAGAGAAGAGAAATCTGGACTCTAACAGGGCACTTAAGAGTTAAGGATATGTCATTCTGAAGCTCTTCTCTCCCAGGATTCTATGATGCTCAAAAAGTATTTTCAGAACTGAGTGGAAAAGTTTTGGTGGTCCCCTTGCTTAAGCATCAAGTTGAGAAGTTATTTATCTCTTTCCTATAATCCCCAGGAGATCACTTCTGCATCTTTGCCAGGCCCTTACAAGGCTCTTAGGGTGGGAATGAAGTTGTCCAGCAGTTAGTGATGAGGAGACAGTGTAGTCTGAACTACCAGGAATTGATTTCTAGGGAGAAAGAAGGTTTTGCTAAATGCTGCTTCATGGGACCTCCTAGGGAAATGGAGGATGTTTTTCCATCTCATTTCCCAGCTCTTAACTTCTCTGAAATGGGCTTGATTTTTGCCAGGTGTCAAATTATAACCCTCCTTGTCAACCACAAATGACTAACGATTAACCTATGACTATGCAAAGTTTGAAACTCACATTCACATTGTAGCTTTCTGGCTACATTGTGTTTTCTTAAATTGTGAAAAAAAAATTCCTTCCCAAGCCAATACAAACAACGATTTAGAGTCTTAGTTGCAATGTTCCTGAGCAGTTTCAGACCCTGTAGGTCTCCAGGAGAAACAAGATGGAGCCGCTGTGGACCCACCTTCAGGCCTGCTCTGCTGCTGGCCAACCCACAAAACGACGCCAGTGCCCCTCTCCTGGGGAGAGTTAAGTGATGTCAGCGGCACCGAACAGTGCAGTATTTGACCCTTAAACTGCTTTCTATTCAAGCAGCTGTTTTCCCCTTCCACTGTTCCCTGGGAAGCCCAACAGTTGAAAGCAATCTCTGGTATTCTGCTTCTTCCCCCCTTAGACAAAGTAAACTGAAAACATTAATTGAGTGATGCTCACTGGTCATTTACTGAGAGGGTGATAATTCTCAAAAAGCCTTTTCATTGTTTTCTTTTCTTTCCATTTTATGGAAAAAGAACAAGGTCTCAGCAAGTTCCCTCCATATCTACGCTGGCCCACAGTATGTGCCTTGAGAGCTCATAAAAACAAATCTGCCTGCCAGCCGGCAGTTGGTAATGGGACCCTAGCCTCTCTCCACAAGGTCATCTGCTTAAATAGACCCCCATGGTGCTGCCTAAAAGGTGTTTCCATCTTGGGGCTATGGGCTTGCTCCCTGCCTGTGTTTTAGGAAGCCGCTCCATCATGGTACTGTCCCCACTTAGCCAGTTGCTGTGTTGTTCGGCTCCCTTGCATTTGATGGAAAGTGCTGGAAATCAAAACCAAGCAGACCAAGATCTAAGGCCTAAGTTGTAGCATGTAGAAGGCTTTATGAAGAATTTCCTTGTAAATAAATGCAATCCTGCATTTCATTTGGCTAGGATTTGAATTTTGCCATCACCAAACAGTGGTAAATGTGGAAAGATTCCAAGGAAAATGTGATGGCTATAAAAGTCATTGTGTAAAGAGTTGCCAAGAGTTGTTGGTAGGAATGGGGAATCTTTTTGTACTGGTAGTGAGCTTCCTTGGTAATCAGGGTAGTCAGCTCTCTACCCCATAAGCAAACCTCGCTAGTTCTAGAAAACTCCACCCCCCTACTAGACTTGTGTAGTTACATCCACTGGAGCAGTGTCATAGAGTAGGAGTTACACAGAGCCCCACACATCACCCATCCATATGCCTGAGATACACCCAGCACCCCTGATTACCTTGACTTAGCATTGTAGAAAGATTGTCACCCCAGCCCCAGCTAAGAGAACTAGCAGTACACATGTACACACAGACAGATAAATTTACACTCATGCATACATGCACACACACACACACACACACACACACACACACACCCTCTTACACCTGCCCTTCCAAACCATGTCTGAGAAGCCAGGTTTTAAAGCTAAGATCCAGATCAGGACTGGCTGGACAGCTTCAGTATCAAAGACTGGAGTCAGGCTAGAAACAATATACAGAAAGAAAGACAAGCTGGAGAGGGAGAGCAAACAAAGCCAGCAGTTCCTGCTTAGGGTCATAAAGCCCTTACTTCCTTTTCGGACCAACAGTAAACAGAGGAAGTCACCAATCAGTAAACATTCCATGCCACACTAGTTCGTATTTGTGTTCAAAGACACCAGATCGGTGCCGACTTGCCCTCCCTCTTTTCCCTCTACCCAACTTAATGGGGGATCCTAAAGAAGCCTCCTTCTGTGTAAGGTTAGCCAGGCTTTCTCAATCCTGGCTCTATTGATACTTAAGGATGGGCAGTCCTTTGTTTCAGGATCTGTCTTGGGCGGTGTGGAATGCTTTACCAGTGTGTGGTGTCTGCTGATGTCCTTACTAGATGCCACTCATACCAACTTTGCAGCCAAAACTCTCTCTGGACATTGCCAAATACAGGACACAAAGCACACTCTCCTGTTGAGAAGCAACAAGTTAAACAGAGGAATTAATCTATTGGCCTAAATAAAACAAATACTATTCGACAAATGTCATGAATCCCAGCAAGACATCTGACCAAGAAACTCATGGATACAGAATAGTATCATTCCATCTTATACATGAAGCTAAAACTAAATAGTTCAATAAACAAGAAGAGTCAGAGTTTAACCCTAGCCAATTAACCTCCATTTCATAGCATGTATACTGGCTAGGGAGATCTTCTTGGGGAAGTTCTCTTATCCCTGGAGGACCAGCTCAACTGTAACCATTTCTTCAGATCCTCTGCTCCGTCTTCAGGGGATGAGCCATTCCTTTCTGATGCTAGGTCAAACTCTGTGTGCCTGTGCATCAGTAATGCATACACTATACATACATTAGAATATTGTGATGACCACTGTTATAATGTGAGACCACACTACATTCACATCTCTATTCCTAATGTACCGTATGCCTGGTATAACAAAGGTAGTGTGTAAATGATAACTGAATGAATGAGTGAAAGAATGATATCCCAATTTTATTGTCTGAGACAGCTCACATCAGTCTATAATGGTCAAGCCTGAGTCTAAATCAACAGTTAAATATATACCTGTTCCTATAGTTTAAAATATTTTCACCCTATATGTTTTTGTATGAAATGGGAAGAATAACCAGCTCTACGGGCTATGCTTTCTAATCAAACTGGAACTACAGTCTAGGTGCATAATGCAACAGTATTTGTTGGAGGGTCTCAGGGGATACTTAAGACCTCTGTATAAATAGGGTACTGGTTGAGGAAAGTCCCTAAGGTAAGACCATTTAAAGAGGTGTGGTATTTGTCACAACAGAACCAAGAACAATCATGTTAGAACAACTATAGATATTGCAGCACAGTTTTCTTTATAGCCAACTGCCACATAGGGTGAGTGTATGCTTAGGTGTCTACATGGTCAGAAAAGGGCTTCTCCAGCATGAGTGGTCAGCCAGAACCAACAGAAACCAGATGCTGATAGCTGGGCTGGGAGCAAGAGCTGGCAAGCGAATCCAGGTGGTCATAAAACTGCAGAGCACCTGACAAAGAGATTTCTAGATGCTGGAAATGAACATCCTGACACAGAGGAACATAGCCTGTCTTCAAAAGCACTACATGTTAGAAAGTTTCAAGTGTTGGTGATGGAGGGAAACATGGTCTGTGCTAACACTGTCCCAACAACTAGCCAGAAAATGCTTTAGTTGAGCACAACATTAACTCAGGCAACTGCCTGGCTTTTGTAACTATGGGGCTGTCTTAGGGAGATGTTAATGGAAACATAGCCCAGTAGAATATGATTCTTGCTTTATTATTAAAGTTTCCAAATGAACAGTTTAATTATCATGATTTCTCCCTTGAATATGCAGCATTATGTTGGTTTTACTGTCCATCTTTAGTAATCCTCTGTTTTGGTTGCTGAGACTGCCCTTATAGCACAAGTGCTTTCCAAGTCCTCATTTTTTTGCAATAGGAAAGTAGCAATTTATTACTAGGGGTATATGTTCTAGCAGATTTATGATTTTCCTATTTCAGTGTATGGAAACAATTTGATCCCATTTCATGTTTATGATATTCATTATATTCAAATTCAGTATATTTGGTTTCCATGTAAAATTTTAGGAGTGTTTCCTGTATGGTTTTTTAATAAATATATTTAAACCTGAATGTGGTTAGCTGTGTATTTGTCTTGGAAACATTAGAATAATGATTTTTTTTAATCCAAAAAATCATGTATTGTACCAAATACATGATGGTAGACCTCAAATGATACTGTGACCATACCCTCAATACACACAAAAGAAAACTATATGAATTTATAATTTTATGTAAAGATATACTTCAATTTTTTTACCTTTCATAATTTTGTGAAAACTTCATATTTTACAGAATATGTGCATTTGGGGAGTTGTAAAGAAGTTGAGTTTAACTACACAATACCAGGAACTGCAATTACAGTTTCAGCTATTGCGAAACACACAGGAATTACAGTGACACTTTAATACCCTGTCACTTTAAGATACAACATGAAGTGTGAACAGAGCACAGGACACTACACAGGTGTGTCTGATTGTTGTAGTTTATTTTTCTAAATAGCAATGGTATACTGAAGAAAATATGTACACCCCCCCAAAAGCAAATGAACTTGCTGCTGCTGAGAGGTGGAAACTGATTGACCTTGGCTGTTTTCTGTGTGAATGCTTTTGCACTGGGAGAAGGTGGGGAATGGTCCTTGGAATAGAGGACAGAATACATAGCCCATCCAGTTGGACTGACAATGTTTCCCCAGTAGTTTGGGCTTTGCAACTGCAAAAACAATTGTGATGTTGGTGGAATTGGAAGTGGGGGTAGATCTAGATTATTATTTAAGATCCATAACCTTGTTTCATTTACTTGTCAAAATATTGAATATGGTTGATAGCCTTCCAAAGTACCCTACTCATTATTGATGAACATTTAGCTGAGCTATCCCAGGAAAAGATGCTTTTGAGTGTGGTCACTCCACTTACAGATGGATAAGCAACACCAGTGTTTGTAAAGAAGCTCCACATGGGATCCTGGAAGACTCATGAGTTCTCGTTTGGTGAATAAACACTGAAACAAAGGAAAAGCAAAACAAACACAGAAGACACAGCATCAGATGACCAGATATGATACCATTAGGAGTAATGATGACAAAGACTGTCTACTTTCCATTTTTTAATAGTTTATCATCATTTTATTTAATAAGCAACCTCATTCAAATTGTTTAATTCTTCTAACATATATAAAATATTTTGCCACCTGGCAAATTACATCATTCATAAAAATCATGCTGCCTTATTCCACGGTAACAGGTGTTCCTGCTCCCTAAAAATGATCTGGGTTTGAGCTCTTGAGACGTTCAATGTGACTCTCCTTCCTGATTCTTAAACACTTGCTCCCTGATTATAGAAACTCATGGGTATCAACTCGTTAGCCAGACTCCAGTGAAGGTAAAGGAATTCTGATCAATTTGCTTAGAATTGTCTCCAGCTGTGCAGGTTTCCGTCCTTGGTTGAACAGAGGCTAGCCAAAAGTTCCCTTAATTGCTTACCTCTTTTTCTTCAGCCACTGAAATTAGGTGTGATTGGGCCCTAACAAATCATGTGACACATATGGCTCCCATGTAATCTTACATCCTTTATTTTGTGCATAGTAAAGGCCAAGTTTAATAAACAATTAATGACTCTGGCAAACAAAGCTTGTTCATAATAAGAACATGTCCCTTTAGCCAGAGTTACAGAACAATTCCCTGCACAAAGTATATGCTGTACTTTAAACCTGAAACCTCATCTTACTGAAAGAGCTTATCATGATCTTTAATCAATATTTCCATTACTGCCATGTGTAGCAGAGGAGAATAGGCGGAAGCCAGGGTTCTCTGTCACCTGCCATGGCCTCTGTGTGTGCTCTCTGTACGACGCATTATCTCTGTACTTAGATGTGGAGTGACAGAGTCCTATGGGGCACAATCAAGACCAAAATATTGCTTTCTAAGATGTTGACTCCCTGTTGTGCTTTTTGGCTAAGTGGTGCTAAAAAATCTATTCAGGGACAAAAATAACCTATTTGTGCCCTGTTAGCTTTGCTAGCTGTCCGGAGAGCTCAGGCAATGGAGAAATTAACATGTTATGGCAAGACTCGCCTATCAGTCAGTTTTTCAT
This sequence comes from Phodopus roborovskii, assembly GCF_943737965.1. Classification (NCBI taxonomy): domain Eukaryota; kingdom Metazoa; phylum Chordata; class Mammalia; order Rodentia; family Cricetidae; genus Phodopus; species Phodopus roborovskii. Next base: position 7,030,627 of record NW_026126514.1, on the reverse strand, counting down.
AAAGATTACACATACCCCTGTGAAAAGGCAGTCAAACCTAATTAAGTAGATTTCTGAGATGATATCTCTTTTCCTCCAGGAAGGTGGTGACCAGGCTTTTTCATTCTCCTTGGACTGCCTAAGTTTGGGGAAAGCTTGGAGCAGGACAGGTCTGGGTTTGATTACAGATTCTAACACTTTGAAACCACGCAACTTGGTTAATTATTTACCTGGTCTCTGTTTTTGTAATCTGAAAATTGAGAGTGGGGTCATCCAATCTGGTAGCATCCCCCAGCTACCATGTAGTTTCTGTCAAAAGCCAGTTGCCGGTAGCAGTCCATAAATTTTCTGCAAATACAAATTGATGTGTTTGGAAGTATGCGTGCACATCCAGTTCAGTTAGGGAGTCTGTTTGGATACAGCTCAAGCTCCTCAGCCTCCTCACCTAGCAGTCATGAATGGCTCAGTGTGCTCTGTGCCTTCTTACGCCCTCCACTGCTGCCATCCTCCTTGAACTCTGCGCCCCAATACCCCTCTCCTGTTTTCACCTTGCCATTGTTCCTGCTGGAATCTCTGCATGGAATACCCTATTCTTTCCATTTCAACCCCCACTCCCTACCCCAGCTGACTTACTCTTCTGTAGTTTGCCTTTAAAAACACATCGTCCTTTCCTTATATCTCCTCCCACCTTCTACTAATGACACCCCGCCCCCATTTTCCTCCTGAAGTTCTTCATACTCCAAGGAGGGATCACCTCGCTCACTCTCTCCACATCAGACTGGAGGTAGGGTGGTTATAGGAGTCAGACAAAGTCATATAACTGTCCAAAAATAAAGATCTAAACTGAGTGGACTAAAGGATTAATTGATGTATTAGTAGGAAACTAGGAGTAAATAAAATAATATTGCCTTTTAAACTTTAGGTCTTAGGCTGGATGTGGTAATGAGCACCTGAAGTCCCAGAGTTTGGAACATAGAGACAGGAGGACCAGGAGTTCAAGACTAGTCTCAACTACACAGTGAGCTCAAGAGTAGACTAAGCTTTGTCATGAAGGAAAAAAAAAAAAGCCAAAGCTCTAGGCTATGAGAAATTAACTGAGCAAATTATCAAATCCTAAATGTTGCTAATCTGAGTTTGGGGAGGGAACAGCTCTGGATACTGATTTCTTTTCACGGTCTTCAGAGTTCTGTATTGACTGTTCAAAATCTCAGTACAAGCCAAAATTTTAAGATCACAACTTCTGTCTCCCTCCATTTGTATCACTTAAAGCAATCATCTGAGTGCTGAGTACACAAGAACAGCCCAGAGGCTTTATATCTCTTTTACAGTGGTGATAGTAAGATAGCTATGTCCACAACAGTGCTGTGATCCTGAACTTCTTCTTTAGACCATTGGTGATAGTTTTTCTTATTACAGTTACCTCTTCTATCAGACTTGTTGAATCTTGTGTGTCATTTCACAAACACACGTGTTGTTCCAGTGCTTATCCTGGCTGCGCTCCATGAAATTACTCCCTAAAGTTCTCTCCCCACCAGATGCAAACAGAACAGATGCAGATAGGCAGATGGAAGCAAGAGAAACTAGTGTGATGCTGTCCAGGGATGTTCTTCAGCCCTTCCTCTGACTTCCACTTGCCTGCATCACACACACACACTCACACACACACACACACTTTACAAAGATATCACATTTACATTTATCATAAAGCTTTGAATACATTAGGAATTCCATATATTGCTCATGAAGACCTTTTGATTTTGCAAACCTCCTGCACTCACTAGGTGGAAAATATAGAAATAATAAATTATGGAAGAGAGTTTACTATTAATCAAATGGGTCCAGCACTGATAAAGAGATACAAAGTCAGATTTTATTCAGTCATAAAAATGACCCTTCAAAGTGCCCAAACTTATCTACCCTCCAAAAAAAGGAATGTTAGCATAGGTTTGTGAGATTCTAGACAATCTGATTCAGCTTTATTTCATGGTTTATTATTCCACTGATATGTGAAAAAGGAAGGATGTTCTGCTTTAAACTACCATCCCTGAATTACAGTAGTCATTACCAAAATAAACAATGCAATTTCAAATATACAGCCTATTTTCCAAGGCATGGGATGGCTATTGATTCTGTTCACAAATGTATTGTGCAATCTGTTGACCATTTAGGGATAAGAATGGCTTTATGGCGCTTCTACCAAGAGGGGACTGGACTCTTCTCTCAGCCAAGTTCCATTTTGAGGAATTGCATTCCACAAACCCATAGGCTACAAGGAGCTCCATGGAATTCCGCATCCTCCCCTTGCTCTGTCCCCCTTGCAGACTGTTGCTGACAGCTGTTGGACAGCTGAGGCAATTCACCTCCAAAGTTGCATAATTTGGAAAGTGCTTTGGGATCCATTGAGTTGAAAGGTTGTTAATTATGATGATTTATGACACTGGAAACAAATCTGGGCCTTGACAGTATGGATACTATACTCAATGTGTAATTCTTTACTTGTCCATTGGAAAGTCCCCAAGTACAAGGAAAAAAAATCATTCTCATTGTGCCATATGAATTGGGTCCACAGTTGTGTCAAATAGAGCACCATTGACTTTTTTGAGTTAGAACAGGAACTTAAAGAGAGAACATCTGGAAAGGGCATGTGCTTTGGAGCAGCACCTTCGTGTGTCTCAACCCATGATGTTTCTCTCTCCCCTGTCTTCTGGATGGACACCCTGCTTCTCCCTGCTTGTCCACTTCAAGTCCTTAGTCACCACAGTATTCATGTCTCTGGGGTGTGCCCTCCCCTCACTGCAGGTTTTGCCTTCACCATGCTTCCCTTGGGGTCTGCTGGCCACAGTTAATCCATGTCCACTGCTGACCTCCCCACTGTTTCCAGGGTGTCTCCCTGGAACAATGCCTTTTAGAAAGCAAAAAAAAAAAAAAGTGACTGAAAGTCCCCTTGCAGAGCCACCCTGTCCTTCTTAAGATGCCAATCTTTTCAACATATTTCCCATGAAAACTCTGCTAGAGCTGTAGCCACTGCTTTACCTTTCCCCCAAATACAACACCTCCCCTCAGATTTGAAAAGCCTCAGGAATTCCCTCATAAAGGGTCCTATCTGACTGTCACTGCCACCGCAAATGCCTCTTGCTTCTTCAAGACTCCTTAGGTGCACTTTCCCTACCCAGTTCTCCCAGGCAGAATCACATGATAGTGACATTCTTCAGTGTATGCCGTCTGCCTTAGTTAGGGTTATTATTGTCATGAGGAAAAATGCCATGACCAAAAGCAACATGGGTAAGCAAGGCTTCATTTGACTTACACTTCCTGAGTCATAGTCCACCAAGGGAAGCCAAGGCAGGAATACAAACTGTACAGGAACCTGGAGGCAGGAGCTGAATCAGAGATCTTGGAGGAGACTTGCTTACTGGCTTGCTCCATGGCTCGCTCAGCCTGCTTGCTTATAGAACCCAAGACCACATGCCCAGTTGTGATATTACCCACAATGGGCTGGACCCTCCCCCATCAATCATTAATTTTAAAAAACTACTATATAGGTTGCCCTATGGCTTGGTCTTACAGGAGAAATTTCTCAATTAAGGTTCCCCCCTCAGATGACTCCAGCTGTGCCAAGCAGACGGAAAACTAGCCAGCACAACACCCTTCTGTTTTCAGACCTACTTCCCTGATTGTACTGTACATTATAGTGTTTCATTTCTGCTTTGTTACTAGATAAAGTTAGTATTAACACTCAAAACAGTGACTGTTAAGGTTTTAGGCTAAGCCATTGAAAATATATAAATTGTCTGGCAACAGAATATTTTTATGAAAGTATGGATGGACTAGGAAAATAGCTCAATTAGTAAGCAAGCAGACCTGTGGTGAGTGCCTAGAACCTATGTAATAAAAGCCAGGCATGATGGCATACCCTTTTAATACCCGGCACTGGGGAGTACAGAGACAAGACAGCATAGCCTAATCAGTAACTCCAGGTCCCAGTGAGAGACCCTATCTCAAAACATCAAGGGTGATATCCCTGAGGCATGACACAAGAGGTTCACATCTAGCCTTAATGTGCATGCCTGCGTGCGTGTGTGCACGCACATGTGCACACGTGCACACACGTGCGCGCGCACGCACACACACACACACACACACACACATGATGCATAAAATGTTATTTAGTTGAAAAAGAAAATTATGAATAATCTTCATTTGTCTGCTCAATGACTTCCTGGTATGGCACTATACCATACTAAATCCCTTAATCAAAACTCTCAAGAAACAACATTTTTCAGAAACATTTGCATTTCATTGAAGTATATCCTGGTGATTTTACACATATATTACAAAACGAATCCCTAACAGGATCTGTGGCACTGTCCCCCTTAACCAGGCGCCAAAATGCTGCTGTGCACTGTGCATACACTCGCACTTTGTAGAGTGAGTAACTATTTTCAGGTAAAGTTTTGCTGCCAGGTGTGTTTACTACAAGTTTATGAGAAAATTGTGAGTTGATTTTTTTTTATTTGAATTTAGGAATTTTGAAAATGACATGCCTATGTGTTTTTCCTATTTGTCAATTTTTTCATTTCCTTCCCTCACGTGTAAACTCTTTTGGCTGTGGATTTTGTCCATCACCACTAATGCCCCTATGTCTTACATTTTCTATGAGATCAAAATTGCTTGTCAAGTGTACAGGTGGACAGATAAATGTGGGAATTAAAACCCTGTCTCACATGAGAGACCTTCTGAATATGGAGACTGGGCATTTCTAAGCTTATTCTTGTCTCAGACTATGATTCTTATTGGCATAAGAAAGTTTGTTTTGTTCGAATCTTGCTCCCTGGCATTTTATACACTTAGCAAGCTTTCGCACAAGAAGCTGTAAATTCCTTTTACACCTAAAAAGTAGCAGTTTGAATCTTTTTAAGGAAATTAAGGTTCAAAAATGTTCATTGAATTGAAAGGGAGAATAATGTGAATTGGGGGATTTGATGTAAATATTATCATTCATTCTTCACTAGTGGCATGGACAGAGGGCTAAGTAAATGTCCCCATCACCATGTTTTAGAAATATATTGCCTCACACTCCAGTTTACTACCCATGTCCAGGACTGAACTATAAACTTTTATTTCCCTCAAGCAAATCCCCAAAACATTTATCACATTACAAATGAATCATCTGTTATGCTCTAACCATAAACTGGATAATAAACAGAGGCGGAAATTATGATCTCTAAGAACTGGGAGATGCTGGAGTGTGATCATAATATCCTGCCCCATAAATCTCCAAGTTCATATTTATGCTAAATTCCCAGCCTTGCCTATCGAGAGGATGCCTGAGTTGACACCGATTGTTTTATAAGGATAGGTAGAAACCAATCACAAGCGGTAATTGGTGGCAGAGAAGTGAAGCAAATGTGGTAATTCGGCTGTCAGCTAGATTTTAGTCTTTGATAAGATTTTTATCTGAAATATCCCGGTTTGAGGATTTTCTCAATGTGGAAATTTTCTTTATATTCTGAAAATCCCATTGCCTCATACTTTGCCTTGGCATATTTTGTACTTCCTGGGGGTAGGCACGAATGTCTTTAGCATGGTTTGACTTACGGCATATCTAAGTCTAGGTCCTATGTCAGAACCATCTCTACTATAATTTTAAGTGATGTCAAGGATATTACTAGAAATCTATCAGTGTGGATATTTTTCTGTTTGATTTTTGCATGCACTCTGAAAATAACTCATATTGTTTCATAAATCTACCTACTCCCATGTTGCTGTTCTAAAAAAGTAGGCCAGTCATTTTAGAAGTGATATAAAAGCACATCCATGATTTGTATGGGTTAGTTTTCACTCAGTCATCAGCTTGTATTGCCTTTGTATGTCCCTAGAAAGACAATGAAGACACTTGGCAGCCCAGTTTTATATTATCACTTGATTAGAATAGGTAACTCTGACATGGTGTTGAAAGAGAGTTCCTTTTGCAGATAATTAATGAAACGCAGTACAAAGCATGCCATCACCTAATAAAAACATCAGCTTGTGAGAAATGTTTACTGCCCTTCTCACAAGCTCACCCTATGGATTTGGGCATGTGGAATATTACATTTCATGTATAATGTGGCTTCCCAGGCAGCTTCAGAGCCCTTGCTGTGTTTCAGCTATGGGAAGATTTTGTTAAGGAAACCATTAGTTGTTGGCCAGTCAGGCTCATAGTTTAACATGACCAGAGTCATTAAACTTCAGGCTGGGAGTCACCATGACCCCTGGTCCAGATTTTCAAATAGTGTTGACGCTTTTCATTAACCTGGAAGCCTTTTATTTACATGGTTCACAGCCTGCTCTCAACTCACTTAGCTTAAACAAAGGACATCAGGGCAGGAGGTTGGTGAGGGTCTCCTAAGTTCCTTTCCAGCTTGCATCTAACTGGTCAGGTCAACGTTTTACCCCCTGTCACACTAGATAAAATAAAATGACTGAGCACCAGGAGCCCTGTGTCTCCTTTGTCTTTGTCTCTTCCTCACATCCTTTAAGTAGCACAGCTTTACAGGACCTGGTTTGTGGTTTCCTCTCTCACATGCTGCTGGCATGGCTTGGACACTTGTCTTGAGTGTCTAACAAGGTGAGCCACAGTGTTCCCAGGAACAGTAACAAACTACCAGACAAACTTCCTCCTTTTACTCTAATTATAGGACAGTTATAAATTGGGTAGGATATGTTCTTAAGATATCACTTTTAAAATGCATGCTGAGAATAGTGACTAACCTGAACAATGCTGGATTCGCATGTTGATAACATTAGTATTAGAAAATATCAAAATCTGTTTCTTTGTCCATCAAGGACCAGCTGGCACTGTTTGTCTGCCAATGTGACATGCTGAGGAAGTCACAAGATTGCCTATGTAGCATTTTTTTTGAGGAAATTTTTATATGGAACCTGAAAAATGGCTAAGAACTGATCATTGAAAATCAAACTCTGTAATGCTTTTTAAGCTATTGGTCTTTTTCTTCAAAAAGGTCAGTGTCCTGAATACTTCCTCCATGAGAGCTAACTTTTATGTCACCAAAAGGCACTGTACAAGCTTCCAAAGGAGGGAAGCAGCCTATAGTCCTGCTCAGCTATGATGCCTCTGAACCACATTAGTGACTGGCATGGCATGATTACCCTGCAGAAGTGGCACACACCCCTTGATAGTAATGGCACACACACCTTGGTAGTAAGTAACAGCTCTCTACTTGAACTTCAGTCCCAATCAACAAGAAAACCACACCTAGTACTGGAAACCAATTCAGGGGTACTGAAGTTACCTATACTGGAAGAGAATCTATCAACCACCACTTTACTAAATCAAACAATCCCTAACTACTTTCTAAGCATTTGTCCTTATACCCATACATAAGTGTAGTTCTCTCCTATTATGAATACCAAGGGGAAATAAAATGTAGGAAAATTTAAAACTAGTGACTCTAAGTAAGTTTTACATATGAGACACAGTATTTACCTTTATAGGACTGTTTAAATAACTACAAATTTTGTAGGTTAGGTGAATACAAAAATTCTCTCTCTCTCAGGAATAGCTGCTCCTGCTGCTCGTCATATATGTAGTGAGTTATTGATAAGCCTTGCCTTCCTTGGATGAGCCACAGAATTTTAATCATGTAATATTATACTTGACAATGATTTTTTTAAACTAATATTATCTGTGCAATGTTAAACCAGGCTCCAGCCCAGATGATACTATGAAAATCTCCTGTCGGTTCCTTCCTGTTTACTTTTCTGGGGCCAGCTTCCTCCACCTGCTAATCCCATATCCTCCAGCTTCCCCAGGTACAGGCCTCCCATCTGTAGCAACACAGTGGGTGTTCCAAGTGGGGTCTCTCTCAGATTTGCTGCATCCTTTGACCTGGTTTTCAGATTTGTCCTACTTGAGCCTTTGCTTGCCTATACTAAGAGCTGATGGTTGCCCTTCCCTTTGTACTATCATCTACTCAAGCCTTCTTTATCGGTACTGGCAAAGTTAGAGGAGATGCACATCCATCTTCCATAAGTTACAGAGATCATTCTGCATCTCCAGAAAATGCACACTTTTCCCTGTTGGGACTCCTTCTCCCAGTTGTATTTGTCACTACTTACCTAGATTTAATTGCAAATGGAAGAATCATTTTCACATAGATAAATTTAACTTTTGGGAGCCAAAGTGTCATTTCATGTCAGAGGGTGACCTTTTGCAAGACTGAACTACATAAAAGTTAATTTAGTTCTTTCTTGTCAGTGTTTAGGTTATGAAGATGATTCCTTGGTCAAAGTGAAGTCCACAGCAAGATTCATTTTGTTCCTAGTTCTGTGTACTCTAGAAGCAATGCCCTTCTTCTGTTAGGTATCCTAAGTGTTCCTCCATTTATATAAATGCAAATGTTACTTGTTTCTGAATTTTGGTTTGAGAGATAAGTGTGCTACCACTATGAGGCTTTGTAATGCAATTTGTCAATATAATTTCAGCAAGAGCCCCTTCATGTTGAACTGTAAATGCATTTTAATTAAGGTTAATAACCTTCATATGGAAAATGGTAAATAATTATGAGCAAGTGATCTTGGATAAACTTCCAGTGAGTACTTTAAAAGAAACACCAAGTGAAAATCTACTAAACATGGTATTTACAGTAATTATGTAGATTAAAGAGCTTCATTCAGCTGAGTGCTTTTGGCAGGTTAGAATACACACTCCACCTGAAGTGGAGTGTTGAACAAGGTAATGATACAAACACTGTAACAACTTGAAATTCCATTAAGAGCCTAGTTACTGGTTAGTGTACTTAACTAATTAGAACTTCCATTGAGATGGAAAGATGTGTTTCTGCTGACTAAGAAATGAACATGACTTCTGGAGACCTAAGTCCTGATGATAAACATCATCATTTCACATTACCTTGAACAAGAATGTTGGCTTGTGTACCATTTGTCTCCATGATAATAAATGTACATAGACTTTTATGCAAAGCAATATAAATCATTTCTAATAATGATCTTTTCATACCTTCCAAACTCTCTAAAATTAAAAATTTCATGTCTCTTAAACTGATTTTCTGTGGACCAGAACACATTTCTAGGGTACAGGACCTTCCCCAAATCTTGATCTGCACACCCTAGCCATCTTACCTCAGCAAGAAGCAGCTTGTCAGGGAGAGACCAGGCTTGTCATGCTTTGTAAATCCACACAATAGTGTTTTTTCATTTAGCAAATGATGCACAATCTTAAGTGGAAACAAGGTGGATACTTGCAGAAAGAGAAAGGGTCCTACATCCCCATGTGTCTTCCCAAAGACCACAACAGGCCTCTGCAGCTCCTGTTTCTTATGAAGGGGCTGCTTCGGCGAGAAATTTAGTAGTACTCATCTCACTCTTCCAGGAGATGAGAAATTTTGAGATACAGGGAGAGAGACTGGAATGGGAGGAGAATGAAAGAGGGGAGTAAGGGAAGGGATATGGGGAGAGACAGCTAACACTAAAGCCTGTTACTATAGAAGCACCCTAAAATATATACATGTATGAAATGAATCTAAATGCTCTCACCAAATCACGGAGGAGACAGTGCCCCAAGTAGACATCTCTCATTACCAAGTGAAACCTCCTGTGCTAGGAATTGGCTATATCTACTTAATTCCACTACCTGAAAGGTACCCAATAGAAACCCCTAAACATGAAACATTAAACATGTCGGTTATTGCCAAGACTTTTTTTTTTTCAAACTGAAGCTAAGGCCCTATTGCTGAAGACACCACTAACCCATCTCAGTGAACAGGGAAAAGTCAAGCTGGTGCCCACCTAGAGTAGGATGGCATGGATGTGGGGAAGATCTGGGAGGAGTTAGGGGAGGTGAAAACATGATTGAAAAACATTGTATGAATTTTTTCTCAATTAAAAAAAATTATGTATTTTATTGTTTTGTGACTTTAATTTTTTAATTGCATATGATTACTCCGATTTCAATTCTAGCTCTACCCCCCCCCAACTCTGCAATATCCCGTTCTCCCCTCTCATAATTCTGGCCTCTTCTTAAACTATTATTGTTTATAATAATAGTGTTTAGAGCTAACTACTTAGAATTAGATAAGTTATCAAGGAGCACATCCCTCTCTCAGAAGCCATTAATTGACTGCAGCCTTTCAAGTAGTAGTGTGACTAGCTTTTATATTGCTGGAAGATTCTGTGCATGCTACCAGAGGACAAAAATAATAATCAATTGTGAACCCTGTGAGCCACAGTAATGACTGGCTGGTCTGTCACACATGCACACTGGTGCAATCATGGCATGGATATTATGAGAATAACCCACCACTTTCTGATTGGATTGTAAGAGTCATAGGCTATCAACAAATGCAAGGAACAGGGTCCCCTGAACACAACAGGATATTTACTCATAGGAACTAACATGGTTGTGACACTATACACAAAACCTGTTCAAGCCTAAAAAAGCAGATCAAACTCTAGCTTGGAGATAGCAGGTGGGCCCGAAGTCCCACCCCTAGCTCAGGACCTATTGGCAACTGACAGCTTCAGGAAGAGGAAAAGTCCATTTTCTCTCAAAGTATAGCCCCTGGTTAAGCTGATCACACCCCAGGGGAAGGCCACACTTTAAAGTAGCTGGACAGAACAAATGGGTTGTGATGGGTTTAAAAAATCAGTAACTACATTGTATGGAAAGGGAAGAGAGTGGATCTGGGAAGAGTTGGGTGGAAGTGGTGAATATGATCAAAATGTGTTGTATGAAATTCTCAAATAACCAATAAAGTTTTCAAACAAAAATATTCTCTCACACATTTTTAAAGAAAACATACTGTATATGAATTTTCCTCATTATCATCATATCTTTACTTTTATGAGGCTACACTTATTGACTACATCTGTTTTCTGTGATACCCAATCAGTTCTTTACCCAGATACCCTGATGCCTTCTCCTACACATATATATATATGTATATGTATATATATATATATATACATATACATGGATATATGGATATATATATATGTATATATATGGTGCTTTAGTGTTGGAGAGTCCAGAACTGTTAGTCAAATGTGGAGACATGTTCGCTACATAGTATTTCATGGTAAATTTGAACACATTTGTACTTGAGGGTTACAGACTATCAGTCAAAGTATATACATGAAATTGGTTACTCTGGGCCCAGTTCTACAATCTTCATGCTGACAAGAAAGTGACTTTTTTGAAACATTATCTACTATCTTTCATAAGAGAATCTTTTCACAGAGGTGTACTGATTTATATAATAAGAAAACTATTTGGTTATGAGATTGTACTTTTGGGTCAGCTTGGGCTGTAACAAATTTCAGTGAAGCCCTAAATGTTACACATTGTCTCAGCTACTGTTTAGTAACCAATTAGAGATATAGGGGCTCTTGCTTTGAAAGCAGTTATCCCATTCAGTGGCAGAGCAGGTTCTTCATAAGGACATTCCTAATTTGTACTAACCATCCCTAACTTATAACTTCTTGGCTCACAGAAACCACATATTCTTCATAGCCCTTAGATTGCTCTGCTCCGTTCATTGCACAGTGGTAGAAAACTGTAATAGACGGAAATTGTTTAGAATCCACTAGGGAAATAGTCCCTGGGTGTCCAGCCTGGGAAGACAATATAACCCAAACTCCTTGCCTTAAGGAATATAGCCAAGAACTAAGAACAGACCTTGGTGGGGGGCCATCCCGCAGGAGGAACAAGCTCCCTTGCAAACTCAGGCCACTGTAGTTGATCTTCTGAGAAATAATGTGGAGAGAAACACAGAATTTGACATCTGTGAACATCCCCTGTTATTTAAGAAATTCTCTGCTGTTTTATGTATGTCAGAAATTTCTCTGAACATATTACATTTAACAAAATGTTTAGATCCTTGTAAGTTGGCTTTTAGAATGTCTTTTCCACAATTACTGTTTGTGCTAAGACTTTCCTATGTCTTGACTTTGTGTCCAGTTAGCCTTTATGACCTTGGGAAGCTTTCTGCAGGGAGGCAGGGGCCCCGTGGAGATAAAATGCCTTGTGTTTCCCAGCGGGAGGTCTAGCTCTTGCAGACAAGTTTAATAGACACTCATGCATTGAGGAGATCTTATCTCCTGTTCTATTGGTTTGGGGTCACTTGCTGGCTCACATTATACTGAAATGTGGGCAGAGAGAAGGAATAATTTGTTAATGTCCCGTAGGATGAACTTGGTCAGAAAGGGAAGTGTACCTACTTTATAATAACACAACTGTTTCCTCGCTAATCCCTTGTCAGGTTCATTATCTTCGAAGCCCCAGGCAATGGGAAATTTAACCCTCAGCATGAAATTAATCCTCAAAGACTTATGGCTGCTCAGTCTAGAAATAAATACATTTTAAGCAATTTTATAATCCCTAACTCTTTCTTTATGTGTAGGTGCTAAATTGTTATCAAGATGTTATAGAGCATGCTAGGAAATTGTTTTTTGTTTGTTTGTTTGTTTGTTTAGTTAAGAAAATTAAACAAGTCTATAAGAATGGAGGCTGTTTTCCTTCCAGTCCAAGTTTACAGTTATAAGCCGATGTGTTGGAATGGCTATCTTAAGCATTAGTAAGATGATAACCTTGTGCTGAGTTTTACCTGAGATATGTGATTAAAAACATTTCTTTTAGATGTCATTTGTCAAGGAGGCTCTTTGGAACAGCTAATTGATATTTGACACTCACACACACACACACACACACAGAGAGAGAGAGAGAGACAGAGAGAGAGAGAGAGAGAGACAGACAGACAGACAGACAGACAGAGAGAGAACCTGTGAAATGCCATGAGAATGCCAAGTGTGTGAATGGGTTTTTGTAGAGTGAGAGAACCTTTAGCAGGAGCTTAAGAGTATAAGGAAGTGTGGCTGTGCCTTTTCCTGCTGCATAAGGCAGGCCTTTGTTCTCCACCTTACTTTACCCTCCCTTCCAAGAGGAAAGGTTGGAATCAGAGGTGGATGGAAAAGAGTGAATATTTACAGAGAAATAAAGATACCAAGCATTTCACACACAGGGTCTTAGTCAATCCCCATTGCAAATGGCCAAGTATCAGTTCTCTAGATAAAGAAACAGGAAGGTTTAGATTTCTTGTCCAAGATCATATAGTGGGTAGGTAATGTCGTTGGATTTTGAAATAAGTCTGCTTGAATCCAAAGCTTTTCCTATTTTGACAGTAACCCAGAACACAATCCTGAGAAAAGATAAAAATCTGGAAAATCAATTAAACCTTGCCTGTTTGAAATGTAGCCTCTTCCTACCACAAACACACAAGTATGAGAGACAGTTACAATGTGTCTACTTGAATTTTAGAGTAGCAATATTTCTCTGTGCTGTGTTTCATTGTATTACATTTATGGTTACTGTATTTTAGGTTAATATTACTCCTCTATACAGTCCAGTTGCAAATTAATCCATACCTTCTCCTACAATACTTTAAAAGATGAGTGTAGAGGGCTGGAGAGAGAGGGCTCAGAAGTTAAGTATAATGGCTTCCCTTCTGAAAGATGAGTGGTTTGGTTCCAGCGTCCACATGAAGGCTCGCAACAACTACACTTCCAGTTCACGGTATCTGACGCCCTCTTCTGGCTCCCCAAGGCACTGCACACACGTGGTGCATAGGCGTGCATGAAGGCAAAGCACACATACACTTAATATTTAATATAAAAAGAAAGATGAGATAAATGGGCTAAAAACTCAACTGTGGGGACTAGTTGACTTCTTTATTTCTAGACATCCCCAAGAAACTGAGGCTTTCTCAAAAGTAGAAAGTATGTCTGATTTTCTGCTTTGATTCAGCAAATGCTCATTTCTTGGAAGTCAAATTCTGTTTCATTATCTACCTCACACAATTCCTGAAGATTTCTTTAGGATGCAAAGCGTGTCCTTTAAAAGAGGATGTACCAACATGGCCCCTTATCTTGCCAAATCCCTTATCAAATTTGCATTCTAGTTTTTTTTTTCATGTTAATTTTATTTTTGTTCCTATGGTTTCCTTTTGGTTGTCTCTCAATAGCCATTTCTGCTACTATGAGGAAACGAAATTAATCTAGCACAGTTTTCTCTCTCTAAGGCCCTCTCCTAAGTAAATGTAAATAAGTAAAAGTAAATATAGACTTTTTAATTCTTTACTCTCTTCTCCGCCTAAAACTTAGGAACTTTGTTGTTACTATACATGTGCCTGGTTTCTAAATGTCTAGAATGTTTTACCTAGGCTTTCAAAAGTGCAAATCTAGTGCTTAGAGGAAGTTGTAGTCCTCACTGATACCTATGTATCTCCTCTTCAGTCTTTTCTTTTACTAGTCACTACCATTGTTTGTGAAACACATTGCCCACTGCTCCAAAAACACCTTTCTGCCACTGCAAGCTAAACCTTCGGATAAATCCCCACCTCCATCTCATTTATCCTCCAGGCCATCACTTTGGTTTGTATACATTATCTTCTCTATGTGTTTATTTTATATATATATATATATGTATATGTATACATATATATATTAAATCTATAGAACATATATGTTCTGTTCTCATTGCCTCTGATTTTTAAACTTGCTTAAATTTCCTCTCTTAGAATCCTAGTACCTGGCTTGTCATACACTTCATAAGTGGGCTGAAAAATTAACTTTAATGAACGTATACAAAAGTTTTTTAATGAAATTGCTTTATTTTCCAACTTGAAGCAAAGTGAAATTATTCAAACACTAATAAATGAATATTTACTTTAGAGATTGAAAATAGACCCTCACAAAATACTCTTTATTGTTTAATCACACACAAAATAAGAGGTAGACTTCACTTTGTTTTCTAATATTTGTTTAGACATAGTAAAGAGTGTCACAAGACATCCCTTTGAAGTAATGTTTTCACAAGGGTAGAAACAGTCATTTATAGTGTTTAAAAAATAATCTTAAGAAGACATAAAGCTGCAAACAGGCAGTAAAAATTTGTTGCAAAATAGGTTCTTTTGAGTGCCCCAGAATGTCTTAATGTTGGTACTTGTTTAACAATTTTTTTTAAAAAAAATTAATTCCAAATTGTCAGTCTTCAGAAAAGCATGAAAGGTATAGTAATCGTACATTGGCTCCATTAAGTTAATACAGAATATTATGGAAAATGGTTTTCACTCTAGAAAATCCCCCTACAACTATAAAAGTGCAAATGAGATTGTCCCTGCTGCTTTTAGCCAGGCCCATGAGCCTCAAAGCAATAGGCCATTTATAAGAAAATTCCAGACATAGCATTGCTGCTGTGATCCACATGACCCAAACACTTCAGATTTTGTCTCTTGTCCTGTCTGAAGAAAAACAAAGAGGCATACAATCTGTATTGGAAGATGTCAAATCACTGTTGTGACTCATACAGTGAAATGTATGGGCTATTTTATAGAATCATTAGCTTTCCTGAGAAGAAAGTAACTTCTCTGTGTGTCACACCATTCTGGTGAATCACAGTCACTGTCTCCCCTAACAACCCAAGATGCTCTCATGGGACCCTCAGAAATGGACTATCCCCGTGCTCCTGGGTGGGATTTAATTTTCTTTAAGACTGTGTCAATTATCCCTTATGTCTATGGAAAGTCTGTACATTTTTATCAGACTGATGAAGACACTAGCATGGAACGACCTGAGCATATCTGTGTATTGGTCTCGGGTTTTTGAACTTGGCACAGCCTGCACTGCCATCTTCAACTGTAGCTCAAAGGGAAAGAATGTTGTATATTTAAGAGTCATTTCAACTTCCCTAATTTGATTGGGAATCTAATTTAATAGATTTGTATTTTTTTTTTCAGGAAGCATTTTGCCAGTCTTATAGGCACTATACATTCATGCTAAGGTTGGGACATCTCATAAATTTTTGTTTGAGGAACACCAAAGGACAAGTTTGGATCTTTTCACATCCAAGCTGGCTTCATGAGATTATCGAATTGTAGAACCTCTTTCTTTCATGCCTATATAAATAACTCAAGTAATGAGGGACTATACAATTAGTACCATCTAGTTTATGTGAAGAGAATTGAATTTTGAAATTCTGGGCAGAATTTTGATATTCTCATAGCATACCTATTCTATGAACTAGGTTGTCTCCACACCTACTGATAAAGCTATTTATATTCAGAAATATCCCTGTGGCCTTTAAAGTAAAAATTTCATATACTTTCAAAAATTAATCTCAACATACAATCAATACAATAAATTTGCAATTATCTACATTTAAAAATATACTTACTACCTCTATGTGGTGAGCTACAATAAAGCAATAGGTAGTTCCTGCAAAACATGAAGCCATGTTTAATTGGAAAACAGACTACCCTTTGTTAGTTTTTAAATGTATGTTCTAAATTAATTAAATAAAATAAAGTCAATTTATTTTCTCAGTTGCTCTTACCACCTGTTGATTGCTTGGTAGCCACATCAGCTTAGTGGCTCCTGATTTGGCCAATAGAGTCTTTAGGTTTTTGTGAGTTTTATCCAAAATTCTGGTATATTTTAATGAATTCTTACATATTGCCATTTTAGGGAAAAATAATAGAACAAAGATATCTTTGTAGGAATTGACTAACCAGAATAAATAATTTTTTTTCCTGCTGGACTGGTCTTTATGTTTTTATTTTAGCAGTGCATGTGTGTGCTGGATTTGGTAGGGATGTGGGGTAAGGGGGGATGCCAAAATCATTTGATCAGCTGTGACTTTCAGTCAACAAGACAAAATGACAGCCCACATAATGGGAAAAGGTCTCAGACACACTGTTACAGCATCCATGAGTTTATATGTGCATCTACCCTGTTATGTCTAGAAAACACTGTATTCTTGACATCATCAACCACATTGTCTCCCACTGACCCTGAAGCTCAGTGGTTGTTTAGGGCAGGCAAATGAGCTTCAGTGATCTGATGCATGGCCCTACATCCACAGGTACTTCCACGGCACTGGCCTTACAGGTACAGGTGTAAGGAGTACGGTTTTTCCTCCCGCTACCGGTCTTGTCCTGCTGCCACACCAGCCCCAATTAACACACTGAGACTCTGTATTTGATATAATTCTGTTGGCCCATTACTTGTTTCTTATAGTCTAGCTCTGTCTTAATTATTAACTATTTCTATGTATTTCCACGTGGTCTTACCAGCAAGAGGCGGCTGGCGGTTCTATTCTCTCCAGACTCTCCATCTTGTCTCCTCCTTACTACTTCCTCTTTCCTCCTTGTCTCCTAGTCCCTCCTATCTTCCTTTCCTATTGGCCAACAGTGCTTTATTCATTAACCAGTATGAGAAACATATATACATAATGGCATCTCCATCATACAGGTTTCTACTGGCATTGTTACAGGTACAGGTTTCCACTGGCGTTGTTACAGGTACAGGTTTCCACTGGCGTTGTTACAGGTACAGGTTTCCACTGGCGTTGTTGCAGGTACAGGTTTCCACTGGCGTTGTTGCAGGTACTGGGTTTATATTTGGAACTTGGAGATCCGAATTCAGATTCTCATAATTTGTTTCAGGCACTTTACCATATGAGCCATCTCTCCAGCCCTCACATTTATTTTTAATTGACAAAAAGGTGTATACTTTTGTCTAGTAAAACAAAACTTGTTGTTTCCTTAGGGTTTCAATTCTTGTAGTAGTTATTCAAAACCCAACCCAACACAAGAAATACTTCTGTAAAATACATTTCTTTGGACCAATCTTCATGAAGAAATTTCTCTGGCTATCACATAGAGTTGTGGATACATTGACTTCACCATTGGATGTCCTCTGCTATTTCTGTGCTCTATTTTAAAAATTATCTACAAGAAAATGAAAATAAAAGGGAACCCTGCCAACTATCCTATAAATCATATCAAGATTTGTTTCAGAGTATGGGACCACAGCTGTATCATGGCCTTGCCAGGACTTGACTCTTGAGACATACACATGGGTCTCACAGTTCCAGAAGCATCTCTACAGTCTGCAAAGAAAGATCTTTTGTGGCTGTTCTTCTTTCTACTTCTATTTTCTTGTTCTGTCTTCTTTACCTACATCCAAGAAGGCTAGTACAGTACCACCAGGAGCAATAGGAAGCCACAGAGACTTGGTTTGCATTCTGAAAATAAAAGGGTTTTGATAGACATTTTGCCATTTTTCTCAAATTGTCAGTCTAAACACACATCTTTGAGAATCTAAATAACAGATGCCACATAGTCCACAATGCAGAAGTGGAAGTAGAAAACACACATTCGTACCCACACACACACGCACAACACACACCATACACACAACACACACAGAGACCACACACATACATACACATACCACACACACACACACAACACCACACACACACACACAACACCACACACACACACAACACACACAACACACACACAGTACAACACACACAACACACATACATACACACACACACACACAGACTGGTGTTTTATTTGAAGAAACAAACATAAACAGAATCCACAAGGCAAGCAGAGGAAGCCTGGACCAGGAACTATTTTGGCATGTTTTATGTGCTTTGTGCTGTCAACCTCATCTGCTCCATCAATTTAAACTAGATTTGAATTAGCTCTTGTCCACCTTCAAGGAGCCACAGAACACTTTCTGAAGTTCTTGGATGGAGGGATCCAGAAGAGATCAGAGATGGAAACTGTAGGCCTTCTTTCCAGAGAAAGGAAAGACGAAGCCACCGTACTTTACCTATTTGTGCCCACCGGAGCCCATGGGCGGCCGATACTAAAGGAGTATGAGGTGGCTGGCTTTCCCCTCATTTTGTCACAGCTCACTCTCAGGCAAAGTTCAAACTAAGTCAGAGGCCATGTACCTCTGGCACAAAACAAAGAAACCAATCACATGCACTAATGGTCTCTGAACATCCAAAAGACTGTTTCAAAGGCCAGGCAGTAATGACAGTGGACCTGACTCCCTCCTGAGCCCTCTCTAAAATCCCTAACCAAACTGTGTTATCTGGCCCTTGGCCCATTTCTGATTTCAAGCGGTGGAATAAAACACAACAAAGGAATGCAGGAGATAAGGAGTGGCCAGAGTGAGCAATGGGTGCCGCTTAGAGGCAGATATGCTAATATGTGAGACCTCCTTGCCTTTCAATAGGAGGATATAGAGAAAACTCTGCACGTTAAACAAATAATCCGAGGAGCACTATTAGTGTGAAGACTGCTCTGCTAAGCTTAGCCAAGACAGAGAACATCACTGTGTCTCAGCATGGTAGAGTAGTTCTCACTCAAAAGGATCCCCCACAGCAGGATGTGGTGTCACATACCTGTAAACCTGGCACCCGGGAAGCTAAGGCAGGATCAACAATTTGAAGCCAATCTGGCCTATAGAGCAATAGTTTGCTCAGAAACAGTAAGCAAAACCAAACAAAGAAATGCCAAAAAAAAAAAAAAAAAAAAAAAAAAAAGACCCAACTAGCCTGAGAGTGGTGTGTTGGGTTCTTTGTACAATGGGGAAGGCAAGCAAAAATCTCACTAGCAAGAGTAGATTGTCTGTTAGTAGTGCTTTCCTGTCACATATTTGTCTCCTACCAGAGTGCAAATTTCCTTGGAGGCCAATGATGTATTTGAGCCAAGTTTAATACGGTTGCCCTGTTCATCATGACATTTGGTGGATTTTACTTTGCTTGAATTGTGTTTAAGCTTCATTATTAAGGGATACCATTTGTTCTTTAGTGCTTGGCAATAAGGTGTTTCTTGTAAAGACAGAGATGGAACTCCTGTCGTTTCCCACCTGGACTTCATACTCATTAGTGCAGTGGGGGTAATGATAGTTTTGATGGACACAAGAGCTCATCCCAACAGAAATCTAAAAGAGGTGCTTTAACCCTCATGGATACATTCATCACAGGCTTCTCCTTTGGGTCCCATTTCTAATGGATATCTTATGTTTATTACTTAGTATTTAAGAACTTAGGTTGCCCAAGGTGCCCACTCATCTACATTTTACTTTGTAACACTGAGTTGTTTTTAAAAGTAATTATGCTGTAAGATGCAAAGCTATGTAAAAGTTGTTAATTACATTAAGATCTGAGTTTTATAAAAAGATTGGATGACTTAAACTGCCTTACAGTGTTTCGTTGCTTGCCAAAGTGCCTAACTGTAATACTGCCAACCTATGAGTGGCCTTTCATTAAGCATCTATTTAACTAGTGAAACACAGTTTCCTGTACATGTTCTCTGGACAGGTTAGGTCTGATCCTTCTTTTGCTGGGGCTGTTGTGAGCATAGGTTTTGACACACTGGAATATTCATTATTAAAATAATTTAACTGAGAAAAAGAAATACTAGGTGAGATAGAGAAAGAGGGTAATGAAGGAAAGGGGAGAGGAGCAGAGGGAAGTGAACAAGAGATATGAAAGAGTTAGTTGCTATTGACAGTTGATAGTGTTCCCCAGGTAGACACAAGAGACCCATACATTTGGAAATAAATAACCATATTCAATAGAACTAGATAGGTAGATGTTCTGTTATGTTGTCTGGTTAATAGTGATCCAGTCACCTGGAAGGATCATACATGTCTGTTCTTCAAGCATAAATTTCCCTATGAAGATGTCTCTCCATCCCAGCTCTCTATGACAAGCTCTTTCTCCACCCACAGCCTCACATTCTGAGACCTGATGAAGCAGATTAAACAAACAATGTTGGATGACTGCTGTCCCACAGTAGTTAACAGAAAACTGAGTTGTTTTTTAAGGATTGCAGATGTAAAACTCTGTGTCAGATAAGTGGATGGCTTGCAGATGACATTATCCTCTTCTTACTAGTGAAGATGCTTGGGTTGAGAGGACCATCTCCTGACCTGGGGATGAATTTATATTTTAAGTGAAAGAACCCAGAGGAACCCTCTTCCTCTAGTCTGATACATTTTGGGTACAAGTTAGTACTTATGTTTTGTTTTTCAAGTGATTATAATCACGCACTATAAGAAAACTGAAGTTAAAGGACACCCTGGGGTGAAAACTAATTTAAAATGTCCCCAGAACTGAAAAGGATATCTGTATTGATGGCCATTTCTTCATCATTAGGAGTCCTGTCCACCTATAACATGCCCTTAAGTACTGCCCAAATTTGAAAATGATCACACTCTATCCAAACCTTGACAAAAAATAAAATGAAATAAAATAAAAACTCCCCCATTCATGATAAGCATGTTTTCTTCCTGACTCTCCGGCTTTAATATTCCCACTCCATGAGTTTCTTACTAGAGTCTGTGTTCATGGATGCAAAGAAAGCACTAACTCTTTAACCCTTCTTCCCTGAAGAACTTCCTTATCATCACTAAATAACCCTCCCATGAGCACATTTGAGCCATTAAAATCAAGTGTAGAAATCTCTCAGGTCTCCAGGCTCTGAATTCTCTGACACTTTCCCTTGCTGAGTCTCTGGTGAGTAATTAGTTTTCACAAAATGGCTCAGTTCCCAGAGCCAGCGAGGGGTTCCTGCAGATTTGACCACATTTTGATTCTGTACTGGAAAACTTTCATGGCAGCTGGAAACCAAAAGTTCAGTCTCATCTTGGACAAGAAGCCCAACTGGACACCTAAGGACAGTAGTTGTCTCTCGTCAAGTAGAAGTTGGTAGTGGTGATGCTGGAAAGTCCTGTGTATGCCACGAGGGAGGTGAGAAGGATAAAATACAAAACGAACAGGATAGCTTTTGTAGGAGTGGGTATTAGCTAATTGTGTTTGGAATATGGGGAAACAGTGAAATGTGTTGAGTACAATCATTTATTTGATGACTGAAGTCAATGCAACCTCTTTTATTCTCATCACCTTGCTAGTAAATTTTATTTTTCATCTTCAATCCACCCTTCCCTCATTTTGCAAGTAGGAACTGGTTACATGCTAGGTAACGGTTGCAATGTCTAGCCTAGTTCAATATATATGGGAGAATGCTGAGGGGAGCACATATCTCTGAAATTATTTGTTGGCATTAAACATGAGGTTTGATAAAAATGTGTGCACATGTATTATGAATATATACATCCAGAATGGCCACACTAAAACCTGATTTCAAGTGCAGTTTTGTTTTGATTTTGTGTTCTTTGTTGTTGTTGTGTTGATGTGGCATATGTCTTACAAAACAAAATAATTGAAAGTCGTGTTAGTTTAATGGAGACCGGTTTATTCCTAGAGCACTTTAATTATCCAGCCATGTTAATTAGTCTGTTTTATTACTTGTGGTTTAGCATTATTAGATTAAGCTGTAATCTCTAGTGATCCTTTGCCTCTGACTTGTTAACTAGAATGTTACCATTAAAATAAGGTTTAGCATTAGATCATCAGCACACTTAGCTATTACCCACCAAGCTACATAAACAACAGGAAGAACTTGTGCCAGCTGGTACAGTGAACTTGATCATAATTGATTTTGCATTATTAGATTTTTCCATAGGCTCTAAATAGAAATGTCATATAACGATGCAAGATAGTCAGAAAGAGATATGCTTCACCACACTGAGAGACACTGAGTAGATATTTATTGTAACAAAATGTGTAGTTGGCAAGTGATGAACCATTTATAGGATGCTTAAGTTACCCTTAAGTATAAATTATAAAGTGTACAGCCACAAACATCAGCCTATAACTGTCTCTGTCTCCTGAGAAGATCTGCAGTTAAACATATCTAGGATCACAGAGAATTACTTAAAATATAATGAGGCTATAGGGGATGATCTGATATTTCAGAGAGATAAGGTTTAGAAGCTCTGTTTTAAAAAAAAAAATGTTCAAAATTACATGACATAGAGGCGTTTTCTTGCTTTTGTGGTCTTGCCAAGATGTCATCACCTTATCTGTAGTAATTATCTAGGCCAACAAGTGCTCCAGGTTACATATTTCTTCAGATTGTAAACTGTTTTATAATAACAGAGAAATGTATTGGTCCTATTAACAATTTCATAAGTTCTAAGCCAAAGCATAGTTCAGTGCACCTGCATGTAGTAAAGACATGTGGAATTTAGACAGGTATAATGTTTTGCCAGATGTAAAAGAAGAAAATGACTAAGCAGTAGTAAGGAAAATTTCCTTTCCTTGAAGTTTTAGAATAATTCAATTCATT
Organism: Phodopus roborovskii; assembly: GCF_943737965.1. Classification (NCBI taxonomy): domain Eukaryota; kingdom Metazoa; phylum Chordata; class Mammalia; order Rodentia; family Cricetidae; genus Phodopus; species Phodopus roborovskii. The sequence continues at coordinate 7,007,567 of NW_026126514.1, read as the reverse complement.
GCCAAATGTGTACAATCATAGCTGTTGGGCTCCAGTTGTCAATCTCTGCTCAGCCAGGGTCAAATGCTACAATTGTGGTGAACCTGCTAGCGTCCCTTTCAAGTGTTAACTGACACCAGGCTGTAACCAAGAGCCCAGAGAGCCCATGCAATGGTGAGATCCCAGGGGAGCCAAGCTCTTGGACTCTCTAATGGGCACACATTCTATGCTGTTGTGGACTTAATTACTAGCATCTCATATCTGTTCTCTAATGTTTCTTCTATTCCAGAGGTCAGAATTTGTGTATCATTCACCTTGGTTTCCCCAAAACTCTTATCCCTGACCCCTCTGCAGTTGGGAGATCTCTGTTAGTTTCAAAGCCATAACCAATGTCCCTCCTACATGATTTGAACCCTCTTGAATTTTATCAGTTTCCAAGGCAAAGTTGTATGTAAAACTATTGCATTTAACCTGAAGTGAAATAAAATATTCATAACTAGCTTTTCAAAAAACACTGTTCACAATGACCCTCACTAGCAGTGACGTCCAACTAAAAAGTAAAGTATTGACATAGATGAATATTTGAAGGAAACCTTTCCTTTGGGCTTAGGAAAGAAGACTCAAAAGTGGTTCTGCGCATACACACATACCATCGTACCTGTGAGTGCATACCCACACGTCATGGTACCTGTGACCATACACATACATGCTATGGTACCTGTGAGCACATACACACATGTCATAGTACCTATGAGCACATACACACATGCACAGTACCTGTGAGCACATACACACATGCCATGGTACATATGACCACATATACACATGCTATGGTATCTGTGAGTGCATACACACATGTGCACACAAAATGATAAATAAATATACTTAAAAATTAGGAGAACCATCATTTTTAAAAAATCTTCATGAGACCCCACCACCTGCATGGCCAATGTGGGTCTCCAAAGTATTTCTGACCACAGGAAGAGAACATTTCTGTCAGCAGGTAATAGAATGGAAGAAGCAAATACATGTGGTGGGAAACAGTCTAACTCTGTGCTTTGTAGTGCCTTTCCTCAAAGTTGGTGAGGTGGAGATGTATAAATTAGTTTCCAAACCTCTGACATGCCTTTGCCTGTTTGATCTGACTTTGGCGGTGTTCGTCCGATGAGCAAGAAAGTAAACACACTCTGTAGTAGCAACATCTTACTTCAGTAACATTGACTAATTACAGTGACTTAAAATCTTTATTTAATCTTCCTGCAGTTATCCTTTTAATGTGTTCTGTAATTACAAACCCTTTGGTCTGCTAATCTCTGCTTTATTAGTGGGCTTCTTAAGTGTTTATTAAGGAGCACATGTAATATTCTGGTAATTGCTAATAATCTTTGTGCATAGCACATTTACAAAGATCTCCACAGGGAGTTCCATTAGGTTCATCACCGCTTATCAGGCCACAGCTTCTATTAGCAGTGTCTCACTCCGAGAAATAGAGAGGGTTTATATAGTAACATGAATGCCCCTTATCTCTTGTGACTAAGAAACTCAAGAATTAAAGCTAATTGTTGTTCTTCCTCCAAAATTTGATAGACCTGCTATGTGCTGTTCTGTTGCACCATTGAGGAGAAAGGCAGACTGGGACTATGTTACACATCACTGGAATTTAACTGGGGATGCCTTGTCTGTGTCTCCAGTGTGGCTCGCCTCCTTTAACACAAGGGTGCAATTACTGTATGGGCTAATGCACTGTGGTGGCATACAGTGCCATTGAAGGAGAACGAGGTACCACTTAAAGCTTTGGTGCCTAGGATCCCTGCATCCCCACCCTGAACGAAACCAAACCTTGCCACCTCCTCCTTGGTAGCTTAAATCCCTTTAATAGGGGACAAGCTTTGACAGACAGACAACACAACCAAGTAAAAGTGACAATAATGAGGAGTTTGATGTGAATGGTTTCTGAATGCTGAGTCTCAGATGTGAAGACAATGGAGGAGAACACAAAAACTGCTATACTAGAATATGACCTCAGGGAGGTGGTACCAGAAATAAATTTCACTTATCACACAAATTCAACTGGGTTTGGCAACAGTGCAATGAGATAACTCACCACAGCCTTTGCCCCCAAATTCCCTTCAGCTCCCTCCCTGGGTGCTTACCAAATAGTCTCACTGAAAAGCAGTCTGTTTGCTACTTAGATGGCTCAAGAGGTTATCCCCAAGCCTGGAGATCCAAGTTTAATCCCCAGAAACAACACAAAGAAAAGAGACCAGACTCCTGAAAGCTGTCTTTAGACCTGTGCATAAACACAGGCACATGCACAAGCACATGCAAACACACACGTGTGCACACAGAGAGAGAAAGAGAGGTGGAGAGAGATACACAGGGACACACACAGAGGCATACACAGATACACAGAGAGAGAGACATACACAGACACATACACATACACACACGATTTTAAAAAGTTAAAGGCAAAGACAAAACAAAAATAAAATAAATCAAAATTTAAAACAGAGTATGCACTGTACAAATGTACATTTGTGCTTGAAAATAAATTTATCCCCTATGCCAGTCTAACCCTTTGTAGTCACACAAAGATACCATATATAATGTACGCATCCTATAAACTTTAATTCTTTGGAAATAAGACAGTGCACACACCTGACATTTTTAAATAACTTCATCTTAGCCTTTTAAGGCAGCAAACCACTCCACTTCTCACAGACATCCTCCTTCTGGCTATATCTCAGAAGTATTCTGGAAAGCTGAAGCATCGCATCTCACCATCAGTACACACACAAGTTTAAAATGGGTCTCTCTCAGCACACACTCAAGTTAGTGAAACTGCTGCAGCCATGATTCTTGGAAAACAATTGAGTGTGTGGAAACAAGTACACTGCCATGCCTTACATACATTTGCATGTGAACACTGAGAGGCCCTTCCTGGCCCTGGTGGCTATCACAGTAACATGTTTGGTATTCCTGGTGAAACCAATGGCAGAGCCAGTTAATCCCAATGCTAAGTTCATGCCATCCTGTACTGGCAGGCCCTATGACTGAATGTACCCTTGGCTCCTTTGAAGAGCTGCAAGGGTTTGAGCCATGTTCCTTTCCCTTGGGTTTGATCCTGACTCTCAAGTGTTATGTATTGTCCAGTTTGTCTCTTTGGCAGCAACCATTCTTTCTATTAAGTGAAGTTACAGATGGAGATTCCAGATGTGACCAAACTACTTTTATAAAGACAATAGAGAGGTCCAAGTTTTTCTTCTCAACACAATCAAGACAGGGACGGCTTTGTCTTTGCAATGCTACAGAGTTGTATTACATGACTGTCTCCCTCAGCATAGAGAGAATTTGTTAGCCCAGAATGCAGCTTGGAAAACGGTGAGGTAAAGCAGAAAGGAAGAAGGAAATGACTGTTTCATATGATTGACCAAAATGCACTGTAATTGTGTCAACTTAAAACAGCTTCCTCCAAACCTGATAACTCTCCAGTAAGAGTAAGTCATGTGTCATGTAGCTACAATTGCATATATTCCCATGCAAAGTACAGCACCCCATCTATGAGAGGCACAGTTCTTTGACCTCAGTGCATCTAGTCCTGTGACTGCCTTCTCAAAGTGGAAAATGCACTGAGTCTTGCTGTTCACTGTGCCCTCCTCTCCTCTGTTTTGCTCATACAGTGCATGAGCCTTTGTGTCTCCTGCCCACCATGAATGGAGCACCGTTCATCCAATGATCAATCCGCAATTGCTCCTGATCATCCCACTGAGCACTTTTAAGTGTCTGTTCTAAAATGGAATTGAGAACTGGTGAGGTGCAATCACAGATTTTTTTTTTGTCAGTAACATTCACCCCACAGAAAGTTCATCTGCTACAGCAGGATAGTAGTATTAATAAAACTCACTGACTGCCAGCTGACATTCAAAAATGCCATTTCTAGACATTATGACTTGTATTGACATCATCTCTTTACATGTCTCCTTCACTTGACCTACACTTTTCTAAAATTTTAGGACCACATCTAAAATGCAGAACATACACCCTAAGCAATAGAATACACATGGCATAATAGTGCTCAGTAACTCACATTAATCCAATGTAAAACTGATTGCAAGTATTACTTTTTTATTCTGAAAAAAAGAGAAGGGATTTCACCTAAGGAGTAAAGTGCCTATACTTCTAGTAACCTGGTTAGTTATGCATATTTATTCAAGCCCGCATAAGATCTGACTTTGTCAGTATCTTAGACAAAACTGGAGTTTCTTAGCCTTAGCAGCTAAAGAGGGGTTAATTTAACATTGACTATAATTTGGATGTGCTTTATTAGTTTATCTGCTGACTCACAGTACTGCCTGGAAGCAGAGTCACACATCTGTACAATGGCCACCCAGAGAGATGAAGTACTTAGCTACAGAGCTGAGAAAAAGATAAATATCCTCTGCTGGGCTTTGGTTCCTTTCACCTTGGTACCCTCCTCTGAGGCTGATTAGGTCTGCATCCGTCCTGAGCAAACAGTGCTAGCAGGGTGTCATGGCATCTTCCTGAAGGAAACCCAGGCAGGCTGCTGATGTGGAGGGATGCTTCCCTAATTTCTCCACTAGGAAGCACATCTTTCCCTCAAGGGCCTTTGCACACTTCCCTACCTGGACTGATTTCCACTGGTTGCCTCTGTTTGCCTATTGAGTTCCAATAGGCAACCCCTTTTCCTTTTGTGAGTCTCTCCCTGAGCCTTCACAGAGAACAGTAATCCCACCAACGCCCTGACAACACCATGCCAATGCTACTTAACATTTCAGGTGTTTGGGGTTAGCAGTGACTCTTACATTTTCAATTTTTTTCTCACTTTTTTTTATCATGCTTCTTAAGTTGGACATAATGTTCTGAATCTTTGTAAGATTAAGAAAAAAAACTTGACAGTTTAAAAGAAAAGCATCTATAAAAGAATTTGACTGATGTAAAGATATTTAATGAAATAATATTCAGATATCAGGAGAAATGTCTACATACATGTGAAGTTTTTTCAATAAAAGCAAATATTGTAAATAATTTTATTAAACAATTACAATAGAAGAGTTTTTGATTTCTCAACTAAACATGAGAAAATGTGTCATAATCAACAATGACCTCAGGCCACAAATGTTCAAATGCAGAAATGGGGGTAGTCATTTGGGCTAAACCCAAATCATATTTTGTAAATTGCTCTGTATGCTATATGGCTATTTATTGTACAAACCCATAGATGGTTCTACCATTGCATTATTTTCTGTATAGTGTTAAATTATTTTAAAATACAAAACTATCTCATCTATCTGATGTAGTCTTGAAATTCCCAAACCATCAAATCTTATTCTTATTCTAGACAGACCTCTTTCTGAGTACTTCAAGCAAGTGGTATACACACACAGATGCCCCTCTGTATCTAAAACAGGCTGAGTGAGCCAGATGTCACAGTTCATACTCTTGTGATACATTTAATATATTTAGTTTTTTTATTATGCATGCATGTTTGCACACATGTTTGTGTGCATATGTGTGTACATGTGAGTGTATGTTTCTGTGTATGCACGTATACATAACAACCTTGGATGTCATTCCTCAAGTACAATCCATCTTGCTTTTTGGAGGCAGGGTTTTTCACTAAGCTTGGGCTCGCCAAGTAGGAGAGACTGGTTGGCCAGAGAGTCACAGGAATCCCACTGTCTCTACCTCTCCAGTGCTATAAATCTGAGTGTGCACTAGCATTCCTGGCTTTTTCACGTGGGTCCTGGGGATTGAAGTTGATTTCTTATTATTTCCCAGCAAGGGACTCACAGATTAAATATCTGCATAGCTCTAAAGAGTTCAAATTTAAGAGTGTAGCTCTTGTTCAGAAACCAAGCTTCTAAACTGATTGTGCCAGTGCAGCTGCAGCTGTGACTAAAAGCCCCACACTGCTAATATAAATATGACATTTTGAAGTTTAACAATAGCCAGCACAGTGGTGTGGAATATTGCTTGCTGTGTTAAAGATTAGCAGAAGCACATATTGAAATATCAACAACAAAAAAAATGAATTAAAGAGGAAAAAGACTACCCCAAATCTGCACACCTTTAATTACATGCCTGCTGTTCTGCATTCTGACATCATGCCCTCACATGGAGGTTCCCTCTGCCTTCACAATTGTTCTCCACTCCATACTCCACCTCTATATTACCCAGACAGCCACTGGATATTAGTTTAAGATTTGTTTGTGCCAGGAACTTTTCTGGAAGATTTAACTGACACATCCCTAGACAGATGCTGCCCCGACCCCCAAAATTATCTCCTTGCCATTTTACAAAATCCAATGTAATTTCAGCTTTACTTAGGTTGCCCAGTGGGTTCGAGCAGAGTGATAATTCACTCCTGTCTGTGATGAATCTGGATTTTGAGTATAATTCCTCAGGGGTTAGAACTATAAAGAATGTTATCCTTGGACTTTGGGAGCCCATGGAGGGATACTCCCTTAGCCTAGAGACACCACAAGGGAGGGCCTAGGCCCTACCCCAAATGACTTGACAGATTTTGATAATCCTTTAGGAAAGTCTCATCCTCCCTGAGGAGTGGATAGAGGATGGGATGGGGGAATCAGTGGAGGGCATGGGAGGATGGGAGGGAGAATGAACTGGGATTGATACATAAAATAAGAAAAAATATTTTGGAAAAAAATAATGTTATCCCTAGAAGTGTGACTATCATAATAATGATATAAAAAAAATACTTTGAACTAGATAATATCAGAGTTAACTGTGAAAAGCACCTACAAGGGGAAAAAAATGAAACAGATGAAATTATGGCAGGAATCAGAGGAGGAAGAATGGCCTTAAATAAGAATTTAGGATAAAGAGCTAAAAATGAAGAGTAAACAGACCAGATAAAACAGAGAGTGAATTAAAAATGACATATTATAAAAATTAATATTTATTATTACATCTTAGAAATAGACCTCAGGGCAAACACAAGGAAAAGTAAAATTGTCATATTGGAGGCCTCTACATTTAGTAGGCTACAGTGGAAGATAAATGATTATACCATGGAAAAGAGGATGACTCAGAAATGAAGCACATCTTCCCTGATCAGCAGCTATGTGCAGAGTATTGCACTTCTGCAAAGGCCTTGTCCCAAGGTGAAGTCATGATGGTAAATTTTAGCAGAATTAGTTTCGTTCATTCTTGGAGTCTAACTTGTACCGTATTAATTACTCTGTACTTTTAAACCTTTTTATTAAGTGTCTATTAGGTAACATTAATTAAAGCTTTAACTGTGTATTTCTTTAGTACACATCTTTAGATTTCTGAAGTATGTATCAAAACAATGTATGGCATCTGTGCATGTTTTTCACACACACACAATCTGTGCCTTAGGATGTGTCTGGCTGGCTGAGAAACCAATATATGGGCCCTTGTAAAGTACAAAGGGCCAGTAATAAGGTAATAGCAGAAATCAGGCAAAAGTTATATAAGAACAACAAAACAATGAAATCCATAGTAACCCTGAGAATTTTCTTTTTTAGATTTCAAGGAATTTCTGAAATATATTTTATTTAATATCTGTATAGTATAGTTAACACTGTTTTATGATTCTTAGCATAGCATATCTCCCATTAATTTTAATATACATATATTTTAATATACAATATATTAATTTTAATATACAATATTTTATCATGTTTTCCATTCTCCCAATTCCTTCTAGATCTTCCCTACTTTTCCTACTCACAACTTGATATTCTTTCTCTCTCTCTTTCTCTTAAAACAAAGTGAAAGTCAAAGCAAACAAACAACAATACAAAACATACCAAAACAAATCAAGTAAAAACCAAATCCCATCCTCTACAAAAAATTGGGGTCTGATTTGTGTTAGCCAACTATCTTTGGGCATGGGGCCTGAGCTGGAGTGTGATTGACATATTCAGTAATACTCCATTGTCAAAAACTAATTTTCCCTTTCCCATCAAGTATCAATTTCAAATAACTTCTTGGTAAAGGGTGGGATTTTGTGTTCACTTGCCTTTCTCAGTCCTGGGATTCTGTCTGGTTTGAACCCATACAGGTCTTATGCAAGCTGCCACAGTCTCTGTGTGTTCCTTATTTAGTCTAGAAGATGATATTTTCTGGGAGTCATTCACCACCTCTATATCCTATAATCTTTCTATCTTCTCTTCTTCATAGATCTCTAAACTTTAAGAGAAAGTATGTGTTGAAGATATTTCACTTAATACTGAATCTTCCATGTCCCTCACTCTCTGTACATTGTCCAGTTGTGGGTTTCTGTGTTAATTTCAGTCTTCTACAACTATCCTGCTAAGTTCAAAGCCTTTTTCTTTATTACTCATCATTACGTGCATATATATATACATATATATATATATGCATGAGGAATATATATATATGTATATATATATCAACACAACCTATGCAGTCCACACAATATTACTTGTAAGTACATTTTCAGGGCTTATTTGGAGCCAAAAACCTAAGACTAGGTAGGAAAAAACCTATCACTATTATTCTGATACAGAAATATAGCAATAAGATGACTCCTAAAGATATATTTCTATATTCCCTTAGATGAGTGCATTGCTCAGCCATCTCAGAGAAGCTTCTATTACTTTCAATCTACTAATATTATATTATATTATGACTGAATTTCTTACAGACCAAACATTGTCACATCATGAGCTTAAAAATTATTCTGCCAATCAGGGAGTTTGCTGTGAGATTGTAGTCTTAGTAACATCAAAGGCTATGTCAGTAAAGTCTTATCAACATGACCTACCAAACATGAACCAAACAAAGATGACAATATAGTTGGACAAAAACTTATGATGTCTAAATTCTGTACAAAAGACTACAGGAAACTGAAGAAAGCTGAGAGCAGGAGAGTTAGTCTTCCCTGAGCACACCAATTCATTTTCCAATGGTCAGCTGAAAATATGCACACATGATATATATTATTATATGGACTGAAGCAGTCACATCAAGGAATAAATATGTATATGTAAAGTAATTAGTAAAGAAGGAGTCCTTAGACTTGTAGGAGAATGGAAAAGGGTATATATAAGGGAATGGAAGGAAGAAAGGGGAAGAAAAAATGTAATTATATTATAATCTAAAACAATAATCAAAACCATGAATATATTTTAAATCACTCTGGGAAAGTTACCTTTCTAGGACTTTTAAAAGACAAGAAAAGACATCCATCCAATTTTTTTAATTTTTCTGTTGTTGCTTGATTTTTTTTCTAGGTTCCAGGTTCAGAGAAATACAACGGACCCACACAGTTATAAAAGCTTAGGAGAATGCTTTCGGATGATCTTCCGAAGAGAGGGGTATGTGTTGTCTTTCCTACATGGACTGAATATTGATATAGTCATTTTAATGTATTTCTACCTGGCAAATTTTCTTGGTTTTCAATATCTTGCTTTCCAGTCTTAGTCTTACTAGGAAAAATATTCTTAAAAGTGTGCCTTCCAAATAGTTTATTTTATTTTTTCCTAATTTGAATGAGAACTGAATACATATATAGTGAAAAATACTCCAGAAAATATTAATAACCAATCTGATGACTTAGGGCTGTTTATAATTTATGGTACTAAGGCTATGAAGTTTTCTTAACTGTTTTACCTAAACATGATAGTTATTTTTACTTTGGGACTTAAATATAATACCCAAATTCATTCCTTGTTTATGTAGAGGTTTAAGAATCTATAATCAGGACCCTCTCCACTTTCCACTCTAGCCTATCTGCATACCTTATAGTCAGCTGTCCATCTTCACAAACACTTTATACCAGGGACCCCTTTGTGACCATCCTGTACCAGGACTCAGGTAAACAATTTCCTCTCCTTCCTGTACTCTGATACCATTCTCCAGACAGTCTCTTGGCCCTGTAGCAGCCAGCTTGCAGGAACCCCTTCTCCCACTCTGTCTCTGTTCCTAGGGGACTCCATTTCTTGGTGCAGATCCCAGTCTCCCTAGCTATTTCTGGTGACCCCAATCAGTCTCTCTTCCTAGCCCATTTCCCATCCTTTCTATCAGTATCGGACTTACAGAAGCATTCTCTATATGGGATTCTGAAGCCACCACACTTGCTTAGGATCCAGAGAGGGCAAGAGCAACCAAAGAGCAGAACACCTATCAACAAAGACAAGCCCAGATGTTAACACTGTAAGGATTCAGTCATTATGCTGGCCTGCCCCATCACCTGGCAGAATGCACTCTGGCAGTACACTGGTCAGCACAAGGTGAAAAGAACCCCTTTAAAAGAAAGACTCCCACCCATATATGCTTTCTTTCCCACTGTTCCTCTGGGGCAGATAGGACTTTTACTGTCACCCTCTTCTCTTCTGCCCTCTCTCTGTCTTTGTGTCTCTTTACTTCTTTTCTCTCCCCCCCCCCATCCACCTTTCCCTTTCTAATGAAACTTCTCACCAAGCTCTGTTTGTCTGGTATGTTTGTCTCCTGCCTCATTCACCCTCGCCTGCCATGGAATCTGCCAAGTTTCCCCTTGCACTTATTCCTAACAGACACTGAGAAACACCTCAAATGTCATAACTTTTGATGCTTAGGTCCCAGGACAAAACGCATTATGAACAGCCAAGACAATATGCCTCGAAGCCAGTAATCTCATTGCAATAGGCCCCTCAAGATGCAATATAACTTAAGCACAAGACAAGGACTTCAGAATAGACATTATGAATATGTTTAAGGACTTTATGGAAGATACAAATAAATCTATTAATGAAGTCTGAGAAAATACAAACAGGTAAACTCAATAATGAAAACAAAACATGAAGGAAGAATTAAATAAATAGAATCACTAAGGAAAACCCAAACTGAAATAAAACTGCAGATAAAAAAGTTAGGATGTCAAACACAAACCTAGATCAACAAGATTGCCAGATGTGGAAGAGAGGATCTATTTGTTGAGGACATGATAAAAGAAACGATCCCTCAGTCAAAGAAAATGTTGGAACTAGGGACCACAAATAAAAGAAAAACATACAGCATTTGTATTTCTAGATCTGGGTCACCTCACTCAAAATACTATTTTCTAGCTCCATTCATTTATCTGCAAGTTTCATTTTTCTCTTATAATTGAATAGTATTTTATTTTGTTTTTGTACCACATTTCCGTTTAGGTTTTTTCCATTTCATAGCTATTGTGAATAGAGCAGCATCTGTGTAGGGGGATGGCTGCATCGTGTGGTAGATATACTTTTAGCTTTGTGGGAGTTCTCCACACTGATTTCCAGAGTGGCTGTTCCAGCAGTAAGGGATTCCCCTTTCACCATATCCTCAGCAGTGTTTGACGTCAGTTGTTTTCTTGATGTTAGCTATTGCATGTTAAGATGCAGTCGGTTTTGTTGTGTGTATGCACATCCGTGTGCACACAAACCACGGCCTAAGTGTAGATGTCATGTGACAACTTGTGGAAGTCGGTTCTCTCTTTCCACCATGTAGCTTCCAGGGACTGAGCTTGGATTGTCAGAACTGCCGACAAGTGTCTTTTTACCAGCCCAAATTTTAATAGTATTACTACAAATACTTGGAATTCTCCATGAAACTCTGTGTGATAAGTGCTCTTCCAGTTGGACAAAGAGAGGAACTACACTTTGAGAGGTTAGAAATAAGTTAAGGGTGAAGACTCAAATCCAGACCTACTTAAGCTGAAAGCCTAGGAGCTAACCATTAAATTCACTACCTCATTTGTCAGATGGTACTTTGAATGTCATTCTTCTTGGTCATTATTTAAAAAAAAAAACTATCATGATATCTTGCCATGCTAGCATAATCATTTATTTATTTTTGTGCTACAGTTTATAAAATAAATATCTTCAGTGATCTTTGTGGGTTTTCCCCAGATTTTTGCTATTTTAAACAACATACTTATATGCTTACATATTTTATATATCTATGAACCTAAGGGACCAAATGTCATGTGCATTTTATTTTATTGATATTAAGAAATTTCTTTCTATGTATGTATTGACTTTGTGCCCTCAATATTTAGGAATTTTCATTTCTCCTCACCCTCCCATGATGGGACATTTTGAATTATTGCTTGAGGAATCTGTCATTAGTGTGCACCACCTGTTTACCATCCAATAAGTAAGAAACGAAGCTATATTATATGTACTGGCTCTGAACACATTTTTATGTCATTAGAGGTTGTTTCTTTATGAATTAGCTCTTTGTAGCCTTTACCCACTTCTCTTGGGTTAGTCCTTTTTTATTATTATTATAGATTTGTAGAAGGTTAGTACAGATTCTTTGTTACATAAATGAAAGGCATTTTTCCTAATTTGACTTTTGTATCACAACTGTAATGTGTTAGTCTTTTTGTGGTAATATCTATTTTTCTTTTGATCTATGTAACGCTATCATACTAAAATACATCAACACAAACAAAAAAATCACATTTGCAACCCCAAGATAGTAAATTTTTTTCTGACATTTTACATTGGCATTTTCAATTCACCCAGAAATTCTTTTTATAATATTATGTATAAACACTAAACTTCATTTTAAAATGATTAGTTAGCTGTCCAGGGACCACCTGAAAAATCCACCCTTCATTCACTATTGGAGAAACTGCACTCCAATTAACAAACTTCTGTGTGATCCCCATCTCAGCGTTCTACACCGTTTCTTCATATCCCATTGTGTTCATGACATCGTCCGTCTCTATGCAGGCATCATGCTGTTCTAATTGTTTTATCTGTGCCAGTATAATCCTTTTTAAATTACTTATCAGCCAAGTATTGGGGGACTACGTAAAAGCACGCCCTATGTAAAAATCTCTGCCATAGTGTGCTGAGCCCTTGCTGGCATGTGCCCCTGCTTCTTCAGGGTCATTTTCAGACACAGATGTGTTGCAGGAAAATGTGGTGGCATGAGGGCTTCTGATCTCTCACTCTTAGAACTTTTGCAAGTTGTCTTCCTGGAGTGCCCAACCAACCACCTAACCCCTCTAAGAAGCTCCCTTCATTTAAAAGTGACATGACAGTGTGCCACCCCTGAGCACTTCTTCTCTAGTGTATGCTCAATTGTTTCCCTTCTCTCCCCATATATATGCTATATTAAAATGTGTTCTGTTTGTTGACTTACGAGTTCCACCCTCAAAATGTATTTCTCAGAAAGCCATTTCTCATTCAGCTTTGCATGCCTGGTGCAACGTTTGGCCTGAGGAGAGACAGTATTAAGTATACTAAACACGTGAATCAAAGTCCTCATAGTGACACTATACTACTATAAATCAAACAGCTGGGTCAGGATGTGATTCACACACTCTGAGGATGTGTTAACAAAGCATCAGACATTGCTAACATACTTATGTTTATGATAAGGGTTATAATTCATGCTTGTTCTGCTCAATAGATATATAAAATTAAGGAAATCATGGTATATTATCTGTTCAACAAGAAGTCCCTTTCCAGTAAAACAGTCCTCTTAGCATAGCATGCTCTCTGAACTGTAATGGATATCTCTGAATTAGATGTGGTGATCCTATGCCGGGCTCTTTATTTCATTTATGTTTTAGGGAAAACTGATGTCTCTGCTTTGATATCAAATAATACAGCAAACACACAGTGTGTGGTCCTTGTACAGCAAAATTGTCCTTTTCCTATACAGTACATATAATTGCTTCTACAGCAAATTGACTTTTTTTCTGCAGTGCCTGTAGATCTAGACATGTGGTTACTCAAAGATCAGAGAGCTCTGCTTTTAGAAATGGAAATATTTGTTTAAAAAGGATTTTGATGCCCAACAAGACCATTTAAAAGCCTTAAGCTAAACAAAGGCCCACAACAACAACAAAAATAAATAAAAGAATGAGAAAACCTTTTAATACATGTTATTGATTTTTTTTCTTAGTAAAAGCCGGTCTTCTTTAGCTCCATAGTTGGTTTCTTGAGTACACTGTTCTTGGGGATGGTTTCAGGTACATGTAGGCCTATCTGAGATCTGAAAGGAGAAACTGATTCATTTGCTGATGCCATCTCAATCTTAAAGACACTAAAAGCTGTTAGCACATCTAGTCTGTGTGCACACACCCATTTCCCCACTGCAAGAGTATGAAGCACTCCTCACTCCTACTCTTGGCCATGCAAGGCCCACCCCTGGGCCAGAATTCCCATACTATCAAGATAGTTGCTCAACCACCACAGCTTCTGCTCCTGCTGCTCCTCCCATTTTCTTCCTTGTAAAAGATGTGGCTTTTTTCAAGAGCGACTTAATTTTAAAATTTTCAAAGCTTTACAGATTCTAAATGGAAATTTCCATGGTTTATAAGTCTCATGATTTGTGTTCACTGAAAAGAATATAGAAAGAGGAACTCGGAAAAAATAAATGTAAGAAAGATATTTGTCTGTTACCGTGAGAACACCTCCATTGCCACCATGATTCTCCACCCTCTCAGTTTCTCTCTCTCTGTCTCTCAGTCTCTCTGTCAATCTGCCAATCTCTTACTCAATCTCTTTCTCAACTTCTCTCTCAATCTCTATCTCAATCTCTCACTCAATCTGTGTGTGTGTGTGTGTGTGTGTGTGAGTCTGTCTGTCTGTCTGTCTGTCTGTCTGTCTGTCTGTCTGTCTCTGTCTCTCTGCCCTGACAGAAATAAAGTTAACCAAATAGGTCTATGGTCAAGGTACTATGAAATAGAGTGCACACAGCCAATTTGGTTAGGGGCCTCTAAAGCCAGTAAGTTTCATGTGGGAGCTAACCTAACAAACTATGCCTGGCATCCCTGTCTACACATGTTCATGCATCAGGCCTCCCTGTCTACATGTCTTCATTCATCAAGCCTCCCTGACTTCCCTGTCTATGTGTGCTCATGCATCACAGAGTATTTTATGAAGACTTTCCCAGTCTGCTTTGTACTTGTCATTCTCTTAAGACAGCTCACATGGGAAGAACGATGCACCATAATCAAAAAGGTGGTTTCCCCAGGAGGAGATGCCATCATTACACCTCCTCTGCACGGATGCCTGCAGAAGGAAGCAGGAGAGAAGGAGGACTGAGTTTTTTTCCACAGGTCTGGAGTGGGGAAATCATGTAATAAGCCGAGGATAGTGTGCCCTCCTCCACTCCTAATCTTCCTACATTCTCTAGTGTTGACTCTTCTGAAATAAAGAGAAAAAAAAAGAATTGAGCAGAGCTGATGTCATGCTGACAGGACAGGAAAAAGAAGACGTATAACAACTTGTGTTTTCATCAGCATTGCACTCAGTGTTCTAGACTTTCTCGTGTGTTATTTTCAGCACATCTGAATTTTGTGTGAGGTAACTGAAGATCAGAGATGCTAAGTAATGTATTCATGTAAGTATTAGTGTCATAACTATATTTTTATTCTACTGCTGCCTTTCACTAAAAGGCTACATTTTATTATATATTAATTGAAAAGATAACAATGTGGAAATGGTAGCCATAAAGCTACATTTTTCAAATAGCTATTATATAATTTTTGCTTTCAAATCACATAACAATTTAAATCAGGCTTTGTCCCTTCCTTCAGTGACTATAAAAGCCCCCCAGAAACTAGTGTATATCCAGTCAACCAAATCATGGTGATTCTGAGGAAGCAACTCCAGCCCCTGGCAACTCAAGACTTAATCCAATCATGCCACATTCCTTGCAGCCAAGTGCATAAGTTCGTGGTTTTTAGTCAGTCTGCTCTCATCTTGTATGATCCTTAACTCTCTTATGACAATAATTTTGGGGCATTGGTATGCTTAAGGCCAGTAAGTAGGAAACAACTAGGTCAGATTAAACTCAGTTTCAAATGAGAAACATGTTGATTGCTGGTGCCTTCTGAAACATGGTATTCTTCAGAAAGTATTACTGTAGAAAATATGTGGTTGTGCTGGGGAGAGCGTTTGAACTGTGTTTTGCTTTGCGATTTGTTTTCGGTAACCACGGATGCTGCACCAAGTATCATCTTACAATCAGACCACTTGGTGATTATAATATTTTCTAGTTAAATGACATTTAAGGCCTCATTTTATGAGCTCCAGCATAATTGGCTAATTTGGTAAACTCCAGATGTGTGAGATAATGTGCCACTCATTTGAGTGCCTTTCAGACGGCAGAAATGGCACAGCCCCAGGAGGTATAATCACCCCTTCTTGTTTTCATTAAGAAGGGGAATGAGTGGCTTGTGATACAGACAAAGGAAGAAGGATTCTACCAATCTGAATCAACAACTTGCCAAGATTTGGATGTTTTATTTTAATCAGTGGACTTCTCAAAGATCTTCAGTGAGTCTTCTTTATTTTTAAATAAATAAAAACAAACAAATAAAGTGGTTTGCTGAACCTATCATGGCTAGCTTGTTTTAAAGCATCCCTAGAAAAACAAATAAATCTAACCCTCCAGAAAATGCCATAAAACTGCCCTTCACCTCATGAGGAAGTGGAGGGCACATTGGGACTGCACAGACAAGGACAAAGCTATCACTTTCCAGAGCTGTGAAATGTAGTTATTTTGATAATCAACAATTTTACTACCTAACAGACTGGAGCTTTCCAAGGCCCAGTAGTTGTTGCTATTGTTTCTTTCTTTTTTCCTTTCCTTTTCTTTCTTTTTCTTTTTTTTTTTTTTTTTTTTTCCCTCTTAACAGAAATCAACTCAACCACTGAGCTTTACTGAGTCTGGGTGGAACAGATGATATTCCCATCCAGGAGCTGGGCTTTCTTATCTGACTATCGATCTAGTGACAATCATACATAGCTGTGTCTTCACTCAAAAGTTTTTTGCATAGCAGTCCTCAGAGATAATCTACAGTATAAATCAGTGTCATGGATATCATTGTGTTTGCAAGTCTGACTTGCCCAATTGTAATCTTTTTTAAGACTTTTTACATTTTTGGATAGGTGCAGGTCTACTTTGGAGAACACACCATAGTAACTTTATCCATAAGGTCTCAGAAGTGATGAGCCAAGGTCCAGAATATGGTATCTTCTGAGTCTCCTATTTTGGAAAGGAAGACAAGAGATGCCCAATTGTGAATGATATGGGAGCATTATGATTCTAGATGATCTTTGTTCCTTTGTATGCCTGTCTCTCAATATGATGTTCTAAAGTATAAATAATTTGTCAAAGGAACATCTAAGGATGATAATGCTGCATCCATGTCATCTACAGTTGAACATTATTGTCTGCCCCCTTTGATGTGCTCAGGGGACTGACTCCAGGATAATTAGATGATAAATAAGCTGATATTTTACCATTGCTGAGTTCATGCAGTTCTGGAATAGTCTTAAGACTCTGGATGAGCTTTTCACACATCTGCTAAGTGATTTGGAATCCATACAGTACTGATATATTTACAACTGTGTTCTGGTCTCTACTGCTTGTGAAAGCTGTTCATGTACATTACTGAACCTGAAACTTGTGAGACCTTGTGCAGATAGACAGGTGAGAAGAATAATTCTTGTTTTCTAGTCCCTCAAATATTTGTACATATTGTGCTTATCTTTCTGGATACCTTAAGTCATCTTTTGATGACTTACAATACCAAATACACTGTAAATATGGTATACATGGTTATTAATACAGTATCATTTAAAGAAAAGAACAAAAGGAAAGCCCCTTCTTGATCAATAAAAGTACAATATGTCTTAGTTAGGGTAACTATTGCTGTGTTAAAAACACCATGACCAAATGCAAATTGGAGAAGAAAGGGCTTATTTGGTGTACCCTTCCACATTATAGTCCATCACTGAAGGAAGTCAGGACAGGAACTCAACCAGGACAGGAACCTGGAGGCAGGAGCTGCCTACTGGTTTGCTCCTAGTGGCTTTCTCAGCCTACTTTCTTATGGAATCCAGAATCACCAGTCCTGGGATGGCATCAACTACAATGGTCTGGGTCCTCCCCCATCAATCACTAATCAGGAAAATGTCCTAGAGCCAGATCTTATGGAGGCATTTTCTCGATTGAGGTTCCATCTTTTTAGATAACTCTAGCTTGTGTCAAGTTGACATGAAACTATCCAGCACACAGTGTTTTTAGATTTTTTATCTATAGTTTATCAAATCTCTAGATGCAAAATTTATACATATAGATGGCTAACAGTAATATCGTTTTACAAAAAACTTATATGGCTAACAACTTGAAGCTTTGATTGCTTAGAAAGTCAGTTTTGTAAATAAAAGGATAAAGAACAAGAAGAAACTATATCAAAGAATAAAAGTTGAGGACATTTCAATTAAAAAAAAACAAAGAGCCACTAAATTCTGTGATATTATCTGTTCTCTCTATCTTGCCAAGTACTTAACACCACTGGTCAGGTACTCACAGTTGGTGTCAGCTGCTCTGGGTGGTAAAGTGGAGTGGGCCCTCCCCAGTATCAACAGTCAGAGAGCAGATGTGGAATTTTCAGTGTCCAGTAAACCCATGTCCCAGAGATCTGCTTCCTTTTATCTTAATCAGAGGTCTGGTGTCAGCTCCTAGACCTTCCTGCTGTCATCACTACAGATCGTAAGCTGACAGTTAACCCAGATACCTCCAGTCTCACACTGACAGTGCTTTCTGACTTAACCAACTGGTCCTTGGCAAGTATTTAACTGTTGCCACAAGATAAGTGAAAACGTCTGCAGTGATGTCAGCCCATCAGCAAGGAATGATTAAGACACCAAGCACAGCCTGTCTTGGTGCTTGGTGCTGACAGCAAGGAAGGGAGGGCCAGATACCAGGGGAAAGCTGTCATTTTTCCAGAAGGTTGGAGTCTTGACTCAGAGCCCGAGAAGAAATGTCCCACTGGAAATGTTTTCAGGGCTTTTCCTGAAATTATTCTACATTTTTAATACCCTAGAAATGTAGTCATTTGAGGCAAAAAATAATAATACCTTTACTAAAGCCAAACTCCACCATCAGATGAGAATGGGGAAGAAATGTTGCTAACAGTATTGTTCTTCCTGGACCCAGTTCTTTTACCATAGAAAATACCTCAAGTGGGATTTGACATACAGGATATAACAGGATGACTGTTTTCTCTGCAATACTAAGGTCACACAATTTGGCTTCCACTCACAAGGAAACTTCAGTGGAAAGGAGTTTAAGAAGAGTTCCAACCTTCATCTAGTACCTGTGGGAAACAGAAGCAAACACCCATAACTAAACACTGAGTCGAACTAGAATCTAGATGCAGAGAGAGAGGACAGGACAGGTTGCAGAAACACATAGAGACAGCTGACCTGAACAAGGAGGAGCTAACGGGCCCTCAGACTGATAACTGGGAATCCAGCATGGGACTGACTCAGACCCCCTGAATATGGGTCTCAGCTAGAAGGCCTGAGCAGTCTAAGGGACCTGAGACAGTGGAACCAGGATGTATTCCTGGTTCACAAAAGGACTTTGGGGGCACATCCCCCATGGAGGGATACTCCCTTAACCTAGAGACAGGAGAGAAGCCCTAGTCCCTACTTCACATGACTTGTCAGATTTACATGACCCCACCTGGATGGCATAGCCCTACATGTGGAGTGGGGAGGGGATAGGAGGGGAGAGTGGTCAGGGTGCATGTGAGGGGGGAGAGAGGATAAGAGGGAGGGAGGAAGGTATGGAGAGGGAACTGGGATTGACATGTAAAATAAAAATTAATTAATTTTTAAAAAAAGAAGCGCTCCAAAATAGATTGGACATTTTGAACCCCATAAGAAGCATATAATTTTTTAGATAAGAAAAAGAAAAGAATAAGTAAAAGTAGACTGGGTGTCTTCTGAAAAATGATACTGTCATCTGTGAGATGAAAATACATGATCATTTAGAATAGTCATTTCACAGTGAAGTCACCAACTATAGGTTGAGGTTGAGTCTTCCCACATAAACAATACAGATACATGACTTGTTTTTTTTTTAACCAAACTCAGTTCTAATAATAAATAATAACTATAAAAACCTTACTAAACATGAGTTAGGCCATTTAAGTAAAGTTATTTGGATAAATAGAACCAGAAGAGAGTCAAAACCATCACAGGACGGCTTGGTTCTTGTTAGTCAACCTTGTGCTTGTAATTCTCCTTGTCTGGCCACAGAGAGCTCACACAACACAAAGCCCTGGGTACCAGGAATGCTAATGTAATTTCAATCTTGGTGATAGCATAAATAAATGAAGAAATAAATTGTTTATTGGGAATTGTTATTTAGATATATACAAATGCAAAACAAATAAAAATACTTAACATGCTATGTTTATAGGTTCTCTGTATTTAGTTTGAATCTTACTCAGACTACATATGTATCTTAGGTTCTTTCTAGATTTTCGTAACCAACTATACTGGGAAGAGGGACAGAGAAAGAGGTGAAAGGACATGGGTGTTCAAAGTGTTTCAGAAAAGCTTAAGGAGAGGTTGTAAGTTTGTTGTTAAACTTATTTCTAAAATATTTTTATCTAAAGGCTTCCCTGTGTATTAAAAGACTCAAAAACAATAATAGAGTAAAAGTCTTGCACTTTTACTATATTTCCAGAAATTGGTAGCCTTTTAAAATCTAAATCTTAAAGAATGCAAAAACATAATCTATTAAGCAATAGAACATATAAATACCCACGATCTGACTTCATGTATAAAATAAAGTATGTGTTATGTTACAGACATTTCTTAAGTGCACGCCTTGTTTTCAATGATCTGGCTCTGTCTACAATGTATTTCAGTATGTTCTCCTAGAAGCCAGCACAGGCATCCTATCTTCTACTACAGCTTGAGGGACAATGGTTATAAAGTGTGCTGATATTTCATTAGAAAGAAAAGGCACTGACAGTTAAGTTAGTTGCAGGGGTTTAACAATGGACATGGGTGTTAAGTAAGGAGAATTTTGGATGACTTCCTAGTTGTGGGTGGCAATGACTAATAATGGCTAAATAATGTCACACATTTAAACATTTTAATGGTATTTTAGAATTTCTTTTATTTATTGACAGTTTTATACATGTATACAATGTATCTTGAGACTATCCAACCCCATCTCCCCAATTATACACCCTTTGAACACCTCCTAGCATGTCCCCTTCTACGTTCATTCCCTCTTCTTTCTTTTTTTTATAATCCATGGAGTCTAATTAGTGCTACCTGCTTATAGATTTTTTTGGCTTGATTTGTGCAGTCTCATATGGGTTTTCTGCAGGTAACACCGCTCTTTGGGTTCATGAGGGTAATAACCATGCCATGACCAGAAGACCACATTCCATAGCACCCTTCCCCATCCCCTGGGTCTTACATTTTTACTGTCCCCTGTGGTGATATATTGTTTATGATGTAATAAAGATTTCCTGAAGTATCAGAATGTAAAGCTAGCTACACTAGTTAGCTAAAGTAGCTAGGCAGTGGTAATACACACCTTTAATCCCAGAACTCGGGAGACAGAGGCAGATGGATCTCTGCTAGTTTAAGACCACCCTGAGATACACTAAATCAATCCAGTCTAAAAGAGAAACAGAGCTCACACAAAAGATCTCAGCACTTGGGATCTCATGCCTTTAATCCCAGGATTTGAGAGGTATGAAAGGAAGAAGTAACAATTCTGTCTCAGTACAGAATTAGTTTCCAGTCACGTTGAGGAGAGCATAGCAGTCTAGGATTGCAGTCTAAAGCTTGGTGGAGACAGGATAACACATTTCAATGTGAGGTAGAGGTAAGAGCTAGTGGCCAGCTACTTTGCTTTCCTAATCATCAGCTTGAACCCCAATATCTGTCTCTGGGTTTTTATTATTCATGTTACAGTCTCCTCTTCTGCAGTTTTCTATTACCTTTGGAGGGGTATTGATATGGATGCCACACTTAGAACTATACACTCAAGGTTAGGGATAGCACTAATCTATGTGTATAGACATAAATATTTAGAGGGAAGTTTAATGTAGACATGTCCACTTTGCAATGCAACAGTAGTAGGTTCTTCCCTTGTGGTCTATCACCTTCTGAATCAATTCAAAGCTTTCTCATTGGTCCATGAAGTTGGCAGCCACTAAGATGATACCAGGGACCATCACATGCTGTATTCACAGCTCTGTATAACCCTTCCCTTTGAGCTTGGGGTGGAATTATGCATTCTTTTCCATAAAAAGCAGATGGAAGAAGTAATTGAGATACCACTTCCAGGAGGAGTAATAAAGGTTGTGGCTTCCATGCTGAGGGGCCCTTCCTAGGCTTCTTGTTGTCTTGGCCTTGTGATTTGTCATTGTTTTGAGTTTAGGTACCCTGTGAAAAAGCCCATGTGTCTATAAACCAAGGGTGGCTCCAACTGCTGGCTAATTCTTGCAAGCTAACATGAGTGACCTTGGAAACAAGTCTTCATTAGCTCTTAGATAATCTGGTTTGCAAAGTGAATGTCATCTTATGAGAAACTGAATAAGAGACACTTCTTGGTTCTTGACCTACAGAAATTATGATGGTAATGTTTTGCAGCTAAATGTTGGGGAAAATTTGTTACATAGAATATTATGTTGATGCAATATATAAAAACAAATCAAAAGTATTGACATGCTGTGTTTATGGACTCTCTATATCTTGAGTCTTTTACATTTTATCTCACCAAGCACTACACATGTATATAAAGTTGTAAGTTTTCCAACAAGAATTCCAATCTATATGTTTTGGCTATGAATGAGTCATCATCTTATTTGTGGGGTTTCCTTTATAAAAAATTTTATTATTAATCATTTGATAATTCCATACAATGTATTTTGATCATATTTACCTCCTTCCTATCTCCTCCCAAATCAGCCCTCTCTGCTCACATTTTCCTTTTGTACCCAATTTCAAGTTTTTCCTTTTCTTTAACCCATCAAGACATCAAGAATAATTGGGGCAGTTCAGCTACTCTTGGTCATAGAGCCTGCTCTAGAGTGTGGACAACCTACCAGGGCCTCTCTCTCTCTCCTCTCTCTCTCTCTCTCTCTCTCTCTCTCTCTCTCTCTCTCTCCTCCCTCCCTCCTCTCTCTCTCTCTCTCTCTCTCTCTCTCTCTCTCTCTCTCTCTGTAGCTACACAATGTCAATAGCTTATGGTGATATTCTCTGTGTACTTCCACCATCCATGTTGGAAGTCATAGCTTGAGCTTGCACAGGTCTTATGCATGCTCTCATAATTGCCATAAACGGCCCCTAATGCATCTAGAAAACATTGTTTCTTTGAAGCTACCCATTACTCCTGGTTCTAACAATCTTTCAGCCTCCTTTCCAAGAAAACCCCTGAACCTTGGAGCAGAGATGTGGAATATGTGCCAATCACATAGGATTAAACACCCCATGCTGTCTTTTTCTCTGCACAGTGACTTGTTTAGTGTTTGTATTAATCTCCATCTATTGCAAGAAGAACATTCTCTGAAGAGGGGTGAAAGACACATGCTATGGTGTAGCAGTACATTCATGGGTATAGTGATAAGTTATAAGGAGTTATTTTAATATTACGGCCACTTAGCCTAATAATACTATTGAGTTCTTCCCTAGTGTCTATTACGTGTCTACTTGCAAGTTCTTGACCTCATTAGTAGTGCCTGGTATAGGTTCTCCTATCATGGAGTGGGCCTTAGATGTAATCAGAAAGCTGTTGGTTACAGCAATAACATGCTTACCATTATTGCACCAATGTTCACGTCTTGTCAGGCCAGTCATTATTATAGATTGCAATAATTCACAGTTGGGTGACACTGATGATTACTTTACTCTTCTGGCAGTGTGCATTGAACCATCCAGCACTTTGAGAGCAAGGCAATGGGGAGGAAGCTCTTGATTCTCAGTCAGCAGATGTCTTTCCCACATATCCCTTCAATACCTGTCTTTCTAGCCTTCTTCATTTATCTCTTTGAGACTTCAAGCCCTTAATTTGAATTGTTCGTGACAGCTCATGTTCCATTTTCTGAAGTTTTTTTCATAATTTAAAGGAAAAAAAACTCTGTCATTGAGAGATTGAAAATCTCAACATCTTTATCTAAGGGGAGATATGAGATGGTCCAAGCTTGGAGCTCTAGAGGATCTTCTTTGTTAGGAATCTGGAAGAAAAGATGTTGGTATATGATCCATCATACTGCACAAATAGTAAAGTATACATTTGATTGCTATACCTAAAATAAAAATAAAATCAAAATAGTTACTTTAATTGATGACTTTCTATATTCTGTAAAATGATAAAACTTCACATTAGAACATAGAGTTTGGGTAACCCAAATCTGTATCCCTGGGCATAGTCATTTAAATTTGGCTCCAGAATGAACTATGTCTTATTCTTTAAGAGAAAGGGGTCAGAAAGAGACTTTTTCTACATGAAGTACCTGAGGAACTATGATGGTAACAAGTCATCAAAACATAGAAAAATAAATCATAGATTTAGTTTGGGTACGGAACTCTTATAGGAGTGAAGACCACATTGCTCAAGTTGTCAAGAACATGTACACATTATTCTACCTTAATAAAGGTAGCTGTCCCTGTGATACTGTCAAAGTAACATGAGCACCCCCCAGTTGTTTAGAATAATTGTCTTAACTTTCAGGTTTAAGAGTAGAAGCTCTGTGCTAGTGAGATGGCTCTTCAGGTGAGGTGCTTGCTGCCAGGCCTGACCTCCTGAGCTTAATCTCTGAGACTCACTTGTTAGGAGACAACCATTTGACTTACACAAGTCTTCTGACCTCCAAATACACAGCATAGTACACAAACATACACACACACACGAATAAATAAATTTAAATTTTTTCAAGAGTAAGACCTCTTGAGCTATAAAAAAAGGTCTTTTGATGGAAATACATTAATAATTAATAACAGACAGACATGATGGCACATGCCTTTAATTCCAGCACTTGGGAGGAGAGGTAAGTAAATCTCTGACTTCAAGGCCAACCTCATCTACAAAGTTTCAGGACAGCCAGGGCTATATAAAGAAACCCTTTCTCATTACAAACAAAAGAAAGGAAAAAAAAAAAAGAAAGAAAGAAATAGAAGAAGGAGGAGGAGGAAGAGGAAAGAAAGTACATTAGGTGCTGGAGAGATGGCTCAGTGGTTAAGAGCATAAGAACACTGACTGCTCTTCCAGAGGTTCTGAGTTCAATTCCTAGCAACCACATGGTGGCTCACAACTATCTATAATGAGATCTGGTGCCCTCTTCTGGCCTGCAGGCACACATAATAAGTAAGTAAATCTTAAAAAAAAAAAAGAAAGAAAGAAAAGTGCATTAATGCCCCACTTTTTTTTTTTTTTTAACCATCTTTGATGCCTTCCGTCACCATTCAGAGTGGAAATAATTTCTTGCATTTATTCTCTTATAGAATTTTCTTGTGGAAATAAGTGTGTATATTATATAATTATGATTACATAAATTCAGTGATATATACATAATTTATATAATTATATAAAGCTGGTAATTATTTCAGTTGCATTCAGTAACCACACACATACATATCGCCTTATTTGGATTTACTGAATTTAATTGAGATGATTACTGAATTTATATAATTATGCATATACAGTCTGGCCATGTTTATATATACAATAGAATCAAATCAAAACAAATATCAAGAAAAATGCCATGACTTTCATGGTATCATTAAGACCATGATAATTTGCAGTGAAAATGTATTACCGTCTTGGGAAGGCAGTATTGTTATTTAATTCTATGCAGGTATTTGGAGATGTGGGCCTGGCTTTGGGTATATAATTTTCTAATCTATGGGATCCACCTTTGGCATGCAATGCTCTGTAATATTGGAGGATCCTGGCAGCAAATCTAGAAGGTCTAAGTAAAGTGCAAAGCTGTGAATGTCCATTGCCTTCCACTTTCCTGCCTTCCCTATCATAATCTTTATGGTACTTCCTGCTCAAAGGTACTGTGCTTTTTTTTTAGTTTGTTTGTTTGTTTTGTTTTGTTTTTTGTGTACTTGGGATAAAATATAAAAGGTAGAAAATAAAATATTCAAATTTTGGAATTATCTGGCAGAGGGGTTTGTGTGTGTGTGTAATACCCTTGGGTGTTGGTTACTGGGCACTGTCCACCTTGTTGTTGAAGCAGGATTGTTCTATGTTCTGGAACTCAC
Organism: Phodopus roborovskii; assembly: GCF_943737965.1. Taxonomy (NCBI): domain Eukaryota; kingdom Metazoa; phylum Chordata; class Mammalia; order Rodentia; family Cricetidae; genus Phodopus; species Phodopus roborovskii. The sequence continues at coordinate 6,981,549 of NW_026126514.1, read as the reverse complement.
CATGCAGCTAGGCTGGCTGGTCAGTGAGCCCCAGGGGTCTTCCTGTTTCTGCCTCTCCTGCTCTGGGATTATAAACACATGCTACCACTTCTGACATTTTCTATGTAGGTTTTGGGATTAAACATGTGTCCCCATGTTTATAAGGAAAGTACATTATCAACTGATTTAAGTCCCCAGCACCCCGGCAGGGACTTCTTATTGTTATTTTTATTGTGATACACTATATGTAACATAAAAGTTATCATTGAAGTCATTTTTAAAACATATAGTTTGGTGGCAACAAGTATTTTCACCGTTGTGTAGCTGCCCTTCTCTAGACCCTTTTATTTTGCCAAACTGAAACTGTATCCATTAAACAATAATTCCTCGTTTGTCCTTTCTCAAAGCCGCTGTCAACCTCTGCTTTAGGTCACTCTTCTTTACAGTTCATATCTGTGGACTCATAGAGCACTTGTCCTTTTATGATTGGTTGACTTATTTCACTTGGCATAAGGTGTTCAGGGTTCATTTATCTTGTAGCACAGGTCAGAATTCCCTTCCTTTTTAAGGCTGAATGTCTTATCATAAGTGTGTGCTGTATTTTGTCTATCTGTTCATATCCAATGTCGATGTACACTTGTGTTATTTCTGTCTTTGGGCTATTATAAATATTAATTTTTATATCATGGGTATACAGACCTGCCAAGTCTCTGTTTTCAGTCCTTTGGGGAATATAACTATGAGTGGAATGGCCAAATCAGTTAATTCTGAGTGTCACTGACACTTTTTTTTAATTTAATTTATTATTTTACATGTTGATCCCAGTTCCCTTTCCCTCCCTCCCTTCCTCCTTCCCTCTCTCCCTCTTACCCTCTCTGCCCCCTCACATGCACCCTGACCACCCTCCCCTCCCATCCCCCCATCCCAATTCCACATGTAGGGCAATGCCAGCCAGGTGGGGTCATGTAGATCTGGCAGGTCATTTGAAGTAGGGACCAGGACTTCTCTCCTGTATCTAGGTTAAGGCAGTTATCCCTCCATGGGGGATGTGTTCGGAAGGTCCTGTTGTGCACCAGGGATACATCCTGGTTCCACTGTCTGAGGCCCCTTAGACTGCTCAGTCCTTCTGGCTGAGACACATATTCAGGGGGGCCTGAGTCAGACCTATGCTGGATTCCCAGCTATCAGTCTGGGGGCCCGTTAGCTTCTCCTTCTTCAGGTCAGCTGTCTCTATGTGTTTCTACAACCTGGCCTTGTCCTCTCCCTCTGCATCTGGGTTCTAATTCAACTCAGTGTTTAGGTATGGGTGTTTGCTTCTCTTTCCAAAAGGTATTAGATGAGGGCTAACAATTTCTACTACCATAAATGCCCTTCCCAGATAGTGAGATCAACAACTAACTTAATCACTGACACTTTTTTAAAATGCTATAATAAACATGTTCAAGAATATGGGGGAAAGATGTGAATTTTCCATATATGTTTGAAAACTGTAAAAAAAATAGATAAAAAAAAGTCTCTAATGGAAATCTTAAAAACATTAAACCTAAAATAAATATTCAGTCAACACATGCTCATATCACATGGTGTATCATCATATTCGGTTTGTTAATCATTTTTAGGATCTTGCATATCAGACAAGACACTGTATATAGTAGTACCAGACAACATATAGTATGGAATAGTAGTTAAGCAATATTGTACTTCATTGGTTATACAGTTACAGGAGTAATAATAATTCATATGCTCTTAAGATAAATCATAATGTTTTATAGATACTAATTTCAAGATACTAAAACAAATCAGCTTGCCCAGTTCCAGGTACCTGCTAGGTGCTTTGTATACACAATTCATGTTGTCGTAGCAACATCCTTATTGTCAAGGAACTGTAATTCTTTCCATCATTTGGTGAGTCAAGCAAAGCCTAACATTAATGTAGCTTGTGCAATTCCCCTTCATTTGCAGAGTTTGAACTTAGGTGATCTGAGTTCAGATATTTGCTGTTATTGTTTTAAAAGATACACTTTTAAAAGTAAGTAAACTGTAATTTTTGACTAGGTATCTGGTTGTCATTCTTAAAAATTAACTGGAAATTTGATAAATCAAGTTTCTCAGTGACATCTTCTAGAGCACTTACCACTCCTTACAATGTCACCTTTTTTTTTTCTACTCCTTCAGGGTGATAAGGACACTACTGAATATACTTTGGCATGGGCTTGGTTACGCATGTCTGACACATGAAAAAAAAAAAAAAAAAACACTACCGTGGTGAACAGAATGTCCTGTCTTTCCCCTTAAAGCCTAAATTGCTCAGGGCCAGTAGATACACACCACGGATTTAAACCTGACACTCTCAATTTCCTCCCCTCATGTCTGTGGATCTCCTGCTCAGGATGCTGACATTTTACCTTCTCTACACCCCTGTCCTCACTCCTTCCTCTGCCCCATCCATCACCTGTCTTCAGTGCTTAATCTTTTTCCTACACCTTCTCAGGGTGCTTTTGATGGCAGCCATCTCCAAGGATGGGACATTCCTTGGGGAAATCCATTTTCTTTCAGCGTTGGCAGGGAAAACCATACATTGGTTACTAGAACAAAGAGAGTATTCATCTGACCTTAGGATTCTCAATATTTTTGCCTTCAGCTTTTTTTGTTTTTTTTCAAATTCTTTGTTCACCTAAGTGACCCATCTCTTCTTTTTATCTTATCTTAGAACTTCTAAATGTGAGACATTTTCTCTCTCTCTCTCTCTCTCTCTCTCTCTCTCTCTCTCTCTCTCTCTCTCTCTCTCCCCCTCTCTCTGTGTGTGTGTGTGTGTGTGTGTGCGCGCGCGCGCGTGTGTGTGTCTGTCTGTCTCTCCCTCACTGTCCCTCATCTCTAAAAACGAATAATTAAAATGAACAGTGAACAGCTCTTTTGTGATTTTTTGATAGTCACATTATTACATCTTCCTTAATTATTTTCCTGTGTAATATCCCACTTAATGTTTACAAATCCTAAGGATATAGGAGATAAAGGAAAAACAACATCATTCCAGCTAAAATTGGACAGCTGCAGCTATTCTGTGTTTTATAAGTTTCCTTCCCAGCCTGATAAAAAATACCCAGCAAGTGAAGAGAAGCATCCTGTGTAGACTCTGTTCTCTCTTGGGCAGTACACCAAGAAGAGAAACTTCTTGACTCTTCAGTAAAACAATGGTTCAGCAAAAATAACTATTTCACTTCCATGAAATAAAAAAAATCTATTAACTTTCTGAAAGAATATTTCTAAAAGGAACGGTAAAGATGGGAGCTTCAATCCTTGGAAAACACATTTCCCTCACACTCTTGTAACCATTGAAAATTATAGGGAAGAAGAAAAAGAAAATCTACCAAAACTACGAAGGGACTTCCCAGACAGAAATAAACTGCCCCTGTGGGAAATAAAAATCTTCAAAGTGTCCCTTTCATTGAACTTGTTTCTTTTCCTTCAACAAATGGACACATCATACATAAAACTTAATTGAGAGGAACTGAAGTCAGGGTCTGACTTACCTGAGTAGGACAGGTTACAGCATTCCATCAAGGCAACACCAGGGTGCTAATAACACGCTGACTACCTTATATTGCATGATATGGAAGTTGTAATCACCACTTACTACCTAGACCACCGTTTATTTAGAATTTCAACAGCTTCCCACTGCACTCTGCTGTGCAATCCTACTTTCACGTTCCCTTTTCTGTGTTTGCTTTAACTTGAGAGTCAGTATACGTTTTGACAATTCTTTGACAGCAAAGGGAAAGCCACCAGGAGTGTATCTGTTTATTGAGGACTGACAGCTTTATAGCTAACATAAAAATAATCTAATGTTTATTGGGGCAAATGTTTGGACTGAGGATTAGACAGAACTACTGAACAGAACAAACTTTTTCAGACCATTCAGACTTTCCAAATAAGGTTTGTGATCTATTACATCAAAAATGCTTTGTGCTGAGTGCTCCCTAATTCTCTTCCCTTCGTTCGCCCCACCCCCACCCCGCTTCTCTCTTCTACTGTGCTCCACGAATTATGTTTCAAAAGGGGTCTTGATGCAAATAAATTGGGAGAGGGAGGAAGAGAGAGATGCCGCTTTTCAGAGGCTCGCTGGATGAGCCTGCTTGGTCCAGGCTGTCTTTCCAGAGAACAGTGTAGGCAAGGGAAGTGCAGGGGCTCATCAGCACTTGCCTGCTGCTGTGTTACTTGTAGGAGACCTTGACCTTATTGCCCTTGTTTTGGTTTGTCGCTTTTTAAGTTGCACTCATCGTTGGGAGTAGAAAGCATGACTGAAGCTGCTCTAAAATTTGTTTAGAGTTTTGGCTTCAGCTGAGTATTAATACTAGAGTACCATTCTAATTTTAACAAACCATTTGAGAGACGTTAAACACTTTGCTGGTTTTCTGCAGGTGGAAAGATTTCCATCTGAAAATGACCAATTAGATTAAAAAGTGAATTAATATGTTTTGTTGGTGATGCTTACCTTCATTTTAACTGAGATCTCTTTCATATAAATATATATATAAATATATATATATTACATCCTAGTGAGCTCCTGGCCAATAATTACTTCTCTTCTCACTACCATCAAGTTAGATATGAGAGAAAAACATCAAACAGTAAGGGTTACAAGGAATGGTTGTGGGGCTAGAAGTAGAAGGCAGGTTTCCCAGCAAAGTCCACAATTGCTGAATAAAGAGGCCTGATGCTTTCCTGTCTGCCTCCTAGCAAAGCTGAGACATGAGCATTCAGCATTCAGGTACTTCTGTTTCCTAATGCATCACTGGAATTAAACATCCCCATGGATATTAAGTAGGTTGCTCTTTGTCTACATGTGAACAAAACTAAGGGGAATCTAAATATGTTAGGATCTTGTAACAGCTGTGTCATGATGATTCCAGCATGTTTTGTACCAGGTGGGTCCCTAAAACAAAGAAACTCTTCATTGCAAGGGAATAGTGATGCTACTCAAGGGTCAAGCCTCCATCTCTCCAATGCTGTTGTCTTTGGGACCTGATAGAAGGTCTGAATTATACTTGGAATTTGACAACCATCTGTTAAATTAAACTGAATTACTATACTAATGCTGTTTTACTCTAGATTTGGTCCTTTTAAAAAAAGAAAATGGCATACTATATTTTTATTTACTAAATAGAACAAGTGATACATTCTTTGGTAGGTGAACCTTATTCTTGAATCCTTTTCTGCATCATGTTACGGTAGTGATGACTGCTACATTTTAAAGTATTGCATGCCTTGATGTGAAGGATTACTAGTTAGATGGCAATTCAGGAACACACAGAATTCCCATTCTGTTCCTGTAATGTCACTTTACTGATTCTTGGAAGCTGGCTAACTTGGAAGCTTGTGAGCCCACTGATTTTCATTTTGCTCTATGTCCCTTCATAAGTGCGGTACTGAATCTAATGCAGACACCATGTTTACTGCACTCCATGAAGAGACCATGTTTACTGCCCTCCATACAGACATCATGTTTACTGCATCTCATGCAGACACAATGTTTACTGTATCTCATGCAGACATCATGTTTATTGCACTCCATGCAGACACCATGTTAACTGCACTCCTGTGAGCACTTAGAGTGTAGATGTGTATGATCAGCAGAGCTCTGGATCCTCTCCACCCCCAGCTCATCTGTGTAAATTGCATGTTGCTTTCAAACATAGCCCAAGGCACTGACATGCTTCTCATTCCCCTCCAAGAGTTTGATTCCCAGTTCTTCCTTTGAGTTGGTGACAGGTGACAGTCAGCTGGGCAAACTGTCAGCTCCTGTCAGCCATCCTGGCAACAAGGACTGATAGTCTTCACAAGGGATGTGAATGACACAAGCGGTGGATGAACACTACACAGTCCATCTCAGATCCACAATGGCCCCTGTTTTAGAAACAAATTTCCTTAGTTCAGAGCTGCTGTGTTTAGAAATCTTGGAGGTTTCATGGAACTTGTTATAAACCCATCCTGTCTTTAAAACCAAGCAAGTATATGTGATTTGCTGTTTTATTTTACACTTTCTGTAGGATGCCCAGGGCTTTGTTAGAATTTGCTGAACAATAGGCATTGTAACACAGGCATGCAACACTCTTTACTTCAGGAAGAGGAGTTGAAGTTGAATCTGTAGTGTAAGAAGACACTGAGCAACATTCTACTCAGATTAGGTTGGTTTACTTATAATTTAAAACTGACATATTATGGGTCACTGTATTTAAAACCCTTATGATCTCAGGAACAAGCTTAAAATTATGTTAAAGCCATATAACACTCTGCAGACTTAAAAAATTATATGATGATTTTGTCTTTATGTGAGTTTTTTTCAAATCCCCATTTACAAAAAAAGCAATTTTAAAATGTTTGAAAATTATGTTTCTAAGTTTACTATAGCAGCTGTAGTCTTACCAGAATGAACTAGAAAATTTATCACCTCCCTGTAGTTGATGGGGTCATAATAAATGAAATTTTCACCAGGATCCTCTAGTGGCCCCCAATAATAAAGCACAGTGTATGGTGAAAACAAATGAAATCCATAAATGTGTATTGAAGTAAACTTTGAAGCTTGTAATTTTTATATTGTTGATTTTTGTGTCAATTTCACATATGTACTGGATGACTAACATACCATTAATTTTTATTTCTAAGACAAGACTCATATCTTTCTAGGATCTTTATAACATTGTCATTAAACAGCCCTACAACTAAATTTTTGATTCATTACATAATTGTATTTCCTATCTTGTTTCAATCTAGGGAAATAATAGGGTTGAATGCTCATTAAAAGACTCATGACATTTTATTTATGAAGGCTTATTATAAAATATGGATTAATTTCTTCCCTTTTATTTTTTTAAAGAAATAAAGATACCCTTACAGAGGAATGAAAATGTGAATTCACTAACTAGGAAATACCTTCTTATGCATTTCTACTCCTCTATTAATGTTCTGTGCATGTCCTTGACTGTTTGTGGTCATTGTCTACATTGTATTTTATAGATTTTACACACACACACACACACACACACACACACACACACACGCACGCACGCACACCTTAATGTTTGCTAATTGAGAACCTCATCCCTGATAACTACTTATTTTCTTTGAGTTTATATCATCTTTTATTTTCAAGTCTGTGTCCTTTTCATTGCTCAATAAATGTTTTTCATGAACTCTTTTCATTTGCTGTTACTTGCCAATTTTTTTTTTCTATTTCTTTACTGATCTTTACAATGAACATTTTAACTCTGGGTCTCTTAAAGGTATGTATAAGTAGATGAAATTCTACTGTATACATAGAACCAAGCCAAAACTTGCCATTTGAACGGTAAACCCAGAAGAGAATAAAGGCCATGTGTCAATACAGAGGACAAGACTGACTGAAGCTATTCTCCCCTTGCTTGGTGTTTACAGTTGTTTCCCTGGAAACCGCACGTGTATTTCTGAGGATTGAATTTGACCCTGGGGATGTACACAAGTAACTTTAGAACATTTGCTCCATTAACGTGGGGGCTCATCATCCACTTAGGCTGGTCTTTCTTGATTCCTAACTGCAGACAGAACACAATGTATGAGACTAGCATGCTGTTCCTGATAGATAGTGGGTGGTGTTTTGGGGAGGGGTGCACGTTGTAAATGAAGGATTGCGGGAGGTTTCCCTTCCTCACTAAGGCAGACGTACAGAAGAGCACTGAGCTTCCTACTACATCCTTTCTGCTCATCCATGGGAAACCTCCGTTTAACTCGTTCAGGGTTTCTGCTTAGTGACATTGCCATAAAGAAGAGCAGCTTGCCCCTCTGAGCCTTCTTTTCCTTTCCATCTACGTCCTGCTTCTATTTTCTTTCAAATAGCTGGCATGGAGATTTCTGATTGTACGGGAATCTGTTGAGCGCACCTGTACGTGCTGTGCGGTCTCACTGCATCACGTTCACGTTTTTGTTTCAGTTGGACTAGCAGCACAGAAGAAATGGCGCTTCAAGCTGCCATTTCAGAAGGTGAGGGGCCTAGAGGAAAGCAATCCTTAGCAAAATAAATAAACAGTAAGAAGCACTTTAGTGAGGGAAAGAAATATACAGAAAAACAGCAGTGAGTGCTATGAACTGCAGTCTTTTAAAGACCAAAATTAACAGAAGAATTGTAGAAGTCTAAGTGCATCTAGGTTGTCACTTCTAGAATGTCCAGGGACCTGCCAGTTGGATAGCGTTCTTCCATGTGCCCATCACTTCCAACAGTTTGGACATTTCATTGTTTATTAGCAAATAGACTGGTTACAAACTGGGTTTTCTATTTATTTAATACTAGGCCAACAGTTTGATGAAGAGAGGTGCGCTGCAGCTCTTGATAGCGGGTTTTGAGTTCCCATGTGGTCTACCTCCCCTTAACAGGAAACAATGGGAACTAGGTATATAGAATCTAAATCATCAGAAAAAATACTGCAAGAAACATGGATTTTGCAGGCCTCTAAAAATCTCTCCAACAGGTTCATGTGTGGGTAGAGATTTCATATATGCAACTTCTCTTTCTTACATATCTCTCTCCTAAGTGTAGAATGTTACACTATATTTCCCTCCTTAGGACTAGAATACTACTGGCACAATTGTTAGTCCTTTAGTCATATGCTTTTCAGGGGGCAGTTGTTGGCCAGCTGTACCTCTGAATACTTTTTTTTAAAACAGAGAATATTTATCTAATTACATTAAAAGATTTTTATTCTGCTGCTAAAAAAAGAAAAAGATGAAATGCCATTGCTTTTGAGGGCTTTCTATTAAAGCATAGCATAAGACAGTTCAGTGAGTGCAGTTTAGTGAGTTTTCAGGAGTGGAAGCAGTGAATGAACCCTCAGACCAAAAAAGACTGCAGCTCCACAGGCCTCTGGGGCTTCCTTCCAGTTGCTTCTCTGCCCCACCCCCACTGAAGGTAAAGACTATCCATGCTGACTCTTTAATTTTCAAATATGCCATAGTTTTCTCTCCAGGTTTATTGGCCGATGTTTTGTGGGAGAGCAAAGGGAGGTGGCTAATCCCCTATAGCTGGCTTCTTTGCATTGTGGGATTTTCCTAGCTGTTAATTATTAACTTTTCCTTAAAATAAGACTTCCATTGTGTGGGGAGAAAAGCTCCATGAGCATAGTGCATGTGATATAAATCACTTTTATGTCTGTGAAACAGCTGAGTTTACATTTTTATTACATTGTTTGAAAAAGTATCTTTTCATCTGGAAAGAATCAGTTTAAAATGTGATTGTCAACACACACACACACACACACACACAGAGAGAGAGAGAGAGAGAGAGAGAGAGAGAGAGAGAGAGTTTTCTGTTTAAAATGGCTGCCAGTCGAGCTAAGAACTATTAATAAGCCTAATTTTTGTTCATAGAAAATAGTAACTAAAACTTCAATTTTTCACTGAGATTTGTCAAAGATTGTCTTTATTTAAAAAAAACAGAGAAGGTGAGGCTTTTTGTCTGTTTGTTTGTTTAGATGGAGAGAGAACATAATTGGTGGTTAAGGTTATTATTGTAAGGGGCAGTGTGCTTCCCTGAGAAAGGTAATGTATGTGAAGTAATACTTCAAGTAATGTCTCTATATATAAAATGTTGTCTAAATTGAATAATTTACCTTGAAAATGATGCTATTTGTTTCCTAATTAGCAACTACTGCATAAATTTTCTCTAAAATATCCCTCTATAAATATATTATCATTCCATTGCCTTAGCCATTCTATTATAGGTTTGAAAGCCTATAGCTTCTTGCTATGCTCACTAATCACTTAAGATTTCCTTTGAATGATAAAATAGAAAAGGTAAGAATAGATCTTTGAATGTAATGTTTCTGCTACATTTAAGTTTAAACTTTACTAGTAAATGAAAATTTATATGTGTGTGAATACACTGGAAGATGCTGAGGAAACTTCGACTACACAGCCCCTTTGTGCACAAAGCATGCAACTTTATACTAGTTAAACCCTTCCTGTTTTTCAGGTTTAGATTTTGAAACACAGGGCAAGCATATGTACATCTTAAATCAGATTTTGAAGTTCTGATTCTTCCGTGGATTTATTTTTAAAACAGAAGGGCAATTTAGGCTCAAAAGTGTCACTAGCTTTTTTGGAGAACAAACGTTTTCCACCATCCATAACTGAGTAAACTATAAAATGATTTAACTATGGGCAGAACAGAGAGCATTTTGACTGTCCTAAATGTGTTTAGGTAAAAAAGAACTCTGTGCATCTGATATTAAGTCCATGGCTGTTCTTACATGAGAAAGCAAAGCAAACTCACCATTCTATGTGTGGCCTGGCAAGAACAGGTGTGTTAATACCTGGACAGACCAAAGGAGGGATGTGGAAAACTTAGAGAGTTAAGTGGGACATGGGGCACTCACCCTTAAAACTAGAATTTACTAGAGACTAGAAGTCTCTGCACAGATCTGAGCTACGGTGGTGTTGACTTATTAGGTTCGGACATAACCTTTGTGCTAGTCACACACACTATGTGTGTTTTTCTGTTTATCACTGAAGATGGACTTGCACAGGAATATGTTGCCAGAATTCAGAAAAGAGACTTTAGCCAAAGCATTTCTCTTTATCAGCCGCCCCTTTAGCTGGAGTTCAACTCTTGACTGTGTCTAAATTCACTCACTAAGAGGGAACGAACAAATTCTATATAGGCAAAGCTCTTTCTCCTGCTTATCTTTTCATTTTGTGTGTTTTTCTTCAGCATTTACCTTTCATCCTTATTTGCTTACACATGCATTTGTGCTGAATGTTACTCGTGGGATGCAACCGGTAATCGTCTGTTCCATCAAGGAGGTTGAAAAGAATTGAAATTAAAAAAAAAAAGTGCTATGAAAATGAAACCATAATCGCCACTTTAAATACATTTAACCGCCATTGATATTTCTGGAAAAGAAATGTCAGGCTCCTTCTCACTTTGATCCATGTCCATTTTCTCCTGAAGGTATCTGCTTTTGTTCTCTCAAAAAAAAAAAAGAAAGAAAGAAAGAAAAAGAAAAAACCCGCAACTATGAGACATTTAAAGGAAAACCAGATTTTCTGTGGCAGACTTTTCTGTGGCAGACTTAAAATATCGGTGACTCCTATTACTCACTGTATTACTTTTATTTATAAGAAATTGTCACAATAATGTCACATTAGCGCCAAGCAATCCAGCTATCTTTAGAGCTTTTTTATTTTTGTCATAAAATCAGTATTTTTCTCTTATAAATTTGATATTTATATGTATTGTACTTATCAGCCCATAAATGAAATTAAGTGGACAATGTTAACATAAAATACATCAACAACAACAAAATCAGGTAGTTCTTTTCTGGGAAATCTGTAGATATTTGGTGTAGAAAATTAAAATGAGTAAAACTCTATCTCGAAAGTTTCTTGTTTCACCTAGAATTTATTAATTTGACAAGTCCATTAAGCCATACCCACCCTACCCCCCAACAGTTAGAAAGGTGATATTTTCTAGGTCAGCAGAACAGCTAGAGAGAAAGCATGACTTCTTTTCTTAGAGGGCCAAACCAGTAAAGCAGGTTTAATTCTCCTCCGGTTAAGAGGTCTTCGCAGAAAAGAAGGGAGGTAAGCTGCACCAAAGCATGTCCTTTCAGTGTCAAGGGAACCCAAACATCCCCACTAGGACTTTAAATAGGTGCACATTCCTCAGTTACCTGTGAAAATATGCGGATAAATACTAAATATTTTACAGTTTCACAAAAGACTTTCATCGAGGCAAACAGATTAGGGGTGCAGGTGCCGTCATCCATAATTCAAGACAGCCTGGTACTTGGGCTCCGGAGATGAGCTGTGAGAGTCAGCATCCCAGCCACCTGTGTCGTGCCTGGACAGTAGGCCACTCTGCAAAAAACTGTTGGCAGTAGCAGCAGTTTGCAGCTTCAGACAAGCGCTTCAGGTAATGCCCTCCATCAGAGCCTCGATGACAGGCTGAGAAGAGCAAGTTTTTTCAGGTGCTCCACTTGCTCTCTAATCCTTCAGTGCCCGCCGCCGTCTCCTCCAGCAAGTGAGAGAGACCCATCGGTAATGGACATCAGCCATTAAGCTCCTAATATTTGTCATCTATCAGGTTACCTCTTTGTTACTCCCAAGTGATGAATGGGTGCTGTTATGCCTTAAGAAAATAAAGCAATGCTATAAATATGCCCAGGCTTATGAGGGCAGCTGCTTTATTTCTTCCATGTCTTGAGAAATAAATGCAAAGTATTCCTGAAATGCTTAGCTTTTCATTTCAAATACAGAGTGCAATGTGCTTTACGTTAGTGTTTGTAGTTGCCTAGCGTCCACATCAAACAAATTACTCTTGGGGTGTCCATAGCATGTTCCAGCAGGGCTCGATACAGCTCAGTTTATGCTTTGCACAGCATTCTGATTAAAACAGGCCTGCTTGCAAAGAACTATTCCCTTAAACCCTTGGCAGTCAAATGAACAGAAATGCAGCAGGGTATGGAGGTGTTAAAAAAAAGCACAACTCTTAAGGAATTCTATTAGTTACTCCTGTGCTGCCGGACATGTTTCTGCCGTCACTGAATGAAAGAGTAATCTTAAGGACTTTTTATTGTATTTCAGTAGGAAAATTTTTAGAAAATGATATTGTACTCAGTGCTATTTAATACACAACATTTACATCTGTTTTGTTGATGCATTTGTGCAGTTACCTAAGTAGTATTCTCTATAAGACTGAATTTATGCATCTTCTCCTAATTAAATATCAATTTCTACATTAATTTTTGAGCTTTAAGACTGTTGAGCATGTTTCAAAGCATTGAACTTTAGAGCTAGCGTACTTATGTATGCTTTAAAATCATTTGAGTTTTTCCCATACTGTTTTGTTGTTGTTTTTTAATGCCATTGTGTTTAAAGGGGAAAGAAACAGTGACTGTGCTGAGGTGAGATGCTGAATAAGTTCAGGCAGGAACTGAATAAATGACGGCTCCTAATACTTACCGTCCTCTCCACTATCTGTCAGAGTATCCCAAGTAGAACATAGCTCAAGGGCCATTTCACTGACTGTTATAATATCCCCTATTATATCCTTCTTATCTACTCTTTCTGCCAACAAGTCAAATACCCAAAAGCAGGTACCTCAAATTCTGTGAGAATATAGCTCCTCTAGGGCCTTCATTAAGTGCAAAAGAGCACCATCCTGGTCCCTGCCCCAAAACTGTGAGTTTCATTTTCAAGGCTCTCAGTGTTGCTTCTGTAACCCTCAAGCAAGAAAAATCTTATGGAGGACAGTGGCTGTGTGTGTGTTTATTTTATTACCACGGGCTCATAATTGCCAAGAGGTGAGGGGCCTCCCTTCCATCAGCTCTAATTGCTGTGAAGGCCCATGGGCTTCTACCAAGGCCTCAGCATTGCCTGGAACATTTCCTGTAAGGAGACTGGAACCTGGGGTGCAGGGCTATGTGCCAAAGTCTTTCAACATTTCCCAACCCCCAATCCTTATGCCATTTTTCCCCTCCATTTCTAGATGGTCCTTCCTTTAAAAACCTTTTAGAGTTTCATTAGCATCTAATACTAGGAAGGGAATAGTTCAGGATTTGTCTGCAAATGAGAACCTGAGTCATCTCGGGACCCAGGAAAGGGACTTCTACCAAGAGACTGTTGTACAAATTAAACTATTGATGAATTTAAACTCGACCTGCATACAATGTTCCTAGGAATTTAGACACAATTAGGAATGAGTTGGTGTGGATTTTGTGATGAATCTTGATTATACAGAGCTATTTTAATGGCAGTTCTGAATGGACCTGACCTTACTGTAGCAATATTACAGAACATGTGTTTAGTACATGGCCTCTGAAGATCATTGCCTCTGACTTGTTCAATGTTTAAATTCAGGTATTCAAACATAAGCTTAAAAAAAAAAAGGCTAGATTATCAATTGTATTTGCAGAACAATACAGAGGCTTGAAACGTGCCGAACAGCAGGGAACAGGAATAACCATTAACAAGAACCTATTCTGGTGCCGGTCCTTTATATACATTACATTATGCCTTCTTCACAACAACCTTTGAGGTAGCTTTTATTGTCCCCATTTTATAGGTGGAAACCGAGGTGCCTGAGGTCCCACAGCTAATAAATAAACCCAGGCATGTCTGATTCCATAGCCCATGCTCTCTCCTGTTCACCAGGGTGCCTTCCAAGAATCAAACCGATGGTTAGCCTCTTAAAATGACAAGAAATGTCACACCTGTCCTACAGAAATCAGGTCCAGTGGCACCACACTCTTTTTTCTACCAAAAGTGCCTCACGTATCAAAGCAAAAATTTGGTATCTGTTTCCAGCTGGTCTCAGGTCACATAATCTGTACATTAAGCACTTAATGAAGGCTTTTGAGAGTCCCCTCCCCACCCCCACCCCGCCCCAGCCTCACTGCAGTCGGACTGTGTAATATAAACATGTATTTTAGAAATGAGGGCTCCGAAATCCATTTTCCACAGGTGTTACCTCTACATGTTTGTTCTTGCAACACTCATTATTATTCTTGCAGGGTGACTCCACCTGGCCCCCAGATTGTGCTTTCATCAAAAGAATGCTTGCCTATAGGACTTAGCATGCAAAGACAACCCACTCAAGTAGATGTTCAGCTATTGGGGATCCTGACACACTGATCTACATAAACTGCTCCACGTGTTGTAGCTTTAAACCATGTAACAATGGTATTCTAATAATAATTTGTATTCCAGTAGTGCCTTTTGGTAAGAAGCTCAAACAGCTTTGTGCCTATTGTCTCAATAATCCCCTCGCCATCCCTCTTAGCTGGTGAAGGGAACCAGTTACGTTTTTCCTTCACAGGATACCTACTCTCTGGGTGACTGACAGAGAGATGTGACAGACAATTAAATGCATGTTAGTGATCCAACAAACATTTTTTGTTTGTTTGTTGTTTGCTTGCAAGTAGGTCTGGCTTGGTTGTTTTGTTGTCAAATATAAAACCCAAACAGTATCAGAATTCCATGGGGAAAAAAAGCTCATCAGTACAAGAGTGTATGTTTCACTGTGCTCAATGTGTCAGTATTCACTGCAATGCCAGAGAGAGATAATCAGGTCACAAGTGATTTTCACTGATCTGCAAACCGCCTACACGCACGTGTGTGTGTGTGTGTGTGTGTGTGTGTGTGTGTGTGTGTGTGTGTGTGTGCGTAGAGCTCAGAGGTCTCTGATTTTCACACTGTAAATTGGGGATCCTGTTAGTGGACTCTTGGAATAAGGCAACAAGTACCTTGCACGTGTTGAATGCTCTGTATTCTTATTCCCACCTCTTCTTCCCTCTGATAAAGGGAAGGGGAACAGGAAGCCAAGTCACTCTAATCTGTTTCCTTGTACTCTTGCTTTTGCTGCAAGACATCACCTGATTGAACTTAACATATGAGTCCATTTTGAAAAAGAATTGCAATTCTTTGTGCTGGTTGCACCTGAGGTCACTGCTTCTAATGTCGTTTTTTACAGTCCGTCTCTCTCAGTAGAAAGATTAAAGTTGATCTTTAAGATATTAGGGCACTGGGCATAGTAATCACAGCAGTTAGGAGACTTAAGCAAGAGGATCCTGAGTTCAAGGTTAGCCTGGGAAAGTAATGTGCTAAGGTCCCCTCTGGAAAGAACAGTGGGTTTCTAACAGTGGATTCTTAGGGGAGTACTGAGGTTTCTTTCACCGAGCCAAGGTCAACACTATGGCAGTATGCAAATATGTAGGCTGCATGGGTATATTTATTTCTATCAGAAGCTATTAAACTTCTTGCTTAACAAGCCTGATTTAAAACACTATTTCTTATGCTTGGAGTCAGTGGAGATCAAATGTGTCTACAGAAAATGCTTTAAGCCACAACTTAATATAAACCTCCATCTGCTCTTAGGAACTCACTGATGGTGCCTGGGCTCTGTGCTTGAAACCAATAACTATATCCACAAAATGTCTAACAATATAGATAGTCCTTTTATTAGTTATGAGGAAACTTTTAACCAAAACAACATGCAAATCTCTGAGCTCCTGAATTTTCTTTCATATTTTGACTCATTTTTCTTAAAAATTGTTTCTCTTAGAAAAGCAATGTAAAATTGGACACTATCTTGAAGACTGTAGACTCTATAGGAGAGAATGTGATACAAGATTTGCATTAATTTGTAGTTACTGTGAGGAAATAACATCAGTAAACATACAAGTTTCCCCTGGTGAATCAGGTTGATACTCTCAGATAAGAGTGTTTATTCACAGTGAAGTTCTGATACACTGCTGTTGGGAATTGGGATCTAAAGTTAAACATACTGAAAGGGCGAGAATACGTTTTACCCTACCTGCATTGCTCCTCCCCACTAAGGTAGCATACCCCAAGTGCAAAGAGGGCCTCCTCAGCTCACAGTTCCTCCCCTAGGAGAAACCAAGTATGTAGTAACTGAGAAGCAGCTCCCTCAAGCCATACAGGTTGCTACTCAGGATACCCGCATCTCTCTTGCCCATCGTATATATATATATATATATATATATATATATATATATATATATATATTGACATCAGCATGGATGAGTTCCTAGGATAGGATGGGAACTTGGCACTCACAAGAACACAAGAAAAAGGCTTAAACCTAAATAAATGGCTACTATTAGCTGCCCATGTGGGACTTAGAGAAGATATCTTGCCTGTCAACACCTTTATAACTGACCTATTGCTTTTCCCAAACACTCTGCATGCCACAGTTCTCTACCCCATGGTTGGTTCCTTTGACAAGTCTGACCCAACCACAACAGTAGGTGATGAATATCTGTTGGGTTTTTTGTTGTTGTTGTTGTTTTGTTTTGTTTTTCTTTTTCCAGATGTCTCAAAAGCATATGCAGTTATCTAGCTTAGCTTATACCACATCAGATGAAGTCACACAACCTGTTGTTTCTAATCACTACTATAGCTCATGATTTTCATTACTTAGAATGACTTTGCAAAGTTGAGAGAAGAATCAAGAGACTTCCAGTGATTGCAGTCATTGAGAATGTGGATCTGTAGGTGGCCTACTTAGTGCAGCCATCTTTCTTCCTCACCCAGTCAATGAAAACTGAAGAAAATGAATGCTTACACAATATAAATGCTTTAAAAATGGAAGAAAACAAAACAAGGAAACATCATGACACGAATGAACACAATGGTTTTCCAGTAACTGATCCCAGAGAAATAAAAATATATTATCTGGCAATTAATTTGAAATAATTATTTTAAAAAGACTTATAAAGCTACATGTGGCTATAGTAAATGCCTTAATTAGGGTTTCTATTATTGTGATGAAACACCATAACCAAAGAAATTTTTGGAGGTAGGGGTTATTCAGCTTATATTTCCACATCATAGTTCATCATCAAAGGAAGTCAGGACAGAAATTCAAGCAGGGAAGGATCTTGGAAGCAGTAGTAGATTCTGAGGCCATAGAGGAATGTTGCTTACTGGATTACTCAGTATAGCTTCTCAGACTGCTTTCTTATATCACCAGCATAGAGATGACACCACCCACAATGAGTAGCCGTCCCTCATCAATCACTAATTAAGAAAATACCCTACAGGCTTACATATCACCCTGTCTTATAGAGGCATTTTCCTAATTGAGGTTCCCTCCTCTCCGATGACTTTAGCTTATGTCAAGTTGACATAAAACTGTCTGGCACAGTAAACAATTCAATGTCACCAAGGAAACTACACATAAAAATGAATTTTAACAGAAATTATGCAGCTGAAAAATATAATGGATACAATGAAAAAACAATGTAGTTTCATCAGCAGACTTTATCAAGCTATAGAATATATGAGTTCAAAGTCAGGTCATTTGAAATTATAAAAAATAAAAGGAAAAAATAGTGAAAAGATATAATAAGTAGTTATAGGGTCTGTGATATACTACCTAGAGAATCTATGTAGTGACAAAATTACAGAGAAATTAAATTTTCAAAGGAGGGGATAAAAGCTTATTTTTAAAAAAAAATGTCTAAAAATTTAGATACATGAGACTCCAAGATCTCCAAAAATATTCAGCCCATAACACTCATGGTGCCAGAAGATATTATACAAGTCTCTGGAAGAGTCATCATTGGTCTTTCCCAGTTGTGTACCCTCACAAGCTACAAGAATAGCCTGCCTGGAAAGACATCCCCACTGGTACAATAGTGGTCTGACTATTGTGAGGATAACTATCTACCTTCTGATTGGATTTAAGGCTTTCTCCATAGGAGGGAGCTAATAACTAGTAGGTAAACCTAGTTAAAAACTGAGACTAAAGAAGTCAAAAACCCTAGGGAAGGACTTTCTACCGTCATTTTGGTGAATGGACATGCATGGAACCAAACTGTCTTCTAAATACATATCTTTATATGCCTAGATTAGAGATGTTCACAGCCTTTGTCAGGGAAGCTTCTTTTTCATAGGCAGTGGTTTTCACAGAGACTCGCGAGTGGCACAGTGAAGAATAAATGACAGTTGACTGCGTGGCCCATAAGCAGGACTTCTACATTACTCCCAGGGCCAAGGCTCAGGAAACACTGGAAAGAACATTAGAGCGAATGTAAGAGCCAGGGGTTGGGAAGGACTGGAAAACAGCATCTTCTGAGCATGGCATGGCTGTGGCACTTGTGAACTCACCACAGATGTGGTTATCTGCATTGGACCTACATAGACTGAGTCTGTCACCATTTCATCACAAATGGGGGAGGAGCTAGTGAGGGCCCTGCCCTCCACTGAAGGTCTATGAAATTAGAAAAGACATCAAAGTGGAAAGGAGATAGGGGGCAAAGAAGGGTTTCAGCAGGAGAGAGGGGTGAATGAACAAAAGAGGGTAACTGGGCACAGGGGACAGTGCCCCAAACTCAGCTTACACCTGTACAGAAATGTCAGTTTTAAAAGATCAGCTAAAGGAAGATTTCACTATGACACCACAATGGCCAGGGATTAGTGACAAAATTTGAAAGCACCAATAGAAAAGAGACTCATCACATACAGAGACACTCATTACACTATCAGTAATTTCTCAGCAAAAGCATTTCAAGTGTGGACAAGGTAGAATTATATAATCAAAGTATAGGAAAGAAAATAAATTGTCAACCAAGGATATTTTAAATTTAAGATAAAGTTTTTTTTTCTTGCAGTATGTTCTGATCATGGTTTCCTCTCCCTCGTCTCCTCTCAGATGCTAGCCACCTCCAAACCTTTCCAAGGATGTGCCTTTTCCCCTCTGTGCTTCAAGAACACAAACAGGCAAATAAGGGTAAACAAACAAGGATTTTAAAATGAACAAACTAATAAAACAAAAAACCAAAGAAAACAAGGGAAACACACACACACACAAAACAAAACAAAAAACCCAAAAAACACAAAGTCAGAAACCATAATATATAGGCAAAATATCAGTAAGTTTACAGTGATAAAGACCTGCAGTAGAAAAAAACTGAAACAGACTGGCACATTCTCTTCTCAGAATGGGACCATTCACTAATGTTGGGTGGTATTCAAAGTTATCTTCACATTCAATGTAACCCTTTTTAAATTCAAATAATAAGATGTTTAAAAAGCAGGTGTTACAACTGATGCTAATGAAATTCAGAGGATCAAAAGGAACTATTTTAAGAACCTATTTTCCAATAAAGTAGAATAGTCTAGAAGATGTGGATAAATCTTTAAGGTACATATAACCTATTAAATTATGGAGGGGAATATAAACAACTTAGGCAGAACTATAACAAGCAATAACATTGAAGCAGTAATAAAGTCTATCAAGTACAATAAACCATGACCAGACAGGCTTACTGCTGGGTTCCACCAGACATTTAATGGTGAACTCAAACCAATTCTCTCTACATTATTCCATAAAATGAAGAAGCACTATTAAATATATTCTATGGAACTAGTAGAAAACTATGAAACAATCTCCCAGTGAACATAGAAGTGAAAATTTTCAGTAAGATACTTGCAAATTGAATCCAACAACAAATTTAAAAACTCATACACCATAGCCAAGTTGACTTTGCACTTGGAGACTGAACAATACACTTTTGAATGACTTTACAAACTAAATTCGAATGACTTTACAAACTAAATTTGAGAACACATCATGTTGTTTTTATTCGCGGGATGCAAGGATGGTACAGTATACAAACAAAGTAATAAAGTATAATACATCATATAGACATACTTAAGAACAGAAACCACATGATAATGTCAAAAGATTCAGAGAAGACATTGGAAAAAGTTCAACATTCCTCCATGGTAAGCAAAAGTCATGGAGAAATGAGAACAAGGAGGAACATACCTTAACATAATAAAGGCTGTACATGGAAACATACAGCACCATTACATTAAATGGGAAGAAATTGTAAACTCTCTGAAATCAAGAGCAAGACAAATGTGCCTAATCTCTCCACACTTTTCCCACCCACTTTGATTAATATAGTATTCTAGTCTTAGCTAGAGCAATAAAACAAGAGAACTAAATGGTGGTAAAAAAAAAAAAAAAAGTAGAAAAGAAATCAAATCTCTACTCTTCCCAGAAATAGGGACAGGAGAATAATCTAAACTTAATATGGAAGCATAAATAACCTGAGCTACCCTGAGTAAGAACACGAGGTATTCACTTCTAAGTTATGTTCCAGAGTCATAGTGACAAAAACAGCATAGAACTTACACAAAAACAGATGTTTAGATTAATGAGATAGAACAGAGGACTCAGAAACAGGCCAACACATCTATAGGCACTTATTTCTTTTCTTACAAAAGTGTCAAAATTTACATTGAAAAAAATATAGCCTCTTTAACACATAGTGCTGGGAAAACTAAATATCCACACACAGAAGATTGGAACTAGAGCTAGATCTCTTGCTCTGCACAAAAATAAATGCAAAGGCATTAATATAACTCTTAAAACTCTGAAAGCACTGGAGGAAAACATAGGGGGATGATTCCAAGACAGAGTTAGGCAAGGACTTTCTGAAGTAATTCCAAAAATTAAAAGAGAGGATTTCATGAAATTAAGATGCATCTGCACAAAGGAAAATCATCCAAGTGAGTGGGAGAGAAGCCTCCTGCAGTTATATATATGGCAATGGCATAATATCTAAAATGAGTAAGCAATTCTAAACAGTAAACAGCAAAAAGAAATAACAACAAATGAATGGACATGTCCAAAAGGTAAAATATTGATACGTGAGAAAAAAATGTTTAATATCCTTAGCCATCAGGAAAATACAAGTCAAACGACACTGAAATTCCATCTCACCATTGTCAGAATGGCTATGACTTTTTTTTTAAGGGTGAGGATATGGAGAAAATTAACTTCATACACTGCTGGTGGAAATGTCAACCAGTGCAGCCACTGTGGAAATCAGTGCAGAGGTTGATCAAAATATAAAAATATAACTGTTGTATGATTCAGCTATATGACTCCTGAAAATATACCAAAAGGAATATAGGTCGGTATACTATACAAGTATAAAGAAAATGTGGCACTACCTCACCAACTGCAGCACTCGGGAGAGTGAGCCCTGCACTTCCCCAGGGCAGCAGCACAGTAGAGCTGGTGGGGTTGCTGGTGAGCCAGCCCCAAAGACAAGAAAAGTGGGAGAGGTAGCCCCATGGTGTATCACACAGTGGTGTGGGAGAGGGAAAGAGGCCCCTCCCTTGCTCCTCACTTCTTCCCCTCTCCACCCCATCTACTACAAGTGGGGGAAAGCTGATCCGGCCCCTTACCAGCTGTAGCACTCAGGAGAGTAGGCCCTGCCCAGGCAGCATAGTAGGTGTGATCCCAGTGACAGAGGCACAGGTGATCCTGCGCCTTTCCTGGAACATGGGTGGGAGATCTGGTCTCACTCTTCATCTGCCATATGATGGAGTGAGCCAGGGAGAGATGATCTCCCTCTCCCTTCAAGGTCTGTGGCAGGTGAGTGGCTCTGAGGTCATAAGAGCAGTAAAATTGGCACTGCCTTCCCCACCCTATCCCCAATAGCAGGAGAGCAGGCTCTGCACCTCACCTGGGCAGCACAATAGAGCTGATTCTATTGTCAGGGGTGCAGGTAAGCTGGCCTGGGGAGCATGGGAACAAGATGATTGATTCCCCCTTCTCCCGTCTGACATGTGATGGCATGGATAAGGGGGGGATGCCCTCCCTCCCCCCATTCCTTGCCACCTGGAGCAGGTGCAAGGGCTTGTCCTGCCCCTCACCAAGTGCAGCAATTTGGAGAGCAGGCCCTTTATCTTGCCCCGGCAAAACAGTAGAGATGGCTCTGGTGGTATGAATGTGGTTGAGCCCACTGGAGTATGTGAGAACAGGAGGCCCTGTCTGCTACACTGTGTGAGCTACCTGGGCCAGTGCAGCAGAGCTTGCCCGTGTGGTGTTGATGAGGGAAAGCTGATAGGTTAACTAACCCAGCTACCAACCAGTCCCAGAACCAAGACTACAAGGTAGTCCACCTCATCTGTGAATTGCTGGAATATGTGAAGCGGCTGGACCCATACATCCAAAACTATAGGATCTCCATGACACAAGGCAACAATAGGATGTTCAAGAGGAGTATCAGTGAGGGCCCAATATCCATAGTGCAGCAGAAGCCAAAGGCCTCAAATCAGACCAATGACTCATTGCAACGGACACTTACAAGTAAAGATGTATGGACAAAAGGGCATGATGTGTGACCCACTGGGCCACATTACAGCTTCTATGCTGAGATATTGTGTATTTGCTTTTGTTGTTGTCATTGTTGTTGTCATTGTTGTTGTTGTTTGGGGGGTTACTTTTAAATTTTGCTTTTGAGGTGAGGTTGCAAGGTTAAAGGGGGAGAAGCAAGGGATTGGAGAGATGAGGAGGATTGAGATGCATGATGTGAAATCCACAAAGCGTCAGTAAAAGTTTAATAGAAAAGAAAATATGGTACATATATACAATAGAGTTTTATTTGGCTGTAAAGAACAAAATTATGTCTTTTGCCAGGAAATGTATAAAACTGGAGGTTATTCTGTTAAAACAAATAGCAAAAACTAAAAGGATGCTGAATGTTTTCTTTCATATGTGGAGTGTAAGTTTGCATGCTTACACTTACATATATAATATGCAACTAGAAGGCAAGTATTGTGGAAAATTATTTTAAGGTGTGCTACATTTATTTATGCCATGGAACATTTGTTTAATGATGTAAAGATGTGTTGCTTTTGTTTATGATGCATTTGTTTAACTCTGTGAAGCTGTGAACCTTTGCCTGTCTAAAATACCTGGTTGTCTAATAAAGAGCTGAATGGCCAACAGCGAGGCAGGAGAAAGGGTAGGCAGGGCTGGCAGACAGAGAGAATAAATAGAAGAAGAAATCTGGAAAACGAAGGAGCAAGATGGAACAAGAAGAGGAGGATGAGAGGGGTCAGCCACCCAGCAACACAGCCAGATATGGAATAAGAAGGAAAAATAAAGTATACAGAAATAGAGAAAAGTAAATCCCCAGAGGCAAAAGATAGATGAGATAATTTAAATTAAGGAAAGCTGGCAAGAAACAAGCCAAGGTAAAGCCAGTATTTCATAAGTAAGAAAAAGTCTCTGTATGTGATTTATATGGGAGCTGGGTGGTGGGCTCCCCCCCTCCCCAGAAGCTGAAAGAGCAAAGAGCCAACAGAGTTACAAACAAATAACATTACCTTGCAATGGTGGTGCTTGCCTTTAATCCCAGCACTCAAGAGGCAGAGACAGGCAGATTTCAAGGTCATCCTAGCCTACAGAGTGAGTTCCAGAACAGTCTCCAAAGCTGCAGAGAAACCCTGTCTTGGAAAATGTATATATAATTTTGGCACCCCACATGGGGCACCAAAACATTGTTTTTCACCCAGCTCAGTAGCTGATCCTTAAGCAACTGCTATCCTAATCAGCAGCTGCAACTCCACTGTGACCAGCAGGACCACACCAGCTCTCTCAGAGTACTAAGGGAAACTTTATCTAGAACTCAGGATTCAAAAGCTGGGGAAACTCTGCTAGCTCAGAGAGACTGAATGGCAAGTAGTTAACCTCCTCTCCTTGTTCCTGTCTCTGGAAAAACTCATAAGACCCACAGTTTAGTATCACAAAAGGTAAAGAATCTCAACAAATATTTTCAAAACAAACAAACAAAAAAAATGTATAAAGAGGCCAACAATTCTTCAGTCTCTTTAATCCTCAGGAAAAGCAAATGAGGCCTTGATGAGATGTTAACTCATACATGTTAGGATGGTTTTAATTAAAGAACCAAGCACAGCAGGTGTTGTGAGGATGTGGAGAACAAGAAAACCTCTTACATTGTTGGTAGAATCTAAGTGATGTAAGCATCATGGAAAACAAGATGAATGTTCCTCAGAAAAGTTAAGATAAGCTGCCACATGATCCATCAATTCGCCCTTCAGATATATATCCAGGAGAATGAAATTTAGCAGCCAAAGTTTATCTAATTTACGAATGACTCATATGCATGGACACGTAGGCATGTAGAATACTGTCTAGCTTTCCTGGTTAATCTTCATTAACTGGATTTAGAATTACCTTGGAAATATACCTTTGGGGTGGGGTGGGGGTGTCAAAGTGTTTCAAAAATGGTTAGAGGTAAGGCCCATCTTGTGCTGTGATCTCAGATTAGATAAAAGGGAGAGAGCAAGCACCAGCATTTGTCTGCTTCCTGACCACCAAAGCAATGTGACCAGCTTCCTACTCCTGAAGCTACTCTAGCTGCTTTGCCTTCTGCATCATGCCATCATGATGCATCATGACGCATGATGGATTTGCAAGCTAGAAGTCAAAATATGTGCTTTTGTCAGGTAACCCATCATAGTTGTAACAAACATACCTAACCTTAGAAACGAAAGTCCTAAAAACAAAAGAAACTCCTATCATCAGCGAGAAGGAAGATGAACCTAGAGGACATTTTACTTAGACAAACAAGTATAATTCAAAATGATAGCTACTTACACATAGTGTTACAAAGTCCATGAAAAGCAAAGAATTCAGCAATTGTTGTGCAAGTCCAACGTGTAAGGGAGCTTGAAAAATGTTGATCAAGTGGATTAAATACCTGTTATAACACAAGCAAATTCTGAAAACTTCACACACAGCATTTTAACTATAATTAACAATCATGTGTTACACATTTAGGATTCACGAAGAGAGTAGAGTTTAGTTCTTCACACACACACACACACAGAGAGAGAGAGAGAGAGACACATTATATGAAATGAAGGATACTTTAATTAGCTTGACCATAGAAATCATTTCACAATGTATTGGTTATGCTATACTGAAATACCTAACACTTAAAAAAGGAAAAAAGATTCCTGTGGCTAGCTTTATTTGGGGCTCCAAATGTCAGAGGGTCAAGTCTATGGTTGCTTCACCCCAGTCTTTCAGGTGGACATCAAGGCAGCTGGAGCATGTGGCAGAGGTCTCCCTCAGCTCATTTCAGACCAGTAGCAAAGAGTAATGGGAAGTTATTAAGGACAAGAGACCCCACCCCAAAAGGTCTTTTTCTCAGTGACCTACTTACTTCAGCCACAGGATCTGTAATGTTTCTAGAATCTTCTCAAATAGCATGTGTTGGTGATATAAGCTTTAGGAGAGGAGCCAGTGGGGAATGGTTTATATTCCAACCATGGCATGCAGTGCATATATGTTTTAAGCAATCACATTGTGAATTTTAACTATAAACATTTTTTCAGTCATAGCTCAATAAAACAAAAGGAAGCATGTACCTTGACCTCCTCTGCCAGTCCTGGCTCTCTCAAAATAATGGGCCAGTAGAAAGACTATTTCCTCTGCATATTTTGAGCACAACTTCCAGTGTTCCAATGAATCGATGTCTTCCATCACTCAGTGTAAGTCTGATCCTAATTTAACTTAAAGTGACTGGGCAAAATGGATAATCTTACAGGCACTAAAATATGTTGCCTTACCCCAGAGTCAAGTTATGTCATCATTTAGCTTCTGCCACTACTGTCTCTGAGCTTCATTTTGCCCTCCATAAGCCATTCTGGGGGCAGAGGGGAGCTGAGTAGGTAGTGCTCCCACTGAGACACACCTTCATATTTATGCAAGTGTTTGACTTTTCTGTGAAGTGTATTTAGATGCAAATGTGCACCTTTAGATGGTGCCAAGACCAGAAACTCTGGGTATGACTTCGTGAGAAAATGAAGCAGAGCCTTGCAAAACCAGCTGATGTGTTATTAATGTTGCTTATGTTGAAAATTCTTTAGTCAGTAAAATGCAAACAAGACTAACAAAATGCCCATGCATTCTTGGTATATTTTATTCTGGGATGTTTCCAATGTGAACGTTTTGACATATATTTTGGAGACATCAGCCTGTATTCATTTCACCTCCTAGAATTTGGTGGAACTCCGTATTTTGTGGGAAGCATATTGAATTTTATACATTGGAATCTAGTTTGGCTTTAGTTAGAAAAGGTAGCAACACCTTGGCCCAATAAACCCTTCTGGTACAGAGGGTACCACCAATAGTTTCACTTCTGATCCATTGGTCTTGCAGTCCCCTAGCCTCTTTCCAGTGTAATCATGTAGTGCACCCATCCTTGAATCTTCATTCTTCTTTTGGGACATTTTCCCAGTTCCTCTCTGACTTTTCATTCTTACTGTTATGTGGCTGTTTAGCCAGTCATTGCTGGTGACAATGATCCTCCTCTTCCTCTCTCACCTCTTCCCCTCTTCCTCCTGTCCCCTCTTCCCCTTTTCCTATCCCTTCCCTACTACTCTTGCTTTTCCTCCTTCTTCCTTCTTTATTGTCTTCTTCTCACTTTGTCTTCCTCCCTCCATCTTCTTCTTTCCTCTTCCTCTTCCTTCTTTTTCACCCTGAACTGCATCATCATCTTCTCCATCTCCCTTTTCCCTCTCCCTCCCATGGCCCCTGTCCCTCCTTCCTTGGGTCCACATGACGGAACATCGCCATCATTATTTTTTTTAATTACCATTTTTACTGTTCCCTTCTATTGTCATTTCCCTTGTTCAGACAGGTGTATATGCTTCTTGTTGCCCTTTAAGTCACTTCAGATTTAATACTACCCCACATTTTTATTGCCTTTTTCCATCCTCCCAGATGAACTCATCTATCTCTGAGTCAGATAACCTTGATTACATCACACTCACCATGTCTTGACTCATCTTTCTGCCTTGAATATCTTTTTCCCCTCCTCTTCAATCTTCGCTATACCTGCAAGTCCAGACCTAGCCCCCCACCAGAATGGAGATTTGCTGAATGGCTTTGTCCTCATCGACCTTAAGACAGAACAGTTTGCAGTTATAGTCACCAGGGTTGGAGCACAGGAGATTAGGTATGCAGTCCAAGTGGGACAGTGTCAAGGTCAATGTTCAGGAAATGCAGACTTAGGATGTATAGACCTCTCTAAGCACGCTCTCTCTGTCTTTCTGTCTCTCTCTCCCTGTGTGTGTGTGTGTGTGTGTGTGTGTGTGTGTGTGTGTGTGTGTGTGTTGGGAGAGTCCATAAATTTCATTAGGAGGAAAAGCAGGTAGAAATGAAAATCTTACAGTTTTACCTTTAAGCCATTCTCAGTGGTAAGGGGGACATCTGAATTGAATCTGTATCAATAGAGGAAACAGTAATCAAGAAGAGGAGAATGTTCTAGATAAAGAGAATACCATACATAGAGGAGGAGTGGTATACAAGAGAATATGTTATATGTGAAAGTAATGATATCTGATATGTTCACAGTATGTGATAAATGTGAGGAATAAAAGGGAATCATGGAAGAGGAGAGAGATGAGGACAGAAGATAAAATAAGAGCCCTGAAGGGCCACTGAGTAATTGAAGGCAGGGAAGTGAACACTTTTCAGATTTACATTCAAAAGCTTCTCTTTGGGTTTAGGACCCACTATGATCCAGGATGGTCCCACCTTTAGCACTCTAGCTGAACTGTAATGTTCTGGTAAAGACGTTATTACCATTAAGGTCCAACTCAAAGACAGTAAGAGTTAGGACAGCCAGGCCATGACGGTACATGCCTTTAAACCCAGTACTTGGGAGGCAGAGACAAGTAGATCTCTGTGAGTTCGAGGCCAATGTGGTCAGCAGAGCAAGTTCCAGGACAGGCTCCAAAGCTACAGAGAACCCCTGTCTCAACACCCCCCCCCCACACACACACACAAAAGTTAGGTCTCAAATACTGTGACACCGTTATTCAACTCCATACACAAGTCAGTTCAGTTTCACACTGAAAGGACATTAAGCCAGGTTTTAGGTGAGAAGGGGAAACTTGGTCTGGAAATGCTGGAGGAGAAGTGCACTCTTACAAAGGAGAGGTCTTTAACACTTGGCAACTGGGTAAGTGAAGGTAGTCAGATTTCAGAGGTAAGCAGTCCAATGGTAAAAGATACCTTCCCCGATAACCTGTATTTACTCTGTGAAACAGAAGCCAGGGTTATCAGCTGAGAGTAAAGAGACAAATTCAGAAAACTGGCATGAAGCTTACAAAAAAACAGCTTTAAGAATGGATAGGATGAAACAAAGACATCATTAAAAACTGTCAGGAGTCCCTGAACTTCAGGCTGGCATGAGGGAGTACGCACATGATGGAATACAGATCTCCGGTCATGTTGTCATTCCCAAGGGTTACTTTTAGGAGCAAAGAATTCAGTTGGTGGGAAATGTCAATAGATGACGGAGGGACATACTTGTGGACTGAAAGAAGTGACATTATGAAGTTGGCTGTCCTATCAAAAGCAACCTACAGCTTTAACACAGTCCCCATCAAAATCCCAATGCTAGTCTTCTCAGAAATAAAAAACAGCAATTGAATAGCAAAAAAAAAAAAAAAAAAAAAAAAAAAAAAAAAAAAACCTCCTGAGCAAAAAGGAAAAATGCTGGAGGCACCACCATATTTGATTTTAAATTATAATACAGAGTCCTAGTGACAAAAATCCGATGTTTCTGGCATAAAAACAGAACTGTAATTAAGCAAAACAAATAGAAGCACCCACACAGCTGTTGACATCTCATTTTGGACAAAGATGCCAAACAAGCACATAGAGGGTTAAAAACAACAACAACAAAGGCAGCTTTTTAAACAAATGGTGCTGGGAAGCAGGATATCTAACATGTGGAAGAATGAAACTAGATGCCTATCTTTCACCTTTCACATAAACATCAACTATAAATGGATCAAATACCTTACCAAAAGACCTTAAACTCTAAAATGTTTAGAGGAAATGAATAAGAAAAACACCTCAAGATATAAGCATAGAAGGGATTTTATGACCAGGAGTTTAGTCACTCAGAAAACCAATGCCAATAATTGACAAATAGGATCTCATGAAACTAAAAGATTTCTAAAGGAAAAAGTTAAATGAGGAAATCTGTGGAATAGGAACAAGCCTTTATCAGTTGTGTATCTGATAAAGGATTAATGTCTAGAATACAAAGAACTCAAAACACTAACCAATACAAATCAAACAACACAACCCAACCAGTAAGTGAACAATTTCAAAAGGGTGAAATCCAAATAGACAATAATCATATAAAAGACTCTCCAACAACACCAGCCCCCAGAGAGATGCAAATCAAAACCACATTGAGATAATGTCTTACCCCAGTCAAAATGTCAATCACTAAGAAATCAAACAATAAATTCTACATTGAATATAGACAAAAAGGAACATTTATAAACTGCTCGTGGCAGTCTACACTAGTCTAGCCACCATGGAAGTCAGAGTGGAGGTAAAAATCAAATAGACAAAACTAAACATAAATCTTCCGTTTGACCCAGCTGTACAAGTACTGGTTGTTACCTAAGGTGTCCAAGTGAACATATTACAGACACTTTCACATAAATGTTTATTGCTGAACTATTTGCAACAGCTAGCTTATAGAACCAACCTAGATGCTCAACAACAATGGATTAAAGAAAATGTGCCATATATTCACAGTTAATTTTTTATATTATGCCATTTTCAGAAAAATGGATCCAACTGGAGATAATCATAGAAAGTGAACTAAGCCAGTTTCAGAAAGACAAATAGCATGTCTTTTCTCTTGCTTACCATTCCTAGAGTTTATGCAATCACATAAAATCATGTATCTCCATAGAAATGGAAGATAGAAGAGAAACTGTCTAGGAGAACAAAGGGGAGAACATATAAGAGGAGGAAGAGGTGAGAAAAAAGGAAGGTAGGGTTACAGGGTAGATATGCTCAACCTACAATAAACATCCATATCAATAATTTTAAGTATAAAAATTAAATGTATAAGTGGTACACATTAAATTTTTAAAATTTGAAAAATTGAGGGACAAAAAAGAATAGGAAAATATTCAAAACTAAGACAAAAGCAAAGCTGACAAGAAATTCCAGTATTCATGGATGAGTAGAAGAGATGGAAGGAGCTGATATAGATAAAGATGAAAGGGCAGAACAAGGCAGAATTATGAGATGGCAGCTTTCCTGTATCCAAGTGTCTCTGTTTCAAGTGACAATGTCTAAGCCTTGGGAATGGGTTGCTAAACTGAGGTTGTGGTAAAGAGATTTGAAGTTAATCTATTATAGAAATATTCATTGCAGCAGTTGATAGAGGTGTGTAGTGGCAGATACTGTTAAAAAGACAACTGATATTGGTGAATGTAAACTGGAAGAACTTAAATCCTCATGAAGTGTCAACAACCTGCATAGAAGTCAATGGTAGCCATGAACACTTGACAGCCCTTCCATTTGGGAATAGGAGAGAGCAGTCACTTCATAGTTGTTTATTTGTGGAATATAAAGCACTATAGGAAGAATGAATATTAAGCATGATATTTGTATATATGAAAATGTCACATTAAAACCAATCTGTGCAATTAATATACATTGATTTTTGTATGTGTATATACATATATGTGTGTATATATATTTTTTAAAGCACTATAGAGACTATATCCATTGCTTTTCTGTTGCTGGGATGAAATAACAACTCTAAAAGCAACTTATAGAAAGAAGAGTTTATTAGGGGCTTATGGTTCCAGAGGGAGGGTTCATAGTAGTGGAAGGGGCATGGTGGCAGGTGGCCCGAGCAGGAAGTTAGAGAGCATCAGATCTTCAACCACAAATGAGAAACAGAGAGGGTGAACTGGAAGTAGGGCAAGGCTACAAACTCTCAAAGTCTGCCCCCCACTCCCTCCAACAAGACTGATCCTCCCTATCAGTTCCCCGAACAGTGTCACCAAGCAGGAACCACCTATAGAAGATATTTCTCATTTAAACCATCACAGTGATCCAACCAGTGGGAAGAATGAGTCAGGAATGTCTCATGGAGACAATGAACTTGAGATGAACCTTGAAAGACTAACGGTTTACTTAAACACAAAAGTGAAACAAACAAACAAAAAAGCAAAAAAGAAAGGGTTTTCTGTCTTTCTTTATTATTATTATTTTTTTTTTTTTTTGGTTTTGGTTTTGGTTTTGTTCAAGACAGGCTTTCTCTGTGTAACAGTCCTGTCTGTCCTGGAACTCACTTTGTAGACCAGGCTGGCCTTAAACTCAGAGATCTGCCTGCTTCTGCCTCCTGAGTGCTGGCATTAAAGGTCTGTGCCACCCCCACCCGTGGCTCTTCATTGGGAGTTTGGGTTTTATGACACCCAGCCTTCTGACTTTGTGCTGTCATGTCTATTCCAGCAACCTCTGCAGTAGAGAAGTTCTCCTTCTCTGGACAGCCTGACCCCAAAACCACTGTCTCCACAAGCAAATTCCACCGTTTTTAGCTTAAATACTTGTTAATTTGTAAAATTATGTAAATTAGCTGTAAAAACATGTTTTCTAGATTACTGAACAGATTTTCCATCCCTGATTGCTTTAAATGGTTCTATGTGTAAGATCTTGTGATGAATCTATTTAAGTAGCCAAATTTAAACATAAGCCTGAGGATTCACTCCTCTCCCTTTTCTACTGTTGATTCCTGAACAGCCATCTGAAGCATTAGTCTAATTAATCTTAATCAATAGAAACCAGGAATCAGATATCGGGGTAAAACCTGGAAGGAAGGTCAGAGGACCTGGAGCAGTGCCAGTTGTCTCCTACCTCTCTGGTTCCTCAGGCCCAAAGGGCTGATGTCCTGCCTCCATCCCACTTTATCACTTCCTGTCTCCACCTCCTGAGGCCGGGATTAAAGGCATGAGCCCCCACTGCCCAGCTTCTATGGTTAACTAGTGGCTAGCTCCACCCTCTGATCTCCAGGCAAGCTTTATTTGTCAGAACACAAACAAAATACCATGCAACAGCCATCGCCAAACTGAACATTCTGGTTTTATAAGGTCTGTTACAATCAATTTCTGTTCAAACAGTTCTCTGGAAATTGTACAATGAACTATATGCAACTCCTGTGTGAACAATAATATCAATATACCTGGTAGTTATTATATTTATTAAAGCTATTATACTACAAAACCAAAATAATATTGCACACAAACCCTACTGGAATAAACTCAAAATTATATGGCTTTATTAAAATAGTTTAAATGGTGGTTATTTCTAGAAATGTCAGCTTTTTTGTTTTAATTTGTAGCAGTCTGTATAGATACCATGACATTTGGCACAATACAACATGTAGAATTAGCACCTTTAAGGTCTGAAGATAATCTGAGTCTGATTTCAACTTTGGGGAGTCTGTCTAAAATTTAACTTTAAAATAAAGAACATTTATTAGTAATATGGACATAGAATTTCGGTGTATCCTAGAATGTGCAACTCAGAATAGTTGTTATTAAGATTCCCTGTAGCTAACTCTCCATCTTCTTCTTAAAGGCATTGCCTGAGAGTGAGCTGAAGGAATAATTTCACTTTGCTCTTTAAATGGTGTCTCTGGTGTCACAAAGAGTAATGTTTGTTAATATGTAATCTAAGGCAGTTTATAGAAACCTGCAATATGAATAGAGGAATCAAGAACATGTGCACCTACAGAGTAATTAATTATATCTTTAGAATGTACAAATGTTGAGTTTTTTCCAGCTATAAAGCACTTGCTAAATTGAACAACCAAATCTTTTTATGTACAGAAACCTGAAGTCTAATAGAGTGCATTATGAAAAGAACACAAATCACTACAATAAATGGCCTAAAGTGACAAGCTGCTTAAGGAATACATAGAACACCTTCCAAGAAATTTTCTCTATAAGGGAAGGAGGGAGGGTGCCACTGCAGCTGGCAGCTGTGAGCTTTGGAGGCAGACATGTTAACCCAGGACATCCACAAATAGTCTTCATACAGGCACCAAACTTGCATGAGTTTATTGATAAAGCATTAAAGAGTGCCTTTGAACCCTATTACATTTCTCTTTCTCCACTGTTATGTGGGGGGTGGGGTAGGAGCAAGTATGTGGGTGATATAATGGTGATTACTGTCTTATAGGACCACAAAAAAAAATGTTAGATAAGCTCTTTAGCTTCTATAAGATTCAGTCTCCTCATCTGCCATGAGTTGACAGAATGCTGTATACTTACTAGGACTATGGAAATGTGCCCATGGTGCTTCTGAGGGCCTCTAGAAGGCTATTATGTTCAGTGCTAGTGCACTGCTCTTTGTCAACACAAGAATCTGAAAACTGTGAAAGAATACAGTTTTAATTTTTCTATAAGTTATATATAATATCTTGTCAATCACCATTGTTTTTAGTTTTTTAAAGAATTCGATCTCTTTGGGATAAAAGAATAAATAAATGTATTTTTATAAATTGTTTAAAATAAATATTCGATAATTTTGTGTTACTCAGACTTTAAAACTTTCTAACCGTCCCTCTGAGATCTCTGAAATCTGAAAGTGAGCCCATCATGGAATGTTCACCCACCACATATTCTATTTCTGACTTGGGGACTGTGTGCCCTTTAGGGTTTTTCCCTGATAAAAGTTGTTTGATAGGACCTTGATGATGTGGGTACTTTGCATGGTGAGCGTCATATCCCAGCACTGTCTGCTAAGACTAACATATCACTCAGCTGCGAAGATACAAACATTCCACTTGTTTAGCTACCCAGTGACTGATTTTTTTTTCATCACAAAATCTGTCATCATGCATACAATCAGGCAAAGTATTTAAAGTTTATTTTGAAAGAACATAAAATCCTTCAAGAATGCTGGTAGATGTGAAGTACTTTTTAGTATGCTGGTAAATGTAAAATATATTTTCTTAGCGTAGCACCTCAACAATAAATAAAGAGACCTATTACCTGCTCTTTCTCCTGAACATGTTTGGCAACTACAGTTTCTTAATTCATAATATGACTTTCTTACTGCACATAGTAAAGACAGCAATCCACATAGACAATTGCTGTGCTGGTTTAAAGTGGAGTTTTCTCTTATTTTACTCTGCTACAAAGGAAGATGCAGTTTATGATCATTTCCATTCCCAACAGCAACCTGGATTTCTCACCCCAAATTATGTAACATTGAAGTGCCAGAGAGTCTCTCAGTATTTGCAGATTTAACACTCTAGGTTTTGAATATTTGCAATCGACCATGAAGGTTTGTGATGTGTTAATTGGCAGTTTTGCTGAGGTTCAAATTCAAATCATATGTACTTTGAACCTAGTGAGTGACTGAGGGACCAGTGCTTAGCCTTACAGCCATGCAGCCTCCCTCTCTACTCAGACTTTTGTTATTGTGTTGTTGGATTGTTGTTGCATGTTCTCTTTTCCTGACAGGCAGCATTTCCTAAGTGATTAAAATTTTGGTGTCTATGAAAAAAAAAGGTCCTCATATGAAAGATTAAACATAAATCTTTCAATAACATTTTCTTGGTGTGGGGAAATAATGTACCATAAAAAAATGTGTGTCTCAGCAAAGATTATTGGAAAATCCAGAAATCTAGATAAATTCCTCCATAGGCAAGGATTTGGAGGTTTTGTTTTTCATGACTTTGGATATATTCCTTGTAAATAGCAAAACTTTCCAGATATGTACTTCAGATGATCTAGATGAGATTTTTAAGGACTAAAAGATTTTCCTGGCTTTGATACAATTGAAATATGTCTTCTGAGCATCAGAGACAAGAATCCCTGCCCTTGTCCTGAGGGCTCACAGTGCATGACTGTCCTCTAAGTCCCTCATCATGCCACCATAGTTCTGAAGCAGCACAGACTAGGAAAATGAGATTTTAGGTTTTGGCAAGCTTTCCCATTGCTTGACCCTGAAGAAGATCATGCACCTCCATGCTGCCCTGAGCTCAGACTTTAGCTCATTGTCTATCAGCATCTATCACACAGGTTTTTACAAGGCTCATATTCTATTTAAAGGGCTATTATATGTTAATATGCATTGTGTCAAATGTATTTTCATGAAACAACAGATAAGGGTCAGTGGTTTGGAGTTTTGTTGTCTCTTATTTGTCCAGATTAAAATATGGCAGCTTTATATAAGTGTCCCTAAAGGTTTTTTGTTTTTGTTTTTTTTTTTTTTTTTTGGTATCTGGGAATTTAGTAACTCATACATGGTTCTAAAGCTACACAGAGAGAATCTACATCTAACAAGGATGACCTTCTTAGGAAACCTCAATTTGTCTTCACAATCAGAAATAGATACAGTCTGGACTTTGGGATTCTTTTACACAAAAGCCTGTGAGTCCCTGGGTTACTCTTAAACCCATCTCCTCCAGCTCTGTGCTTCCATGCCACTCAAACTATTGGGCCAGCTGTGTTTATATATCTTGAGCTATTCAAAGCAAATGATCTTTGTTCCAGTAACAATGGAGGGAGGTGTTCTTCGCATTCATAAGCACCATCAAAACATCAATTCTTGGCTTTCATCCAAAAATGACAATTGTAAAAATAAGATTGAATCAGTGATTTATTTTGTATTTTGCCTTTGTAATATTTGCATTTCTGTAAGACATTTGCGGTCGTTGAATAATGCTCATGTTGGAAAATGGAGAGAATTAGGCAATAATATTTTAAAAGCACATTAAATATTTAAATGCAGTAGTCATGCCAAAGACCAGATGAACTGTCAGATAACAAACTTAAGCTACTTCTTGAATGGCTCTTGAAAACCTACATCTTCACTTGCTGTTCTTCGTCATGGAATGCTGACATATCAGTTTATCAGTTACTGAGGAGTCTGCATGGTATCTACGGCCTGATCCCCAGAGAGTGTCTTCGTATTTAAGTTTACTTGATAAGTAAGATAAGTGGACTAGCCTTGCATTTAAGTATAAGGTGGACATCCCTGTAAAAGTTAGACAAAACAGAGAGAAAATCAAAATGGCTAGTTGCATATGGCAAAATGAAACACAGGCAACTTTCAAAGCTACGATGTTCCCAGTAAAGGTAACCTTAAGTGAGAGACATAAATCACGTCTGATTTACTAATAGAAACAGTTATATTAGAGGATTATATGCCTCACCAAGAGTATCATGCCTAACATTTTATAGAAATCACAATAATCAACAACAAATGCTATGTATACAGCATAATACTTCCTGAAGTCCATGCAAAGCAAGCTGTCCAGATCTTGCACTCACCTGAAAATAATCTGTAGCAGTTTGTTCCAGCCTGGATAGATTATGGATATAACTTGATTTCTAAGTGAATAACGAGAAAAGGCCTGGGTAAGACAAAAGAGGCATTAGGGTCAGAATAAGAAAGCTACGCAGTGTCAATATGAAAAAGAAAATGTGTCATTTAAATCCATTTAAAACAGACTTTAATAATCAAACATAACCTAACTGGGAGTCAAGCACAAGTCATTGTCCATTTTGTTAACCATCTGTTGTCTTTATTATTTTAAAGCTGTAGATTGACCCAGTTGCTGCCCACCACATCTCTCTCTCTCTCGCTCACTCTCTATCAAACTGCAGAAGCTTGGACCTGGGCCCCTCTTCTGCCATTGGCAGTCTGAAGCCCAAATGTAGTAATGTCTCTAAGCAAAGACAACTTCCAGTTTGCTACTCTAGGGCCACAGAAGTGTGATGTGCTGCCTGGAAGGCTGCAGGTTCCTCGAGGAGAGGTTTTCAGGCTGCTACATGTTTTTCCACACTGCAGAAGTCAGTGAAGCAATGCCACGGGTTCAGCCCAGATGTGAGTCACAGCCGAGGCTGCAGTGCCAGACGTCCAGTGTAAAGGGGTTAAAACTGCAGATCCAAAGCGTGTTCTGCCACCTCCGTAGTGAGACAATCCTTTGTGATTGCCTCATTATTCATCACCTCCCGGCAGATACCGGCAGACTTGATTTGCTGAGCTAGAAATCCGTCTAGGTGTCATGTGTCAGCTAAACAGGCTTAGTTACAATGGAACCTGATTAGTTTTCACCTTGGCCTCATAAAATGTGGCATATGTATTAGCATAATGGATTAGGAGGAAAAGAGCATTCACTACAAGAAGTGAGTAAGTGCAGTCCTGGGATTTACACGTTTGATCTCCAGTGCATTTGACTCGCCCCAACTTTTCAAGATTTGAAGGCTCCTTTCTGGCTGAAATAAGGAGTTTTGTTGTTCATCCTTTCATTTCTTATGCCGACTTTCCCAAAGTGTCATACAGAATTTAGGGACTGGACCTCCCTTTCCTGTCCGTTGGGCAAATAGGACGGTCCTAGTCAAAGAAGAGGGTCTTGCACATTCCTACCTGAAGTGACATGCACCCATCCTGTGAGGTCAGAACCAAGTCAAAAATTAAGGGACAAGACTCCTATAACAAGTGTATGCCGGACCCACAGAGGCAAAAGTTCCTGCTGTATAGTGTTTACATTTTATGAAGCTCGTTTTTCTAAATATCATAAAAAGCACCAGATAGCATTAAAAAATAATCTGTGATCTAAGACTCAGAAGCCCCTTAAAAGATTAGCCAACACAAGAATTATGATATATAAATAGAAAATTAAAATGAAGCTCAAAATGACAAAAGAGTTGAGTGTCTTCAATATGCCTGATATGCTGTTCATTGTTTATGCTTAAAGCAATATAAATTGTAGCTATATACTTATGAATATAAATATTACCACACAATATTATTTTGAAAATGCTGACAGGAGAGCCTGAATAAAATATGTAAGATATTACTGGGTGCCACATATTGTTTAGAATGAACTATAAGCATGGCCTCTCTGATAATCTCTATGTCACCTTACAGAGTCACCTTCTTAGAGTCAAGGAAATCCTGTCTGTAGATCTTACAGTCTGTCTACAAAGTAAACAGTAGACCCTAGAGCCACTATCTGGGAAGCATGGCTGCAAGACTTGACCCTTTCCACAATGCCACACAACCTTTTCAGCACGAAAATATGGACTTGTGGGTAAACCAGACCAAATGATGGGAACACATGTACTCAGATCCCAGTGGCCAGAAAGCATGGATTGATTCAGAAAACAGAAAATGCCCTGATTGGGGCAGGAGCTTGTAGAAAGGAGGTAGTTGGTAACTGGGAAAGATTCTGGCTAAGGAAGACCTGAGAACCCAGGCTGAGAATGGAAACTTCACTTCATGCGTGGGGCAATGGGTAACCATCAGAGGCATTTAAACAGGGCAGTCATCTGACCAGAACTGAACTACTAGTTCATCAGTTTGACTATAACCTTTCTTTGTTCAAACCCATCGCAAGGAATATATTTTCAAGTAGAACCTGGCACAAGCACATTTAAGAATATATATTTAATGGAAACAAAAAAATGTAAAACACAATACATTTCCAGTCTGCAAGATACTGATATTTACTGTTCTATTTTTATTCTATTCTATTATTTCATCTTTGGTTGATTTTAAAACTCACAGAACAGTAAGGCAAACACTGGCTTAGATCATAGTTGGGAGAGGTGGAATGAGGTGGGGCAACCAATTACAAGCTATTGCAGAAGTCTAGCTAGGAATTGAGAAATGAGATATGCATATTTTTAAAAGATATTTCATAAAAGAATGACTTGGCAATTCAAGAGGCCCCGGGGCTGATGACCATTAGCAGAAGTTGGAAAGACAATGAAGAAATTAGCTTTGTGTGGGAAAGAATTTGATTTGAGACCTGCTGGCATTTCAGCTACAAGAAGGCAGATTCTGCCTCCAAATTATATCTGCATGGCAGTGGAGAGGAAAAACTAACAGCAACTCTGTATCACCATCTTTATGGAAGTAAGCAAATAGGGTCCTAGTAAGAGGTGGGAACAATTCAAGGACAAATCTGCCTGAACACTGAACACCCAGGACTGG
This sequence comes from Phodopus roborovskii, assembly GCF_943737965.1. Lineage (NCBI taxonomy): Eukaryota > Metazoa > Chordata > Mammalia > Rodentia > Cricetidae > Phodopus > Phodopus roborovskii. The sequence goes on along the minus strand of NW_026126514.1, from coordinate 6,942,395 downwards.
GGAGGAAACCAACTGCTTCTTTCTGCTTGGGGTTTTTGTTATTGTTGTTGTTTCTTCTGTTCCAGCATAATCTGAATTTCCCCGGGCCACAGCAGAGTAGAAACAAGCAGCAATAAGCTATGTTAGCATCTGCTCTCTGGCACCTGTCCACAAAACTGTTGGTGCTTGTACTTTTCCTTCAGACCTCTGGTTTCAGTTGTCTTTTACTGTCTAATAAGCTATCCCAGAATACTAAGTCTTCAGAACAGCCCTGTCATTTTGTTCAGCCCTTTTGAGGTGAGGAATGCTAGAAGGGCTTGGCTAGGCACAGATTCTGAGCTCCACATGGACCACTGAGGCAGCTAAAGCTAAGTGTGCATACATAGTTTTCTCATTTATATGTCTGTACTTTGATGCTTCCTGACATTTCACTCTGTTTACATGGGATCTCACCCTCCAGAACCTCTTCCTGGAGCCCGAAGCCTCTCTATTTTTTTTTTGTTTTGTTTGTTTGTTTGATTTTGTTTGTTTTGTTTTGTTTTTAACATGACAGTTCAGAGCACCAAGAATAAGCATTTCAAAAGGCTAGGAACAGTAGTTTCTCATTGCATAAGGCCAAGATATTTGGTCCAGTCTCATTTCTTTCCATAAGTAGTCCAGCTAGCCACAGGACCCACCTAAATTTGTTAAGAAGGAATGGAAGCCTTCCTGCCTCTCAATTAGTCCTCCCAAAGTTCTCATTTAAAAAGCAAGATGACCTTATAGCTCATCCTAGTCTTCCTTCTCATTCAGGTATATGTAGAATGACATCTGCAACTCATAAAGCTCATAAAGCTCTGAAGGGGATCTCTTTACTGTCCTAGCAGGGGTCTTCCATAAACAGTATTTTAAGGCACTGTCTCTCCTCTCCTTGAAAGATGTGGTTGCTGACGTTCCTGCTTATGAAATGTGTGACGTTAGCTTATTGCCTGAGCTGTTGGACATCTGAATCCATCAGAGATATGCTAAATGATGTACACTCTCCCGTGTGTGTGTGTGTGTGTGTGTGTGTGTGTATGTGTGTGTGTGTGTACATGTTGAGAATGAGTATGGAATCCTTTTTAATCACAATTAACTTGGTCTCCAAGAAATATCTCTTGGAAAATACATATGAGAATCACTCTTCTTGTATTGGTTTCCCTGTTACGAATGGTTCTTCCCACCACGCTGGCACCACAGCTGTGTTAGCCCCAAATGAATACACAGAAGCTATATTAGTTATAATACTGTTGGCCAATGACTAGGGCTTCTTATAGGCTAACTCTGTCTTAATTATTAACCCATAATTACTAATCTATGTATTTCTACATGGTCTTATCTCGCCAGAGAATGCCTGACTTTCATCCTCTCTTCCCAGGCTCACATGATCATTCCTCTCTTCCTACACCTCCCAGACCTGTCTATCTTGCTGCCCTATTGGCCACAGTGTTTTATTCATCCACCAATAGGAGAAACATATACAGAAGACATCCCCATCAGTTTCCCACCCTGCCCCAAATTGTTTCTGTTTATGTATCATAACTGATCTCCCCAGGACACAGTTTCTATAGCAGGCTGGGTTGCAGGAGAAAGCTCAGTGAAAGGTAGGTCTACCCTAGAGCTATGACCTTATCTCTGAGTAAGTGAATGTTCCAGGCTTGTTCCAATCTGCAGATAAATTTAATCTTTGGATGCTACTATGTCTGTGGTAAAGGGTGTGGTGTTTGCTATCTCTGGTCTTCTGAATGTGCTCTAGTGTGTTTGACTCCTACATGAGCACCACTTTTAGTCAAGCAAGGACACCACTGCAAAAGTGAAAGTCTGCTCCAAGTGCCCCCTTCCATCCACCACCAATACTCAGTGATGCAACAAGAATCGTCTTTAATTTTAAGTTTATTCATGTAAGGTAGGTGTGTGTGTGTGTGTGTGTGTGTGTGTGTGTGTGTGTGTCCCTGTGGGCATGTCTATGCACCACTGGTAATCTGGGACCCATGGAGGGAAGAAGAGGGTTCCAATCCCTCAGAACTGGAATTACAGATGGTTGTGAGTTGCCATGCATATGGGTACTAGAAATCTAACCTGAGTCCTCTGGAAAAGCAGCCATTACTCTTAACTTCTGAGCCATCTCTCCAGCCCCTGAAAGAATGTCTCATGCAACACAGGAACAACTCAGTGTTCCTTCTGTTCTTACTTGCAGTGATGGAAGTCAATACCAATATCTCTGGCACCATCCAGGCTCAGCAGGGTAGCACTCAATAAATAAAATGTTAAATAAAAGAGAAAATGACTGGATGAACAAAAAAAAGTGAATGTGATACTCCCTAAGAGTAAATCTACATCTCTCCCAGAGAAAAATCCACATCTGGGCCTCTGTAGTAATAGCTAAGTCCCAAAAAGGAATCAGCATATCCATTTTTCAGGTGACATTTGGGAGTCTAAATGTGCTTAAGTTAGCATGTCTTACTTGTGCTTAAAATGACAGGGTTCATCTTTGAAAGTCTAAGACTCACTCCCTTTGTTTGGCTGTATTCAGTATATGCAGCAGGGGGATAACTATGACATGATGTTCACTTTACAGTATTTTTAACCTTGTGTATCATATAAACACCAGGGTATATATAATTGAGGCAGTGAGTTTATCTTTGCTAAACTGTCTGAATAAGTATGTTGGATTAACTCAATATAATGGTGCATTATTTCGGTCTGTTTTGTGCTATAGACCTAGCATGCCACCAATAGTTACAAAGGGCTTACTGGGACCAGACACAGATGTAAGTTCTTTATAAACATTGTCTGAATTAATCGCCATGACAAGTAGGAGACAACCATGATATGCCATCCCACTGACAGATTATTTTTTAAGGGAAAAGTTAGACAATCCCCATGTACAAGGTTACATAGATGTTAAGGAAGAGAGCTGGGGTTGAACTATAATTCAGTTCCTGATTCAAAGTTTGGCAGGGACCGTGTTACCCTTCAGTCTATGATAAAATATTTTAGGTGAATAGCTTTTTTAAAAATTGAGAAAAAATAAATCATTCTGGCTCATGGTATCAAAGGTGCAAGCCAGTGACCTTTAGAGTTTGTGGTATGGGGTGAGCGGTAGGGAGCTGTCTATTTCAAAGGCAGTGAGAATGAAAATGGCTGAAGCAGGGGCTAGCATGTCCTTCCATTCTGCCACCGACTTAATTTCCTCCACCTGGGTATCACTTCTTACAGGCTCTGCAGACACAGCCAAAGAAGCAGGGTGGGATCCCAGCTTTCAATGTGTGGGCCTTTGGGGTCACTCAAGGTACAAACAATAGCATGTTATAAGTAAATTGAGGGTAGTTTGTATTTTCAAATTCATACCTTGCTGCAATATTGAAGGAAATCAGAGCTTTCAGGTGGGTCCTATACTTATCATTTCAAATCCAAGCTATTTGTGTGGCTTTGGCCAACTCTCAGAGTAGCTTTATCCCCAGGCCCAGAATTTCCACTGGGGGTGGAGCAATGTCTACAGAAGGAAACATTTGGACACCTGTCTCCTGGCACTGTGACTGAGCTCAGATTCTTTCAAAACTGGAATTAGGAAAGTACCTCAGGATGACTGTGAGAATGGAGTAGAACAATTAGTGTGAAACAACCAACCTGGTATCTCAGAAATTTAAAAGAGCCACACTCTAATATGAATTGTCATTTGTGTGATCATTGTTCCTGTGACAGGTGTGACAGGTCTGTTGTGTTATCAGCGGAGTGAAAGAGCCCTTCACTTCTGTGAGAGGTGACCTGGATGATGGCATGCCCCCGGCTACACATCTCTCCTAGCCTGGCCCCTGCAAAGTCTTAAAACATCCTTGATGTTTATAAAATGAAAGACTTCAATTGAATAAAAATAAACTGATTTGGGGGGCACTATGCTTTCTCCACTCCTGATCTATATGCTAGTTTAAAACAGCAATATAAACATAAATATGAAAGAGGGAGGAGAAAAAGAACAAGCTAAAATTAAACCTACACATTTCTATACAGGATGAATGCCATCACCCCGTAATAAGAGCTCATTAAGCCCTGAAATCTTCCTCTATGACGGATAATTTGACCAAACTTCTAACTGCTACATTAGTCTATATTTTTATATATCTTTCTTTTACTAGTACAAGCCTATTCCACATTAATTCCTAAGTTACTTTTATGCAAATATATCCTAATATCAGGAGACAGAAGATGATTCATGTGCTGGCTCTTCTCCAACTTGCTGTGTGGCCTCTGAGAAGTCAGTGAATATATCACTGGGTTGTTACTGCAGCTACGCAAAGCACTTTATGATCCTCTGTGAAAATTTGTGGAGATTAACTGACTTTCAGTAATTGTTACAAATCACTTAGAAGAACTATTTAGCGGTCTAAGCACTGCAATAAGATAAAGGAGGCCAACTTTATGGAGAGAATACCAATTTTCTTATTTTACTTTTTTTGCTTGTTTGAATCTTTTGAGGGAGAGGATTGGGGTGCAACCCCCTCAAGGAAGTTGCCTGAAATGAATGCTGTCGTGAAGGACATATCTGGCACCAAGCAGGACACTAATGTGTTAGGTGCTCAAGAGAACAAATAAAGAATGAGAGTAGCAAAACCACACCCCCTGGTTTGCTGTGCCAACCTAAGCAAGGGAAAAATGCTTAAGGCTTCTGTTTGGATGCACAAACTGAATGGTGAGGCAGCATGTATAACCTTTCCAGAGATGATGGCAAGGGCAAGAGCTGATCTTCTCAAAGGCACAGATGAAAGAGAAGAGGAACATCTCTGTGGCTGTAATTAAAGAAAAGCTTTTAACCATGTCTAGACATTGGTTGGTCTTCAAGGAACAACCTCTACAGTCTCCAAAAATCTGCCAAATGATTGTGTCAGGACTGAAAAATAGTTTTGAGGGAACCCAACCTCCTCCACCTCCTCCTCTCCCTCTCTCTGTCTCTGTCTTTGTTTCTCTCTCTCTCTCTCTCTCTCTTCTCTCTCTCTCTCTCTCTCTCTCTCTGTCTTCCCTCTCTCATTGCTGCCTATTAACCAAGCAGGTTACAAAAATACCATAGTTGATACCTTAATTCATCCTTCTAATAAGTCTTCACTGTGGCCAGCATCTCTTCCTTCTACACAGTACATTGTATTTCTCTTCATTTCATTTCATGAAGATCATTTGAAGGGCTAGAGGAAGTGTCCTGCTTCCTATGGAAGCATTTCCCAAGAGTATAGACCTCATGAATCAGCCTTAATGCAGACAATGCCATATTTTTCCGGAACCCAGTTGTCAGTCAAGGCAACTCATCTCATTGATTCAGCCATAAGGACGCATTTATATTAGTTCATTGATATTGATTACAGCTTCAATTGTTCCTATGCAACATATGATCCCACTGGTCCTCAGCACGGTGACTGAAGCCAGTGAAACTGAACAAAAGTCCCACTAAAGGTCTGATAAAGGTGAAGAAGCCATAACCATTTAGGAACCCGTGGGCTCACAGGGCTGATAATCTCTGGTTTGATGACAATTGCCACTTTGGCTTCAGCAAGTGCATAGGAACTTCTGGCTCTCCCCACCCCCTGGGGCCTAGATTCTAGGCTGTTCAGATCTGTTTTATGCAGTTGTCTTTATCCCTTGTGGTGATGATGTGCTCTTTCCTTGGCTCTCAAAGAAATCTTGTGGGCGAATTTCACCCTCAGACACTTTCCCTTCAGCTCTCTGAAATTCTTTAGTTGCTTTGGTTTTCTTCTTAAAAGATTATGGCTTCCACCCCTGGTTCCAGCTGGGAAAGCTCTCCTTTCTCTTTCCCTGAGATCCACTCTGCACAGTTCTTTTTTCCCCCTCTCCCATGGCCTCCACCCTAGATAGGGTAATGGAGAAGAAGCTGATTCCCTGCTTAAACCAGTGTTTAATTTTTCACTTCCACTAGGTAAGCTTCTCCTTGCCTATCAAGACAATGAAAAAAATCTGTTGTGTATTTCCCACAAAGCATTGTTTTATAGTTTTTATTTAAATTTGAAACAAGCTTGTTTTACATGTCAATACCAGTTCCCTCAGCCTCCCTTCCTCCCCTGCCCCACTAACCCTCATCCTCTTTCTGCTCCCCAGGGAAGGTGAGGACTTCCATGGGGAGTCTTAGAAGTCTTTCATATCATTTGAAGCAGGGCCTAGGCCCTCCCCCATGCGTCTAGGCTGAGGGAGTATCCCCCTATGTGGAATGGGCTCCCAAAGTTCATTCATATACTAGGGATAAATACTGATCCAAGTATACTATCACAAGCCCCATAGACTGCCCAGTCTTCCTAACTAACACCCTCATTCAGGGGGTCTGGGTTGGTCCTATGCTGGTTTCCCAGCTATCAGGCTAGGGTGAATGAGCTCCCCCTTATTCAGGTCAGCAGTTTCTGTGAGTTTCTTGACTCCTTTGATCATCATTCCTCCCTCCTCTCTGCTACTGGATTCCAGGAGTTCTACTCAGTGTTTAGCTGTGGGTGTCTGCTTCTGCTTCCATCAGCTACTGGATGAAGGTTCTAGGATGGCATATCAGTCTCCTTATTGGGGAAGGGCATTTAAGGTAGCCTCTCCACTATTGCTTAGATCTCAGGACATTTCCCTAGTGCCAGATTTCTCTTTAAACCTATAATGGCTCCCTCTGTTATGGTATCTCTGTAAAATATTCCTTCCGATTTTTTTTTAACATTCCAATTTCAGTTATCCTACTTCCTTCCTCTCCTCCTGCTATCCTCTTCTTCCCCCCATCCCACCTGCCATCAGCTCCTCAGAGAGGGTAAAGCCTCCCCTAGGGTATCAACTAAGTCTGTCCTTTCACCTAGTTGGGGCAGGACCAAGACCCCACCCCACCCCCATGTCTAGGCTGAGCAGGGTATCTCTCCATTGAGAATGGGCCCCACAAAGTCAGTTTATGCATTATAGTTAGATCTTGGATGTTGGTCCCATTGCCAGTTGCTTCATATACTGCCCAAGCCACACCATTGTCACCTGTATTCTGAGGGCTACTTCTTCCTTCCTGTCTTAGTTTGGATGTCTATTGCTGTGATAAAACACCATGCCCAAAAAGCAATTTAATGAGGAAGGTTTTATCTGGCTTATACTTCATATCAGTAGCTGTTCATCATCAAAGGAAGTCAGGAACTCAAGCAGGGCAGGGACCTGGAGACAGACTAATGAAGAGGCCATGGGGGAGTGCTGCTTACTGGCTTACTTCCTATGGCTTGCTCAACCTGCCTTCTTATAGAACCCAAGACCACCAGCCCAGGGATGGCACCACCCACCATGGGCTTGGCCCTCCCCCATCAATCACTAATTAAGAAAATGCCTTACAGCTGGATCTTTTGGAGGCATTTTCTCAAATGAGGTTCCCTCCTTTCAGATAACTATAGATTGTTTCAGCTGACATAAAATTATCCAGTGTCCTCCCTCCCTTCCTCCTTTCTTTTTTTCTTTCTTTCCTTTTACTATTTTTCACAATAAAGAAATCAACCACGTGGTAACTCCTTAATAATCTAGTTTGGTATGGCTTTGCCACAAGGGCTGGTTATACAGAGCAAAGCAGTGCCCAAGCCCATATCACAGGTTAGCCCATCCTCACTGTCCTTCCTGTGAGGCTTCATCGGTCAGCCAGGAAAGGACCAGATTCTAGTAAGAAGAATACTGATTTACCTCGTGAAGTAGCAATAAAACAACTGCCCTGGATGTGGCAGTTAACTCTCCTAAGTCTGCCACTATCATCTAGAGGCAAGAGCTACATGCTGTTGGAAATCACACAATTAAGTGTTTTCTGTGTGTGTTCTCTTAGTGATTCTGTGGTCTTGGCATTTCTCCTTCTAAGATGCAGCCATCTTTTCTGAAAAAACGCACGTGAGGTCATCTAGGGCCAAAGACCTTTCTGAGAGCATACATCCTGGTCTCCCCTGGAACCAAGGTTGTCTCAGCAGCAAAAGGGCATGTAGCATGTCCTCTGCTGGGTGATCGTTCCTTAAGACCGAGAACTTGAAGTCAAGAAGCAGAATTTCGATGTCAGGATAAAGTGTTTCTTATAAGAACTAGGAAAGGGAGGTATTTGTAAGGGAAACGACTCTGCTTTTTAAAAGAGAAACTCTGAACATGTTGAAGATTGCTCTCACCAGACTGAGAAGAAAACTTTGCTTGAAAACAAAAGCGGCTGAGACTAGGAATGGTGCCCACTCCAAAGAGCACATTCAGACAAAAAAAAGAAAACATTTCTCCAAGGATATGTTAAGTGGGCCTGCTGAGGCAGGTTTGCACTCAAAGGGCTTTTTGCATTGTTGAAAAAAAATCTGCAGGAGTTCTGCATTGGGGGCTGGCAGGTCACTGAGGAAATGTTAACATAAGACCTCTCCCAGAGCAGATGATGGCTGGGACATGTGATGGCATCTCAGAGTCCAGCCTGAGTGTGAGAAGAAACAAGACATGCATCTGTAGTTGCTGGCACAAACCCCTAATTCACACTCAAACCCTTGATGGGATTTACTCATTCTTGATTGCAGTAAATGTCTGCAGAATCAGTCTGGTCTCTCCATCTACTCTCCCTCCCCCCTTCTCTCTCTTTCTCTCTCTCTTTCTCTCTCTCTCTCTCTCAATCTCTCTCTGTGTGTGTGTGTGTATGTGTGTGTGAGCGTGCACATGCGCATGTGCATCTAGTTCCCACACAGAGGTTTCCAAGTTCTTGTCAGCCTTTGGAACTGTAGCATTTCTATTCTCAGTTAAAAATGCCTAGGGAGTTAATACTGTCTGTCCCCTCCTCAAGTCTGACTACCCAAGCCCATGTATGTAGACCTAGGAGGTCCAAACCTGGATAACCTGGTAGAGAGGAAAACTTGTCTTTCTGCTTAGGTAATTTTGCCTTCAACACAAAATCTTCCCCAGTACTCTGTACATGCCCAGATACTTGACACAATGGGCTGTGCTGGCGACATCTGAAATATAAACATCAGAAATGCTACACCCCTCTTCTGGGTCATGCCCTGTGCCCAAAGCAAGATTGCCAGGGCCAAATGCTCAGGCTCTAGACTAGACCTGTCTGCCTGGGAGTGGAGTGTGGCTTACCAGCACAAAGCTAACTGCTACCACAATAGGTCACACAAAGCTCTAGTGACAGTGTGCAAATTCACAGAGATAACACTGCACAGCCCCAAATTTAGTTCTTTAGCAATAAATAAATAAATAAACTTAGAGAAGAATCTGGGCTTGAGTGGGGTGAATTACCAGACTCACTTCCCATCATTCAGGCTTTTGGGGTGAAGTCTGTGGTACCGTATAAAATTTTTGTTTGGCTCTCTGGGGATCCTGGAACTCCTGTATTCATGACTGAATGTGCACTTTTCTGCCCCTTGCTGAGAAAGCTTGTCTGTGGTGGGACTCACCTTCCTGATGAGAGATGCAGCTCTATTTTCTGGAGGGTGTGCCTTTATCCTGTGTGTGGTAGCAAATGCTGCAGTCATTTCACCACTGGTGTGATTCTCACAGAGATCAACAAGAACCTTCAGGCTACAAAACAGTTTGCTTTTGCACATAAACCAGAAATTCCAGGAGGTGCTACTGTCAACTCGAATATCAAAAGGTACATATGGGAGTGTGTTGAGAAAGCATAGCTTGGCACTCACTAGTTCATCACCAGTACTGGTGTGTGTGTGTGTGTGTGTGTGTGTGTGTGTGTGTGTGTGTGTGTGTGTGTGTGTTCAAATTTTGAGTATAAACAAAATCTAGAAACCAACTGTTTGATTATAACTGTGTTCAGGTTAGTTTTTTGTTTTGTTTTTTATTAGTTTGTATTTTTTTTCTTTGTGCCAGAAAGTACCAGAAGCCCACAAAAATGAATCAGCTAGAGGCTAAGGAGATGACTCTAAAGATAAGAACACTTACTGCCCTTGCAGAGAACCTTAGGTCACATCCCCACTCACAACTGCCTATAACTCCAGCTCCAGAAGATCCAAGGCTCACTTTGACCTCCCAAGGCTCTTGCATTTGTGTCCACACACACATATACACATATGTTAAAAACACTTAAGAAGAGATTAAGTGGACCTTTTAAGAACTAATATGAAAGATATCCAAATACCAAAATAAAAAAATGTTAAGGTTAGGAGGCAGAGTGTATAGTCTGTTCTCCTTATAATGTTTTCAATTCTGTGTGTTCATTCCATACAGAATTTTTATAATCTCAAGGTGGAAATGGGGCTTACAATGGCTACCAAAAAAACGGGAGTGTTTAAAAAAGCTAGAGCAGTTTATTGTTGCTGTGACATGTGGCATTGCTGAGGTTAGGACTTTCTAAAAGTGTATTTGCCCTTAAATGTCTGTGGATGCTTTCTGTAATTTTTCTAACAACTCTTTTGTATGTGTTTTATGAACATACTGGGCCATGACTGCTGGAAGCAAGGAAACATCATTCCTTTATCACAGAAGGTTTTGGAACTATGAAGGGTGGACACTGGAAAACTGTTCAATTCCTGCTGCTGCCTCCCATCCCTACTCATTTCTGTCCCTATTTTCTGTTTGAATTTTAGCATTGCTTTTATGGCTAGACATTTAGACATGTTTAGATATGTTCCTAGGAAATTTATCAGGTTAATGATTTTGTCCATCACATTCTTCACTTATTTGCCCCAACACCTAAATCACAAAATCAGAAATGGCCCAAGCTTCAAAACAAAGTTATCTCTTTGGGAAGAAAGCAAAAGAGAGCCAAGAGAAATGAGAGGCAGCAACGAATCAACAAAGACTGCCCATATTGTAAAAAAAGGAAAAAAAAAAAACTTTTTCTGCATCCTTGAGCACAGCTGGAGTGTGAGCCTCTCTCACAGATGAGAAGGCAAGCTCAGGTCTCATTAAAATCTCCTCACTGGATTACAGACTCCAAACCCTCTAGGGAGCCTTACGAACCACGTAATGTTACTTGATTTGCATCTTCAATTATGCATCTTTGATTTAGTTGAGAGATGTGAAACACTGTGCCTAGCCAGGCAATCCCCTGGTGGCCACACATGGGAAGAGGGAGACTGCAAAGCCCTGTCTTCCAGCTCCATCTGGCACCAGCTCCCACTCACGCAGAACGTTTCTTCTCCATCCACCTTCTCTCAGCCCCTTTCCCTCCTCCACCCAAGCCCTGGCACACACTGGATGAACACACCCGCTTATACTCAAGCCCACCCACCCTTGGAGAGACTCCCAAAGCAAATGGGAACGGTGTGCTGATCAGAGGGACCACCTCTTCTATTATAGGATGGCACTACCCCAGCATTCCATCAAGCTTTTCAGTGTGGAAATTAGGCCAAATTCTGGCTCTTCCACAGGACATGGCTGCCAGGATCTTATAGAGAAACATCTGGCCGTACAGTTTGAAGTGCTTGGCCTGGCCATGAAGGAAATCTACTTTCAGCCCTGTGTTCCAGGTTCCCATTTGCCTTCCTAGTTAGAGATGCCAGGCTTGCTAGAGGATTTGCCTTCCAGGAGAAGAGAGAGGCAAAACTCTGGGGCCTTTGCTGATGGTATTCCTTAGTTGTGTAACCAAATACCTGCCAAGAAGCAACGTGACGGAAGAGTTCACTTTGGCAGCTGACCGGAAGGTGCATTGCATCATGGCAGGAAAGAGCTGCCAGCAGCAGCATGAAGCAGCTTGGTCACATCTGAGAGGATCAGGAATCAGAGGTCTGACACAAGGTGGGGCTTGGCTGTAAACTTATAACCTCCAACCCCCTGTGACCCACATCCTCCAGCTAGGTGGCATCTCCTAAAGGTTCCATAACCTTCCCAAGCATCAACACCTGCTGAGGATCAAGTGTTCAGACATGTGAGCCTGTGGGAGACATTTTCCATTCATGTGGCAACCAGTGGGAACATCAGCAGGTCCTCTATAGTATGGCTGTGTTGTCATGCCATTCCACAGGGCTCTGACAGGGATGAAGGGGAAACCATGTGGCTATGCTTCTAAGAGGCTCACAGAGCTAGCTGTATGTGCTCACTACAGAGTTGTCCATGTGCACACTGCTCACTCCAGAGCGGGCCAAGGGCACACTGCTCACTTTTGGAACAGAGTTGTGTTTTCAGGGTTGGCAATGACTAGGTCCTTTTTGGTGGAAGTGTTATAATTTCTTCTATGAACAGAGTCACTGAACTTGTGGTTTCTAGACATTTTTCTAAAATGTTGTCAGGTAGGAAATTTAATCAGTTCTTCATTATTGGGGACATGGTTTTTGAAGGATTCAGACTAAATGAAATGCCCTGGCTTATTTTCTTATAACTTCTACTTTTTTTGGTGTCATTTTAAAAATTGTATTAACATATACCTAACAAAACTTATCATTTTAACTATTTTAAGTGTTCATTTCAGTGCTATTAAAGGCATGCACATTGTTGTACACCCATCACACTGTTCATCTCCAAGACATTTCCATCCTCACAAAATGAAACTCTGTTCCCAAGAGTCCCCAGCCCCTGGCAAACTACATTTCATATTCCATCTCTCTGACTTGTTACTCTAGGTATCTAGGAAAATATGCAACATTTGTTCTTTTATCTTTACCTTATTTCATGTAATATAATGTCTTCAAATTTCATCCCTGTTGTAATACTTGCACAAACTGCCTCTCTTTTTAAAGCATATACTGTTTTTGTCTCATTTTCACCTCAGTGTTATTTTGAACAATGGCATTATTAACATGGAGCACTTCATCACATAACAATGTTTTGATCAGTGACAGACAGACCATATATATATATATATATACATATATATATATATATGTATATATATATATATATGACTGCAGTCTCATGAGGTTACAATGGAGCTGAAGCATTCCTGCAGCACCGCCTGATGTGCGGCCACTGTGAGGTCACAGAGCAATGCATTGCCTGTGCTTTGTGTAGCGTTAATCTAAATACACGTAAGGCTTGAGACACAGGTCCATAGTTAAGAATATATACTGCTCTTGCAGAGAGCCCAAGTTTATTTTATTTTATTTTAATTTTATATAACAAAGTCCAATTAAATGAAAACAAACATTTATACACAATATTTGGGAATTTGGGCGTCGTTCTTTCCAAACTACTTCCTGCTGGTAAGGGGCGCTGTCTTGGGGGGATTCGAACAAGATTCAGAAATCCTGGCTGTAGTCTCTCAGGCTGCTTTGTCCAGCTGTTTTGAATGTAGGATTAGCTTGTACTCTGTTTCAGGCGGTCTGGCGTGATCAAACCACATTAGTCTGGAAGAAATCCACATCTTTTCATTTTCTGTGGAAACAAAAATAGAAATCCTTTTCCCCAGTAACTTGTCTTTCAACTTAAATTTTGGAGTCAAAGCATTTTTTTAATTTAATTTATTGTTTTACATGTCGATCCCAGTTCCCTCTCCCTCCCTCCCTCCTCCCCAGCCCTCCCTCCTTCCTTCCCTCCCTTTTACCCTCTCTGCCCTCTCACATGCACTCTAAACACCCTCCCCTCCCATCCCCCCCCAATTCCATGTGTAGAGGAATGCCATCCAGTTGGGGTCATGTAGATCTGACAGGTCATGTGAAGTAGGGACTAGGGCTTCTTTCTCTCCTACCTGTCTCTAGATTAAGGCAGTTATCCCTCCATGGGGGATATGTTCACAAAGTCCTTTTGTGCACCAAGGATACATCCTGGCTCCACTGTCTGAGGTCCCTTAGACTGCTCAGTCCTTCTGGCTGAGACCCATATTCAGGGGGGCCTGAGTCAGTCCCATGCTGGCTTCCCAGCTATCAGTCTAGTGGCCCTTAGCTCCTCCTAGTTCAGGTAAGCTGTCTCTATGTGCTTCTGCCGCGTGGTCTTGTCCTCTCCATCTGCTTCTGGGTTCTAATTCGACTCAGTGTTTATGTATGGGTGTTTGCTCCTATTTTCAAAAGGTATTAGTTGAGGGCTCCATGGAGAAGTTAGTTGTTGATCTCACTCTCCGGGAAGGGCATTTATAATAGCCTTTCCACGGAAGCTGGGAGCAGTCTTGTAGGAGAACCCAAGTTTTATTCCAACACCCCTGTCAGGCAGCTCACACCTACCTCCAACTCCAGCTCCAGGGAGTGTCAATTCCTCTAGTCTCTGCAGGCACCTCCACTTATATGTATATACACCCTACACACATATGTAATTGAAAATAAAATAAATTTAAAGTATAATGCATAGAATTATGTAAAATATATATTACATAATGAAAATTAATGACTGCACTTGTTTACAAATAATATATGCATGTTGTCACTATCTTAGCATGTACTATTTAAAAACAAAGGTTACTGTAAAACAGTGACCTCGTACATCTTATACTTATTTCAAGAATCTCTCAATTACATCAAAGGCCACACAGGGAACTGACTTATACTACCCAGTTTTGTTTAGTTCTACTATGACACTTGCCTGTCTCCCTCAATGGGTCGCAGACTCTCTGAGCATAAAGAATGTGTCTGACTTGTTCACATCTTAAACCTAATCCTCTGAGCCCTCCCTGTCACGTAACAGATACTCAACTATGTGTTAATGGAGGAATGGATGAATGACTCAGAGAAAAATTTAAGCTCCAAATACGAACTCCAATTCGGGCATCAGGAATTCAGTTGTGGTCTGAGATAACTAAATGACATCTGTCTCTCAGTCTTCTATGAAAAATACACCTGACTTTCTTGTCTTACAAACAAATTATCTGGATTAGTAATGTGTTGTGGCTGCTATTTCTAGCTTCTGGACTTGACAGCTGATCAAACTGAAGCATACCTGCTACCTCAATGACAAAACTAGATGTAGTGTTGATAACTTATTTACTCATGGAGTAGGTACTCAAGAAATATTGAAGATAGGTGACAAATGGATGAGCCTGGAAACAATCATAAAAGCTACAGATTGGTGTGAAGTAATTAAGACAAAATGGTGATAGAGGCTTTGATGGGAAGTGTAGATCAAGATCAGTGTGTAACTCATGATCTTCATTTTTCATCTAAATACTCAAATTAGAATTTAACCCTGCTGCTACACTCCCTGTTTAGGATTGATTATATATCAGTGACCCTCAGAGAAGCAGAGAGAAAATCTGACCCTTTCTAGGTTCATTCCATAAAGTATAGGCGAGGTTTTCCTACGTTCTTCACCCATACAACTGTGAATGTAGTCCTGCTGGCTGTGTGGCAGTGTGACCCCCGTTGTATGTGTTGTGCAAAGCAGTAGACTCTAGAGTGAGAGGAAAGTAGTCTCATTTAAAATGTGCCCTGCATTGCTTAAACAGAGAACATGCCAGTATGCCAACTGAGATTCCTGTCTGTCTTGATGCACAGTGGTGGAATGAAACATTAATTCCATTTGAAAAGATGAAGGCAAGATAATAACCTGGGATTGATAGGTCTTGTATTGTTCTTAAAGGGACAGGGAAAAAAAAAAAAAAAAACAAGAACAAAGTCCCCAGCCAGCCAGGGTTGGGGACTGGAATATGCCACCATATTTGGTGGAGGCAGCTGGCAGGATCACTGTAGCATTCTGGTCTCAGAGACCAGAACTAGCTACATCACAAGCAGGGAGCAGATTAACCATGAGAAGTCAGCTTTCCCCAAATACGCAAATACTCCAGCAAGGGAAGTGAATGGTCTCATGAAGCTCTGGAAGAGCGCCTGACAAACCCGAGTCCTCTGACCTGATTCCTGCAGATAGATACCTGAAAAAGACCAGCCCTGCTGTATGTATTTCTGCTTTGGGATAAATAGTTCATAGGCCTTTGCACCAGAGTTAGGTGTGGTATTCCCAAACCTCTCTCAGATTTACCAATCCAGAATTTCAAGAAGTGAAGCCCATACTTTTAAGGATGAAAGCTTCTCTAAGAAGCCCCTCAAGGTCATTGGCTGGTAGTCACAAGGTCACATCTCTTACAATTGCCAGCCAGGGAAATATGTCCAAGGGTTATATCAAACATAGCAGGGACAGAGAGGGTCCCCTATACTGATCACATGAGCTGAAAGGCATGAATGCTGAAATTTGATTTGCTGTTACAGTGAGGGGGTGCAGAGTACTGGAGAATTTGAAGGTGGTGGCTCTTGTGACAGTAGCATAGCTGCTGATGAGGGTGGTGATCATATGTAGTTTTGTATTTCTTGTCTGCCATTTCTTTTAAGTCTACTCTTATATTTTACATCAACTGCCAAAAACTTTTTCCTCATTAATAGCCATTTTTGTGATATCCAAAAGGCATCAGAGAAGCTAGAAAGAATTGACATTTGGAAAGGAAACAATTTTAGCATAATTCAAAATGCCACATATAATTTTTACACACATAGCCTCAACATAAATCATTGGAATATAAGCCTTGTTTGTTTGTTTGTTTGTTTATGACTGACTTTTATTATATAGTCCAGACTAATGTAGAACTGAAATAACTATATAACCCATTATCCGCAACTTCTCTATTGTTGGAATTGTAGGCAGGAACCATCACACATGGCAGGTATTATACCTCTAACCTTTTATTCAACAAATATTTGCTAACTATCTACTGTATGCCAGATGCTATATTTGGCCCTGGAGAGACATCATTAAATAACAAAAAGGCCTGTTCTGTAGCTGACATCTTCAAGGGGATGACTGAAAGTAAATCTGTCAGGCAAACTGGATAGCATGCTTGAAGAAACAAGATCTATAAAGAGATGCTGGGCAGCGGTGGCACATATCTTTAACCCCAGCACTAGGGAGGCAGGGGCAGATGGATCTCTGTGAGTTCAAGACTAGCCTGGTCTACAGAGCAAGTTCCAGAACAGCCAAGGCTGTTACACAGAGAAGCCCTGTGTCAAAAAGTCAAAGTGGGGTGGGGATAAGAGAAATAAAGCTGATAGAACAAAAAGGTAACTCCTGGGTGGAGTTGCTGAAACAGAAGAGAGTTGAGATCAAGTTCACTGAAAAGAGGACATGTAAACAAAGATATGAAGAAAAGATCTGAGCCATCAGATATGTAAGGTCGAGGACCAAGACAAGGTGAAGCATGTGAAAAGACACTGGAGTAGTGTGCACCCAATTCAAGGAACAGGAAGAAAATAAATGAGGCCATGGGAGAGTGAAGACAGAAAGAGCTCACAGGTTAGAAGAAAGGTGCATCACAGGACAGGCTAGGAGAGAACTAGGGGTCCTGCATGAACTTATTTTACCTTGAAGAGAGAGGAGAAGAACATCGGGAGACTAAAGGCAGCAGAGTCACATGATCTGTTTTTTTTCATTGTGATAAATCCATTCTGGAACTGCCTTGAAAGTAGACAACAGGGAGACCAATGAAGGCCCGTTACACTCACTCAGGTCAGGCATGGTCAGCACTTGCATTAAGGCCTGTTACAGTCATTCAGGTAGGGTATGATCAGGACTTGGACTAGGGCAATAAGGATGAGCAAAAGAAGAATGAGTTCAGAGCCTCTAGCATTGAATAAATATAAAGGTGGAGTTATCACTACTTCATCTGAAGAATACTGTCAGTGGAACAAGTTTGTGAAGGGAAAAATCTTTAATTTGGTTTGGATATGCTAATTATGCAGTAACCATTAGATAGCCATGTAAATGGGCACCTGAAGGTGTATGGCAGTTGCCAGCATATGGGTGATATTCAAGGTCAAAGAACTGGATGGGAGTGATTTGGCATTGCTTTCCAAGTGTTTAGATTCTACTCAGTTTATCCAGTTAGTGTTTTTCAAGGATACTGAAGGAGTTAGGCAGAGAAATAGTTAAACTCCATTCATTATAATAATGAGGTATAAAGTACTTTGTCAAAGTAATCTGGAAAACTTCATACTCAGAACCCTATAGAGTGTGTTTATCTAGATTTTGGCTTGTTAAATTCACAAGACTTGGTGACTACCCATTTAACGTTGTTTAAATAAAATGGTAAGAACTCAAGCACTTAAAAATAGGATACTATTAAAGACAACGAAAGAGACTAGTAGCCCTGGCTCAGCTGTTCCTCCAATCAAAGCCCAATGTCTTAGCTCCTTCTAGAAACTTCAGCCAATCTAGAAAGACAAGGGAGGAACCAGGGGTAGAGGGAAGTTCCTCAGAGAAGAGTTCAAGAACTCGGCTTTGAAGACAAGTGGGACTGCTCTCATCCCCACAGCACCATTTCCTAGCTGTTCAACTTTTTAGTTTGTCCTTTCCTAAAATGAAGTTCTACTATGTATTCTGTGTAAGCCTTGAATGGAATAACAATGGTGAAGTATTTCACAATTGCTACTTTCATTTCATACTTCCCCTTCAATAATTTTAATTACAATAAAAGTCCAAGGTGACACAATACTGTTCTTTACACACTTTTAGTGAATTGAAAGATGACTAAATTAGACTATGAATTATGACTTGTAAAAGTTCAGGTGTGGTGGTGCATGCCTTTAATCCCAGCACTTGGGAGGCAGAAGCAGGTGGATCTCTATGAGCTTAAGGCCAGCCTAGTCCAGAGTGCCAGGATATCCAGAGCTAACACAGTGAAACCCTGTCTCAAAAAAACAAAACAAAAACAAACATTCCTGGTCCAATGGCTAGTTTGCTGTATGATTATTTTCGAGTCTTATTTGACTCTGATGCCACCAGGGGGCACCTCAAGAAATTAATTTTGGGAAAGAATATGATAATTGAGAACTACAAAGAGTTCATGCACTTCCAAACATGACCTGTATTTTTGAAGAAAAGTGCCCAGTGTTCTTGGTGCACACATCCTAAGATTCAGATGTGTATTAATTGCTTGTTGCAAAATTCCATGCAAGGCATGTGAATTCCTTAGACTTGGGTTACACAATTTCTTAATCACACATTTGGGGTAAGATTCGATTTATGAGGGACATCTGTGAATTCTGGGGATCTCTTCCTCAGTCAAATGTGACCCTGCTACTACAGTAAGCTTTTTCTTATCCCTCACAATAAAACCATCCAAGCAAGGCTTTATTAGAGTCTGTGCTATATAGCACGTGGTACAGAACAGACTATAGAGCCTCAATTATTATTATCATTGTTATTTAGATTCTCTCGGTTATTTACTGATTTGAGTATATTTATTTCAATTGATATAAATTGAAAAGCATCTTCAATGATAGTTTTCATTTTATGCACTTTAAATTTACTTCTATTACCCTTAAATTCACAGAGAAAGTAATGTTTCCAATTTGACATTTTAACATACGTCATCACACTTTGTTCTTATTCATGTCCCTCTCATAAAGCATTTCCCATCCTCTTGCTCCTCTATCGCTCGTTTCCTTCACTTCCAAAACAGTTCTGTCTTATAATTCCATACCACATGTGTTCCATTCCTATTCACCAGTTTTACTGCTAGCAGTTCTTTGCTTCCAACATAACAAAATCAAAGACACCCAAGAGAGAAGAGATTTTTTAGCAATCAGGTACTCTCAACCCTCCTCCAACACCAATGGGATATTTCTTCTTTATAGGTACTGGCTAGAGAATATGTCTTTCCTTGTGGCTGGTTAAAGCCACTAAGTTATTTCTAAAGGGCAGGCATAGAGGATGTCTCTATTCTAACAGTAATGTTAGAGAATTAGTTTGCTCACCTTGTTGTACTGATTTTTTTTTTACCATGGTAGAAAAACAGCTATTGTGTGATCAAGCCCCAAATCACATAGCCTTTATTGACAAATAACTTTGAATTATCAAGATCATAAAGTAATAACCTTGAATTACAAGAGATTGGTAATAAAGTCAATTGTTCCTTAAACATGTTATAACTTGGACTAAATAATGACTTAAATACATAATGTGTATAGTATTCTGTTAAAATTATATATCAGTATTGATAAACCTAAGTCATATGTGGGGATCTTTCCATATGTAGATATGTGTGTGTATTGCATAAGAATGTATATATGTATTTAGTATTTAAATGCTAACTGAAAATTTCTACATGCTATATCTAAAACATAACATTTAAAGTAACACATTCATCAAATAATGTGAGCAAGCACAGTATAAAAGTTTTTTTCTGCCATGTCAGAGAAGTCTTCCAGTAGAAAACAAAGGTGTCTGTTGATACCTAGTGTGTAGTCCTAGAAAGAGGTCATTAGCCTAGTGCTTGGCACAAAACATATTACATGAATGGGTAGATGAATTCTAGTTATTTCATGAATGGGAAGGGGAGAAATTAAATACACAGGACATAAGGTAGGTGAGAACATGGTGTTTTCTGAACAGAACAAGGAATTTCCTCTGTGAACTTACTTAGCAGTGTGCTGAGGGGAAGCTGGCTAGTGGTTTTTACTCCATGACCAGCTTATCTCAGCTTATCTTCCTGCATTTTTGTTTTGCTTTCTTTGCCTTTCAGTCGCTTTTTCTCACTGGTGCCTCCATACAAGGGAAAGACTGATGTTTATTTCCAAAGAGAAGTGGGGTGGGGTTTTTTGTTGGTTTGTTTGTTTGTTTGTTTTATGAGCAATGTAATTTGCTGTCACTGATGGGCAATATATTTGTTGTGTGTCTGGCTATAAGAAAGTTATTTATAGATTAATGAGGCAGTTAGCACCTGTATTTTACCAATATTATTTACCATTTTGGTTGCTTCCCAGTGCTATTTTCACTTTGTCTGTCCTTAGCATTTTCCTTCAGCGCTCTGGACTTGAATGCCTTCTTCCTTGGGCTAAACTGAGCAGCATGCTTAGTGAGTGAGACTCTCTGCCAGCATCCCAAGGAGTGGAGCCAGAAACCCACCTCCTAAATGATATAGACAGCCAAATGTACCTCTTTGTGCTTTAGAAAAGAGAAATTATAGTTTACTTTAGACAGATTAACAAAGTTAAACTGTTGTGGTAAATTAATACTACAGATTCAACAATGTGTGTTCATAAAAACTTTGAAGAATTCTTCTATATCTCCTATAATTAAAATGATATGATTTAAATCAATAAATATATCCAAGGACAATATGAAGAAACTTAAGTCAATACTTCTCAATAATGAATAAATAAAAAGTTGTTGTCTGTGAGGCATACAACTAGATAATGTGCAGAGAGAGAGAGAGAGACATTGGAACGCTCAATCCTAAGTGGGATGTCTTCATCAAAGTCCCCTCTCCTCTCAAGGCTCAAGGATCCATGCAGAAGAGAAGGCAAAAGATTGTGAGAGCCAGAGGTGGTAGATGACACCAAAGAAACAATGTCTCTCAGACACAACATGACTGGTGCACAAATGAACTCACGGGGAGTTCACGTGGGAGCACACACAGGGTCTGCACAGGTTCAAGCCAGAGGGTCCAGCCCTGAGAGAGGGAAGTGGACACAGGCTCCCATCCCTACCAAGAAACTGTGGTGATATTTTGTTTGTGCTTTAACAATTAAAGCTTGCCTGAAGATCAGAGTGCGGAACTCAGCCACTGGTTAGTCATACAGGCCAGGCCGTAGTCGCACACACCTTTAATCCCATTATTCAGGAGATAGAGACAGGCAGATCTGTGAGTTTGAGGCCATCCTGAGCTACATGAGATTGATCCAATCTAAAAGAAAAACAGAACCAGGCAGTGATGGGTTCACACCTTTAGTCTCAGTACTTGGGAGTCACACACCTTTAATTCCAGCACTATGTAGGTGGAGACAGGAGTGATATGGCTGGGCAGAGAGAGGACTATACGGTGGGAGGAGACAGGAGCTCATTGCATTCAGTCTGAGAATCTGTAGGGACAGCATCACCTCTTTGGTCTGAGGATTCAGTGGAAATAAAAACTAGCAGCTTTCTGTTCAGCTTCTCTGATCGTTCAGCATTAACCCATATATCTGACTCCAGGTTTTTAGTATTAAGACCTATTAGAACTCATGTTACAAGAAACTATCTGCAACTGATACCTGCTGGCAAAGGAAAACCCAGTTTTCTCCAATGGAGTCCCACTAGATATATTAACCACACTTCATGGAAAGCCTCATGCCCCAGGTATAGCTGCCCAACACAAAATGGAATCAATTGTATTTTTGTTTCATTTTCTTTTGGTTTTTTTTTTTATGTGGGTCTCTATTTGTTGTCTGTTATTTTGTTTTTATGGATTTTTCAAAGAGAAAGAACATAAAATTGGGAGGGTAGGAGGGCAGTGAGGATCTGGGAGGAATTAGGGGAGTGGAAAACACGATCAAAATATATTGTATGGGAAAAAATGTCAATGAACAAGTTGTGCCTGAAGAGCTAACATGAATTGAGTAATGAAAACTTTTCTTAATTTTATGTTAGACATTAACTAAAAGTTTTTGTGAACATTGGCCTGCATCGGTCTTTATATTTGAAAGTGAAGAATCCACTTCATTGAAGGTTTCAGAATGGTTTCCTTTCCTTGGAAAAACACCCCGGTTTCCCAATCTGTTGGCTATGTGAAAATGGTGTCAGTTGCCCCTACAATCTTCCTAACATAAGATGGGAGTTTCTCTGTCATTCCCATAGCACTACTGTAAAGCCTTCTTTTTGTCCCCACACTCTAAACTATGGAGACTTGTGGAGTGCATATGATGTTAAAATAACACCCAAAGTTCTGCCCTGAGATAACTATCCATCCAAAATTGAAAGCTGCACACTCACAGCCCAGGACTGGATTCAGCCCTCGCTGTTTTAATTACCTAGTCACTGCATGCGAGTAAGAAACTCTGGTTTAACCATAGAAGAAAGAGGTTATTGTGTGACTTCAATCAGCTTTGTATTAGGAAGTTATTTTTTTTTTTTTTTAAGGAAAATGATGTGAAGGGAAGAAATGGGATGAAAACAACAAACTAGCTCAAGATCCCTATTTCAATATAATTTGGAGAAAATGACTGATTTGGGTTGGTCCTGTTGCCAAAAGAGATGACTCAAGCGTTCCAAACCAGAAATGGAAATCAGAAGGATGCCTGAAGCCTGAAAGAAGAACAAATTGTCAAGATATGATTGACTGTATGGCTTCAAAATCAACTGTACCAAAGATGAGCTTGGATAGTTGCCCAGAGCAGAACTGAATGGTGATGTTCATTTAGACTGTGGCTGTTGAAATAAAATAAAATGTAGTGATTGTATTCTGTTAGATATACAGATGTGTTAATGCTTTCCAATTTCCCCAACTGGGGACCTGGTGTCACTTCCCCTTGTTTCTCGCTTCACCGATGAGTGTTGCGGCAGCTTGGGATGCATATTGACTGCCAGGTTTTTGGCAAAGACAGAGAGACTCCAGGTGGAAGTACCCTTCTCGTACCGTGTGCATTGCAGGTGGCTTGGAGAATGGCTTTTTACCTTGGAAATAACTTCTGTATTTGAGTTTCAGCCTCAGAAAGTGTACATTGTGGATCACTGTGCTGACCTTTCCGGTGTAACTGTCATTGCATTTGACTTATGAATCTGGCCACTTTTGAGTCTTGAAAACATTTTCTCTCTGAGGATTCCAGAGAAAGTCTCAGTTTTCATGGGCAGGGGGTTTGCACACTGGTCTTTTCCTCTTTTAGAGGGAAGTGTGTGTGTGTGTGTGTGTGTGTGTGTGTGTGTCTGCATTTATGTACATTCATGCCTCCTCAATCACACTTCATCATTTTCAGTAGGGAAGAGGTGGGAGTTTGAGACAGTTTCTTGTGTAGCCCAGGCTGGCCTGGGACTCACTGTGATCTTAAATTTCTGATCCTCCTGTCTCCACTCCTCTTGTGCTGTGATTACAGTTTGTGCCTCCACACCCAGTCTGTGGAGTGCTATGAATCAAAACCAGGTTTGTGCATAATAGACAAGCACTTGTGAGGACCAGACCCAGGACTTAGTACTTGCCAGCACTCTAACTAGCCAGCTAGGCTGGCTCACCATGGAGTCCCAGGAATCTCTCTCCAGACCTGGGATTACAAGTTTTCATGTGGGTGCTGGGTGTCTGAACTCTGGCCTTGCTGGCATGGAAAGGACTCTATGGACTAAGCCATCTCCCAACCCTTAGGCCAGCATATATTTTATTCTCTATTTCCTTGCTTAATGATTGCTTTCTAGTGAACTTATCAGTTGAGTTTCATAATAAACTTTCTGATAAATGGGGTTAGTTTCTCCGTAAAGGTCAGTTGTGAGACAGCTACACTGCCCTTCTTACTCTGTTATAGCCACGAGAAGGAAATAACCCTCATTGCTGTTCCTACCACAAAACCTGCCCAAAGCAACTCAGGAAATTCCTTAGCCTGATTGTTAGGGGTCCAACTCTATAGAACAAATAGTTTTCCAACAAATAGTTTTTGTGCACTGCAGTTTAAAAAAATAAGAATGAAATCAAGGAGGTGGTGACTCGGACAGAAAAAAGGAGGGGTACAGGGACACATGGATAATTTTCCACTCCTTAGTTTCTCCATGTGAGTCGGATTTTGAGAATGCTACACCCTGCCCTTTCTAGTCACTGTTCACCACAGTTCTTAGTTCTCAGTCTAACTTAAAACAAGCAGGGATTTTTCCATATCCCCAAATGGAAACAGTGTTACAAGATACACAAAGTTTAATTAAGGTGTGTCTGGATACTTGATCCCTTGATATCTAAAATTTAGATTTTAAAACAGGGAAACCTAAAACTGTCCCTCGTAATGAACAACAGGAAAGGTGTCTTTGAAGGTTTGACTTGCTATATATGAGCCACCAAACTACACACAAGCTAAGAATTCCACATTTCCGGCTTCCATGTAATCTGTGCCCTTCATTGGTTGTTTGATGACCTTTTAGCCGCCCATATGTTAAATTGTGTTGTATCTTAAAAATGAAGATAGGAAGAAATGTGGGGTAAAATTGCTTCATGGTTTTTGGCACAAACATTTTTTCAATAAGCTATCTGTGAGCTGTGTCTTTGAGAACACGTGCAACTTAGTTTTTTGATCTTCGTTTTATAGACATACATAAGTACTACAAGGCCTGTTTTGATTGTTCGATTAAAAACAAATGTGATTCAATTTTGTAGTACCAAGTGTATCAGGTTTTCAAATAACAGCTCTCATTTAGTATGTATCACACTAAGCACCATAAGCTAATGGCTTTGGAGACCTGAAACACCATCCTCATGTTTACTATGACTTTGGTCTGCTGGTATCCCATGTTCCACTGCATGCTCAGGATCTCTCATAGGCAGTCATGCTAATAGGGTAAGATTATAATGCATCATGGGTACTCAGAAAGAAATAACCTAACACATTTCTATTACAATGACCCTGAGTCACTTTCTCCGAAAACTTTGTTTAACAATTAGCAAGTATCTTTAATATGAGTACTGCTTAAGAATTATAGTTTGGAGAACTCAAGAATTACTACAGAAGTTAGCAGTACTGGCTAGTCTTCCAGGCGACCTGGGTTTGATTCCCAGTACTCACATGGTAGCTTACAACTGTCTTGTCAATTTAGTCCCAGGGAGTCTGATGCCCTTTCCTGGCCTCCTTGAACACCACACACAAAATGTGGTGCACAGATGTACATGTAGACAAAACACACAAAACAATTTTTCTTAAGAAGATTTAAAGTTTGAGGGATTTCTTCAGAAAAAAAAGAAAAAGACAGTTGTAAAATTGAATGAGAGCAATAATTATATATGCAAATACCTACATGTGTTTTAGAATGTGTGATGTGGGGGGTGAGTGTGTACAGATGTGCTCTCATGGAAGTCAGGGGAAGATGGGGGGGCCCTGCTCTGTCACTCCCAGTCTTGTTCCTTGAAACAGGTTCTCTCTGGATGTGGAGCTTGACGTATGCCTATAACCTCAGCAACCCTCCTGTCCCCTGCTCCCTCAAGTTCTAGGGCTATAGGACATGCCACCATGTCTGACTCTTACGTTAGTGAAAGAGATTCATACTCAGGCTCGTGTGCAGCAAGCACTGCAACCCACAGCGCCATCCCCAGCCCTCTCGTGCACTTACTTTGTATGGAGTAGGACATATTCAACAATTTTTTAACATTTTACTTATTCTTAATGAAATCCCATTATGAATCCAAGCCCATATTTTCTTACACAAGACAAAGTCAGACTGACACCTCTTAGAAGTAAGTGAGGAACAAAACGTGATGGATGCCATATAGTTTATAATATACTTGTCTACATATTTTATTAAATTAATTAATTCATTTTTCCAGCCTGATCACAGTCTCCCCTCCCTACCTTTTCTCC
This sequence comes from Phodopus roborovskii, assembly GCF_943737965.1. Classification (NCBI taxonomy): domain Eukaryota; kingdom Metazoa; phylum Chordata; class Mammalia; order Rodentia; family Cricetidae; genus Phodopus; species Phodopus roborovskii. The sequence goes on along the minus strand of NW_026126514.1, from coordinate 6,916,299 downwards.
TCCCAGTCCTTCCCTAGAACCCCTGCTATCCCTTCTCAAGCCACTCTTCCTCCTTTCTCTTCCGAAAAGGGCAGGCCTCCCATGTTTGCCAGCCAGCCATTACATGTCAAAATCAAGTTTCAGTAAGACTAGGTACCTCCTCACCTATTAATGTTGGATGAGACAACCTAGTATGAGGAATAGGTTTCCAAAGGCCAGGAAAGGAGTCAGAGACATCCTCTGCGCCCACTCCAAGCTACACAACTGTAACATACAGTGGACCTAGGTTAGTCCCATGCAGGCCTTCTGGTTGGCAGTCTCTGTGAGCTTCTATGAGCCCAGATTAGTTGATTCTGTGGGTTTTCCTGTGCTGTCCTTGAACCCTCTGGTTCTCACAATCCTTCTTCCCTCCTCTTCCACAGGATTCCCTGAGCTCTACCTAGTATTTGGCTGTGGGTCTCTGTATCTGTTTCCATCAGTTGCGGGGTGAAAGCCTCTCTGATGACAGTTGGACTAGGCACCAACCTATAAGTAGAGCAGTAAATCATTCAGAATCACTTCTTTGACTTTTTCTTATTGCCAGTCATGTTTAGCTCTAGCCTAGGTACCTTGACTGTTGATCCTCTGGGTCCTAGCCCTCCAGGCAATTTCAGGGTTGAGCTCTGGCTCATGATATGGGTGTCAGTCTGGACCAGTCATTGGTTGGCCACTCCCATAATTTCTGCACCACTTTTACACCAGCACATCTTGTAGGCAGGGCAAATTGTAGATTCAAGGTTATGTGGCTGGGTTGGGGTACCAATGCCTCCAGTGGAAGTCTTGCCTGGTTACAGGAGATGTCCAGTGCTGGCTCTACATCCCCCATTGCTAGGAGTCTTAGCTAGGGAACCTTCATAGATTTCTGGGAGTTTCCATTGTATTATGCTTCTAGCTCATCCCAGAGATGACCGCTGGCCCCAGTTGTCTCTCCAAAAGGATGCATACTCACACCTCAAGAAAATTTGCTCAACTATGTTCATAGCAGCATTGTTTGCAATAGCCGGAACCTGGAATCAACCTAGATGCCCCTCAACCAAAAAATGGATAAGGGAAATGTGGTACATTTACATAATGGAGTACTACTCTGCAGTTAAAAACAAAATAAAACACAAACAAAAAAACAATGACTTGAAATTTCCAGGCAAATGGACAGAATTAGAAAAAGCCATCCTGAGTGAGGTAACCTAGACCCAAAAAGACAATTATCATGTATACTCATAAGTGGATATTGACAAATCAAAGGACAAGCAGCCTACAGTCCATAACCCTAGAGAACCTAGGTAACAAAGGGGATCCTAAGAGAGACATACATGGATCTGCCTAGGAAGAGGAAAAAGACAAGATCTTCTGAATAAATTGTGAGCATGGGGGACAGGGGAGTTAGAGGGGGGAGGGTCAAAGGGGAGAGGGGAGGAAGGAAGAAGAGTGGGGAAAAAGGAAATTAACTGCAAAAAAAATCAGAAATAGAAGAGAGGAGTTCAAAGGTCCCCAAGAAAGGGAAATTATTAATACATAAGGAGCTGGATATGCAAATTAGCATGGTTTGATACTACATAAAATATACATGTATTGAATAATCACACTACGCCCTATAATTTATAAATTATTATGTGTCTATTAAAATTAAATTAAAGACTTTGTTTAAAAAGAAAAAAAGCCTTTCACAAAATAAGTCATTCCCCCCCCTTGAATTTTTTAAATCCATGCATCCTGTTTGCCAAACAGAAACTTCAGCCAACTAATCAAGCCAGAGAGACAGCATCAGCTTGGAACTTCCTCACATTCTCCTTCCCACATTTTGTATGAAACTCTTCCCAAGGGACAACCTTAACAGATTTTTTTTTCTAATTCTTTCTCAGAGGACATGGCATAGAAGACCTGCAGATGCCATTTTGGCCATTGGGACCTTAAGGCATAATTTCTGGATCTAGGACTCTAAACTTCAAGTAGTTAACACAGTTCAATTGTATTAAAGTAAAATTTTATTGGAAATGTTACAGGGTATCTCAGAGAATTGATATCAGAGGGAAATATTCAAAAAGTGATCTGTAACTAAGTCTAAAGAAATCCTGATGATAGAGTCATATACACAGCATCAAATTCCCTTCCCTTTCATGCTTCCAGCCTCTCCGAATAGGGACTGCCTTTCCTTTCCTCTTTTCTTTCCTTTCCTTTTCTCTTCTTTCTTTTTCTTTCCTTTTCTGCCACAGCAGATTGGCTTCCTCCAAATGACAGAAACATGGCTACTGTTGATATTCTGGTTGTATATTTTAGAGCTTTAACCACACCAAGCAAGACTTGCGCCAATTCATAAATCCTGGAGAGAAATTCAAATAGGTCTAGCTTGAATCGCACTGAAGAATTAGAATGTGACTTGGGTCCCTTTGAACAAGGTGTCTGACCAAACCCTGCCTCCCAGTTATGTCCTACTGCATTGACAAATTGGTTGCCAGTGTTTTGGTAGACTGGGTGTGTGGCAGTACTCCACAGAAGCAGTGTTGGCACTTCCATCGGGACATGGCTACTGTTACATGGATATTCTGTGAAAACAGTGCAGGAAAGTTGGTGATTCTAGAGCTGCATTTACCACCCAAAGCTGCATAGGATCCCTTAGAACTTTCTGTTAAAACTGCTCGTGCTATTATTATAAATCTCAGTATGGTGGGACAAGATTACTGTACACAGAAGGAGCCAGCTGAGCTGAGAGAAGAGAAGGAGAGCAAATCAATGAAACAGAGAGGTCTGGACCTCCCAGCTTTTTACAGATTAAACCCTTATGCTACTCCCAGATGCCTCTCTGTTCCCTCCTGCCTGACAGCTCTTTTTAATATTTTCTTCCATTACTTTTAAAATGAAGCCCTTGTGTTACTCATGAGACCATCCTCTTCCATAGAAGTCAAGCTTCTAGACAAACGTCTAAAGTAAGGCAAAGTTTCTCATGTTCTCTTCTTCTTTCCTTGGGATTATAGAATCTGATGATTGATAAAAACCAACTTTGAGAATCAACAAGCCCACCCATTGCCAAATACATCTCACCTCTAGTATCCACGACAAGTGGACATCCAGGACATCTAGGTTGTTTAACCATACATTGTAGAACTCACCACTTTTCAGGAAAAGACATTCTATCTCTGGACAGTTTTGCATATTAGAAATTTTTTCTTAATCCCAGCACTCAGGAGGCAGAGGCCAGCCTGGTCTACAAATCAAGTTCCAGGACAGCCTCCAAAGCAATACAGAAAAACCCTGTCTCAAAAATAAAAAGTGCTGAATTTCAATAAAATCCATCTGTCTAAACTCTGTCTTTCCTTGTTGCCTCCACCTCTTGGCCCCAGTCCTTCCATCTGGAAAAGGGAATTCCAATATCTTCCTCACATGCATGCCTTTCAAGAGAGCCATAGTATTCACCGAATTTCTACCTGAGATTGTTGTCTAGTATCTCCTCTTTCTAACTGCTCTTTGCTTCTGTCATACAGGCCATCAAGTCCACCACTACTTTGAACACTCCATTTTTAAAACTTTGCTCATGTTTTCCTTTTAATTTTCCCCTCATATTTACTAATTACTTACTAATATCTGCATAAAGAACAAAACCAGCAACTACTTTAATTATAGCTGTAATGAATATGGTGTGTACTCACCCATATATAGATTTTAGACATAGTCCAAAGAATCACCAGGCTACAATCTACACTGCCAGAAAAGCTAGGAAACAAAGAGGACCCTAAGAGAGATGTACATGGTTCCCCACAAGAGGGGAAAGGGACAAGATCTCCCGAACAAATTGGGAGTAGGGGGAAGAAGAGAGGGAGTTAGGAGAAAGAGAAGGGGAGGGGAGAACATGAGGGAGCAGGAAGATTGAGACAGGGGAATAAAATAAAGGAGAGTAAGAAAAGAGATACCATAATAGAGGGAGCCATTATAGGTTTAAAGAGAAATCTGGCACTAGGGAAATGTCCAGAGACCTACAAGGATGACTTCAACTAACAATCTAAGCAATAGTGGAGAGGCTATCTTAAATGTCCTTTTCCAATAATGAGATTGATGACTGCCTTATATGCCATCCTAGAGCCTTCATTCAGTAGCTAACAGAAGCAAAAGCAGACACCCACAGATAAACACTGAGAGGAACTCCTGGAATTCAGTTGCAGAGAGGGAAAAGTGATAAGAAAAGGGGTCAGGACCAGGCTGGAGAAACCCACAGAAACAGCTGTCCTGAACAAGGGGGAGCTCATGGACCCCAGACTGATAGCTGGGAAACCAGCATAGGACCAACCCAGACCCCCCCCCAACATGGGTCTCAGTTAGGAGGCTTGGGCACTCTATGAGACCTCGAACAGTGGAACCAGGATGTCTCCCTTGTGTACGAATGGACTTTGGGAGCCCATTCCCCATGTAGGGATACTCCTTTAGCTTAGAGAGAAGAGGGAGGGCTTAGGCCCTACCCCAAATGACTTGACAGATTTTGATGATCCCTCATGGAAGGCCTCACCCTCCCTAGGGAGTGGATGGGGGATAGGATCGGGGGAGGGGGTCTGTGGGGTCATGAGAGAATGGGAGGGAGAGGGAACTGGGATTGATATGTAACATAAGAAAAAAAAACAAAATAATATAGCTGTAACACTTCTAGTCACAAAAATTACATGTATCTAGTGGGAAGACCAAGACTGTACTATTGTGCTAGAGTGAAAAGTAATTCACTTAAATAAAATTTAAATGACTAAGAAGTATTTAAGTTTTACAAGTGTGTTGCAGTGAGGGGGGATGTGAAAACTGTAAACATCAGTAGTTAAAATTGGAATGAAATGGGATTTGGCAATTTGCAAATACTTGTGATTCTTCAAATTGAGTTTTCTTTATCCAATCATGATACTCATATGCTCTACTGAGTCAAACCAGTGGGCAAAGTAAACCTGTATCAGGAGTCATACTTAACAAAATTTTGTGATATACTCAAAAAAGGACACTAAAGTGAGATCCTACAAAGTACCCCACCTTGAAGGTACTAACAATTTAGAACCAACACAAACCTTGCCTCTCTCCTTAATCTTGCCATTTTAGCCAATGGATTGGTAAAAGCAAGAAGTGACCATGTTTGTGTGGGTGACACAAGGTCAGCTGGAATAAGCTCTTAACTTTTTGTTCTAGAAACATAAAGAAAATCAGACTCAATATGAGGAAACTAGAGCAAATCTTGGCATCAATCAGAGGAGTTTCTGTCCTGTGTCAAATGAACATCTTAAGACAGAGACATATTGAGTCTTGCCCTTCCCTGCAGGCACCATGAACTCAATAAGAAGATAGATTGCTTCAGAAAATACAGCAAAACATTCTATTTATATAATGGCAAGGTGGAAAGGGAAATATGGCATGTGCATTAAATTTCTTAGATAGTAGAGTTTAAAATTTTGACTGTTAAACCTAATTTTAAAAAAATGATGAGTTTTACTTAAAAGCATTTGACACTCATGCAAAATTTATCCTTGTCTACATGTATTTCCACAGTATCCTCAGTGTTGACATGGAAGGACTCCAACTTTTCCTCTGCCAGTCAATATAACATCAAACCTGGCCCTCCTCACACTTCTTCCTCTTCCACTAAGGAAGTTCAAAAATATACATAACTGACTTAGGATGAGATGGGAGACCTAATCTCAAAGACTCCCAACTAATAAAGCCAAAATAAAAGGTTACATTGCCTTGCTGGCCTTGAAAAGGTTCAATCTACTATATTCGGGTATAACCCTAATCTCATTTGGTTACCAAAATTGAAATAAAAGACCTTAGATAACTTAAAGTGACCTACAACACAGAGAAAATAAAACTCCCTTGGATTAAGAGGATTAAAGCTTGTCTATGAAGTAGAGGTTGTGGCCACATTTCTCAGTTTTCTTATGGGGTTCCAGACTCGGAATCACATAGCCATCTTCTCATTGTCATAGCAATGATCGGTGCATTCTTATCTTCACTCTAGAATTGCAAACTTTGTAATTGATGTGTTAGATTGGATAGTCATTTTCTTTATTCATAAATAAAAGCATAATTTCCTGATGTAAATATTTTTCTTTCTCCGAAAGGATTTTTGGCTTTTACAAAGGAATTCTACCACCCATTTTAGCTGAAACACCGAAGAGAGCAGTCAAGGTAAGTACTGTATGATTTCCCATCAAGCATACACACAGTATGAAGACATCCATAGTAATCAAGGAGGCACTAATTTCACTTAGCATAAAACACTAAAAGTTTTAATGCAGAAATTGTAGTATAATCAATCTGTGTTATAATTAGACATAGTCATTCTCTCAAATATACATATTTGTAAGGTACTTCTTTCTAATGAGGAAATTAAACACACACACACAGAGAGCAGTGTCTAAACTCAAGTAATTAAGTCACACAACCCACAAAATCACTTGGAAATTTTCACAAGCAATTCAGAAATGTTCCTTTGGAGCAATAAGTATTAAAGAAAAAGAAGTAGAAAATCACTCCTGAAACCATTTCTGTCTCATAAAATATACTATTTTTGTATTATTCTTACTTAATGTTTTTAACAAGTCAACTTTATTTCTCCCTTTAATATCTTCTGCTAAAACTCTCTTCTATTTCTTTAATGTGTGACTCTGGAGGTTTGTATACTACTTGCTAGTGCTGAGTGTGTGACCATGAATATGTGCCAGATCCTCCAAGGATAAAAGTCCTCCACACTGTTTCCCATGTGTTCTTTCAGGCAAAAATCCTAATTGCAGTAGCCCTGACTGGCATGGTCCTCCCACACACCCCCATCGCTGACATCACCAAATATGGTTCTGTCTTTCTATAAAAATAACATAAACATAGACGTAAAGACTTCCTTTCCAACTTTATGCCATTTATTTTAATGGCATAAAGCTTTTTCACATACTCAATTTCTATCCCTGATATTCCTGAAAGGCAAAAAAGAGCTGCTTGCATGCTGTTACTGAGTAAATCAAGGGGATAACCAGGTTTTAAAACATGATGAAATAACTAGCATATATATACAAACATCAAATTTTTGCATTATGTCAAATAGTAAGGTAATAGAATTTAAATTCAGGTCTCAAGTTAAGAAAAGAACGCTTCAAAACATACTTTCTCTATAAACGTGTCTTCTTTGTTGCTGTAGTTTTTGTGCTTTCATATTATTGCTTCAATACAAATTTCATTATAAGGATCTGAATCACAGTAGAGGATCTGGAAAAAGTTCACCAAAGTACACAAAGGGACTGAATTGAATTATGAAACGACTTCACTTGATAAAAGATTGCCCAAGTAAACAAACAGAACAGAGTTCCTGTTCAAAAGGAAAGTCACTTTGTCTCTCTGGAATAATATATTCATTTGTTCAATGTTTTCCATGTATAAATAAAGTAAATTGTAATTAGACTTCTTCCTGCCGCCATTTCCCTTCATGCTATATATTGGAGACAATTTACACTTTAAGAGGATTAAGTTTTATCAGTGGTGAACAACACTTTACAAAAAAGAAGAAGAAGAAGAAAAAAAACCTTGAGCTTTACAAAACCGGGTTAGTCTCTAAATAAAATAAAATAAGTGTTCCGTGCCAGAACAATGGTTAACAGATGAACTGTGGGCTGTGGGGCAACTGGATATGGTGCATGTGTACCAGACATCGTGTTGCAAGTAGATTTTACCTTAAAATTATTGAGACATATGGTAAGTGCATTGGCTTTTTAAGTAGAACTTGTAGTTAAGTGTATCTTTGCCAGATGGATAACACTAGCTTTCCAACACAATTTATGAAAACATTCATTTTATAGGTATTTGTCTTAGGATTTAGGAGGGAAGCAACCATCTGATTGTAACAATTTCATACCTCATAAACTATCTCATTGTGTGTCATTGAAGTTTACCTCTGAATAAGATATTCAGGAATTCATGTGTGTGTGTGTGTGTGTGTGTGTGTGTGTGTGTGTGTGTGTGTGTGTGTATGTGTGTGCACGCAAGCGCACAAGCATGTGTCCACACCTACATGCATACACCATATATGTATGTCTTCATTAGAATTTACATTTTAATTACAATTGTTACCATAATCAAAAACAAGCAGTTTTATGCTTGTCTGTATTTTATTTTGAAATGAGGTTCATAATTAAAATAAGACTTGTAAATAAATTATATTTCCCTTTCCAAAAGTTAATACAGAATCAAACTGCACTCAACAAACAGAAATGAAGACTCAGGCAGAGACACTAAGAGATGGGAGGCAGCATATTCAGGCTTCTAGAATCTGCTATTCAGCTTCCCAATGCCAGAAATGCAATTGTTTTCTATGTTCATATGTTCCAGGATTCTTGACCCTGCCCAAACTCATGTGAGATTATAAGCATGTGAAGTGTACTTGTTCACTATTGTGTATCTATACCTCCTGTGGTATCTACACATAGTTGATGTTCAAATGAGTAAATGAAACAGGAAGAAATTTATAGGGGAAAATTAATATTTGGAAATAATCTCTTCCATTTCTCCAAATCCCCACATGTACTAATCAAGGTATCTTGAAGGCCAAGACTTCCACTTCTGATGAAGGTGGAGTAAGAGCCAGATTAACTCTCCTATAACAGTAGCATCATGAACAGTAACAATAAAGAACATACATGAAAGAACAGTTTTGTTTAAAAATACTGACATCACACAATAAAGGACAGTAACATCTGAAAAACAAGCAATATGAGCCTTATAGATGTCCCAATGTACTTACTGCCTTGAGAGAGTTTCTAGGCCTTAAGTAAAGAAGAGAAAAAAAGTCAGAACCCAGTAGACTCCTTGGGTAAAGATTAGACTCTAGGAATAGTAAGGTTACTGGAGCTAACGAGAGAGAGAGAGAGAGAGAGAGAGAGAGAGAGAGAGAGAGAGGTTTTCACTGAAACCCCCTTAAGTATTTGGCGGTTTGACCCTATGAGGGAACTACCAGGAAATAACTATCACAGAGGACTAGCAGATCAGAGCTTGATAGTGCAAGGGGTTAGGGACAGTGCCTGTGCCTGCCAATCCATTCAGAAGCCTCCACTTTCCAATGAGAAATGTGCTTAGAAGGGTCTTGACATTAGAATAGAGATGCGTGTTGTGGGGAGCAATTTTTAGCTCTCATTTCTTAAAAGCAAGAGTCAAATGGCTCGCCTTCTCATCCAATTCAACTGTGTACGAGAACAGAACATCTAGGATGTTAAGTTTCTCAGTGGGTTGTTTAATGAGCATTGTCTGAAAACAAAAAGAAGAATGGAGACAGGAAAATAAAAAACTAGAATTGAGCACTGATAAAGTTGTGGGCTGAGTCTATGGCCCTAGACTTCTTCCTTGACATACTACTTTTGTCTTTAATCCCTGAAAAATGACAGAAAGCCTGACAGGAAAAATACAAACATTGAACAAATGCATCTCACATAGTAAATTACTAAGCTAGTAGAGATTTCTATGAGGCCCATCACCTCCCAAAACATTCAGGACCCAATGCCAACAAAGATAATTGTTTCCAAAATGGTACTTGGGGCAGGTTTATCAACATAATGACTGTAATGTGATGTAGCCCCCATTTTTTAAAACTTAAGATTGAACTCAGGACATTATATATGCTCGGAAAGCACACTACTACTGAGATATAGCCACAGCCCATACCCTATCTATCCTCTTGTCTGATAAAAATTGTCATGTGAACTCACTAGAGTAGTACATGCAAATCTTAGCATATTCCTGAACTACAGTAGACTTTCATGATTTAGGCATCAGTGGTTCCTCTGTTAATATAGGTATAGACAAGAAATAGAAACAAGTTTTTCTAAGTTTCATGTCAGGTAATCCTAATTAAACTATATTATTCCATGACAACTCTAATAATAGCTAAGGGTTTTGCAGTTGACAATCGGACAGGTGAAGCAATGTTCTCATGCCTTCATGATGAAGTGGCATGGCATAACTAGGCTTCAGATGTATACTGCCCACTTCAAAATCCTGGCAAAGTTATGGTCTAAACACAACGATGGTGATGACAATCATACAAAATAAGCAAATGTTCTTTAAAAGAACCAAGTGGGTAGCTCCAACCTATAATCTCAATACATCAAAAGCTGAAGAAGGAAGATTGCCATGTGTTCAAGTGCAATATAAACTGCAATAGTGAGTTTTAGGCTAGCTTGGGTTACATAATGAGTCTTTGTCTCAAACAAATAAACAAACAAACAAAACATGCCTAAGACTTTTATTTTTCCTTCTGTAATGACTTCTGGGGTTTCTAATGTGTCCCTCATCAAACAGCAATAGTGCTAAGTGTGTGAGGTCAGAAAAGCAGGAGTGTATGCTGTATTTACTAGATTCAGGGTGCCTAGAACATGCTGTGTTTACTGGATTTAGGGTACCTAGAACATGCTGTGTTCACTGGATTCAGAGTACCTAGAATGGGAGGAAGCTAATAAATATTCAGTAACTGAATGAACAAATCTTTGTTATAGAAAAGACTATATCAATACTTCATTTAAAATATCATGGCAGTGACCTCATTCTTTAAAAGAACAAGAAATGTCATTCTGTTAGTAAATGATTCTTGGACTATCCAAAGATTCCACAGGTCATGTACACAAGAAACCAGCTCTTTCTAATGACAGAGTGTTACTAGTCCCCCAGACTGTACATTTTTTCTTCACCTTGCTCTATTTTATTAGACTATAAAATAATAGCATTATTTACCATCCCATTTCTTGGTTTATGAGACTCAGACACTGCGGGTCCTAAGAGTACAACTTATTATCATTGATAGGAACTCAGTTCAGTACTCAGGATCAAAATATCCTGCCCAAGAAGAGTTGTTTCCCAGAATACGGAATACAGGGAATGAAAAAAAGAAATATATGAAAATTATTTCATTTTGTCCTGAAAAAAAAGTTGTGTTTGTACAACTCAATATCATCCTCTGAAGGTGGCAACAGCATCGTTATGGACCTCTATTGTTCACTGTCATCATCTTCATATCCCAAAGGAGGGAATAAGGTTGGGAACAGTCTTTCTTTGATGCAAGAGGGTGAGCTAGATAAACTTGGCAGGCCCTTCCCTAGTTTATCATGGCATCTTTGCAATCACAATGTATGGAGCTATCAGGAGAACAAGCATTGTACACTCAAGGCTGAGGAATGAATGTCTTCTACAAGTGCTTTAGAAAATGGGGCATTTTTTTAGAAAGTAGTTCGTAGGGAAAAAAAAAATATAAGACCAAGGATTTCAGGTCTCTGAACCTATAATTTTGAATCACTGCCATAAGAAAGAAGTCTATTGATGTCTGGGGGAACTGAAAATGGTCATGGTAAATGGAAGTTGTATGGTTCATTTACTGCTATAAGGGATTCCATCAGATTTTCTGTAAGTTATTATAACTACATTTGAAAAATGGGAATGTTAAAATGGCATCTTATAGCAACAGCCCCAGACAGGATTAAAAGCTGTGTTAGATGGTTCATCATTTTTAAATGCTGATTAATGTAATGATTTACTGAAGGACTTTTAGCCAATTAGAGATTTTGTTGCAGGAAATTGTTATAAATCTCTAGGTTTGGTTTGGTTTTACAGTTTTCCACCTTTGAGCAGTACAAGAAATTGCTGGGATATGTGTCACTATCACCAGGGCTGGTAAGTGAGAATATTTATTATACTTAAGTGTGTATGTTATTTCATAAAGCAAAATCCAGAAACAAAAACCCTTTTGATTCCCAAATCCCAGCTACTAAAATATGAATTTGAGTTATTCAATGTTCAGCTACTTGTTGAAAGCCATCTTCATAATAACTCACAATCTGGCTATTTTATAGCTCCCAGTGATAAATTTATGATACTAATGATATGTCTGGAAGGGCCTCAATGAGATATGGTCAAGAATATAAAATAATGACTACATTCACCTTTGGAAACCAAGGCATGTGTTTGTTTACATACACACTGTGTGTATCTATTTATGCAAAACTTAATGTGCCTGAGATTATTTCCTAAGTTTCCCAACTGCTGCTCAAGCTCTAGTAAATATAGGACTTAAAGTCACTTGGGATAAAATTGCTCTGTGGTCAGACGCAGACTGAAGGGCCTTTTATTGGAATGACTGTAAACAACTCAGCTGGGGAGAACGGTGATCCCACAGTGACACAGCTCAGATATTTCACAAAGCTCACTTGGTGACTGGTCATTGCCCTGTGTCATTCCTCCCTGCTTGGTGACTTTGCTCCCTTCCATAAAGCAAGTTAAATTATATTGACCAAATGTGTGTGCACAGAGAGCCCCGGAGAGAACAACTGCAGGGACCTCCTTCTCCCAATCTGCAAAAGGAAACACAATACCATGCATCATTGCTCTGCATGGCAATGCACCTCCTATCCTCTAGGAAAATCCCTATTTGGCTGCTAAAACCTCAAAATTCTACTGGAAAGGCAATATTCTTGCCTTCATCTCTTTAATCATAAAAGCACTGTAAGCTAAAAAAAAAAAAAAAAATAGATGCATTGGGCTCATCCACCAAGCCTCACAGCATATGCTGTAAAGAATTGGCTGATTGCTTTCCTGAAGGGACAACCCGCTGAGAGCTATAGTATACTTCTTCCCAGCATCATGAGCGTTTATGGCACTGTTGGCCTGGGAAGAGATCAAAATCCAAAGTGTGAAGTGTGCTTCATGTTTGTACCATCATAAAGACAAAAAAAATGTATAGATCAGGCTATTGTGTATTGTAAAAGTTTATTTCAGATTAAAGCTCCCAGTCCCACCTCCTGACTAAACAGGGTAGGGGTGAGGCAATGCTCTCCTAGAAAGGAGCATTTATGCCCAGAATCTCAGGTGGGTAAGATTTTGTTTTAAAATCCATGCCTGGAGTCATGGTGGAGCGCACCTTGAATCCCAGTGTTCAGGAGGCAGGGGCAAGAAAATGGATCTCTTTAAGTACAAGGCCAACCTGGTCTACAAAGTAAGTTCTAGAACAACTAGAGCTACATGGTGAGATCCTGTCTCAAAAACGTGTCTATGTGTGCACGTGTGTGCGTGTGTGATTTTTCCATAGTATCTTCCTCTGGAAACATCTTGATAAAATGAAGATTAAAGACTTCCTAGTAGGAGTAACTAAAATACGGCCTCAGAGGACTTTCTGGTTGTTTCAGAGCTGCACACAGGTACCATGTGACACATCGCAGGTTTCTAACTAAAGATTTGAAATGGAAAAGTATCTGGCCACTCCATCCACTATTAAATGAAATCACACAAACCATATACAGTCCTCTTCTCTTCTTGAACTCGCTCACCCTTTTCTTTTTTGATACAGCGAAGCAGTTAGCTGTTAAATATTCTCTGGTGCTCACATGAAAGCCAGGGAGACTGGAGATCCAACAGCAAAGGCATATCTCTTCAACAGTCTCAGTAACATGATCTGCTTATATCTAATCAATTCTTTTGACAAGAGACTGCTGAACACTAGTTCTGACAGCAGATGTAGCTGAGCTTTATAGAGGGACAAAAAAGTGAATTACTTGGAAGGTTGCATAGAGTGAGTAATAAAATCCTAACATCTGGATTTTAGCTTTCCCAGTCAGAAGAGTTTGGGACTGGTTATTTTTTTTCTCTCTCTCCTCTCTCTCCTCTTATTGGCCTCCATGATGGAAGTCTGAGATAAATGAGGAAATATTTGGTCAGTTACCCTATACAAATTATGCTTAAAATTGTAATGAAGTGGGGTAAATGGAAAACATCATTAGTATTCCTTCTCTCCTAGAAGCTGTGTATGACTCCATTCTTCCTCTTTTTCATGGGAAACCATAGCAGCCATGTTTGGGAAGTGCCCATGCTTTACTTTGGCCCTCATAGAGGAATTCTATGTCATTCTGTTTTACAGAGGAGGGAACTTGCTTATCCTGAGGTCTGTGATGAGTACACATCCCCAGCAGCACAAATGGTGCCTGTGTAAGACCTGTTCCCCTCTCCTGACAACTGTTGATCTGTGGCTCTCACTTGGCAGGTGGGGTGTGGGCTGTCTTGCAACCTCCTGTCCCTCAATCAACCCCACCTCTACCTTAATGATACAGAGCATCTCTTACTCCCATCTCTCTTGTCTCTTATTTGAAATTATTAGAAACACTAAATAAGGACCATCTGAAGCCAGGCATGGTACTTTCTTATAATCCAAGTACTTGGAAGGCTAAGGCAGGTGGGTAACTATGAGGGTTCAAAGACAACTTTGGGCTATAAAGGCCTTGTCTCAGAAACAGAAAGGAATGAATGAAGTAGGAGAAGAGTTTTGTCTTCCCTGGAATAAGTTAAGCAGCAAGGGATTTTGGAGGGTGAAGGTTTGTTTTTCCACTGTGCATGTGTGCATGTGTGTGTGATTTTATCATTATGCTCATTTCTAATGTACATTTTCTAGAACAACTTTACTTCTCTATAGAAGAAAATTACTTCCTGTTGCTAATTTTTTTTTTTTTTTTTTGAGATAGACTTTCTCTATGTAGAACCCATCTGGCCTCAAACTCAGAGAGATCTGCACTCCTCTGCTTCCCAAGTGCTGGAGTTAGGTTTCTATTGCTGACACTCAACCCACAGACAAAGAGAAGCTGACATGCAATCATCCTGTGATAAGTGTTCCAGATTTTAGAGGAGCCTGTCAGAACGACCAGCCATTCCTGATCATGGTGTTTATTACTCAGATCTTAGGTGCAAAAACAGAGTAATCACTCCTTTAAGAACAAAAGGCAGCTGGATTAACTCCATGATAGAGCTCTGCCTACTTCATAAAAGGCCCTGGCTGCCATCCTCAGCATTGGAAATAAAAACAAAATAAGATAGAGAATGAGTCAAAATAATTTAGTTAATAATCTAAAGCAGTGCTTCTAAGAACATAGCCATACAAATGAATGCTTCCAGCTATGTACCTAGAAGGTGACTTTATATAAACATTTCATTTGTGGTTCTAGTCAATAAATGCATTTAAGTAGCATTTTAAAATGCAGCTCTTCCTTTCCAATTTAAACTCTTCCATTATATGCACAATGCTGTTTTAGGATCCACCTTTAACCAGTCGAACAGCCTCCCCTTTTGTTAAAGGAAAACGTCATTGTTGATGGGGCTTTAATGCTTTGTTTTAAAAGCATTAGGATGTGGTTTGTGGCTTCTGCAGTTTCTTCTCCATGAATTGTCAGCATCTAATCAAGAATTCAAGCTGCTTGGTAATGTTATTTGATGCACTTAGGGGGTTCCTTCATTCTTGTCTTAATTTCAGTTGCATTTCATAATGAATAGAATGTTTAATCTAACATGCATGATCAGTTGTTTTAAAGCATTGGTCGACTTATTTTTCTAGACATTCGCCATTGCTGGACTTGGATCTGGACTAACAGAAGCAATTGTGGTCAACCCTTTTGAGGTGGTAAAAGTTGGTTTGCAAGTCAATCGGAACACGTTCACAGAGGTAACCATTTAGTGTTTTCCTACTATTAAGGGGATATAAAAAATTGTGTGTGTGTGTGTGTGTGTGTGTGTGTGTGTGTGTTTATGTGTGTATATACGTATGTGTGTATATATGTATGTGTGTGTACCATACATAAAATTATGAACCCAGACTTTAAGCACTGAAAACGCCACAACAAAACATTCTTTAAAAAGTAGAATAAGAAAAAATCATCTATCTCCCACAAAGTGTTAAAAATGCATTAAGATGGGATAGATAAAGAGTACCATTTTTATTTTAGAGTGCTAATGAAATTTATAGTGACTTGCTGGGGTTTCTCCTCACCCTCCCCCCCCCCCCAAAAAAATCTCTTCTGCACTGCATGAGAAGAAACTGTAGCTAAACAACTGAGGTGATGGTATTATTGTACATTTAGAAAGATGAAGTCCTTTTTAAAAATTATCTCATTCCTTTCCACACTCCACCCATCACCCTCCCCAAAAGTTTCTGATAATCTGTCAAAGTTGTCTTTGGGTTATATCTGAATGAGCAAGTTAAGAAGCCTGTGTAGAAGTCACCACTTGGAAAATGATGGGTCTTGGCATCCAATCACTGACACACAATGTTCGACATAGACAGCTTCTCTTGGTGTGTGCTGCCTTCACTTCTTTCTAGCTGCCTAGTAATTCCCTTTACACTGCCAAATCCAACTGTTCATGCTGTATTCTTTTGGATTCCAAACACAAGGCATGGGGAAAATGGGATAAACATTCCAGATTGCTTCCTAGCTTTTTAAGTCCATAAGTGGGTAGCATGTGGTGTAAATTGGCTTGTGGTATCTGCTGACCTGGGTACCCCTGCCTACTACTTCAGCAGCTGGTTATGGGTGGAGACCCCCTCATCCCCAGCTCACTTCCTGCCTGCTGATATAGGCTGAGAGTTGCTTGACAGATTCTTGGGTAGGGAGAAAGGGGGCCCTACTCACCTGTCACTGCTAAGACATGGAGAGGGGGAGATTGGAGAAGTGTAGGGCCCCTGCAACAGATGGTATCTACTCAGGTGAAGTCAACCTGATTCAAAGAGATTTGCTGCTGCAAAAGGGTTTTGAGCATCAGAAAGGGCTGAAAAAAATCTCTGTATGTCCCTAGATTTTTGTTTATGCTGTTACCCAGTCTTACTAGCTTAAGAGAAAATGAAGGTGAGGATAGAAGAGAGGAGCTTTTTTAAATGCCCACACCAACATGCAACACTTAAAACAGATCTGTTTAAAATTATTTATTAGAGTGGGAAAACTATCAGCAAGAAGAAAATTTTGGAGATCAGTACTCAGTGACTGACTCAGTGACTTCCATGAGGAAGCCTGTCTTAGAGGAAGTGGGTAGCCAAAGAACAAACAGGTCATTAGCTGCCTGCATGTCTTTGTCCAGGCAACGCGAGACTACAGGAACAAGAATGGGGCAGAACACCAAGGAACACTCACTTGAGTAAAAAACAAGGAGTGTTCACGGCACTGTGTTTATTCCTGATGTTCCTTTTGTTTCTCCTGCTCCCCAGCAGAATCTACAGAACCCAAGTAGGAACCCATGCTCTATATGCCAGTGTTTTGCTAGGACGTGATAAACACCATGCCCATTCAACACAATAGCTTGCTGCCTGTGAACACACTCCAGGTCCTTTTGCACAAGTGCAATCTGTATAAACTGGTTATATATTTCAGTCACTTTTTCATCTGAATGATAGAGGAAGTTTCCTTGGAATCAGAATGATGAGACTGTCAGCAAAATGACTGGATATAGATCCTATCATATTACGTGAGGTGGCCCAATCTCAGAAAGGCAAAAAGCTCATGTTTTGTTTTGTTTCTCATACAGAAATCCTAAAATGTAATGCCTGCAAGCACTAGTATAGACTTGAACTAGACAGGAGACCACAAGAGAGGAAGGAAAACTTAATTGGGAGGAAAAAAAGTTTTGTGTGAGATGAAAGTGCAGAGAAGGCTACTGAGGCTGGGCGAGCACAAAGGAAGGAGGGGGCTGGGGCAAGGGGGCAAGGAAAACAAAAACCAATTTTGCTTTAAAAAAATAATGAAATCTAATTTTCTGTAACTAATAAATTTTAGCTGAGTATACAAATGACAGATTCTTTTTCTAAAATACCAAAAACGTATATCCTTCTGTACATAAGTATGCAAAAGCGCAAAAGATAATCCGGACTCTGGAGAAGTCATTGCTGGCTCAATAGAAACATAATTCCAGCCACTTTCCTAGATGAAGAGAACCAGGTGAATTTCATTTAATAACATATTTTACTTATCTCAATATAACCAAAGTATTTTTAGGAAGTTATCTTTTTAGATCAACTTTAGAATTTTAGATTAATAGGAAGAAAAAAAACACCTTTCTATATGAATACCTTCATTATTTTCAACAGTCCCCACAACCCATTTATTACAGCTGATAAACATATATTGACACATCACCACCCAAAGTCTGTAGCCTACAATAGAGTTCACCCTTGGTGTTTTATATTCTATGTGTTTAGATGAATTTGTAACATATTTACCATAAAAACTGGGTAAAGAGCTTACTGCACAAGTGTGAGGGCCTGAATCCAGATGCCCAAAACCCACATAAGGCCAGACATGGTGTCACACATTTGTAATCCCAGCACTTGTATGAAGAGATAAGATGCAGAGGCCATGGGTAGACTGGCATGGGAATCAGTGGTAAAAGAAACCCTGTCAAATTAGGTGGAAAATGAAGTGTGACACCTGAGGTTGTCCTCTGACTACTGTACATATACTGTAGCACATACATGTCCGCACACATGACTGTGCATTCGTATACACACATAAACAGACATATCATGACACACAGAGATCCAAAATAAAAGTGCAATGAGATATGTCTTTGTTACTGTCCTATTGCTTTAAAGGGACACCATGACTAAATGAACTTGTAGAAGAAAACAATTAACTGGGGACTTGCTTACAGTTTCAGAGGTTATCTTCTGGTTTCTGTCGCTATGAGAAGACACCGTGGAGACAGCAACTCCTGCAAAGGAGAACATTTAATTAGGCAAGCTTACAGTTTCAGAGGTTTAGTTCTTATCATCATGACAGGACATGGTGGCATGCAGGCAGTCATGGTATTGGAGAAGGAGCTGAGAGTTCTATATCTTGATCCACAGGCAGCAGAAAGAGACTCTGTTCCTCAATTGGCATAGCTTGAGTGTGTGAGACCTCAAAGTCTGCCCCCACAGTGACACACTCCCTCCAACAAGGCCATACCTGCTTCAACAAGGCCACGCTTTCTAATAGTGCTACTACCTATGGGCCAAGCATTCAAACCACCACAGAGGGTGCTGGAGACGTAGCTGAGACCTTTATATCCTAGACTCCAGAAAGCAGGCAAAGAGAGACTCTGGACCTGGTGTCAGCTTTTGAAACCTCAAAGCCCACTCTCAGTGACACACCTACTCCACAAGGTCACACCTCCTAATCCCTCCCAAATAGTCCCATGCCCTTTCAACTAAGCATATGAGTCTATGGGGGGCATTCTCATTTAAATCCCCACAGTAAAGAATGGTTTGACTACCGAAGATTCCCCTATCCTCCGTGTATTCATCCATCCCTCTTTCCTAATCCCTCAGAGCTACTATTCTTTTTAATAACTCCTTACTAAGATTTTAAAACTTGAGTATTTTTTTTGTTTGCACCATATCTCAAGTAGGGTGTTTAAAGTGTTCAATGGTTGTATGTGGATAGTTGCTTCCACATAAGACAACAAAGGTCAAAATAAACCACTGTAAACTAACTGGTTGGCTCCAAGGAGGAATCTGGATTGGGGCAGATGAAGCTAAACATTTCAGTGAATGGCTTTTTATATATAATTGAAAGTTTTGGTATGAAACTTTTTACATATTCTCTGTATGTAACATGTATACTAGTTTGTCTTAAAATTAAAAAAAAAACAGAGACAAATATTGGGGTTAAAGCTTAATCTGAGAAAAGCAAAGCAGCCAAACACTAGCTCTTACCTCTACCTCAGATTGAAAAGTCAATCCTGTCCTCAGATTGCATCTCCAGACTGCATCTGTCTCCACCAAACCTCAAACTGCACTGAGTTCCTGTCTCCTTCTGCCTTATCTTCCTCTCTAGTGCTGGGATTAAAGTCCTGGGGTCCCAAGTGCTGAGATCACCTTAGTGCCAGCTCTGATTCTCTTTTAGACTGGATCAATTTCACATAGCTCAAGGTGACCTTGAATTAACAGAGATCTGTCTGCCTCTGTCTCCCAAGTGCTGGAATTGAAGGTGTATACCACCACTGCCTGACCTCTATGGCTAACTAATGTGGCTAGCTTGGCAATCTGATCTTCGGGCAAGCTTTATTTGTTAGATCATACACAAAATATCACCACAACACTTGCTTTTAAAAGTGGTACCTGCTTGTTGTAGGAAATTTAGAAAATACAGAAAAGTGTATAATAAAAGTCTATAATTCCAAAAGAATGCTTATAAAAAAAAAAAAAAAAAAAAAAAAACAAGGCTCACTTTTGCAGGTACTCTGCCTGCTGGTTGGGTAGGAATGACTTGCCGGCCCATCTTGGGGCTCAACCTTGCATACTTCAGGTTCTATGGTTTAATTTATAGTAAGGATATGGATTTATTTCTGATCTAATTGTTAACAAATTTTAAGCTTTAAAAGCAAATTGTTTCAAAATGTATACAATCAGAGCTGTGTAGAACTGGAAAACAGATACAGAAAAAGCAAAGCTGTCCAGTGGTTTTGGAGACACAGATTACAGCTCCCACAGTGCTTTGCACTGAGTAGCCTTGAACATAGTCTTGCAGTTCCCTCTTTGGCAAAGTTGTGATGCTCAGTCCATCTTTCTTGTAGCAAGACATTTCTTTTTTTTTTATGTTTTATTTATTTATTTATTTATTTATTTTTCTTATTTTACATATTGATCCCAGTTCCCTCTCCCTCCTTCCCCCTCTTCCTCCCTCCCATGCCCCACCACCACCACCTTCCAATCCCACTGCCCTGACTCCACAAGAAGGGTGGTGCCTTCCAAGAGGGGTCATCTAAATCAGTCAAGTCATTTGGAGTAGGGACTGGGCCCTCCCTCCGGCCTCTAGGTTAAGGGAGTATCCCTCCATGCATTTCTATGCAGAGGAGACTTCCTGGCCATTAAGTACCTGGTGCCCTGTATCACCTATGTCAGATGGTGCCGTGAGGTTCAGTTATACATGTGTATTATTAAGTGTGTGTGATATAGGAAGCTACTAAAGTGATGTGTGTATAGTGATAGTTTTATAAATGTTGTAGATATTATAATGTGCTTTTTGTAAGAACTGAAAAGTGGTTATGTACACAGTGGTCTTCACACAAGCCTGGAAAATAGTAGGCACTAAACCAGTGATAACAATTTGTGGGTATGAGTTGCTCATACAAAACCCTTTTGTTTAAGGAAAGACAAATTTATCTTGAAATATTACAGTCATTGATACACTCATTGAACAGCACCTCCAGTCACCAAAACAAAAATAGCTTACTTAATGATGGCCAGTCTCCCTGTCTACTTTAGGTCCTTCTCAAATACCATCCATTCAGACTGAATTATTCTTGTTACTTCATTTTACCTTTACTTTGCTTATAGCTGACATATAATTTTACAGATTTAAGGCTACAATATTTCCCTATGTATATGCATAGGTTTTATATATACATCATGTAATAATCTGTGACCTATATTCATGTAATACATATATATATGAACATTCAGAATCCTCTTTAAAATTTTTGAAATATTAAATACAATATTGTCTACCATAGTCCTTCTACTATTAAACAGAACACTCAAATTTATTCCTTATAGCTGTAGCGTGGAAGCCTCTTTAAAACATTGACAGCAGGCCCTGAGCAGCAGAGCTGACCCTATTGACCCTGGTGAACCAGCATGGAGAAAGCAAACACAGGAGATCTGGCTCTGCCCCTCATCTGTCATATAGCTGTGTAGACAGGGAAGAGATACACCATTACCTACTTCCCTCCCCTCCCCATCCCCCCACTCCCTGTGGCAGGTGGGAGGCTTGACCCTGAGGTCATAAGAGTGGCAGAGTTGTCCCTGACCCTCACCAGCTGCAGCACTCAGGAGAGTGGCCCTTGCACCTCATGTATAAAGTAGAGCTGGCTGTGATGGTCCAGGTATAGAAGAGCTGACCCTGAGTGTGTGAGGGCAGAACTGGCCCCACCCCTTGCTCCTTGCTGCAAGGGGTGAACTAGTCAGGGCAATGTTGGAG
Source organism: Phodopus roborovskii (assembly GCF_943737965.1). Taxonomy (NCBI): domain Eukaryota; kingdom Metazoa; phylum Chordata; class Mammalia; order Rodentia; family Cricetidae; genus Phodopus; species Phodopus roborovskii. Next base: position 6,894,538 of record NW_026126514.1, on the reverse strand, counting down.
AGCTCACCCTGGCGGTGAGGACAGGCTGACCAACCCTGCAGCTACTCAGGCCCAGAACCAGAGTTAAGAGTTAGCCCACCCCAACATCCACCCCATCTATGATTGGCAGGAGTAAGCAGCAGGTCTCCAGGACACCTGGGTAACAACAGGATATCCAAGAGGAGCCCAATAAGGGCCCAGCAGAAACCAGAGGCCTTGAATGACTCTTTACGATGAACATGTACAAGGAAAGATATATGAACAAAATGGGGGGGGTGAATTAGAGGCTAGGTGGTGGTGGCACACACCTTTTATCCCACCACTCAGGAGTGAGGGACAGGAGGATTTCTGTAAGTTCAAGAAAAGCCTGGTCTACAAAGTGAGCTCCAGGACAGGCTCCAAAGCTACAGAGAAACCCTGTCTCAAAAAACCAAAATAAATAAATAAGAAAGAAAAAATAATTAATTCATTAATTAAATAATTCCAAAGAAAATGAAGCTTGGTGTGGCAGTGCTTACCTTTAATCCCAAAACTCAATATGAAGACTGAGTTTCTGTTAGTTCAAGGCCACCCTGGTCTATATAACAAGTTCTAGGATAGCTAGGGCTGTTCAGTGAGGCTCTGTCTCAAAAAAGGAAGGATATGAAATCAGTATATCAAAGAAATATCCTCACTCCCATATCAATTGCAGCATTTTTTCATGATATGTAATCATGATATGTAATCAATCTAAGTGTCCATTGACCAATGAATGGTGAAGAAATAAATACAACACACATGCATGCAAACTGGAATACTATTCAACCTCAAGGAGAATGAAATCCCATCCTCTGTGGTAACATGGATGAACCTGGAGGACGTCGCATTAAGTGAAATATGTCAGGCGCAGGAAGAGAAGTGTCACATGACCCCAATCATATGTGAACTCTGAAAAAGTCTGAACACACAGAAACAGACAGTAATAGAGCTGTTAACAGAACTTGGGACGTGAGAGATGGGATAAAAGGAGGACCTGCAAGAGCAGCCCGCTACCAAACTGATTGCAGGGTTTAAACCACAGAGCAGGAACACTATCATACCTAGCAACCTGTTAGCTGTGAACTGCAGCAGAAATTGAGGTCACTTCAATAGGGAGTCTGCCACAATCAGGATATTCTTCTCCTGCAAGAGTTGTATGGCGTAAACATGGATTCTTCACGCATCTCTTCACTTCAGACAGTGGGTCCAAAGAAGGCTGAATTCGTTTTCAGACACTCCCAGCTGCAGTTGTGATAGAGCAATGCAGGCACCGACTACACACAGGACGTGCAGCTGGCTCAACACCTCCAGGGAAAGCAGGGTGGGTTTCCCCATGGAAGTTCACTCTGCAGCCAGATAGTTCTTGTCCTGCCAACTGTGTGAATTTCTCAGGCATCCTGTCTACACTCCTCAGTGCCCTCATGTCTGGGATATGAACTGCCATGGAATCCAACACAGGTTATTTTAAATTTTTCTTATTTCCTCCGCCTGAGGTGGTGAATCAACGGGATCTTTTAAATAAGAAAATTTCCAAGAACTTCCCACAGCTGTGAGGGACTCGGCTGTGGTGGAAGGGAGCCTAAGAAAACAGCAATCTAAACTACACTTTCTACTACACTTAGCTTCTTGTAAGCAGGGAAAGAGTGATTAAGATACGGCATAAGGGCCGCCATGGTCCCTGCTGCACAGAACATGGTCTAGGAGGAGATGTGAGATATTAGGTGGATAACCAACAAAGGGCAGGAACCAGCGCCTCTAAAGCACGGGATCCAGAGCAAAGGTCACCCCTCTGGATCACCACACTGGCTGAGTGTGAAAGCAATACCTCCCTTTTCAATGATGCTGGCAGGTCTGTGAGAGGAGCCACCAGGCTGGGCCTCCTAGTACATCAGAGCCTTTCAGGCATGGCAGGCACTGACCTGACTCCAACTGCCCCAGTAGTGTTCTCTGTGGTCTAGAAGATTCTTTAGCCAGTCAGAAATATGTTGCCCACAAAATATGTCTTCCCACCCTGTTTAACCATGAACTATTTCAGAAATGTAAAGGAAATCGTGGTTACTTTGGTTCCTAATACAGGCTTCACATCCTTAGACCTTGTGTATAAAATGTTTCCGTAGGTATGCTTGTCTTCCTTTGGGTCCTTAATTACCACCATATCACTTAAAGACTATAATCCCTGCCACACTTCTGCCAATTCCAACACCAGAACCTTGGCCAGCATCTTAAAATTTGCAGCAGGTAAAGAAAACCGGCCTCTAATTTAAATATGCTCCACCTTCTGTGGGGAATAAAGTAAGCAGCACTCTGTCATGCTCCGATTTGGTTCAGTGGGTGTAAAAACATATTCAGATAAACTCGAGGTAGACCCAAATTTCCCCCTGTCCTTTAAACTAAACCCGAGTGAAGAGTTCTCCTTTTCTGTAATCTCTTTGCCTTAGGACTAAGCTTGCCCACAGATTTCTGTGTTGGAGGTGGTTTGCTCATCCAGAATTGCCAGAAGTATGACATTGTGGCTTGTTCCTGATGACCCTTTCTGCCCTCTACCTGGATGCACTGGTTGTTTTGTTTTGTTTTGTTTCTGTCTGTGTGGTTCTAAGAATTAGAAGCCCCCTAAGCCCCCTATCACTTGGGCTAAACCCAGTGATGTTTGGCATGCTCTCTGCTAGCTTGGAAAATATGACTTTCTCCCCAGGAGCAAAATCCTGTATGAATTGTTTCCCAGTTTTTTTCTCTCTGCTTTGAAATCTACTTCAAAGTTATTATTTGGCTAAAGGGTTATTTTCCTTCCCTTGAGGTCTATAGGATTTGCCTCTGATGTGTAGCTGGGACACAGGTTTTTCTTCTCTTCTATCATTTTTGTCTACATTACACATGAGCATGATATTCTCACCCCCAAATATTAAGTCAAACCTTTAGAAAATTGAAAAAGCTTGTCTTCTATTTAGTCTTTAAAAATGTCTGATCCAAGAGAGGAATAGTCTCCTACATACTTGCTCTGTAATTATAATTTTAAGGCTTGATGAACAGATAGCAAATGGATAATTGATGGTGAATCTTTAAAGATAGAATTTTTCTAATTAGTTCAGTATTTGCTGTGGCTTTAGAGAATACCACTAAATATAGTTCTGCACACACTATTCTAGAAGCTTAGTAATCTACCCAAGACCTATTAGATCGTATATCATATCACAAAGTCTAGTGAATACTTTCTCTGTAGATAATCAACAAATACTTTATTAAACATAATTACACTGGGGTAAACATAAACAGGTGTGTTTTGAGAACAGCTCTTTCAAGAAAGAAGGTGAGAAGCTGAGTGACATATAGAATGAGTATGTTTATCAGTGTGAGAATTCAGTGACAAGGAGATTTCCAGCATACACAATTGTGTACCAAGTTCAGATTCTTCTTGCATCACCACACGAAGCACTGGCTGGCGCTATTCAGCACCTAAGTTGTTCTCTTCAGTCTATGATGCTTACAAGCAGAACAGAGAATTGGGCCTGTGTATTTGTTCCTGTAGTTGTCTTTCAACAAAGCCTAAAGGAGCAGCCAAGTTGTTTCTCTATTATCATTCACAGAAAATAGACTCTAGTCTTCCACTGGGCTATGCCAGGAACCCTAGGTTTTTGCTTTCAAACCCAAGACTTTGAAGTAATGATAATAGCTCCTATTTATAGAACATCTATATGCCAGACACTGCAAGACAATTTGCACGGTTTTCCCTTTTATTTACTATTGAAAATGTGTTGTGTACAGTTATAAACTACTGAAGTACTATACATTGCTTTCATGAATCAAGTAATAGCTAGAGAAGGGAAATTGCTGGCTCCTCCCACCACTTCTCTCTGAGCTTACCCTACAGGTCATCATATAAACTCATCCACTACACTTGTTTGATCTTTCAGATCCTCCCAGCATCTCTATAAGGTTGAGGTTTGTTCCTATTCCGTAAACAGGTAAAATAAGGCCCCTCATGCCAGTAAGTCTAAGGAACTGGCCATCAACATGAGCATCACTCTTTAGCCATCCATGTCCTTCTGTTGGAATAAAGAAGCCTGGATAATGCAAAAGAAAATCCAAAGGGAGCATTTCCGAAGCTTTGATGAAGCAAAGGCTGCTTCCTTGTTGCTAGCCTCCTTCCAGCAGTGGTGTCTGTGGCCACAGCACTGTCATCTTCCTTCATGCTCTGCCAACAATGCAGGGATGGATAGTGTCCCCCACCATCCCTTATAAGTGATTGTGGGACAGCAGCTTGTGTTGACATAGATTTGTGACCCAGTGTCTGGGAGAGGTTGTTGACATCAGATTGTCCTCCATACACAGAGTGCTTAAAGAGACTATTTCAGGGCTGGAGGGATGACCCAGTGGCTAGGAACACGAGCTATTCTTGCAGAGGACCTGAATTCAGTTCCCACGACCCACACAGCAGCTCACAACCATCCTTATCTCCAGGTCCATGATATCCAGTGTCCTCTTCTGACCTCTATGGGCACAAGGCATGTATGTAGTACACATACATACATGTAGGCAAAATACTCATACACATAAAATAAAATATAAATGAATAAATCCAAGTAAAAAGAAAAAGCAACTAAAGAAAGCTCAAGACAGAATTCCATTGTATTAATGGAATCTTTTTGTTCATAATCATGCCCTACTAAAGTAAATTATAGTGGTAAATTAATGAAATAGCTAAACTAAAATTGAGGTGTACCTTTAAGCCCAAATCCTTTCTTTCACTTACACTTTATTCTTAGGGGAAAGAAAGGCTTATCTTTCCTTTTTTATTTTTTCAAATTTATGAAAATTCTTCAAGACCTGATTTGAGTAATGAAAGTATAGGTGATTGTCTATCTCCTGAAGAGACAGCATATTTTCCTACCTAAATGTGGCAGCTGAGTATCCTTTTTGAAGGCAGTATTCCTCCTAAGCTTCACTTATAGATCATCAATCCACTGGACAAACCACATTCAGTTTGCTTTCCAGCCACATGATGCTACAAAGAGCAACAGCCCTATTCACTCAGCGTTAAGATGCAGCACCATTCATCTTGCCATCTCAAGCAGGTCGAGGATTACAAGTGTGCTATAATGGGGAAGGCCCTTCTGTGTATATGTTTCTCTTATTGGTAAATGAATAAAACACTGATTGGCTGATTGCCCAGACAGGAAGTGATATAGCTGGGAAGAATCAGGATATAAGCAGGGACAAACAGGAAATTGGTCTCTCCTCTGCAGAGACGCTGAGCAGTCATCAGGTGACAGGCAAAGGAGTTGCAGGTCCCGCATTCCCCGGTAAGATAAGACCACGTGGAAATACATAGATTAATAGAAATAGGTTCATAATTAAGACGGAGCTAGCCAGTAAGAAACCTTAGCCAACAGTCAACAGCTTTATAACTAATATAGCATCTGTGTGCTTCTTTGGGGCTGAGAAGGGCAGCAGGGCCTAGCTGGGATAATAATAATAACAATAATAATAATAAAACCTCACATTACATGTTTCCCTTTAACAGTGTACTTAGAGCTCTACCTTGACCACAGAGATGGAGGAATCTAGATACACCATGTGCTTGTACTACTGGCCACATTCTGATAGCTATTTACCCAGGGAACAATGCCTAAAACCTCTATCTGTGATCTGGCAAGCTGATTGGAGCACACTCTGGTTGGTGGTTAGATGGGACGACTCCAGGAAAAATAGCTCAGGCTGCCATAAATGATCTTTGTAATTTGTTGGTAGTACTAGGTTGTCGAAGACTAAGGGATCAGTGCCGCAGTGGTCCCTGAAAGAGTGAGTTAGCAAAAGAGTCTTTTCTCTCTTGTGTGTGATCCTTGAACTTTTAAATGTTTTTTAAATAAATTCCATGGTACATATTTGAGATTTTCAAGATAATGTTTAGGGATCCTTAAAGATAATTGAATGGTTACAAGGAAGAAGAGATGGTTCTTCCAGAGGACAGTGTTCTGTTCCTAGCACCTACAGTGGGCAGCTTACAATTATGATTCCAGCTCTGTGATACCCAATGTCCTTTTCTGGCCTCTATGGGCACCCACACAGATGTGCACATACACACACCCCAGGGTTGGGTGAGGCACATGCATGTAAATAAAAATAAACCTTAAATAAAATACAATGATTACTGTACTGAATCAAGTCAACATATCACCTTACATAGTTACTTTTGGTGTAACAAGAGCAACAAAAATCTACATATTTAACAAACCTTCCCCAAAGCACAACCTTTTTACTGATGATCCTAATAGGACCTTGGATCTCTAGGATTGTTCATCCTACATATCAGCTGCTCTCTGACCTACATCTCCCCTCTTTCATTCCTCTCCCCTGCCCTGGTAATCATGGTTTGATTATCTATCTCTGCATATTTAAGCTTTTGCTTTTGTTTCTAGGTTTTGCTTACATGGGCAGAAAAGGATCATGAAGTCCTATTGCACGTTGATGCTGTATTGGCAACTGATAGCTGAGTGGGAGGGAGCAATTGTTTTCTTCTGGGGATGTGGCCCCTGAGTGGCTAGACCTACTCCAATACAAACTTCTCTTTAAAAAAAGAAAAGTGAGACTATGCAGTATTTGTGTGTGTGTGTGTATGTGTGTGTGTGTGTGTGTGTGTGTGTGTGATTTAGTTTATTGCATAGGGTTTCTTTTTATTATTATTAAACCTTTTAAGGACTTTTTAATAAGAATTTTATTTAATAGAACCATAGCATTTGTGGAATCTTTTGATGATATGTGTAAAATTTATAAGCATATCACTCCAAACTAAAGCAAAATATTATTGCTCCCTTTCCAGAATAAGAGCAAAGCATTGTGCTAGACCCCAAGTGTGGTCTCTAGGAGATATAGGTATTCAACATATGGGTGGGAAAATGTGGAATTTCCATTGTTAGAATTTGACAGTCACTGAAATCAAAGTTAAAGCTGAGCTGGATGCTCATGTCCGTCATCCCAGTGCTTAAGAGAGACTTGCCTATCAATATTACCTACATCCCATGACATTACCTACAGCCCGACATCCCAATCCACTTGTTCTTCCATCATACAATTATGAAGCTGACAGGGGAAGGTACATCTAGGAGAGTTAGAATGCAGTTGGCCCACTGTAGGTAACTAAATATGAAAATTGGACTGAATCTAAATTTTCCAAGGAAATTGACCTGATGCTGGGGTGGACAGTGTTGGAATCATTTGGCTGATGATGCTAATTACTCACCATTTTGTTTAGAAAGGGAAGCCCAGTAATCAAATAAGTTTAGTAAAATCTCCTGTGTTTACAGAGATCCAGTCAAAATGATTCTACATTTTACTATTTAAGCATCCAAGTGGAAGTCATATTTTGCCTTTCTAATTGAATATTTGCTTACATGTGTGTGACACAAGATCCCTGAATGAAGCAAAATAGTAGTCTATCATACTTCTAATGTTTATAGGTACTGGAATTCTGATTGCTGCTTATCCAAAACTCCCAACTTTTTTTAAAAAAAAAAAAAGCATTTATATACTGTTATGTATCTGCTGCTTGCTACCTGTGGTATTTAAATTAATGAGTCTGGAAATCATATCACCTATTACAAGGATGAGAGTGAGAAAAACCATTTAGATGCATTTTACCTTGGGAACATGTCTTAACTAATCTAATTCCCTCACTCCTCCCACTAAAAATACTGATAATGTAGGATACCTGCCACCCACTTTACAGGGTCAGCGACAGAAGCAATCTAGCATATTAGAATGGCAGAACTGAGTAGATGGTTCAAACATCTCTGTTTGAGCTCTATTACCAACTGCTCTGTGATATCTGGTGCCTAAGAACACGCACACACACACACACACACACACACACACACACACACACACACAGCCCTACAGTGGAAGTTCAGCGTGTGCACTTTTCCATCTCAACCTTCACTCCCCACAGCCCTAACAAGCAGAGTCTCTAATAAGAATAACAACACCAGGTAGGATTTGTTGCTGAGCAAAGGAAAGCAGGCATTGGAGTGGGGTCTCTGCCTGGAGGGGGTGCTTCTCCAGGCCTTGGATTAGCTTGTGTCTCTGAGGAAGTGGATCTGTAGGCTCTCATCCTGCCTACATTTCTGGAGGATTTCATCAGAATCCAGGAATCTGGAAAAAGGACAGGACAGGCAGAAGGTGCTGGGAGAAGCATGTCCTTCCCTCCTTCTTTCCCCTCCAGCCAGCTTCACCTTCTTAATTTTATCAGTGTGGGTGTTTTGCCTGCAGGGATATCTGCACTGTGGGCACTGGAAATGGAACCCAGGTTCTCTGGGAAAGCAGTTCATTGTCGCTACTTCAACTATCAAGACATTTATATCCATTATTTTATTATCGTAACTGCTATTGCTGTCAGGAGTAATTGCTGTTATTATAAGACAAACACACAGTGAGTGGTTACACTGGACTAAGACCACCCACTTAGGTATCAAAACAACAATCCTACAAGATGGATGCTATTGTTACCCTTCTTTACAAACAGGTGAAGTGAAGATAAGTCAGAGAGAGCGAAATACTTAACAGAGGTGGTAAATGATGATGCTGAGATTCAAACCTGGAGCTGTCTGACCCCAGGTTCCTGTTTCTAATTACTCTATTGCCCTCTGATGTACTTAATGATTAACAGTTACAGTTCAAACTCAGAAAAGTATAAATTCAAAATCTATATGTTATATTTCATGGTACCACCCAGGACCCATACAAGTAAATCTCATGGAATGGTCAGTCAACAAGCACCATTTGAGTAATTCATTGAGATATGTTTTCAAGATGAGGGGAAACAATACTATCCAAACTAATATTTAAGTGCGCTCATTTCAATTCTGATGACTCAGCAAACTAGAGACAATTGGTGTCTGTATTTTCAGGAAGTGGGGGCACACCCCTTTACTCCCAGAGCTTACGAGGCAGAGGCAGGTGGATCCCTGTAAGTTCAAGGCAAGCATTGTCTATGTAGTGACTTCCAAGACATACCTACATAGTAGAGAGACCCTGCCTCAAAACAAGCAAACAAACAAAACAGAATATCCATTAGAAAGAAGGCTCAGTATTGAAAAGCACTGGCTGCCCTTCCAGAGGACCTAGGCTCATTTCCCAGCACCCACAGTTCCAGGGTATCGTAGGCTGTCTTCTGGCCTCCTTGGATAACACACACACACACACACACACACACACACACACACACACACACACACAGTGCAGAGATCTACATGAAGACAAAACATCTATATGCACAAAATAAAAAATAAAAATGAATAAAAAATGACAAGTTCCCTACTGCTCTCTACTGACCAGGATGTAGATGAGGGAGGATGGAGATGGAGAGGGCAGACCTTCATTGGTCAGTCTGGCCTGGGACTCCTCATCTCTGCCCTGTCTCTCCTATCCCCTTACCCCTCCCCACCTCTGTGCTGCCTTCCTTAGACAGGGGAAGAAGATGCTTCCATAACTTGCTCAGCACTTCAGTCACAAGCTGGTAGACAATTTCTCATCCCTTTTGAGAACTAGAATGATTTGGGTGTTAGTCAGCACACCAAAGCACACATAAAAATGCCCCTCACTGTAGAACCCAAATTAACCTCCAGAGAACTCTCTGGGCTTCCTTGTGAGATGCATTTTGTTGATTCAAGAAACATTCTTACATGGTATTTTCACATTACAAGGAAGGGCTTGTTTAAGGTGACATAATTAATCCTTATGAGTGAAAAGGGTAAAGCTAATTTTAGAACTGTCACTAGTTGAAATTTTAAATTTTTTTATTAGTAAAATCTAGACTATTTACTATATTAAATGTATAGTCACATAGCATCAATTGCCAGCTGAACGATGGGCCTTGGTTGGTTTTCTTCCCTTCTGTTCAGCTGCTGATGTGGTTTTAATTGCAAATGATAAGAGAATGCTTGGAGTCAAAAGTGTGGCATACTGCTGTGGCCATTGAGCAACCTGCTCCAGCTGAATACTGAGCAGATGTCATGTCAATGCTTGCCTCATGAGGGAAAAATTAAAAGCTGAGAGGAAATGAGGGAATGTCCTGTGTGAAGTGCCTCCAGAGAGGAAACAATCATTCATAAGCTCAAAAACTCAAGGGAATGGTTGCCGCTGTATTGTAATGAATTGTAAACCTCAAAGAAAACCAAAGTGGACTCCAAAGGCTGGATTCCAGCAGGCGAGGCATTTCAGTCTCCATAATAATCAGAGGGTAGGAAAAGACTAAATTAAAGATAACCTATTGCTCCCAGTGCCATTGACTGATAAGGCATCTCAGCAAGTGATACACACACTGATTGCCCACCTATATGAAAAGATGTATTATCAATAGCTGTTTACCCATGGTCAGTCTCTAAACTAGTGTGAGTTAAAACATTAGCTTGGGGGGGGGAAACATAATTTATGAAGTGAAAATTCTAGACTTGGAAGCCAAATAAAAATTCCTTTTGGATGACATGAAGTTATGGATTAATAAGGTATCTATACGGATAATTCCTCCTTTAGAGTGGGTAATCCAGAACTGGATACAATTATTTACATATTAAAAGTGATGGTAATGATTACATGACATTAGTTTGACTAACTCCACAAACGATGTCTTTTCTTTGCCAACAATTCCTAATAAAGACTGCTGTTATGCATGAAGTTTTGGGGTTTTTAAGATGGGGAAGAGAGTTCTAATTTTTAAAACCACAGATATAAACATGATTTTTCATGTTTGTTGAAATAGTACCTCATAATTCTGGCATTAAAGGATGTTAGGGTAGTCATTTGCTGTGTTCCATGGTCCCAAAGGTGATGTCTCTTACTTGGTTTCTCTCACACAGCAACCATCTACTTTTGCTTATGCAAGACAAATCATTAAGAAGGAAGGCTTGGGGCTCCAGGGCCTCAACAAAGGATTTACAGCAACTCTGGGACGTCATGGAATTTTCAACATGGTTTATTTTGGCTTCTACCACAACGTCAAAAACATTATTCCAGACAGTAAGGTAACTATATAATCATTTAAGATCTGTTGGGTGGGAAGTCTACCAATGTTCTTCATTTCATCTATGAAGAGTTTGTCATGTCCCACCAAATTCACATCCATTATCTATTTGACCCCATTGACTATGTACTGTACTGAGTGGTGTTCTTTCCCTCTCAAATCCAAAAACTGAGGCTTATGGAGATCAATAAAAAAGCTTAGCCTGAACTCAAGTCATGATGGGCAGGACAAACTCCATAAAGAATATCTCATTTAGATATGAATGCTTTCTCTTCATCCCTAGCAGAAATTTCTACAAACTGTGTTATCATTTCATTTCTACCTCACTCACATCACTTTCTCAAAAACATGGAGATTTTTTGTTTTGTTTTCATACTTTAAATCATTTCAGCTCACAGGAAAATGTCAGGCTATATTCCAAATTGTGTGTTGATACTCACTTATAAAATCACTTAGCTTGATTTAGGTGAGGGATAAACCAGTTTCTCTGTAGTCATTTGTTCTTGTTACCATACAATAATGATAATTGCATTATCTTTTGCTGAAAACGTACATAAGCCAACAGTCTTCAAACTCCTACAATATGAAACTAGCCTATGCTGTACTTTCAACTCACACACCATAGTGTTTTCCTTCCATGAAGCTTGACATTCATGATGACAATTCTGTGTTTTAGACTCTGAAGAAAAGCAACTCATATAACATTATAAAAGTGTTTATTTCTCCAAAGACTCTAGACAGCTCTGAACTGCATACAATTAATTGTATAAATTATTTATACAAATTAAGAACACATATATCTTATCAAATTTATGACTGCATTTAATGTATGTTATTAAAATAAAATGAATTAATTTATATTTAAGAAAGAAATTCAGAAAGATAGATAAGGTATACATATAATCACATGTTACTAGATATTTTAAATGGAAGGGAAAGAGTTGGTGATAGCAAGTGTTGGAGAAGATGAGAGAGGATAATGTTCACTATAATCACAGCGAATTCTATACGTGTGTGGTGGTTTGAGAGAAAATGGCCCCCAAAGGGAGTGGCATTATTGGGAGGTGTGGCCTTGTTGGAAGAAGTGAGTCACATTGGAGGTGGGAGCTTTGAGGTCTCTTCTGCTCAAGCTATACCTAGCCCAGTTCATTTCCTGCTGCCTGTGGATCAAGATGTAGGACTCTCAGCTACTTCTCAAGTATCATGCCGGCCTGTCTATCACCATACCCTGCCATGATGATAATGGACTAAGCTTCTGAACTGTATAAGCCACCCCCATTTAATAGTTTCCTTCATAAGAATTGCCTTGGTCATGGTGTCTCTTCACAGCAATACCAACCCTAAGACAATATCAAGTGATTATCAAAAATAATTAAAGAATGAACAAATAATGGTTCATGACTATAATCTCATCACTTTGGAAGCTGAGTGAGGCAGGAGCATCACCATTAGTTTGAAGCCAGCCTGAGATACATAACAAGAGCCTGTCTTTAAGACAGACACCAATAAATAAATATCTACAAGTTCAAACTGTACTCTAGAGCTAAGCACTCTACAGTTATTACAGTTATGTTCTGCATAACTAGAAAAGACCAGAAACCTAGTAGTTTCTTTATTTTCTTAAAAGATCACACAATCCTAAAATAATAGAAGGAGCCAATTTTTGCCTGTTTGTAAGCCAACTTTGCTACTAATGTGAATACCATGTTTTATTTCAATAAGTATTTTAATGAAGAAGCACCTCTCTTGAGTTGAAGAGATGGCTCAACCATTAAAGGCTAAGCTCTCAACCAAATGCTTCTGTCTGTATTCCTGGTTCTCTGTAAAGTGTGCCCTTTTCTCAAAGGGACTCTCAAGAACCAGAAGGAAAGGTCATTGAACAGGCATATTGAAAATGTTTTATTGTATTTAGGCAGGAAATGTGTTGACAGTCATTAGTTAATAATACTTTTAATCATGTTTGAAAATGCTTTATAAACTTTCAGATTCCATTTTTCTAAATTTGGACAGCTAATCTAAAAACAAACCCCATTACAATTTTTAGCATGTAATAAATCACCATTGTCTAAAAACAATGGGTTTTTCTAACATTTATCCATCCAGCATGCTAAGGTCTGCACTGCTGTCATCTCCTACTCCCATTTATAAAGTGCATATAAAAATGGAAGCTAATAAGGACAGAAACTTTTCCTGGAATTTTTCTTTTCACTGCTGTGTCCTCAGAGATTAAAACAGTGCTTGGTGCAGAGCAGGTCCTCAGAAAAAACTCTATTAAATGAATCACGTGAACGAAGGAAGAAATGACTGGAAAATGCATTTCCTTTCACTGTTAGGGATACCTTGGCATTTGGGAGAGCCCCTATATTAATTGATGTTAGTGTATAGGAAGCTGGCAGAAAGCTTACGGTCCAAGGATTTTGGGCTAGAGTGGGTTTTACCTTAACCAAACAGAACCCCAAGAAAAAGAAAATACCACGATAGGATCATTGTGTTCAGAAAGTAAGATACTTGGTTTTGGAAATGCTTCTTAAAATGGAGATTTTCACATTGTCAAGATATGTTTCCCCAGGCTGCCTCGGTAGACAGCCAGAGCAGCAGACAACCTGGCAATAACCAAAATCTTAATGACATCAGAAGTGTAGACCAGCTCCTGCTGTGCAGGCAAAACTCCAGAGAACAGAACTGAGAGGCACGGCATATGGCATGAACTGCTCTCCCCATGTCTTCCAAGACTCAGTATCTGTCCATTCTTTTGGAAATCTAGTTTGAAATGTCAATGGGTATTTTAACAAGTAAATTTCTGTTAGCTATCATTTCCTACATTGAGACTAGACTAATAAACAAAGGCTCGATTTGTTAACCAGAACCCTAAGGGATATTAAGTTCTCTCCCAACTCTTCAAAAAGACATGGACTGGAGAGATGGCTCAAAGTTTAAGGGCACTTGTTGCTATTGCAAAAGATCCAGGTTTAATTCCCAGCACCCATGTAGCAGGCAGCTCACAACTATCTGTAAATCCAGTTCCAGGGATCTGACACCTTCTTCTGGAATCTGTGGGCAAGCATGTGGTACTCATAAATGCAGGCAAAACACTCATAAAGGTAAAATAAAAATATCTCTGTTATATTTTGTTCATTTTAGTTTTAGCTTTTCTTTCCCCTGAGGGACAGCCTTGCTCTCTAGCCCCACTATGATCTTGACCCTACCATCAAGGCCAGGATAGCTTTAAACTCATAATCTTCCTATATATTTCATGGGCTGTAATGATGGCTCAGTGGTTAAGATCACTCACTGCTCTTCCAGAGGACTCAGGTTCAATTCCAAGCAACCATATGGCAGCTCACAGCTATCTGTAACTTCTGCCCCAGGGGATCTGATTCCCCTATATAGACATACTTACAGACAAAAGACCAATGTATACAAAATAAAATATTTTTTTAAAAAAGCAAAAGTTCAGTAAAAACTTACTGTAATCCTTTCTCTGCAGCTTTACACTCGTGGAGAAAGTCAAGGAATTGCTTCCTAGCTATTTGACTATCACCAACTTCAAAATCTTGATCCAGTTTGGGCAGTGCTGAAATCTGCCACATAGGCTCAGAATTCTGTTTCCACACTTCAGCTTCCAAACTAAAATAACTTCTTCCTTCTTGTTTAATGGCCTTGGCACTTGCCCCCACCCACCCCCACCCCCGTGATATATGGGAGTGTAGGAGGAATTCTGTGCACAAAGTGTGGGGTCATCAGGTCCGAAGGTCACTCTAACATGTGTTTTTGGAGTGCTTGACAGGTGGCAGGTGTATCCTTACCCAAAAAACACTAATGTCTTCATCTATTCTCTGTTATTATGGCAAAGACGTTTGAGACTGGGTAATATATAAAGAAGAGTTTGAATTGGGGAGCCTAAAATTAGGTGCCACATCTGGTGTGGTTCTTCTATCTCACAACAAAATGGCAGGGCCAGAGGGGAGAAAAATAGGAAGCACACTTGCATACTTTGGGAAACAAGAGTCCAAGCATGTCACAACAACCCCTTCTGAGAGTAACACTCAAGAACAGCATTGACTCCTCGCTAAGGTCCAGCCTCCATGGCACAATCACCTCTGTAAGCGCCCTCCACTTCTCAGGACCATTACAATGGCAATTAAATTTCAAAATCAAATTTTAAGGAAACAGCATTTTCTAGACATAAAAGGCAGACACGCACATAATAAGAGCACACAAGCTCAAGCCATTCCAAAAAAAAAAAAACTGCATGAAGCAGTGGACATGGCCACAGAGGCCCACCCATAGGCCAGAAACCTATTTGCAAATAGTAGCTACTGGGTGTGGGAAAATCAGTTCTCCTCAATGGAATACCACTGCATAGATCAACCACCCCACAGCATAGGTCCCCGCTTAGGAGGTGTTCGCCAACAAAAAGGATTCCATGTTTGTAGTGGCAGAGAGAGAGGGGGAAGAGAAGGAGAGAGGGAGAGAGGGAGAAAGGGAAAGAGGGAAAGAAAGGGAGAGGGAGAAAGAGAGAGGGGGAGAGAAGGAGAGAAGGAGAGAGGGAGAGAAGGGAAGAGGGAAAGAGAGGGAGAGGGAGAAAGAGAGAGAGGGAGAGAGAGGGAGAGATGTAGGGAGATAGTTCTGTGGCACTGACCACGCCCATTGGGGGTGGAGCCATGGGCGGAGTGACCTGTGGAAGGAGGTTCGAGGGGGCCAGGAAAGCTGCTCTCTTTCTGGCGTGACTCGGACAGGAGAGGATCGGGTTGAATTTCCTGGTGTTCATCTGTCTAGGTTATAAGTTATTTCTCCCTGAATAAACATCTATTCGGCCTATTTGTTTATCCTGATCCTTATTTACCGGGATAGAGAGAGAGAGAAGAATGAAGAAGGTTTAGTATGTGTGTGTGTGTGTGTGCATGTGTGGACATTTTGTTTCATTTTGTTCTTTTTATTTCATTTTTGTGGGGGTTTTTTGTAAGAGAACGGGAGAAGAGACAGAGGGAAATAGAACTCAAAATTGGGTAGGTTTGGGAGGAGTTAACGGAAGGGGAAAACATGACCAAAATATATTGTGTGAAAATTTTTTAATGAAAAAAATGGTAAAAAGGTGAGAAAAAAATTGGATGGGGCAAAATCTGGGAGGAGCTGGGGAGGAAGAAGAATATTCATATATAAAATATATATAAAAATATATGAAATTCTCAGAAAATATTTTTTCTTTCCTTCTTTCTTTATTTTTCTTATTTTACATAACAATCTCAGTTCCCTCTCCATCCCTCCTTCCCTCTCTTCCAACCTCCCATGTCCCCCAACCACCCTCCCATCCCATCCCCCCCCACTCCACATGTAGGGTGATGCCTTCCTGAAGGGGTCATCTAAATCTGTCAAGTCATTTGAAATAGGGACTAGGCCCTCCCTCCTGCCTCTAGGTTAAGGGAGTATCCCTCCATGGGGAATGTGCTCCCAAAGTCCTTTTGTGCACCAGGGATACATCCTGGTTCCACTGTCAGACAGAGAAACTAGGATACAAGGAGGATTCTAATAGATTCATACAAGGTCCCTCACAGAAGGGGAAAGAAACAGATCTTCTGAGAATATTGGGAGGGTGCAGTGAGTGGAGAGGGGACTAGGAGAAAGAGAAGGGGAGGAGAGGAGAGCATGTGGGACTAGGAAGATTGAGTCAGGGCTTGTTCTTTATATTGGACAAAGCCATTTTGAGAATTAAAATAAACAATATACAAAGTAGTTTATAAATGTTAAGATGCCATAAAAGTGTTAAGTGTGGTGGTACTGATGACGGCAATAGGAAGCAGGAGAGAGGGTGGCAGCTGTGATGAATGCAGTTGCAAGTAGAATTACATGAGCAACTTTTCCCTAGGACTATTCTTTCTGCACTTAAATGAACACTGTGTTTTCCTTGCCTAGAACAAAGTCATTGATTTTATGTGCTCTGTAATCTAAGCCTGACTCAAAACTGGGAAACCAGTATTCTTTAAATTTAAACCATAATAAATCAATCCTTTGTGAAGGGGAAGGTATGATAATCATTAAAACATGTTGAAGAACGTCATCGAGTTGTTATAAACTATGATGAAGAGGTGGTGCTCCTTGAAGGCATTATCCCATCTTTGCTGTAGGCTGTCTTTTGCCATTCACTTTGGACAGTTTGTTTACAGGGCTATTGTTTCAATTCCCTCAGCCAGCAATTGGTCATTCTCTTGTTCCAAGGGAATTTGAGATTTCATCAACTCTGACTGGCATGAGATATTTCTAGATTTTTCTTTAATTTTTTTAATCTCTAATGCCTTGCAGAATTTTTCCATCTTCAAAGCATTTGCTTTTGCAAGAAACAGTTCATAATGATTAACTCTGGGAGTAAAAATTGAGAGGTGTGTGTGTGTGTGTGTGTGTGAGAGAGAGAGAGAGAGAGAGAGAGAGAGCATTGAATATGAGAATGTAAGTGGCAGTGTGGAGGAAGTCCTTTCTATACACTCTCCTGAACTGTTGAAAGCTTTTGCATTTAGTGTGTATTAATTTTATAATAGAAATAAATCAATAAAATTTTAATAGAACCTTGTAAAACAGATTGCCCAAGTCACTTTGGAACATTTTAATCAATTATAAAAGATGTCTGCAGAGGTAAAGTAAGAATTGCAGACACCAAACCCAGTTAATTCAGGTCAGATACCCAAGCCATCAGCTGTTTAGCTAGCTCTTCAAGTTGGTTTTCTTTGGTACATACATTTCCCAAATATCGTTACCCTGACTTTTTACTCCATTTTACTGTTAATTCACTTTTTTTAGACTTTATTATTTCACCTGATTCTTATCATGATAACTCATTTTCCCCTAAGGAACCAAGTGGGTAATTTGAACTCAAAAGTGAAGGTTACTGTCATAATTCATCTGAGCCAGGGATCAAAACTCTGCACTATACCTGTAATGCCCTAGCTCCTAACTCTGTGTTTCATATTTGTATTTTGTTGAACATAAACTAGCTCTTAAAATAGTTATAACATTTACAAGCTAGAGAGCTGGTTCAATGGTTAAGAGCACTTCCTGCTCTCACAGAAAACCCCAGGTTAATCCCCAGCACCCATGTCAGACAGCTCACAATCACCTGTTAACTTCAGGTCTCAGGTGATCAGATGCCACTTGCCTCCTTGAGTACCTGCACAACCCTTGCACATAGACATGCACACACACACACAGACACACACAGTGTGTGTGTGTGTCTGTGTGTGTGTGTGTCTGTGTCTGTGTGTGTCTGTGTGTGTGTGTGTCTGTGTGTGTGTGTGCTTTAAAAATGAAATTTTTAAATTTGGTTGTAACATTTTTAAATTTTTCTAAAATTTTTTAGCGAGTAAAGTAGCCAAATGTCAGATAATATAACTAAATTCTTCTTCTTCATTTGGACCTGAAGCCTGGTCCTCCTCCTTCACACCCACACTCTGTAATCCTCAGACAGAAAACTACAAACGTAATCTGGGAGACCAGACATTACCAATGGGAAATGATGCTACTCCATCAGGTTTGTTTCCAGGAGCCAGCATTAGTGTTGTATAGGGAGTAGCTGCTTTGAATAGTAACTGACCACAGAACTCAGTTAATGGGGCATTCATTCACATCTTGCAGAAATGAAACAGAATGCCAGCATGAAGAACTATTCCTTCCTCCCCAGAAAGAGGCCATCACTTCTCATATAAAGCCCACTAGAAACAAATATTAATTAACTTAAATACTAACATGTTTTTCAAATGTCTACAGGAGTAAGTTTTCATTGTGAAAAAAAAATCTTCCATCCCCACTCCAGACTGGGAATCTTCACAATATATATTATTTTTTGTGTTGACACACAAATTAGAATCATAAGATTAAAGTATTCCATGCCTCTAATAATTTTGTTTTCTATTTCTATATTTGCTTCTCTTCATACATTTCCATAAGTAAAATAACAGTAGATATCACCATCTAAAAGTAATAGCTGTCGGAAATATTAAACTATGTTTTTAGTTTACATTCCAGCCAAGGATGTTTTCAGGTATTATGCCAAGACTAATAGACTTTTGTGTTAAATTCTGTCGTGATAAATTACATGTGTGGGTTTGAGAGAATACTTTTTCAACTATTCAATATTTCTTGCTTAATAAACCATTTAGGCCTATCCCCATAGTCCTTTAACTAGGGACAGCATTAAGTCAAGCAAATTTTGTTTCCTTCCAAGATAACAGTCACAGAAGACTGCCTTCTAGGGAAACAAGTGTTTTTCTCTTCTTTTTAATATCTACTTTGTTTTGTGAGTCCTTTAGAAAGTCTAAGAGCAATGTGCAACATCCTTCATTTTATCAGAAGAAGTGTGCACTGTCACTGGCTGCATGATTGAGAACCACTTCTTTCCCTGAGGTGTGCACTGAGCTGAGTGGGAAATACACATTTGGGGTCAAGTGGAGAACTTAGACTGAGCTGTATTTTGTATTTGTATTTTGAAAGGAAGAATCTCAATAGAATTAGGTCATAGTGGAGTTTAATTTATGACAGTTCCTTCCTCTGATTCTGTCTCACTTGATCATCGGTCTTATCAACCATGCAGCAATGGGAAAGGCAGGGCATTCAAGTTTCATTAAGAACAACCCTCCTTTCAATGAACCACTTGGGGGAAACTACAAATACATAGTTTCTATGAAATTCCAGGATATGTGACAAGATTCTGCGGTAGAAGAATATCTTTCATTGGCAGTTTTGACAGACTCCCTGGAGTGTGTGTGTTGGGGGAGAGGGGAAGGAAAAGGCAGAGAGGAAGGGGCACAGATTCAGACAGTTTCTTAAATAAACGTCAGGCAAAATTTTTCCAGTCAGGCACCACCCAAGTGGATGGAAATGAAGTACGGGTAACCTAGATTCTCAGTGAATCCATTCTGTTTGTGCATTCCACAAGTATTAGTGGCCCCATCCACCCTGTGCCAGTCATCATCTTTCTATGTACCTCCACTGCCTCTGTCTTAGTGGGCTTTATAGTCTAGTAGAAGAAAATGACAATAAACCAGTCATCTGATGAACTGAATCTGCACAGTTGTGGTAAGTGCCATGAAGACAGCTACAAAATTGTGAAAGTTGACAAGGACTCAAATCTCAACCCATGGTAGAGTAGGGTTATTTAAGAACAGTGTGCACTCCGGGAGAATGTCAGTGTGGTATATGACTGTGACTATGGAATATGACAGTAAACAGTGTGCTGTTGCTTTGAATATGCCCAAAGATTAAACTTTCACAGGATATTGTTCTACTTGTATGACACACAAAAACACAGCTTGAATTGAATTAAATCATGCTCTAGGACATAATGAATGAACTACATATACTCTAGACACAATACCACACTGCCAAAATATCCAACTTTTGGCTTTGTTGACACAGATGGTAGAATGTGAAATGAACAAATCTGTCCTCATATTGATTACTTCCTTAACATGTATTGATTCTCATCATCCACCCACACTACCTGATCTGGTCCCCTTGTGTTAATGAATCATTACTTTCAAGGATTTGTAAATATCGGATGCTACTTTTTGCAAAATTCAAAAAAAAAATATTTGCAAGACAAAAAAAAAGGAAGGAAGGAAAAGAAAAAAGAAACAGTGTGCATACTTGAGCTCAAGATGAGGATTAGCCAGGCAAAATGAAGAGAAAGAGCACGCTAGACTGAATAAACACCATGTGACTGCTCTAAAGCAGAAAGGGACTCAGGGTCCTGGGAGGGGCTGGAGCTCCAGGGCAGTTGGTATGTAGAAGATCAGGGAGGTAGAACCTGCCAAAGTTAACTTGACTGGAACATTTTAGATATTTAGTTTTAAGATAGTTTCCTCCTCTTAAATACTTTGATTAGAGGTGTATCAAACATACTATGTTATCTAAGTGAGTATGGGAATTTTCATGTACAAAAATACAGAAGATGGATCTCAAGGAAAGAATTCAAAGACTGGTGGGTTTTTGAGATGGGGTTTCTCTGTGTAACTGCCCTGGCTGTCCTGGAACTCGCTCTGTAGACCAGGCTGCCTTTGAACTCACAGAGTTCTTCCTGTCTCTGCCTCCAGAGTGCTGGGATTAAAGGTGTGCACCACCACCACTGCCCAGCTAAATTCAAAGACTTCTACTTGATTGAGTGTCTGCCTAACCAAGCATCTCAGTCTGGTCCCTGCCTTGACAGCAACCTTTAGAATTTTGTTTTGGGACTTCTGGTTGGCTAGTTTTCCTTGGAGTCAGTGTTTACACTGAGGTAACGAACAGACAAAGCATGCCAAAACAAAAAACCCAACTGGCTTCCAAGTATAAACACTGAACTTCTAATTTGTATGGTAATACCCAAAGACTTAATTGGCTCTCAGAAGGTATTATCTAACCATGTAAATGTATGGGTAACACGTAATTACAAATAACATATTGTGTATGAAACTTACAAAGAGCAATCAAATGATAACTGTTATGCTTAAATAATAAATCATTTTGACATTTTGTACATTTTGTGATTTGAGTTAAGTGGCTAAGGCCTTGAAAATTATTTTACATTTTAGAACACTTTAAAGAGCAGATAGCTTAGCAGGGGAAAGGAATTTTCATGGCTATTTTCTGAATGGCTACATTTAGACGCGGAGCTCTTAACAGGACTTTGATTTCCTTCCAAAAGTCGGAGCCCTGCAAGGATAGAATCTTGGGAATACTCCACATGCCTTAAAGAATGCTTATCAATTAAACCATCTCGTTTTAGTTTCGTGACCTTTTGTGGAGTGAGGAGCTAGCATTTCCCCCAACTTATCTCACATGAAGAGAAAACAAACACTCTAATAGATTCTTCTGATAGCTGTCAAGTGGAAACAACTGTATTTTTTTAATTAAGCTTCAATAGCAGGTATTTTAACTGAGGACAAAACAGCATGATGCCATGACATCAGGGAAAAATGCTTTTGTCAAAGTTTGTGAACAATACAACAAAAGAAAGCAAAGGTCAGTAAGGATGGAAGAATGATGGAATACTAACTACTCCTTGTCAACTTGAACCCATGAAGACTAACAACATCTACAATACAAATCCCTTCTACAAAAAGAAAGAAGTTCACTCACACAGGCTGCTTGCTCCTCGTTCAGTTACCAGGAGACAACTGTGATTTCAACACACCACATCATTTTCATGGCCTCTGTTGCCAGCTGTGGGGAAGGCAATGATGAGCTGCTATTATTTGCCTTGTGGTTGTGACCAGGTGCTTAACCAATGTGTATATGTACCTCCTTGTGATTTGCTTCTGAACCTGTGGCCCTTTGTTTACTATGTCTTCATACAGGAGAGCTAAAGCATTGATTAGACATCTATGATGTGCCAGGCCTAGAATATGAAGATAAATGTGACATGCATATGCCTTTCCCTTAAAAGTTTCCAAAAATGCTCCCCCAAAGAGTCTGGTGCACATTTCTACAAACTTCTATTAGATTTGAATCCAGACAATCAAAGGCCCATGCTCATACCACTAGCCATTTTTCTGTCTACCTCTTCAAACGTGTGGTTACAACAATGCTTGGGTCTTCTTTATTTAGATTTTATTTGTAATTCTTCAGCTACATTCCCAATGGTGTGGTCCTCTGTCCAGGTTTTCTCTTCCCATTATAAGGTGTATCCAACTTGTCTGTGTCAGAATTAAACACATATGAATATGTATGACCTGAACATACATCTTTTTTGATTATCATTTTTAAATTTTTGTACAGGTATATGATATCTTCTTTTTATCAAATCCAACTTCCCTACAAATTCCTCTCCTATTCCTCCTACTGCTTTTTCCTACAAGCTTCTCGAACATTTTTTAAAATTTTATTAAAATAAAATTACATAAATTTTCCCCTCCCTTTCCTCCCTTCAACTCCTACCAGGTCACCCTCCTTCTAATTTCTCCCATGTCTCCCTTTACTCCCTTGCAAGTTGATTATTTTTTTCTTTTTTTTTTTTTATTTAATTTTATATAACAAAGTCCAATTAAATGAAAACAAACATTTATACACAATATTTGGGAATTTGGGCGTCGTTCTTTCCAAACTACTTCCTGCTGGTAAGGGGCAGATATCCTAGCTGTAGTCTGTAGGGCTGTTTTGTCCAGCTGTTTGGAATGTAGGATCAGCTTGTACTCTGTTTCAAGTATAAATATGCAAGTAATAACCCATTGAGTCTGTTTAGTGTTGCTTGCATGCCTATGATTTCAGGGCTGACCATTTGGTATTGGGAACCTATTAGGGACTCATCCCTGGGAAAGACTAATTCTGCATCTTCCATCATTTACTACTTGCCTGTAGTTCTCTGTCTAGGCACATGAGATTTCATCATTCCACATTAGCTTGTCTATTGGCATTGTCAACTTCCAGGTCTCCACATTGTGGAGGGATCATGAGTGTAGCTTCCCTGCCAGTTTTGGAAGACACAATCTTACAGCAGAGTTCCTGGTCCCCTAGTTCTTAAAATATTTCTGGCCCCTCCTCCATGATGTTCCTTGAGCCACAAGGGTCATATTTTAGGTATACCCATAGAGGTTGGGCACCCCACAATCACTGCATTTTGACCAGTTATTATTTTTCTGTAATGATTTCCATTGGCTTCAAATGGAAGGTTCTTTGATAAGAGCTAGAAATAATTTTTTAAAACCCACTGAGTCATGAGTGAATACCATCTTGGTAGCTTCTCAGAAGCCACATCCCTAACAAAATC
The DNA here is from genome assembly GCF_943737965.1 of Phodopus roborovskii. Taxonomy (NCBI): domain Eukaryota; kingdom Metazoa; phylum Chordata; class Mammalia; order Rodentia; family Cricetidae; genus Phodopus; species Phodopus roborovskii. Next base: position 6,870,803 of record NW_026126514.1, on the reverse strand, counting down.
TAACTCTCCCTCTTCCAGAAGCAATCAGTTGCCAGTAGCTCCTCAATATGGCCAGAATTCCATCCATGCTGGCATTTTAGTTGGCATTGTCCTATGTAGGTCTTGTGCAAGCAAGCCATAGCCATTATGAGTTTGTATGCAATGGCACTGTCATGTTCAGTAAATATGTTTTGATGAAGTCATCCATTGCCTCTGGTTCTTATCATCTTTCTGTCCCTTCTTTCACAGTCACCCCCTGAGCCTTGCAAGGATGGAATATGATAGAGATGTCCCATTCAAACCTTAGCACTTCATAGTCTCTTTTTCTCTACACACTGACCACTTATGGGTCTCTGGATGAATCACCATCTACTGTACAAAGCATCTTCTCTGATGCACTAATCTATAGGTATAAAAAGGAATTTTGGAGAAGTTTATTACTTTAGCAAAATAATAATAATAGGTTCTCTGTTAGTACCTCTGACCTAAATAGCCATGTTGTTGTTTCTTTGTTTTAATTTTTAGGGTTTTTTTCCCAGTTAAGGTACCAGGAATGCATTGCATCTTGATGGCTGATTTTAAATCCAATGTAAAATGGTTGATTAGGTCCATAACATTCAAGCCACTTCTGCATATTGACATATCTTGCTTAGCCAGTTGTTATTGTAGCTTGAAAGGTTTATAAATATTTAAAACTGTTGGTTATTTTTTTCTCCTATAGCATTGTGCAATGGCACCTCCTAGCACCGTAAAAGCTATTCAGTAGGAATGAGGTGTCCAGGCCAATTCAATACACTCTTGATTTTTCCATGACCTGTGACTCAAGTAAGTGGTCTTGTCTTAGTTAGGGTTACTATTGCTGTGAAGAGACACCATGACCATTGCATTTTTATAAATGAAAAAACATTTAGTTGGGGTGGCTTCCATTTTCAGAGGTTTAGTCCATTATAATGTGACATGGTGGTATGCAGGCAGACATAGTGATGGAGAAGGAGCTGAAAGTCTTAACCAGCAGACAACAGGAAGTGAACTGAGTATCACACTGAATGTAGCTTGAGCAAAGGAGGCCTCAAAGCACACCCCCACAGTGACACACTTCCTCTGACAAGGCCACACCTACTTCAACAAAGCCACACCTCTAATAGTGCCACTCCCTATTATCTTATGGGAGCCAATTAAATTCAAATTATCACAGGTCTCTCCAGCAATGGAGTCTTACAACTGAGTTTTGGAGGTTAATCAAGAACAATAGCAATAATGTGTGACATTTGCACCCATGGATCCAAACTGACCCATAACTTAAAAAGAGATAACCCATACCTGTTAGTAGGATTTTTGTTTGATAGCCTATGAGCCTATGATGTCTGGTGTAGATTGTCCCCTGTTTTAGAGTAACTCCACTTACATTCCTTTTGTGTTTTGGTGAACTTCTACTAAACATAGGTTTTATATAAAATTTTCAAAAGTCTTAAATATTAGTTCTCTGTAGTGGGATATTGACTTTGTCTCCTTCTGTGGCACTGACCATTGGGGGCTGGGGAGATAGCTCAGCAAGGCTAGGCTCACAACCATCTGTAATGAGCTCTGGTGCCCTCTTCTGCCTGCAGTTCTCCTCCCATATTCTACTCCATTTAATCATTCCTATTATATTATTTCCTTTCCCATTTTATACTACCTTTGTTCTTTTCCCCCTTCCCCTGAGATCTTCCCTCATGGCCCTTTCCTTGTTTCCTGCCTTCTGTGGATACTCTAATTTAAACACATGTATTTAAAGATTCACATCTAACATACTTTTCTTAATACATAGAAACCATACAGAGATGGATTATGGAAAGATTTGTTGGAGACGGGAATTGAAAAAGGAGGGGGAAAATTCTATGTTTCCTTATATCAAGACTGGCATATATGTGACTTTTATGGAAATCAACAACTTCAGATTACATCAAGTCATATTTAACATGTGCATTTGACTAAATTTAGAAATCCATGTTTACTACAGCCTCAAAGAAATAAAAGCCTGCTTCATAGCATCCTTCAGCTATTGCTTCCAAATAGCAAGTCATAAACTAAATATGAAACTGAGTTCTTCAAAGAAGCACTCTAGTGATACTCAAAAGTCACATGACTTCTCAGAGCACTGCTTTTCTTGATATGTTACCAAGAGAAATTAAATGGTGGCCACTGTGAGGGACAGAGAAAGGGTAACGTGAGATGGCATAGGTGGGAAGGTTCCCAGACCAGATTTCAGGACTGACCTCCCGAGTCCCTTAAATGGAAAGTCACACCGCTGTACTCTGCTCAACTCTGCTTTTTGCCCTAGTCCTCACTAGTAAAAAGTTCCTGCCCTCCCATCTTCCTTAACCCCTCCTTCTGGCAGGAGGAGGAATGTGGAATGTCTTCTAAAGCCGCCAGGACCTAATCACAAAGGTCTGTGAGATGGGCAGCAGTTCCCTGTTTATCAAGCCAGCAGCCAACTGGCCTGTTGCTGCACAGGGCATCAGAGCCCATGTCAGGGAAGGTTAAAGAGCAAGGGAATGACTCTTTTCATCAAGACACTTTAGCTCTGTGTTGTTGACCCAGTGCCATTGCTGTATACTGCTGATGTCCCTTTAGTTGTTGACTGCACAGTGTGGATTAGATGGTTACATTAATGGCAAGTATGTCATGTGTTGCTCATTAACTGCTTTGATTTGTAGGTCACAGTTCTGTTGACTCCTTTTGTGAAATTTTCATAGGTTGTAGAATATCACAGCTGACAATGCCTTGGAATCACTTAGTGTCTCTCAAGTCATGGAGTTTCTACAGTGAGCTTTTTTTGTCAAAGAAACTTATCATTTCAAGGAAGAGGAATTTGTAAACACATTTCTCAGCTCTGCCCCTGCCCCTGGACCTGAGTGTGACTGAAACAGCTACAAATTCTTATAAAAGATCTTGGTGTTAATTCTCAACATGGTACTTACTATTTAGCTGTGTGTCTTTGACAGGTGTCTCTGTGTTGGTGTCCTTGTCTGTAATGTGGAATGCTGACTTTAGCCCCTAAAATGTTCACAGGCAAATTAAATAATCAAAAAGTAGGCTGTCGAGGCTGGGAACTTAGGTCAGATAACTTGCTTAGCATTCATGAAGCACTGGTTGTGTACCCAGCACTACAGAGAAGAAGACCAGAGAAGGATGTGGCAGGTGTATAGCCACAGTATTGTGAGTTCATAGTGTCATCTGCTTAAATCAAATTGTCAGGACAGCATCGAAATTATGTAAACAAATACTCAACTATTGGTGTTTGTTTGTTTCTCTGTTTTGATTTTCAGGGCTTTCTGGATTTATTCACCTCCATAGTTGGGTTGGGGCCCAGAATCTTGCAAATGAATCTGAGGAATTAATGGAGGTCTATCTAGAGACTATAGACAGCCTTGACACACTCCTGAGTCAAGGAGCTCCCTTCAGCTTGGTTTTTCTTTATCCCTGGGCACTTAGCTTCACATGGGCACTAGTCCTCTCTAAACCACATCTCCCAAAGCTCATTTGAGTTCAATGAAGCAAACTTCTGTGTTGCTTACTTTCTCCTCTTTCCCAAGTTCTTAAGTTAAGAACTCCTTATTTTTCCAGGTGTGATGACACTTGCCTTTAATGCCAGTACCCAGGAGGCAGAGGCAGGCAAATATCTAAGTTCAAGATCAGTTTCGTCTACAGAACAAGTTCCAGGATGGCCAGATCTACACAGAGAAACTCTGTCTCAAAAACAAAATAAAACAAGAACAAAAACAAAATCTTATTTCCCAGTTATACCAGTAAAAAAGTAATGGTGCATAGTCTCTGTTCCCCATGCCTCTACTTGCCTGTTAGGTAACTTCAAAATACAATGTGAACTTGCCCTACCTTACAACTATCTTACAGGAATATCCACACTCAAAGACTAAGATTGGGCTTTCTGTATATCATCATCACTGACCTTGCCCTGAGACTATGAAGAAGTTGTCCATTGTAGCAGTTTGTGTAGGTTCGGCAGTGTTGTACTGGGAATTTTCATCTACACCATCCATTAGCCCTGGGTAGGCAAAGTCCATAATTCTAAGAAAATCTTTGGAGGGAAGTGTTTTAATCTAGCCACAAAGAATTTACCAGAATGCAAAAGAGAGGTGCGACCTGATGGATGATGGCCTCTGTGGATCTCTGACCACAACCAAACACAAGTGGGGCTTCCTGTCTCCATCATTCTCCTTGTTCCTTCCCCCCACTTCTGTTTTTGCCTGAAACCTCCCTCCTCCCCTTCCTCTCTTCCTCTTGTCTTTCTTTATAGTTCTACTCACAACAGTCCTCATACTGTCTTGTTTTATTAATTTATTTTTTACATTCCAATCCCAGTTGCCCCTTCCTCCTCTCTTCCTGCTCTCCTCACTCCTCTCCTCCTCCCATCTGCTCCACAAAGAGGGTAAGGCCTCCCCTAGGATGTCTACTAAGTCTGTCCCATCATCTAGTTGAGGCAGGACAAAGGCACCTCCACACCCCCACACCCCTGTGTCTAGGATGGGCAGGGTATCTCTCCATACAATCCTCATACTCTTTAAGTTACACTTACTTATTTACTTTGTGTATCTATACATGTGTGTGCACAGCACTCCTGTGGAGGACAGACAATGCAAAGAAGTGTAATGCATGTCTCTATGCTTTGTGGGTTCACAATCTGATGTGGAAGATAGATGTATGCAAAAATGAACAACACACAACATGGGTGAGAGAGGCAGTTGTGGTTGTCAGGAATAGAGAAGAAAAGTTCCTGATGAAGATATCCTGAAGTTTCTGGTGCATGGTGGTGTAGTGAAGGCATCAGAGGCAAGCTGAGAGTGCTGGCTGTGGTCCACCGACCCTAACCCGAATTAATCAGCACAAAGCAGATTATAAAGTCACAGGAACAGAATGGCCATGGATTCGGAAACCAACTGATGAGCGATGTTGTGACTGATCTTCCACTTTGCCTAAAAAAGCGCATCAAACTCACTGGTTTCCGTGTTGGGTTTTAATAGCTTTCGTATTCATCTACTTGTTTGTTTGTTTGTTTACTTATGTGGTGTGTGTATGTGTGTTGTGCATGGGAAGGTCAAAGAACAACTCTAAGGAGTCACCTTGTGACATCCAGAGTTCAAACCCAAGTTGTCAGGTTTGTGTGTGTGCAAGAGCCTCAGCCTGGTGGGCCATTGCACCAGCCCTGTGTAAAACCATTTTCAGCCTTCTTTCCAAAGAGGAAGGAGTCTGATCTGGGAAACTGAAATGGGCCTGAAGTGGGACCCAAACTTCACAGCAGTTTTTAGGAGCTTCTGTGGGTCTTATTTTTATGCCAGGGAATATACAAAAACATGGGTTTGACATGTACTCATGCCAATACACACACTGCTGGCCCAGAGGTCTCGGTGGTTTAGACTGCCACAGAGAGCTTCACTGGTGTCTTAGACTATCTTCCAATACAACCTCAGTCTTTGGCAAACAGATGAGGAGATGGGAGAGACCAGATGGTTAATGAGGTCCCCTGACCTTTCCAGTCAGCTATGCGCACAGATCATCATTTCTGCTGTCACCCAGAGTAGGGGAGAAAACAGATTTTAGCTATGTCCCAGGGATACTACAAGCAGCATCTTTTACAGGATGTTTTATGTCTTCAGAAAGCATGGATCCTGGGGCTGTAAGGAGGGGCACACTTGTGCCCAAGCACTTGCCCCCTGAGCTCTATGCCTAGAATCCACATAGTGAAAGGAGATAACCAAATCTGGAAAGTTGTCTTCTGACCTCCATACACTTGCCAGTGGGCTCACATGCACACACAAGCAAATAAGCAAATGTATAATATATACATATACATACATACATTTATAGAGAGAGAGAAGGAGAGAAAGGGAGAGAAAGAGAGAGAGAAAGAGAGAGAGAGAACATGGTTCATTCCAATGCTTTCTGCCAGTCTTATACAGCACTCAGAACACTTTGGCATCTACCACCACTTCTAAAAAAATGATATAGTGCATGAAAGATGTAGATGTTAAAAACTACCCTTTGTGCCCTGTGCTCTAAGGGGTTCAATGACTAGTCCATGGTCAGAAAACTTGAGCAGGTGCTAAATGTGCCCCCTCTGGAGCCCAGGTCCTGCTTCTGTGCAGTAATGCAGAAGGGCAGCATGAGGCATTTTTCTCTCCTTGTAAAAGAGAAAAACTGAGGATGGAGAATTATTTAAACACACCTCAGCCATTCTGCAGTCACTGCATTGTTTCTCCTCTAGAAACACCCTGTTGATTTTTAAATCCCCTTAAACCTCCCTGGCACCTGTATGGCCCCGATCCAAAAATTATTACCAAATCCCTTGCTCGTGCTTTTTATATTTAAGCTCGTAGGAGTCTCAGTGATTGTGCCTCCTGGTTTAGTTGAGAATTTAGGGGCCCCCAGAAGTTTCCTTCTTCTGTGGAAACTAGAGTCATGTAGAGCTCAGACCTCAATATAAGAATGTATTCATTCTCACCCACCCCTCGTTTTCTTAGCCAAGTATGCATGTGTATGAGAGTGAGCACGCACACACACACACACACACACACACGAGTAGTTCTGCTAGATTTTAAAAGGAAAAGTGTAATCACACAACCGTGTGCTATTCCCAGATGACAATGTCTCTGAAATATTAATGAAAAGAGTCAAAGGAAAGTTACATGGGGAGTTTGTCAGGGTTAGCTGCTCATGTGACCCGGTTTCTTTTTAGGGCAAACACTGAGGCTGCAAATATAATGAGAACTTCCCAGAAAATTCATTATAACAAAGCATAATTCAAGCTCTCTGGGAATAGAAATAGACCCAAGGAAAGTGACTCCCACATAAGACCTAATTAAATACTTTGATGTCAGAAAGCAAAGCAAGGAGGATTGGAAAGTCAAGTCAGACCAATATGTAGGGCCTACATTCACATGGGGAAAAAAGAAATAAATAGTTCCCATCCCCCTCCCTCTCTGCCTCTTTCTCTGTCTCTCCTCCTTCCATCTCTTCCCCACCCTTCTCTTCTTCCATGAAGGAAGAGTAAGATTCGGGAACAATGAGTTGTAAATTCTTCAGCCAATTAGCCCAGTGACTTACTACTGTTTCTAATGCACAGAATGTCACAGGCTGTTTTGCAGCCGCCCCAAGTCGGTTTGTTAATAACAGGAAGCTAGCACTTCTCAGTACAGTGGATCAAGCTACACGTGAAAATAAATGCAAAAAACCTGGAGGGGAATAGCAGCAGACCGAGAGTAGCCTTGATTTAATTTAACATTTGGGGTCCACACACATGAGCGTTTTAGTAGGCTTCATGGTGGAAGTTGCTGTCATTTGTAAAATATTCTGGCCAATTAGCTAATAGTGTGCTTGGATTTCTCCTGTTTTGATACAGTAATACTAAGTACATTGTGAAGCCCAATTATACAAATCATCCCCATATGCCGTACCAGTCTTTCTTTATGAACTGTGTTTATAAATCCTGTGTGAGGAAATGTGTACTTCAGCAATTTAGACCATGTGTAAAAACATAGCCAATGGGATTGTCAAGAAAACAAGTTCCAGTGTAGGAAATCCTAATGTGCTCGGCTGGAATAACAGGGGGGTGCCGGGAGGGCTATGGTGCCCGGAGGGAGGACGATGGTCTGCTCTCGGACTTGTCGCTTTGCAGTGTTTAACCAATTTAGGAACTTCCACTTCCCCTTCTGTTGTTTTATTCTTGTCTTTTAGGATCCAACCTTGGAGTTTTTGAGAAAATTTGGGATTGGTTTTCTCTCGGGGACAATAGGCTCCATCTTTAACATCCCCTTTGATGTTGCCAAGAGTAGGATCCAAGGGCCCCAGCCAGTTCCTGGAGAGATCAAGTACAGAAAGTGCCTTAAAACAATGGTGACGGTCTACCAGGAAGAAGGGTAACAGATTGTTGCTTCTATAAATGTGCAAGCCTCAAGGGTTGTTAGGACAGAGTTGTCTGTCTGTTTCGATGAGAGCCAGTGGACCTCCTTAGGCTGGGCTTGTATCTAAGGAGGTCTGTGGAATATATGACAAGTTTTGCAAGGCCACACAGTATTAAGACGGTGGCACAGTGTCTTCCCACCACTGTGACCATGCAGAGAAGCCCGGCTATACAATACAACAAATGTTCACCTGAGAATGCCCAGATAAACTCTTTGCCTGTCACTGCGCATGGTGCTATTGTATGCTATATGTCTTATTGGCATGCGGACAGAAAACTTGTCTTCTGCCTGGAAAAGCTAATCAAAATAGTGTTTGTGTTCACCTAAAAGATCTAATAGGAGCAATCTGAAAATCTGCATTTTTGCCTTTTTTTAAAGTATTTGACTTTTTCTGATCTGTTTTTCTAAGTTTGAGCTTCTTCTGTCGCCTTTCCAGCAATATTCTCAAGTAAACAAGTGACACTTCATTATTTCGACCTAAATTGCTTCGTATTTCCTAACGTGAAGCCTGAACTTTAAGTCTTTTAAATTCAATTACAAATGTCATTTTTGCCCATATACATGGCTGCCTTGAAAGCAAGAACTATCTCACTGATGAAAGGCATGTTTCTGATTGGACAGGACCAATACAGTCTATAATAAAGAATTGATTATCTCCTTTTCTTCATCTAATTAGCTGCAGCAAATACCTAGGCAGATACTGTCGGGTTGGGGGTGGGGGTCACTTCAAGTAGTTTCTTTGCAAATGGTGAAGGAGCCGCTCAGTGAAGCTAGGGTCTAACTACCTGTTTCCAGAATAACGATGTTGCTCCCCTTTCTATCTCTTCTGTTACAGGATCTTAGCCTTATACAAAGGCCTGCTTCCCAAAGTCATGAGACTTGGACCAGGTAAGATGGTCTCACCATTTCTGTCCTCCCATTTATTGTCCTGTACCTCTTGCTTTGTTACCTGTGTACATCAGCAGCACCATAGACATTTGTCATCTCAGGAGAGTGAAAACTTGAGGATATAAAGTTATCAGTTCAAGAGACTAGAAGCACAATTTAGAGATGCTCTACCTTTGCTTACATATACGACTTATGCTTTTCTGGAGGCCAGTGAGCACTAACACATGTCAGTAGGAAGAGATCCACATCCACAGCCACTGAAGCCTGAGTGAGCTCCAAGGCATACACAGTGGCTTCAGGCTAAGTCAAGGATTTCATGGAGAAACCCATCTGCTGACTTGCTCCCCTGAGCATTGAGAGTTCCCTGAACTTCATTATTTCATTCCCAGTCACTCCTATGGCATGAAGCACTTGTCCCAGCCTCAATCATTTTGGTAGTGAAGACTCCTGGCTTGGGGACAGGAGACCACAAAAAAAAAAAAAAAAAGAAAGAAAAAGAAAAAGAAAGAAAGAAAGAAAGAAAGAAAGAAAGAAAGAAAGAAAGAAACCAACATTCTCACAGGGAGAGTCAGCTGCCTCTATGTAAATAGATAAGAAAAGAGCTGCTGAAGACTTCAACTGCCTGGGCAAATAGCCCTGGATTACAAGCCGCCCTATGATTAAGTATGAACATATGTTCTAGACCACACAGACATTTTTTTAAAACCAGATCTCATGCCCCTCCTTAGACATCCTGGTAGTCTTCTATGGAACATTCTCTCCTCTCTTTGCCATTTCTCCTGTATTCACACAAGTATGTTTATATTCGAATCCTAATCCGGAAAACTGGCCCGCCCCCCCCACACACACACCTTAGGTAAAGAACAGCAAGCTGGAGAACAGTTCATACTTTGGTGTATTTAAAAAGCATTCTACCTTTCCTCATCTATTACCCCAACCTCTGTGGGCACTTAAGCATGGACTTTCTTCATATTTGAGATCTAGACCCGTCTCCTGTCAATCACTGGCCCATGAGTCAAAACCAAGTAAGGAATAAAAAAGTCGGCAATGTTGTACATCACCATACTTTTCCTTCACCAAATACTAAAGACCTGATAGTAGACATAATACTACTGAAAAATCATAGGTCCAGCCCTAACCAGCTTCACCAAATACTAGAGACCCAAGTGTAGACCTAGCACTAATAAAATCACAGGTCCAGCCCTAACCAGCTGTCTCAAAGAGCGGTGATGAAAAGAGGCACTGGGGAGAATATAGCTAGCGTGGTAATTGCCTGGAACCTTGAACCAAAACTCTTATATAATCTTGTCCGAAGTTCTGCTAAAGACTTCCAAATGTTTGCTTAGGTTTTTAAATGGTTCTGCATGAGGTATCCTAAGGTGTGCTGGGGTTAAATGCAATGAAAAGGGTTGTGTTACTGTCCAGCCTAAACCAAACTGTGAAGAACCAATCCTCTATGGGAACACCTGGCCTCTCCTGCATTTCAAATGTGTGAGTCCTAGAACATCAAAGGGAGGACTTAAGAGGAGAAAGGCAGGGTTTTTTGAGCTAAGGCCAATCATATTTAAGGGAGAAAAGAAAGGGAGATACCATAAAAGAAAATGGGGGCCAGAGAGATGGCTCAGTGGGTAAAGATGCTTCCTGGGTTCCATTCCCCAGGGCCTGCACGGTACAAGGAGAGGAGACATGCCTACAAGTTGTCATCTGACCACGACCCTCACCCTGGCATGTAGGAAGACACACATATGGGGAGGGGCGGGAGATCTAAAATAAAATTCACAAATTAAACTTAAGATACATAGAGTGTGGGGCTGGGGGTAGCTCAGTGGTAGAACATAGAGCTAGCATTCACTAAGCCCTGACCTTTGATCCCCAGCATCATACTTAAGGAAGGCAGGGATAAAGGGGAAGGGAGGGGACTGGAGAGAGTGGAAGGAGGGAAGAGAGGACAAAGGAAAGCAGGCAGGCAAGCAGGGGTACAGACCTTCTATTCTTCATCCAAGAGAAGCATCTCACCTTGGTTTTATCAATGCTTTAGCAGCTCCGTGTGGCTAACAATGAGGTGTGTCCACAAAAGAGTCAAGCCTTTGATTTCTACTCTAGATCTCACCAGGCTGGAAACTAAAAACTAGTCTCTCTCTCTCTCTCTCTCTCTCTCTCTCTCTCTCTCTCTCTCTCTCTCTCTCTCTCTCTCTGTGTGTGTGTGTGTGTGTGTGTGTGGTGTGTGTGTGTGTATGTTGTGCACATGCTTTACATTGTGAACAGTTAGTCAAAGCAAATGCAGTGATTACACACACACACACGCACGCGCACACACACACAAACAACTCTCTGTAATGCTTCTTGTTTGTTTGTTCATTTGTTTGTATTTTTAGAATTCCAGGAGAATTTTACCAGCTGAAAGGAGTTTAATAGAGTATCTCCATGGGTTAAAAATGAAAATTACAGGCAGATAATTATCTTTGGTTTATGGTTACACAAACATGTGCAGCCTGTTGAATTTTTTTTAAAAAAAATCATATGGCAGTGTGTGCAAAATAGCTAAGATCCAAATCAAATTCCTTTTCTTTCCAAGAGAAGTCAACCTTCCACCCATGTATCCGAGCCTGTTCTAAGTCATGCTCTGAGTATTTGTCCACATTTGGGCTTTGTAACTTTTTTTTCACATAGCCCATTCTAAGTTACAGAACACATCCTATTTGCTACATCAAGCCATGTTATGCCCACTCCTCCTGCCCCCATTGTGCAGGTGTCCAGCATCCTCTGAGCCTATTTTTCTGAATCACATTCCTTTGGTGTCTTTGACAGCAAAACACTTCACAACCAGTTACACAGCATTCCCATCAAAGAAAAAGGGTGGTTCCAAGCCACCCAACTCTGCCTCCAAATCTCCAAGTTCAAATCTGTATATATCTGAGGTAGACATGTGGAATGATGCTTAGCTCCCAACTTCCTTTTGTTTGTTTGTTTTTTAAACTGAGTTTTAAAATATTCAGAAAGTAACTTCCAGACAGCACAATCCACTTGAAAAGCCAGACTTGTCTGTCAAAGCGTCTTGAGAATTCTTTCTTAACTAAGACAATGCCAATTATGTCTGAAAAAGAAAAAAATCTATTGCCTAGATGTGAAGAATCTGAAAGTTTTTGTTCGCAGAAAAGTCACATGCCTTTACATGACTAAATATGTCTTTATTTATTTACTTTTTTAAAGCTGAAAGTGCCTGAAAAAGAATCTGATGAGAAATGATGAAAGTTGCAGAAACTCATAGGGGGAAAATGTATTTGGAGACACAAATGGTCTTGATTTTTACCCTGAGAATTTTCCACAATTGTTGTTTTCTGTGGGTGCATCAGAGCTCCAGAACTGACAGTTCCAAAAGCCCCGATCTAATAAGGCCTCCCTCCCAAGCCCTGGTTGCATGGGGTGGAGGTGGGGAGCCGTGTCAGTGCCTGTCCACAGAACCGTGGTGAGATGCAGCTCTCTTCTCTCCTAGGTGGCGCGGTGATGTTGCTGGTGTATGAACACACCTATGCGTGGCTGCAGAAAACCTGGTGATGAACTGAGAAGTGTTTTCCCCTTGGCATAACAGATGTAATCTGCAGTCCCATGAAGAGAAGACAGTCAGCTAAGCTAGACAGACAGTGAGAACGGAGGACAGCTTATTCTGATGTTTTAAAATGTTTCAGACAACTGGACATGGCACTTTGGACCATACACATAGCACTGTAAGAAGAAAGGTGGTAACACGGAGCAGTGGAGGATGTAAGTTAGGCAGAGACAGGGCAGAGGTCAGATACAGTTCATAAAAGCTTGGCAATCTGTGGACTCACACTGCATCACAATAAAACTCACTTAATAATTTTTCTGAGAAGTGTACAAATACTTAAATTCTTGAAAATAAATTGTTCTGTGGCTAATTCCCTGAGAATTATTCAAAGAAAGACTGAGTTACAAGCCAAACTTTAAATGCTTTTTTTTAAATAAGTAATTGCTTTTTCATAAATCAGAAAGGAAAAAAATTAAATACACCAAAATAATCTTTTAAGAATGTTTAATTTTGTGAGTGCTGTGCTAAAATGTGAGTCTGCTGGTTTTCTTTAGTAATAGTTAAGGACTATTTTCCTAAATCTATTTTATATTTCATGTGGTGGTTTAAGTGGTTTTCAATCATGCTATTTGAAGTCTTTTATTACAAATAGAATACATAATAGTATATTAAACTGATTTCCTTTACATAATTCATTTTGAAGACAAGTTTTATTACTAAGATACTTTTATATTAAGTCACAAATTGGATGCACTCCTTGAGCCCCTCTCTGTTGCCTGCATTTGCCTTCAGACACCTTTCCCTGAGCCCTTACCTATTCAGTTCTTTAAAAGGATGTAGCCAAATGAAACTGTTCTCCAGATTCTTGGGATTAGGTGACATCTTTAAGTATAACATCAACTGTCTAGAATATTAAAATGTCTATAATAAGGAGAAAATCTTTCAAAATAAAAATACATTCTTAGCATTTCCAAGCATTCAACCACTAACACGCACTCAAAAAAAAAAAAAAAAAAAAAAAAAAAGAGCAGACAGACAGAAAAGAAAAGACAGACAGAAAGGAAGGAAGAAAGAAACCAAAAAAAGAAAGAAAGGAAGGAAGGAAGGAAGGAAGAAAGGAAGGAAGGAAGGAAGGAAGGAAGGAAGAAAAAAAAGCTAGCTTTTTTTATCTTGATATAACCAAAGCTCCTTTGTAAGTCTGCATCCTCTAATGAGACCACTCCGGTAGCTAAAGTCAGTAAAAAATGTCAACATGTTTTAGATGGCACCTTCTCTTCCCTATTACTGTGGGGTATTTCTGCTATGGGGAATTCTCGCAAAACATTTTGAAAATAAACAGTAAAAATGACATGGTAATTATTTGTATTTATTAATTTAGAGCATTTGAAGTATAAAAATAAAAGGCTTTTGCCATACTGTATATACATACATAGCCTTCTCTTGTACATCTTTTCCAACATGCTTTCTTTTTTTATTTGTATTTCAGCCCAATATTCAATTTGTGAGTCATTAAACACAGAAAGCCGGGAGCAGGATGTGTTTGTGTCGTGTGATTGCTTTCTGCCCTTGAAGATAATACACACTGGCATCCTGTGAGAGAGGGCTGAAGGCACAGCACAGGGAGCAAAGGGAACTGTGAAGAATGCCTGTGCCAGTGAGAAGTCTTTATCCTGTGAGCTGAGCATTAGCTTTGACCAACAGCCACAGGGTTAAAGATCAAGCAGTCCTGGCTCCACTGTTCTCCTGTTCATAGTTTTTAAAGTGGCTTCAAATCATAAGTGGCCATGAATAACCAACTCTACTCAGGCTTTCTGTTGTCTTAAAAATTGCTCCATGTAGATTTACTGCTATTAATGAAAGACCTGGGATGAGAAGTGAAAGTGGAAAAGAAAACTTTGACACCATTAATATTAATTTCTTAAAGTACAAAAAAAGAAAAAATATAAATAACAATAAGATTTCTTAATTTAGATAAGGAAAATAACATTATTAGTTGTGTTTCCATACAAATAATTGATATCTTTCAACACCCCTAATAACAACCTAAAAACATTAGATAAAGAATAATTCTGTACCTTAAGTCAATTTTTCTGGATGGCAGGCAAGTTCCTCTATTGCATGCTTTGCAAGTCTCCACCAAAATATTGGATTAGATCTTTGTGCCATTCAGTTATAGTCTATCTTCTCACCACACTGGAAACTCCAGACGTCAACGGGGAGTTTTACAAGATCAAAGGAATACTATGGCCCTGAGAGTTCATTGGCTCCTTCTGCTTTTCTTCTCCTGAAGTTATAATCCTGTTTGTAGCAATGAATGTCGGTTGCTTTACAAAGAAATGCAGTATGAAGCTCTCTATAAGACATCTGCTGTTTGAAAAAAAGCAGTTCCTTGAACATAATTCTGTGTCAAAAATCTGCTTACGGTTTATATCCTAGGGAATCAAAAACTAGCTGATCTAGCCGTCTGAGCTTTAGAAGAGGCAACGAAACCTGCATAGCTGGACTGGATTGCTCTGTCAGCTGTACATAACACAAATTCAAAGAAGTCAAATCTGCCAACAAACCGGCATCTTTAACATCCAAATCTAGGGAGGTACCTGTTCAGTTATTGAATGGAATTAATGCCAAGATACCCAACAGTACAGTAATATCTCAATAGATGAACTTTGCCAATGTTCTTTTAACCCTATAGGTTACTTTTAACCCTATTTTTACCAAGCAAGGAGAACCTCCTAAGCAGAAGGAATATAAATTGTAGAACCTTGCCCAAGAAAATGAATTATTCAAAAATAAAGATATATAGTCACAGGGTCACACACACATATGCATATCCCCTAAACTCTATTTGTAACATTAAAGTGAAAATCAAGTCGGTGTAGAAAGGTTTAGCAGTTAATCTCTGTTCTGTAATTCTGCAAATCAATAGAGGGAATTTGCTAAAACTTAAATAGCATTTGTATTTCTAATACCAACACCAATTGACCTACATGTGAAACAAGCCTTGGTACACAATGTAAACCTCACAGAAAGCCATTGTTACATTCATTAGAGCAGAATTCTCCATTTCCTTTTAAGTTACAAGATGATTTGGGGCTGAGATTGCTAAACACACAGGTAAGCCAACAGTAACAGTACAATTTCATTTCACAGTGGTTTTTTTCATCGTGTAAAGTTCATTTTAAGTGTCTCTGCAAAAAGAAAGAAAGGAAGGAAGGAAGGAAGGAAGAAAGAAAGAAAGAAAAGAAGGAAGGAAGGAAGGAAGAAAGAAAGAAAAATTCACATTAGACTTGTGTCTAGGTGACTTCCCTCAAAGCCTTGTGGTACAGGTACGTTACAGCCACTTGCTCACCTGTGCCCTATGCTTGCCATGTGTTTGTTTAACTGGGATACAAATAGGAAAGTGGCTTGTTTTGTCTGTGTTTTGAGTCCTCTGCTGTAGAAAGAAAGTATCCTTTTTGTGAGATGCTGAAGCCTTCACTGCACACACACAATTTGGGAGCAAGTCCAGGTCCAAATCCAAGTGAGTGCCCCACAACCAAATAAAGAAAAATACACTGCCATAAAGTCACCTATGCAAAAAAAAAAAAAAAAAAAAAAAAAAAAAAAAAAACAAAAAAAGCAAAAAACAAAAAAAGCAAAACAAGGTGGTGGTGTTGGAGAAGGAGGGATATCCTATAGATTGAAGACACAAATGCACCATCCACAGTCCATATTTACAAGCTAATAGAAATATAAACATTATTGTATTAAGAACCAAGTCAAAACACCAAAAGGAGAAAATTTCTGATATCGCTTAGGTTCTATATATTTTTTCAACAAAATACATCATCTCTTAAAAAATAAGCAAAAGATCACACAAGTCAGTTACTGATTGGTTTCCTAATGGTGAATTAAGGCTTATCTGGTCACATTATTTGATTAAAGGGTATCTTTTCCTTTATTGATTTTTGCAAAATATCAACAATTGCACATTTCAAAAGTTCAGGTTGATTTAGAATAAATATACATGTGTGGTTTTACCAAAGATAGGTCTTCAAAGTCCTATAAGCCCTTTGAGGGGTATAGGTTTCTTCACTATGTTAAAACAGTGTGCGGGCAACACAAATGTCTCATTCAATCTTTAGAGTTGCTTTTGTTTTTAAATCCTAAAGTTATGCCAGATTTTCTGGGGAAAAAAAAAAGAAGTTACAAGAAATAATTAAGTGTCATCAGCACAAAGATTATGAATCCATAAAACCAGCTCTTGAGGCAGGAAGGCTGGACCACTGGACAGGTGGGGTGTGAAGAGGTGGGGGGATGTGCTGAGAGAGGAGACCAAAGTGAAGCTGCTGGAAAGGAAAGTTCCCATCAGAGTGCTGAAGCTGTGACGGAATGGCTACCTTCTCTGGCTGCCTGCATTCCCTTGAAAGCCAGCGATGCGGGAATGTCACAGTTGTGGGGGGACAGTGGGGTGCTGCCGGCATGTTGCCACCCATGCCCAGCCACATAACCAGAAGGAGCGGCACTGTAGGTCATGTAGGGTGACACTTGAGCTGGAGTCGGGTAAGGAGCCATGCTGGATGCTGATACAAAACTGCTCACAGCTGGGAGACCATTTGGTGCCTGAGAGGACAGAAGAAACAAAAGAAAATCACATTGCAGTATTCAACATCTCTCCAGTTCTTAGATGCAAAACAGAAATTCGGAGTGAGTTCACAGTACAGTGGTTCTACTTCAGGGCTGTCTTTTTTTTTTTTTTTTTTTTTTTTTTTTTCCCCTAGACTTCCTTTTAACCTTACTTTGACCTAAAAGTATCCAGTCTTGCTACTTAAACAAACACAGTGCTGAAAAGCAAGATACTGTTCTTTATACAAACGTTTTTTGAGGAAGCTACAGCCAGAAAATTCAGTTCTCACTTTTGTGATTTGAAAGTATATGAAGGTGAGGCAGGGTGAGAAAGAGTCAACTATGATTAACCGGCTCTCCAAGGCCTTTGCCAACCTTCCTGGAACTTGGGTTTTGTTGAGCTCTTTTGTTGAAGCACTGTGACAGGCCTGTTTCATGTAGCTTTCATTTCCAGGAGAGAAGGGCACAAGGTGTGTGGTGTTATGTTAGAAACTCAAAATGAGCAAACCTTCTGTTAAATAAAACATGGGCCATATTTTAAGAAATCATGTTGAATATGACACTTAGACAAAGGACAAGTTTGGGTCTTTCCCAGTAAGGGTTTTTTTGCTGTTGGTTTTCCTATTGTAGTTTGGTTTGGAGTTTGTTTTCTTAATGAAGTTTGGGGATATATTTTTTTCATAATTTTATCAGAAAGGAAATTTTCTCCACAAATACGAGGGAATATGTGTAGCTTTGAAATGGAAATTTTGCCTTTACAGTTTAGTGTTTTGTTTGTTTGTTTTGTTTTGTTTTGTTCTTTAAAGCCATATGGGCAAATCCCTTTAAATGAATTTAATGTGAAATCTTTGTTTGCAAACAAAATGGAATGGCTTTGGCAGGCAAGCTTGCCTAGAAACCAGGCTTTCTTGGCATTCAATAAATCATTGTTGGTATCGTTACTATTAACAACACCAAAACACCCTGATTTCTAATCCCTCTCTGGCTTGAGTATTCTCCACCCTTCAAGTAGTTCATTTTTTTCCTCCCAGTTTCTACTCTGTTTAAAGATAAAGACTAAATCTTGTTTCCTGGAAATGACACGACTGGACTAACATGTCAACATGTTTCCTAGTGAAAAAGTAATGTAAATACCAGAATTGTATAAGAAAACATGATTTAATCCCTAGAGCTCAGTAAATCAGACACATATTAGATGCTTTGTCCAATTAAGTTAGAACAGAAACGGTGTTTTTCTTTTGTCTGCTCAAATTGAGCCCAGGACCTTGTACACACCCAACATGCCATCCACCAAGAAGTTGTATCCCTTCTCATTTAGTTCCAGAAAGTGTTTTCCGAATTAACTCATTTGATCATCATTTTTACTTCCATGTCTATGAGAATATAACGGTGAAGTCTAAAAGTCTATACTCTGAGTGTAAAAGGAATATCTACACATACATATATGGATGCACATTAGCATTACCCATAGAGTTCTGATAAAACCTTCTTAAATCTTTAGTCTATAAGGACACATATATTCTTCTTTTTGCCATTGTATATTCTTTTAAAAATGGAAGACAAAAGAAAAGAAAGACCTTTGAATACCTATGTCCCAGGCACCTAGAAATATCCAACTTAATTTTATAATATTATAAGGATTAATAAACAATAGCTCAGCCACGCAGTGGTAATGCACACCTTGAATCCCAGCACTCAGGAGGCAGAGGCAGGAGAATCTCTGTGAGTTCAAGGCCAGCCTGGTCTACAGATCAAAATCCTGTCTCAAAAAACAAAAAACAAGAAACAATAGCTCATTTTAAACTGTTCAGCCTATCACAATTACAAGATAATATATGTTATAATGTAATGTTCAATTGGAATTTAAGTTTTATTGTTTTGGGGTTTGGGTCTTTGTTTGTTGTTTGGGGTTTTTTGTTTTTATTTGTTTGTTTTGGGGAAGTTTGGGTTTTGTTTTTGTTTGTTTTTTTTTTTTGAGACATGGTCTCACTATGTATCTCTAATTGTCCTAGAACTCACTATGTAGACCAGGTTTGCCTCAAACCCACAGTGATCCACCTGCCTCTATCTCCCAAATACTGAGATTAAAGGAATGGACCACTATACTCACCTTTTGGTTTTGTTTTTAAACAGGGTCTCACTATGTACTCAGGCTGGCCTTGAACTCATGTCCTTCTTGTCTTAGCCTTCTGACCAGAGATCACAAATATACACTACTATACCCATATGAAATTAAAATATATATCAAAGGGCCTCCCAAATGATGTCCTTTTAAGTAAAGCTCAGAACAATTATCAAAGGAATAACTTCATATTGTTGTTCAATAAAACTGAAATTCTTTCTTTTTATTTATTTATTGGGAGGATGGTTTTGAGATTGGGCTTCTCTGTGTAACAGTTTTGGCCATCTTGGAACTCACTTTGTAGAACAGGCTGACCTTGAACTCACAGAGATCTGCCTGCCTCTGCCTCCTGAGTGCTGGGTTTAAAGGCATGCACCATCACTGCCTGGCCTATCTTTTTTTACACACAAAGCCACTTAGAAAGTTTGGAAATGGCCTCACATTTTAAGACCATCGCTCCTGCCTGATACTACAGGGTCTTCTGTAGTCTGTTGTGGTGTTTTTTCTAGACAGTCACAAGGAGGTGAAATGTAACCTCAAACTACAGAACCAGTAAAAGATTCTTCCTAGAACTCAATTCTCTTCATTAGATTTTTTTTCTCTTCTGAGAAAAACAAAACAAACAAACAAAAACTTATGTCCCCTTTTTAAAGAATAACTAATTATGTCTCAGAAGAATTTACTTTAGAGTTCTTGGGTAATGAAAATCTACATAGCCATTAAATTACAGGAGAAGATGGGGAATAGTCTAGCGTTACAGAGATTATTGCTTTAATTGTTTTTTTACTATTTTATTTTCCCCTAGATGATGTGTTAAATTAGTTTGGAATGTAATCATTTCAGTAGAATTATGGAATGGTGTCCACATCTGTGTTTTGCCACTGACTACCACTAATTAGTATTTAATACTACTAATACCAATGTGAACACAGAAAAAATAGAGTAAGAATATTAAGGGTTGGCAGTGTAGCTCAATGGTGGAATGCATTCTTAGATTAGCATGCATACAACCCTGGGTTTGATCTCCAACACAAGAAAAAAATGTTAAAAATTAGTTCTAAAATAACAGAAAACTTGACTATTCATTTTCTAAGTGCCCAATGTCAAAAGATTTAATATGCATGGCAAAATACTGTTCTATCTGGGAAAAAATACGTGTTGTTGAATTCTATTTTCCATCATGGCCAAATGTTCCCTACCTGTGCCTTTGGTGGGGTGCTGAGGGTGTCATTCACTAAGTACACCCTCGTTCTCGATGCAGTATAAGCTATTCTGCTGTATCTGAAATCAGCTTACATGCACCCACTTATTACCCCACCCCTTAAATATGACCCAGAAAGACTATATCTGATTCTCACCTCAGATAATGCTCCCTTCATGGGGAGGCAAAGCACTGAGCTGTAACCTTACTTTCATGTACCTTATTTATTTCATAACTATTCATTTGTCAAATATAACATATCCTATTAATTTTTCCATATCTACCCAACTTCTCATACCTAAAGTACCAAACTTGCTTGTTATCATCTGTGGTAATACTGAGTATTTCAAGGTTCTCAACACGCTGTGGTATTTCCTGGTTGTCAGTTTGGTAGTGTGATCCCCTCTGTGTTGCAGAAACACCCAAGAGGAAGCAAGAGGTTGGGAGAGGTAGCTTCATCTTGTACAAAGGGAGGCAACTGGTCACTTAAAGGGGGAGAAATGGCAGAAATCCTCAGCCTTAGCGTAGTAACTCTCAGTTTATCCCCATGTTTATGACTTGACCAGGACAAGCAGGGAGTTGTGTCCTGCTGTTCAAAATCAGAGTCGTGGGCAAGACTGAGCAAGAAAAAATAAAAGTGCTTCAGAACACCCTTGCCCCAGCCACCCTCACTGCCCATTCAGTCCAGCGACTCAATAAATATCAATCTTCTCACTATTAATTTTGAAACATGACATTAGGAAACATAATAAATCTCTGCTGGGTAAAGTGGCCATTATTTATGACGAAACACTTAAAGGGTAAAATTTTCCACAGCAAAGGAAAACAACCACAGGTAGCACTGGTTTGTTTATGCTCTTCAGTAAAGAAGTAAACTTCAACACCCCAAATCTGCTTAATGTTCTCAGTGAAGGGCATGCAATTAATCTGAAAAGCTAATTAGGCCGAGTAGAGACTACCAAATGTGCACCATAAATATAGTAGGAGCAAACATGTTAAATTACACTATTGGATTGTAAATATGACTTATTAATCAACCAATATACAGAATCCCGAGGGAAAAGTAAACAAATTTTCCAAATGAAACCCTGCAATAGCAATGTAATAGCAATCCTATCCTTGAAAATGACTTTGCCTAAATATTTCATAAATAAGACTTCAATCCTTCAGCCCCCTTATCACAAAGATCTTCCAATAAAGCTTATTGAATTATTTTCCCTGAAAGAACGCTGGACCTTTCCTCCTCACAACCAGCTACCTTCTACTTAATTGTTGAAATGAGATTTACTGATACAAAGAAAAACAAGTCAATTGCACGCTCTAAAAGGAGTTAGTTATCTTTGTTGATTTGTCTCAGGGGTGGGGGATGCAGCTTTTATCTCATGAACACTAGAAGACATCTTCTAGAGGGATACTGGTGGTGTAATATAGTTTGAGTCAGGTGGTCTCATGGCTGTGTTGGCAGGCTGATGGAGGACAGTGACCTGCATTAATTACCTTGTATCCTCACAAAATGGGACATATCAGGCGTTTCATAAACGACTCACTGAATGAAGACTTGTGAACACAAAAGATACGATTCTTCTGTTGTAAGAACAAAACAAAGAGCTAGTCCCCTCCCCACTTTATAACAGAACAAGTATTTACTTCAAGCAAGCCAAATGAGTAAAGCTGTTGGCAAGAGTAAATAAAAGTTCCAACCAGCCATTTCACTATATGATTTATGGTTGTTCCTTGTATTCCTCCCCCTCTAAGAAAATGGAAATGCATTGGTATCCAAACACTTGTGACCATGAAAAAGAAAGAAGAAGAAGAAGGAAAAAAAAAAAAAAAACCCTGGTATGACAACTGTCTGCAAATTACAAGTTAAAGACTATTTTTCAAATTCTGAGAATTGTCTACTCAACAGTTTCTCTCTTGAAGAAAATGCAAATAACAGTTTAGTGCCAGGTTCTCTGTTCACGATCTGTCAGTCAGCCACTCCTCCAGTCCACTTGGCCTTTCCTTTCTAATAACATGAGTTCACCCTGGCTTCTCGATAAAATATATTTGGCCATAAAAGCAATTGTGCCTCACATATATTTACAATATCAGTTTCATAGGCAAAAAACAGATTTACATCTGAAAATAAGCAGGTTATTTTTGAGAAATTATTTCTCTGAGATTATCTGTTTAACTACTGTTCCTCCCTTCTTTATTATATAACAACTTAGTAAAACAAAGTTGGTAAAATGAAATGACGGTCATAAACGTGGCTCAACATTCATTCAAGAGAATTACTTTTACTCACCCCACTGCAGGTCCAAATGTCTCTAGGTAATGGGAAGCTAGTATGGTATTTAACCTTCTCTAAATCTTGTGTTTCTAAGATGTTATCAAAATTGATATAGCTTTACACTGGTTAACTTTATTTTGCATTCTATTGTCATACAGCAATACTTATATGTATTTATCAGGTACAGTGTGATGCTTCAATACATGTACACATTGCACAAAGATCAAGTCACTTAGCACGTCAATCACCTCAGATAACATAAGACAATAGAAAAACATCCAGAATCCTTTCATCTAGTGACCTGCATTTTACAGTCTCTTAAGTTCCCTTTTGTTGCTATTTCACATGACACATTTTACTGATATATAATTATTATTAAGTTTGTTTAAAAATACTATTGTTTGAAGGTTAATCAAATTAGATCATGTATGTCATAAATATGATGAATTTCAAAAACTACTGGAATTTGCCTAAAATGTTTTTCTCTGTAAAATTATAAATTGAACAAAAACTTAACTGTTTATCTACTGTGAAGAAAATTCAGTACAACTTCTTTTCTATCTTCATGAAAATATTATGGTCAGGAAAACAGGTTTTAAATCTTTTTTAATTTACTTGTTTTTTAACTATCAAACAAAGTTTTTAAAAATATTTCACTAGGAAATTGTACACAAGATGATTCAGTTTTATCTTTATTTAAAATAATGCACAAATGAATACTTTATGAGGATTTTAGATTAAGGCACATTTTTTTAACTCAGCTTTTTCCACAATTCATTTAATTCTGAACATTTTAGTGCAATTGTTTATAGACTATTCTCTATTTCTGACATCTCAATTGCTAAGGAATGTTATATTAAATTTATTGTCTCCATTAACATATTCAACCTCAAAATGAAGATACTGGGAACCTGTAAATCTATCATTCACATTACTCTAGAGTAGCAGGTAAGTGGTATGTTTGCTCTGAGAAAACATGCCTATCTAGAGAAAACTTTTCAAAAACTATCCATGTAATTTTGAACCCTGTAAATAAAATCAATTATTAATTTGCCAAATTCCATGTAAAAGGACAGTATAGCCTGACACCTATATTAATTTATTTCATTTTTTTTTTCACTTGATCACTTTAAGTCAAGATTTTGTGCCTTCACAGAAGAAAACCAAATAGAAAGAACAAGAAACTATTGTTTCCCTTCACAAATAGATGAGAGTAAGGATTTTCTGACCAATAGTAAGTGTGGTTGAAAAAAATCTAAGATAAATAAATATTCTATCCTAGTCAATAAAGACTTCTGAATGGGATTCCAATATGAATTACACAGCACAACGTTGATGTGTAAACTACACTTGGATATTCTAAACTAATTTTCAAACACAGTGAATAGGTATATGTATGACCGAAGTGTACATGCATTTCTAATTCCTGGGGATCAGGCATCTCTAAACTCTAGATCATGGTAGCCAATAGACTCAGTACTCAGTTGCCGGCTTATGTTCTGGGGTCATTTGACAGGTGTCTTCCAAGTAAACATGCTCTGAGCTGTGAGTCTGTTCTCTCAACCACCCTCTACCACCACCCCCAGTGCACCTAAAAGAAACTAGCATTTAAGAATAGCACAGTGTTAATTACAACTGCAAATGCCCAAATGTATTATAGGTAATTTTTTCAGCTTTCCTTTGTCAAGGACTTTACAGTTTTGTTGGCCAGAGGGGCAATGGGTACCTGAGTTAACCTTTTTATCGGAATATGCTGACAACACTTTGTAGGAGCAGTAGGGACTTGTAAAATTAAAGTTAGCTTTTGAATACTGCAAGAGAAATACACACACATGCAACTCCTATTCATATTAATTCTTATGAGCTTATGTGTAATTTTACATCAAGAAATCAGTGTCTAAAGTGAAGTGTTTACCTCCTTAACATGTCTTCAGCCTTCATCATAATGGGGTCCTCACTGGTTTAGGTTGTGCTTAGAAACTAGTTTTATGAGTATGTAGCATTTGAATTATCTACCTACATGGCAGTATGGAACAACATCTCAAATCAGAGCTTTTTAAATATTAATTTGATGGACATGTCCTTTGATTTGGGGGACTTGTTCTCTTAAGCATTATAACATTTAGAACAGCATTTAATTTGGCCACCCTTTCCTTAAATTACTTGCTTTTATAAAACGTAATTCAGTCATCTAAAGTTTTTTTGTAAATGATTTTTTACGGAAACAGCAAATTACTTGAAATGTTATTTATTTTAAATAAACTGTCAGTTTAGTTTTAAAGCATATTATTAATTAGCCATTTCTAAACAAGCTTCACTGACAGATACATCATTCAAGAGAGGGGGAAATGAAAGTAGCAATGAAGCTATGAAGGTTTTTGGATGAGGAAACTGTGAGGGGGGGAATGCTGGTTCATTGACTGCGAGTGGGAATTGGAGTTTATTCTAAACTAGACATCACAGTGTGATTCCCAAAAGCAACCAACAACAGACGGCACTGAGCCCCTGTTAAATGCTTTCTACTGTTCTTGACGCTTTGTGTACACTTCCTATTGTATGTCACAAATGCTTGCAGGAATGCTTACTATGGATTTTCTAAACAATGCATATTATGAATGTCACTTGTTTTTAAAAGTCAATCTCTAACTGCCATTTGGAACCACAGGGGATATTTAATGAATGTTTCCTAAGGGCCCTATCGATGTACTGACTCTTGACTTTGGGACTATCATTTCCTTATTTTGAAAATGAAGAAACTGGGGCTCTAAATGAGCCAACAGCTTGCTTCAGAAGCGGCGGTAGCAAAGCGCCAGGCGTCTAACCACTGTGCGCCACCGCCTCTCTGTGGGCTGATTGTTACAGGCATATCTTTGCGAAAGAACATGATGAATTTGCTTATGATACCTCATGGACATTCTGTACAGTGGAACCAGACTAAGAAAATCTCTTTCCTTGCTGTTTTTGGTGCTATTTGCCAGGGAATAGCTAGCTACTAATGCATCCTGACAACACTGGTGAGGGACTAGGAAATAGAGAAAATGATGGTTGGATGCCCCCCAATGGGTAAGGATAATAAGTTCCAATAAGTATATTAACTGATTTTGACAGGAAATAAAAAGCTTTAAGGCTTTAAGATAACACTAAGTACTTTGATGCTTCCAAAGTGGAGTCTACTCCGTAAATACCTTACTCTGCCTTAAGTCCGCATTTAAGTTTTAAACTCTTCATTCTAGTACATTGGCGTATTTGGATTCACGGTTTTGTATGGCGGCTGCTTAGTTCTTCTCAAGGGGGAAAAAAGAAAAGGAAAGGAAAAGGAAACGCGAGTGTTTTAAAATTTTCCTTCAAAGTGTAGAGGGAGGGCCGCGGGGAGGGAAAGGAAAATTAAACGGTCCACAGCCAGTCCGTATAATTTGAGGTTTTCTCACTAACCTCCCTTGGGAAATTATGATGTGACCTTTAATCGGGAAATGCTAACTTTATTACGTTTATCTGGCTGTACCTCTTCCATTATCGCCGGACAAGCTGGTCTCTGGAATCCCAGGCAGGAGAATTGTCTTTACACAGGGCCCCACAGCTGCCCACACGCCTTGCGACAGCAGCCGGCTAGTGGGGCGCTGCTCTGAACCCCAAGGCCTGGCCACTCTGAAGCCCGGCCTTGGGTTAACTAAGATCGGCTGGATGTGGTGGAAGGGCTGCGGGCCGCACGTGCAGCGGGATGCCACGCTTTTACTCAAACCCGCCCAGACTTAGTCAACCGGGACCCATCTCCTGGCATCAAGGAGTTTCTCTTCGTCGAGGCTCTGAAAGGCTCTGCGTCCTCCATCTCCCAATCCCCCGCACCAGGAGGCTCGCCTGGCCAAGCCCTCTCCTCACCTGGCCGTACTTGGCCTCCTGCTCCAAGGCCCCCTTCTCCAGTCCATTCACTGCGTGCGGGCCGGCGGCCGGGAAGTTGCTGCGGCCCAGGCTGCTCCACTCCTCCACCTTAGGGCTGTGGTAGGGGGAGCTGTCGCTCACTCCTAGGAAGGTGGAAGAGAGTTGTCAGGCTCAACCCGCGCGCCCCCTCCTGAGACTAGACCCAATCCCTAACCACAAAGCTCCTGGGCTAAGACCTTGAGTCAACTCCCATGCACTAGGCCTCCTACCAGCGCTGGGCCCTAGCTAGACTACACCGTTTTCAGCCTAAGGCCTGAAGAAGTTTTAATGGCCTGAAAATAGGCCTCTGAGTTAAGTTTCACCCACGCCTGGCCGAATTTTGTTTTGTTTTGTTTTTGAACCAGCCTTAGATTCCCTTTCTCCCTTCTTGATCTCTCGGGGAATGGAGTGAAAGAGACAAGAATTTTTCCAAATTGGGAAAAAAAAAATCTAAAGCTGTGAAGTTGGATATTTGTTCATCATCCCTGCCATTGGGGAGGGCTGAGGAGGGAGAGAGAAGTACTGGCCTAAGTGCCTTCCTCAGAGACAGGCTGAAAAATGCTCACTACACTGTGGGGATCTGATAGTTATGTCAATAAGACAGAACAAAGGACTGGCAAAGTCCTTTGCAAACAAATAACTAAATGATGCCCACAACACACATGCAAAATATACATGCAGAGATTTCCACGTTGTGTGTTTGTGGGACTTCCCCACATATTCTCTGCCTCTGCCTGCTAAGTGAAAAAGTCTATATGCATATTTTTAATTAAGTCTGATAATTTTAATTGTGTTAATGGTCAGCTATAAAAAGGTGTTTATAAGTATTAGGAAGAGAAGATGAAACAAAGCATTAAGAGGATGAAAGTAGAACTCAATGTTAAGAAAAGGAGTGAACCCATGTGTCTTTCTATTGTCAAAGGAGATACAAAAAAAATTTAGAGGAAGGTGATGATTGTTATAGTATCTACAGTTAAGCATATTGAAGAAAAGTATTTGAAGACTACATGCATCTATTTTGTTCTTTGGCCCTGTGTATAGTTTTGCAGTGCCATTTAACCTTGATTTTAAACATTTCGATCTGGTTCAGGTCCTTCAAAGAGTGGGGATTTGGGGAAGTTACCTTTTATAGGCACAAATTTGTCAGAAACCTGGTTGTCTAAAGGTGACATCTCAAATAAACAACAATATCATCAAGGAACTGTCACTCCCTCCCATAAGCCCATGCTTTCATATCTGACATTTGGTCTGATTGCAGGATTCCCCAGAGAAGAAACGTTTTCTTTTCAACTGTCAGCCTATTTTCATCATCCTCCACCCCAAACAAGTAGATTGTCTAGTTTGTTGGCTCATTTTTGCAGCAGGAAGCCATGGCTGGTTCGGGCCTGATGGCTTTTGCCTTCCCAGACAAAAGGCAGTCGGTGGGCACAAGCCTGAAGTTATCTTAAGAAACTGAGATCCCCCTGTGAGCCCCATTTCTGCTGATCTCACAGGTTCCCACGGACAGGGCCTTTCTTAAATGTCAGTGGGGTCAGTTTATCCTATAAATCAAGGGCAACGTCTCCACCTAAGGCTTCAACTAGTTCCAAATAACTCAGAACTTTACTCTTGTCATTTCCCAGTCAGAAAACAAGGAGATGCGAAATCATGCACTGTCTTAATTACTTTAAAAGGTCATTGTACCGATGTGGAGGAAACTCAAAAAGCAAGAACTGTTTACAGGAAATATTTTCCTCTTTCCTATTTAATTTTTCTCTGCCTTACACTGAAAAACTAGGCAATAAATTGAGCGAATAAAACATTTTAAATTTCTTTTACCTCTCCCTACACCAAGAAAGAAGCTAATGTCTTTTAGATTTTATTTTTAGCAGCACAATAAAAGAAAACAAATTCAAGCCTACAGAGGAAGCCGGATCATAGGATGCGGGCTGCCGGGGGAGAGGGGGAGATCTTTCCAAGCAGGCAGAAAAGACACCCAGTACAGCACAAGTCCGGGCTGAAAATCTGCGGAAAGGGGACTGGCATCCACTAGCATTTCCCAGTACCCGAGGACTCCAAGGAAAGCAAGAGCCTGGGGGTGGGAGATGGCTGAAAGGACAGCAGCGAATCATCAAGCAATTGTCACTGCGGGGTTAATAGTTAAAGTCTC
Source organism: Phodopus roborovskii (assembly GCF_943737965.1). Classification (NCBI taxonomy): domain Eukaryota; kingdom Metazoa; phylum Chordata; class Mammalia; order Rodentia; family Cricetidae; genus Phodopus; species Phodopus roborovskii. Next base: position 6,842,164 of record NW_026126514.1, on the reverse strand, counting down.
TGAAGGGACGGGGAGGCAGAAGGAGGGAGGGAAGGGAAGGAGAGAGAGAGAGAGAGAGAGAGAGAGAGAGAGAGAGACTAGGAACCCGGACCTCCGTTTCCGAAGAAAATGAAGTGAAGCATAAGAACGAAACCAATTAGGTGACATTTGAACTTCCTGCCTGAGCAAATTTGGCCTGATTGCCAGAATCCGAGAATAATAATATAGTTTCCACAGAGTGCAGGACGCGTAGCTGCTGCATCTGATCCACGTGCAAGTTACCGGCAGCCGCATCTGCAGCTCGCAGACCCAAGCCCGCTAGGGCCTCCCCTACTGCTCCCCAAGTCGTCAGGCTGCGATCTCCAAGCAGGGTAGACCGGCTGAGGCCGCGAGTGCGCGAGGGGCGGGGGAGGGTGGAAAATGCGAACCATGTGTTGGGGATGGGGGGATGTTACGGGTCTGGTAGTTTGAGATGAGGCTGCAGACTGTGTGTGTGGCAAGGAAACGGAGGGGCAAGAGTTTCAAGTTAATGAGATCAGGACACCCCCTGGGAAGACTCCTTAGGTTTCCAAAAGAAAAGGCCACAGGTGGTGGGATGTGCACTGGGTAGAGGCCGAAGGTTCTGGAGTTCCCGACAGAGTGCAGGAACCCACTCTTCTCAGCACCCACCTCCGAGCCCCTTACCTTGGTCAGTGATGGAGCGGATGCCCAAGATGTCAGTGACAGAGTGAGAGGAGGGCCAGGTGCGTGGCATGGCCACAGAACCGGGGATGGCCGGCACCCCAGGTGGTGTAGGCACCTTAGCTGCCGCCGCGGCGATGGGACTGGGATACGAGTAGATGTGGTTGTAGGGCAGCGCGGGCTGTGGCGCAGGCTGGTGCTGCTTATACGAGTCGTAATGAGCCTGCTGGGCCAAGTTGCCGATCTTGTTGCGCAGAATCCGGCTGATGGAACTCACCGAGGGCACGTTGTACTTGTCGCACACCCCGTCCGCCAGCAGGCGGTCCCGGATCTCCCAAGCGAAGATGCCCGGGTCCCTCTGCTTGTAAGTCCGGATGTGTTTCACCACAGTGGGAGTGGTAACCCGAGGTTTACTGCCCCCGATGGCTCCGGGCAAAATCGAGCCGGTCTCGTTGTAGCGCGCCAGGATCTTGCTGACGCAGCCGTGTGAGACCCGTAGCTGGCGGCTGATGTCACAAGGTCGGATGCCCAGTTGGGCTAATTCCACGATGCGAAGCCGAATGGCGTTGGGCAGTGGCCTTCCGTTCACGAATACTCCTCCCAGCTGGTTCACCTCCCCGAAGGCTGGCTCTGCAAAAGGAGCATAGAGCGCGCAACAACGCGCACCCGCTGCTTGAGACAAACGCCTACCACTCGACCTCCACCAGCGGCCGGGGACAGAGTTATGACACCCTTCTGTTAGGACTGTGGCTGCCCCGAAACCAGAAGGTCCCGGCCTGGGCCAAACGGCCCCAAACAAGCTGCGGCCAGACCTCGTTCCTGCTTTGCGCGTTCCAGCAACAAACAAGTAGAAAGACCCAGGGCAGCTCCTGACACCCAAAACTCTCTGAAGCAGGCGGGGAAATCGGTCCTGACGTGCCAGCGCGCCCTGGTTGCCTGCTTCGCACCAAAACGGTCGGCCCCTGCTCCCCTCCACCGTCTTATCTCCTCCCCCCCCCCAGCGCATTTAGCTGGAGGGGGAAGCTGACCGGTTGTTTTGTTTTTGTTCTGTTTTGTTTGCATGTGTAAACACGTGTGCAACAAAACTTGGATTGACACTGGAGCTGTGGGACTCGTCCGTGCCTTGGCCCTCTCCTCTTAAAATCAGAAAACGGCATTAACTGCCACCCGGCAGCGGAGTTCCCACAGCACCTCTGTCGCTGCTGACCCCTGGCGTGTTCGTACAGCACTTGGGGACGCGGTCTGAGTCCATAGAGCCCGGTCGCGCGCCCCAGCTCCCTCCCTCTCGCCCTCGCCTGCTCACTCCCTCCCTCCTCGGTTCTGACAGCGTTCCCCGCCGCCACTCACCCATTGCTCCGAGCAGTACACCAACCCGGCCCCTGTTCCGCACACCCAGAAAGAAACTTTTCTCTCGCTCTCACTAGGCCGACCTGTCGCTGCTCCAAGACGCGGCTGCCTCAGCTTCTCCCCGGGAGGAGGCGACGAGAGTGCCAAAGGAAAGAGTAAAAGGAAGTCTGTGCCGAGCAGAAAGAGGCTTGAGTTCTGCATTTCAATCTAAGCAGCAACGTGGGCTGGGCTGAGCAGGGCCGGGCGGCTCAGTCTATCACTCACTGGTGACACACCCCAAAAGAGGTGGGCCCGAGGGAAATCTGCGTTGTAATTGGTGCAGCCGGTGAGTGACAACCTAGTTTGGGGAAACTCCTTCCGCTGTCTGTTTCAGGCCGGCTCCGCACCTGGGTGACTAAATACAATGAATATGAGTGTTTGACATCTTCTCTCCGGGGCGCCACAAACACAATGCAAAATCAAGCTGGTAAAAAAAATAAATGCTGAATAAGCTTTGGTCTCGGTTTGAAAGACTTCAAGCGTGTAGGGGCCTAGGACCCCGCTTGGGGGGGGGGGGAGAAATGGACTTCTCAGAATTGAAATTGGAGGGGTTAGGACTCTATAGTAGCAAGTGGGCGCCAACAGTTGAGGGAGCTCCGAGACGTGAGGATGACTGAGAATCTCCTGCAATACTGATCTTTGGGGACTGTCAGAAAGACTCTTATCTAACAAATTCTACCCCTTTCAGTCTACTCAGGATGAGGAGAGCTCAGAAGATAGACCCATCTGACAGAGAGCCCAGAGGTGGAGGAGGAGAAACTTGGGGTGTTAAGGACAAGGAGACCTGTATCCTGCAGTCAGAGGTTAAACTTCAGTCAAGCAGAATGCTGGCTGGGACCGCGTGCTGTGTGGGGAATTTTTAAACTCCAAACTAAAGAGAGCGCAGGACCTCCACCTGGAAGGAGGTCTGATGCCTGGATCACTGATGGCAGAGGCCATTCCCCTCACCCCACCCCATCCCTCCTTATTCACACAGAACGTAGGATCCTGGGTTCTCTGTGTTAAAATTTGCCAGAGTTCTTAACACCAGTGAGCCACCTTGAAAGATTTTGTTTTTAATATGAAAGACAGCCTCAAGAAGGAAGACGCCGCATCTGAGCATCTGTATGTAATTCCCGTGATTTCATTTTAGCTACCAGAGATCCTGTAGTTCTGCCTACCTGTGGATTTTCACTTTCACTCATCCGAAGTCCAAAGAGGAGAGACCGATTTGGGACTAAAGCATGTATTTATTTATGAAGCCAAGGTTGTGAAGAATGTAAATAAAACAAGAAAGAGAAACACTTTGATTTGGGGGATTTGTATTACACAGGAAAAAAGGATGGCATTACTGCATCTCTATCCCAAATGACACTTCTTGTACACATAGGCTGTAGCATGGTGCTCCCATTCTCTCGAGGGTTCAGGTCTGCACACAGGAAAGTCAGATGGACCCTGATGGCTCACCACTGACAAGAGCCCAGGAAATCTAGTAACTGCCTGTCCTGGAAATGAATGCCAATTTTCAGGTGCCTGCTTCTGTGATGAGCATGCACTCTAAAATCAAATAACAGAGCTGTGAAGGGTTTGAAAGATTACTTCAAATGTATTGTGTCACATGAGGAACCTTGCAAGGTTTCACAAACAGATATGCCTGAACATAGCCCCCAGTTTTTGTTGGTCATTTTCAAATATGTAAAGTCTTTGCAAAGTTTGACTTTGTGGTTTTACCCTTGTCTCCCCACTCGCTCAACGCTTCTTGTGTGGCATAGTAGGGTGCTCTATAACAGGGAGAGCCTTTGGAACCAAGACTTCAGAAGCAGCACCCCTTTCCATGGGATCCTGTCAATGTCTTGAGACACTGAGCCTGAGAGGAGATCAGAACTTTGCCTGAGACCTGTGCGAAGGAAAGATTATGTTCTGCCCCTGGGTGATAAACCTTTGTCCCCATACAAACCCATGCACTCAGTGGCCTCTGGGTGTGCTCTTTGCTCAGTGTGCCCACTGAGTATTTCACACCCTTCTGAAGGGGCATGGAGGAAGGGACAATGTGTCCAGCCTGTGTAGTGGTGAGGTCTGGTGTCCTAATGAGAATCTAACTAACTTCATTAACCCAAAGTGAGCAAGAGATCTGTGCGTCTATCGGTTGTGGCTTAGGGACTGAACACACAGCATCCTCTTACCACTGCCACTCCTTTGGCTGGCACTTGACTCCCTCACTCTTGCACACTCCATAGACATCTATTGGTTTCTATCTGCTGGATCTGGCAGTTGGTGGCTCGTGATCTTAGCTGTTGTAACTGCCCTGGGCATGCACAGGCAGCATCTTACTGGGTGTAGGTCCTCACCTCAGTGTCCCTCAGGCCCTCCTAACAGCATTTTGGGGAGCACAGAATGAATCAATCTTGGATGTTTTGGGCCACTCAGCACCCCTGACAAACCAAAATCGGTGCATTGGGACTTTATGACCTGGGGATACATGGATAGAGAAGAGATATGTCATCTTCAAGAAGGGGCCACTGCTCAGCCTTCCCTTCATATGGTCACAGAGTGCCCTGGAGGCCAAGGAGCCTGTGATTCCTGGACTCCTAGCAAAAGTGGGGAGGGGGAGGTGTGAGAGAGAGGAAGGAATGCACAAATGGAAAGGAGAGAGGAGAAAAGGAAAGTAGTATCAGTGAGCCTTCCTGAGCATAGGGATACTACGGAACTTCTAGAAAGTGCGAGGGACTGAAGGTCGGGGACCCTGGTTATTGAGGTCTGGATCCAGGAGGTCATACAGGAATCGAGAGAATTTCTATTAAAAGGAGAAACTTAAGACCAAAATCAAAACATAACCAGAAAGGCCTGCATCTGGCTTAGGCTAGAAAAGCTAAAAGCCTTTCTCTCTAGGCGCTAAGGCCTCCTCTGGGGCGACCCCTTCTCTGGGTAAATATTTACTCAGTAGCAGACTGGAAGCTGGAGGACCAAAGGGTGTGAAGGAGGAGGCTACACAGGATCCTACACATTTGGCACTGGGCAGCCTCCTGAGGAAGTCAAACCCAGAGATGCAGGGGCAGCTAGGCCGGCACGGGGCTGCCCGTGCAGCTTTATCCCAAGGGCTTCTCTTCTGCTAAACTCAGCCCTGGCCCCAAGGACTGAGTCTAGACACTTGTAAAGTCTTCATAAATCTGTCAGTGGTCCCAGTGTCATGGGCTTGCCAACCTGTGGCGCGTCATGTCCCTTTCGGCACCAGTGAGGTCTGAGAGAGATGCGCTGGAAGTGGAATCTAGCTCTTTCCAAGGCCTCACACTAAACATCTCAAGGCGGCACTCCAGGCTGTGAGCGATTCCTGGAGCCATCGTTAGATCTCAGCCAGTACTTAAGGACAGCTTCTAGGCGCTATTCGCGTGCACTTCCGAGGTGGCCTCGGAAGGGAAGGTACGGTGAGAGGCAGGTGCTTGGATGGAAGGGAGTCTTTCCCTAGCGCAGCTGTAGTGAACGCAGGAGGCAGGGAAAGAGTACTTAGGATCCGAACTCTGCAACTTTTCCCCCCCTCCCCACCTTCCGCTAGAAGCAGACTGGGCCAAGCAGCCTCAGACCACTATGCCCTGCAAGGATCATTGGGAATACCGAGAGGCACCCAGAGTCGAGCCCCTGGACGTGCGCTAGACTTAGGAAAAAGAAAAAAAAAAAAAAAAAAAAACAAAACAATTAGGTTCCTTTGGATCTTGGTGCTCAATCAGGGCCCAGCCTTGTGGCTGAGTCTGCGCTCCTTCGCCCGCTGAGCTTCCCAGCAAATGTCGGGGCAAGAGGCATGCTCTGCTCCCAAGGCTAGGCCAGGTCCACCCGAGGAGGTTTGCCCAATAACTTTGTGTCCCAAGCCCCAGGTGGCGGCGGCAGCTAGAGGAAGCCACCTTTGAGGTCTGGGGACAGGGCCAGCCTGCGGAGGTCCTCAGCCAGGCCTCGGGTAGAGTAGGATAGCGCGGGAGGGGCGCACACACTGACCTGCTGGCCTTGGCTCGCCGGCGACGCTGCAGACTCACCAGAGCAGCCAGAAGCTGCAGGAGACCCCAAGTGGAGCCCAAGGACTCCCAGGGCGTTGCTTCTTGGCTGTTCCACTTTGCTTCGGCCGGACGAACCGCTCAGGCACACCGAGACTCTTTCCTCCTCTGTGGCCGGTAAGGCTGACCGAGGGTGGACAAAAGCTGAGAAGATGCTCCCGGGGCGCAGGGGCTGGACGGTCTCGAGGAGCTGGTGCTAGAGGCTGGAGGGTCCGGCGAGCGCTCAGCGCCGGCTCTCCCTTTCCAGGCCAGGGGAGGGAGGGGCCTGTTGCGGCCTGAAACCCACTTTTCATTCTCCGCCTGCCTGTTTCCGATCAGCCAGGGTTGGTTTTTCTGTTTGCTCACTCCTTCTATTACAATAAAAACAATCGACATTTCTTTTCAGTTTCCCCATATTAGCGTCACTCAGTAATTGTTCTCCACCTCCAGCCCCCCTCTCGCGCTGAAGGCGAACAGGATTGCTGGGGTTCTCGTACTGGAAGGTTTCCGAGAATATAAGCAAATCTTCCCTAAAGATTTTAAAGTAAAAATAAATAACGGCCCGGGAAATTGCTGTGACCCTAACATCACTTTCTGAACGCAAATTACACCCATTTTTCAGTTTTCAGCAGTGGAATTGTTTTCAGAAGGACGCCTATGAGCCTCCTGTGGTACGATTGACTTTGTTTATTAAAGCCTCAAATGAAAAGAAACTCGTTTTTATTCAAGGAACATAACTGAGGGACACCAAGGGCCATCATGAATCAGGTCTCTACTGAGGAATGGGAATAGTGGGCAGAGGGCAGGCTGACCCTGTAGCTGTCAGAAGTGGATCTCGCTTTGACGTTACAATTCTATTAACGATTTACGGTGGTGATGAGGACACAGTCACCAGTCATTCAACGACCTTGAGCTTGGACTCTGAAATCTGCAGCTGGTGGCAAGGTGGGGAGAGCTGCGGGGGAGAGGGGAGCAAAAATGCGAGTCCTTTAGCACAGTTGTTTGTGAACCTCCCCTCGGAAGTTTGTGCTAGTGCAGTGAGACAGCCTCCTCGAACCACCCAATTGGCCTAAAGCTTTCTGGAAAAGATAAAGGAGAAAGGCCATGTCTCTAGTCCTGGTTTTGGGACAGCACTTGTGAAGCCCAGTGCGGATTATGGTGGTCAGGTTATATACTCCACACAGCGTTATTGGGTGAAACGGAATTGCTTGCAGGCTAAGGGATCTAGGGAGCGCGCTTACTCTCCTCGGGCCCCCGGCTTTAGCCCTAGACCTTTTGGATGGGCATGAACTGCTGACCTAGGGACAAACCGCTTTATGTATGTCATTTGAAGGTTCTGAATCAGCCTGCAAGGAGTATCTTGACAACCATGAGCACATTCATTGATGCAGCGGCCTGGGAATCAATCACAGTTGGTGACAGGATGTTGAACTCGCACCTAGACACTGGACATTGAGGTTAGACCTCTAGGTCCAGCACTCCATCATCCAGCAGTCCTGCATGAAACACCAGACCTTATAGTAATGTAGTAATGTGGTGTTGTACCCGTTGTCCCTCCGAAATAAAGATAGCAGGCTGGAGTGAAGAGGCAGTAAGAGAGCTATGGAAAATTTCCTAGATTATTATTTTTTCTCTTTCTAATGTCTTTCAGTCCTCAGCCAGCGTTCTCTTCATCTATGCACCTCATTGCAGCGCCACCTACAGGCGCGGGATTATGGATCCAGCTCTGACTAGTCCTGAAAGGGCTTTGAAAATCAGAAGGCTTCAATTGATCCTATACTCTTTTAACTTTTTTTTTTTTTTTTTTTTTTTTTTGCTGGATTCCAAATAGCACACCATACTTCATCACTCGTCAAGACCTTAACCCCAAGCAACGCTCTCTTCATGGTAGCACAAACACCTATTCTCATATCCCCTTGCAAGATACTTTCACCGCCCTTAGGGACCCCTCAGGATCATTGATTTGTCCTAGCCCTATGGGCTGGCTGAGGTCTTCGCTACAGGAAGGGGGTGGACCCATTCTTTGCTAGCTCATCCCATTATTTAGTGAGAACCCACTAAATAAAACAGGAGGCAATGCTCTTGTCTCCACTTTACGATAGGTAAAACAGAGTAAGTTAAATGTGAACACCTAAGACACTTAAGTAAGGTCGCAGTGTGCATCAAGCAGGAGTTAAGTCAGAAGCCCACTAGGCTCCTAGTACACTTGCTCTCTCCGTTTCCCCACTCTTCCGGACTAACTTGGTACTGTAGTATAGAGAAGACTCCATACTACAGCTGTCTACAAGGAAAGTGTACACTCTCCAGCCTCCCCGCACCTTAGAAAAGAGAAGCTCCCCTAATTCAAACTCCAAAGGAGGACCTGCTTCCTAGGACACCCCAGTAAGAACAGAATGTCAACTGAAAGTCAACTGAAAGGGTTACTGTTAACCAGAAGACAGTGGGAAACCGAACTCGGTTTGCTTTGTCCCTTCCTAGGACGAAGTAAGCCAGAGCAGGGAGGCAGATGGTATTGAGAAGAGGACCTTGCATTCTCCAGCCACACCCAGCCTCATAGCAAAAAGAGGGCCAAGGAACGACCAGAAGAAATTTTGCTCTTTCAGCTCAATTTGTTTTGGAGCTGCCAGGACAGGTCCGCATGGCATGACTCTTGGTGTACTCTCAGCTTGTCAACCCAAGCCCAAGAAATATTCACCTTTGCTTTTCTAGGGATTTGTACTGGCATATTCGTGTGTGTGTGTGTGTGTGTGTGTGTGTGTGTGTGTTTCCTTTAAAAATCACTAAACTAGGGACAAAACCAGAAGGTGCTTAGAACAATAAAATTAGAACCCATTATTAGCACAGCTGGTGAACCCAAGTGACCTGAAAGTGCTCGTGCTAGAAGTAGCGGTGCTTTCTCTGAAGATGTGCTGAAGATGTGCGTGGGGAATCTGTTTCAAGTCCTTCCCTATTTACATATCTCCCTAAGGACAGCAAAGAAATGAATTGTTTCATGTTTAAAGACAAAATTACTCTAGTGAGCTCTGAGAGAGGTAGCAGCCAAGGGGAGAGAAAGCTTTAATTTGGTCCCTCCAGGTAAGGATCTTTACCAGCTTGGGAGACTTGTGCTTAGCTTTGGACCCTGGTGAATTCGTTTTATGTCGTGGTCCCTGGGGAGGGGGGGGAATGAGTGGAGTCACTTCCCAGCCAACTGGATTGTGGAAATTTCAAACTGGTGTTTTCAAATGTAATCAGTCTTCTTGGCATAGATCGCTAGAGCTCTGCAGGCCAGAAGCAGCATTTCAACTGCAGTCAACCCTCCTGAAACTTCTCCAGCCAGGTCCTAGTAAGCTAAACGGTTTTTTGCTTCCTTGCCTTGACTGGAGATTGGGCAGGCACAGTTAAAGCCCTTCTACAAAATCAGAGAAAACCTTTCTTTCTTCTGTCAATCCCTGTCTAAAAATTCCACTCTAGCGGTGCCTGCAAAGGAACCAATGTTCCCACACACACCTCCCCCCAGCAGACTGGAACAGTGAAGAAGCAAGTCTGAGTGAGTAGGAAACAGTAAACCCACCCCTCTGGGGAAATCGCTGAGGGACTCAGCACACCAAGCAGTTTTCAATAGAAACAAGGACGTTTAAGGAAAACTCATGAAACAGCACCCATGCATCCAACTCTTCCTTCACTACACTAAGATAATATATAACACAGTATAATATCATTGCAGAGTAAACGGATTTCGACACCAGATACAGTTGTTTTTAAGGGTGAAGTTGGGAGATTCCCGACATTGCATAATTTACCTTTTCAACAACAAAATGTAATAAAGTTAGGATAAATTAGCTCACATCTTTTTAATCTTTTGCAGTGCTTAGGGTTAAACTCAGGGCCTCATAGATGTTGGACAAGAAACATTCTACCTCAAGTCAGTTTTGCCTAAATTCTATTTAGTTGGAAACCAAACAACAGTGTTGAACAGACAAGAATTATTTTTCTTTTTTAAAGATTTTATATATAAAGTGAAACAATCTACTCATCTAATAAAACTACCTGTACATTTTAAAAGAGATACACAGGCATTTGGGGGCATATTTTAGTCATGTAGCATTTTGATAAAGCATTTACTTTTAAAAGTCTCATAAGTGAGAAGGATGAGCACAGAACACAAATAGCAAGAGGGATTTCTTAAGGGGAGCATTTAGGAAAGGAGTGTGTTAACAGTAACAACTCTTAAAGCTATCTGCATTTTTGTGCTGATTCTTGTTAAACTCTGCCTGGGGGGGGGGGGGTTAGGTAGTAGAGCACTGCTGTATGGTTTCTGTTGCTGCTCTATATTCAGCCCAGAAATTTAATGCTGGGGGGGTTCTGATGATTCCAGATTAGCAACCAAAATGTTGAGTGTATACCACAGCTGTACCAGTACTGCCAATCTGGACAGAGACTCTCTGGGGGAAAGAAGGCTGGTTCTGTTTCCTGAAGGGTCAAGAAGACAGCCCAAGGCAATGGCTAAAGGGTGAGCCACTATTTAGTGGGCTAGAAAGCCAAGGTCACAGCTATGGAGGACTTTTTAAAAGCCCCCTAGCACCTCTTGCAGGACCAGAGGTGTGAATCTGATGCTCTGGCGAGCTGACAACACAAATTCCCTTAGCTGTTTTTATTGCCAGAGCAATTCCTATCCCATTCCTTTGGGATTGCCTTCTGCTCTAACACATGGTTCTGTTCTTAGAGACACCCTTTCACCCTTTCACTAGGGGGAGAAATAATGATCCCATTACTGGATGTTTAAAAAAGAAAAAAATAACTTTCATAATGCCAGCTTAAGACTAAAAGTGTAGAGCCCTGAAAGTCATCAAGTAGAAAAAGTTGGGTTAAATCACCCTGGCTTCATTTACAAGTCTTTCTAGCCAGGTCACTCCAGCAACTATGACTGCCACCACTGCCACTGCTGTCCCCAAAAGGAAAGCCTCTCAGCCTACTAGACTGGGCAGATTCCTTTTGCAGTGGAAATGCATCCAGCTGGAAGGTTTCAGCATGGCTTGCTAAGTTTAAAACAAACAAAAACAAAACAAAACAAAAAAGCCCCATCACATTGTATGTGTGGGCAAATAGGTTTAAATCTAAGGAGAGCAAATTAGCTTATAATTCGCAAAAAGGTCAATCCAACAAAGACAGAAACATGCTGCAAATACTCACAGACTTCCCAGATCACTCAGATGCTAAAGACAAAGAGCTTTGTTGTTCAAAATTGGTTCTACACGTTTCTTCAACTCTCAACACGAAATGCAGTCCTCAGGTGGGAACTGATGTAAGCAGGTATGGTTTCTTTGTTTTTCACTTTATCAATTTTTTTTTTGTTTTAGAACAACAACATAAACATTCTTCCATTTATGTTTACCCAATAGAAGAGGCAATGTTAGAGAGAGACATGCTATCTATTAAAGTTCTGGAAATTCCAATGTCATCAAATTATTTAAAGATTATGACCTTGAAAATCAATCTCCCCTGGTCTCTTCTAATTCAGGGGTAGCTAAGAAGCTGCCTTTTAGAATTAGACTTACTTGTAATGTTTAGCTGTGAAACAAAATTATCTTAGGACTTGGCATTTCTTCCACTACAGAAAGGGAGAAGAAAGAAAGGACAGAAAATACAGGGTTAACCTTGTAGTTTCCCGTAAGATGAGACATGGCTTCTGGCCACAACATGCATATGATCAGTGTGTTTCATCATGCAACCACCAAGGCACATGAATGTTTAGGGATAAAGGTATTAGGTGCATAGGAGACACCATTATTTCTATTAGAGCAAATTAGTCTCATTGAGGAAAATATACCCCTAGGGTAAAAAAATAATAATGTTGAATTATGTAGAAGGAATGAGTAACACACATGTGGATGACAATAAATAAAACCTGCACTTTCCCTCATCTACTGGGAAAGTTTCTCATGTCAATAAAATATGAGGGCAAAGTTATGCAGTTTGCACATGTCATCAGAACCCAAGATATAATTTGAAATTCCATAACTCTATCACCCAGCTGTCAAAAAATTACAAACAAATGTATGGCAAGGCATCCGGGAGATATACTCCTCATCATTTACCTCAGCTAACCAGTCATTCAAGAAAGCAAATGAGAATATTTGAAGAAACAGTATCTCATGAACATTTTTTTCTAAAGTTTTTGAGCAAAACAGAATATAACCAGATGAAAAGAGTGCCTCACTGTACTTTACAATCTTCTTAACTTGAAAAGTGTTTTTAGATACTATCCATACCCTCCCTAGAATCAGAAAAATGAGTCCAAGGGCACACTTTCTGAAGAGTCAAACCTTGAAAATAAAATGCTTGCATAGAGTTGCCTAGAAGTCACTGGTGACCTATTCATGTGGCCATAGTAAAACCTTGGTGTAGGGAGTCTGAATGGCCTGTCTTGAATAAAGAATATTTATTCTGAGAAGGATGCTAAAGGAGAAGGAAAGATCTATTTTCTGGGTTTTTTGTTTTGTTTTGTTTTAAAAGAGCTTTTCTCCCTTACATTATCCCCTCCTAGAATCTAGAAACAACTAAATGGATGCTTGGATCACAACAGAAAGATATATAAATACCGTAAGTTAAATTTCTCTGCTATTGCTAAAGGATGCATTATTGCCAATAAGTTTATACACTCATGTGGATCTCAATAAATAAATGTAATCATCTCAAATATAAGGACATTTTGTCAGCTTACCCTGAGGTTTGCAAGAGCTTCCCCCAAATGCTCCCAAGCTCAAAGGTCTGAGATTAAAAATGCCTGCACTTTTTTTTTCCAATGCTAGAGATCAAATGTGGGGTCTCACACATAACAGTCAAGAGCTCTACCACTGAACAGCATCTCCAGTCTCTGGTTTGTTTCTAAGCAGAATAAAGATATCATACTCAGTCCAGAGGCTGTTGGTCCATAGCTTTCCTCCCCTCCCCACTCCTGGAAGTTGATGCTAATCTAAAGAAACACAATAGCATTTTCTTGATTCAAGACAACACTTGTGCACATGGGCTCAAAAGTACCTACCAACTTTGGGGGGTGGACACTTGGAAAGTCTGCTTTGTCTAAGGCTTCCTCCTATGTATCCCTCTTTCCTTAGCTCTCCCTATCTCTTCCTCTGCCAAGCACACACACACACACACACACACACACACACACACCATTCAGTGGAAGAAAGAATTTTGCATCAAGGTTTGACTTTTTAAGTTGTTCTTTTCTGGTTAAAATTCCATGAAATCCCCAAAATATTTTAAGGCACACCAGGAAACTAACCATAACATTATCAAGATGAGTTCCAGTGAGGTCATAAAGCCATTCACTTTTTTTTCATTTAGATCCCTAAACCAACATAAATGCATGTATGCTTGGATCTATCTTGAAGCTTATACTTTAAACAACCCATGAAAAGTGTATCCAGACCTTTACATGTTCAAAAGAAATTAGCACACAGCTAGCACAAGGTCAGCCTTACTGTCTGTACTTGCTCACAGATCCCTTTGTCCTAAAAGCAGATAAATTGGCCTAGTTTACATGTAGCATTCACAGAACATGAGCTTCAGCCAGACCAAAGTGGAGCATGAGAAGCTATTGAGGTGTTCTCTGGCTTAAGTCCACAAGTGCACTGAGCTGAATCACAGTGACATTTTAAAAATAAAGCCTGGTTTAGTTTCTCTCCGTGGGCTTGTTGGTATATCAGTCTGAATTCTCATCTGCAGTGGAGTCCAAAGGTCCCATCTCAGCCAGGGCTGTTGATTTCCTCTCCACTCATGATTGAGGGTGGAGAGGTTGCTAACTCTTCATCGATCTCTCAATTCCTCTATGCTCCAACTGTATCTTTAAACAACCTACTCCTCAGGTCACACATGTGGCCATTTGTTCTTCAGACTTACAACACAAATGGCCTTAACAACTCTTAAAGATGATGCACATATCTTCCAAAGAGAAACAGCACTCATCTAAATTTGAAGTTGGACCATGTTCCACAAATGGGTGGTTGGACCTAAAGCATAGCTGTTGTTAGCTTCCCCATAGTCATATTTAAAGGGGGAGAATCAAATGTAAATCTCATTGTTTATTTGTAGACATGAAGGTCAGGATGTCAAATTGCAGATCTTGGGTCCTCAATCAAAGGCTGTTGTGTTTAGCCTCCTAGAGTTCCTTTCTCCACTTATAGGAAGGAACAAAATAAAATGTTTTGTGGAAGTTTATATTGAAATGAGGTCAGGTAAACTAATGACTGCTTGGTATTTTATGGCAAGTTTTATAACCTTGGAGTTGCTATAACTTTCAAACGATCATCAATAAAGTTTTATTGCGAAAGGGTCGCCATGTGTCTGAATGCTTTTGCACATAGTAAAGGCAGACTGCCCCATTGGCTTAGCTCACCAGCCCCTTTTCACCCCAGCCATAAAGTCCTCCTCTTCTTCTTTTTTTTATTGAAAGTCGAAAAGTCTTCAGGTCTTCTGTCTTCATCGGGTCAAGTTGGCAATGCAGGAAATTTGTGAAAATTGTTTAACTATGGTTAACTAGTTGTATACAAGCAAATTTTCAAAAAAATATGTAATGAGATTGATACATTTAGATTTTTAAAATAGTTTTTTCTTGTTGCTTGAGAAAGGGTCTCAGCACCTAGTCCTAATTAACCTCACCACGTAGGGGACAGGGGGCTGGACCCTCTCCCACTTCCCCAGTACTGGGATTACAGGTGTGTGCCATCTGAGCCTGCTTTTTACAATGGGATCATTTTATAAATATGAATGAGGGGAAGTTGACACCATTACAGAAGCATGTGTTGCAATGGTGTATCCTATACGGTCTGTAAATAATAGTGTACTTAAGGATGATAATGGTCTTGAAGACAAACTATCTACAGTATTTGGGGCATTCCATGACATCAGAGAATCCTAACTATTTTGGAGGCCTTGCATTGCTTACCTACTTGAATTTACCTAAAAGAGCTGGAGGCTGGGATGTTAGGGTGTGGGAGTGTGGGGATGTGGGGGAAGTGGAGGGTTATGATTAAAAGCTGTTGAATGTTGGCTTGGGCTCTGGTTTGTTATGTTGCTTTCCTTTTAAAAAATTATTTATTTAACTTTATTTTATGTGCACTGTTTGTTATGAAGGTGTCAAATCCTCTGGAACCAGAGTTACAGACAGTTGTGATCTGCCATGTGTGTGCTGGGAATTGAACTTGGGTCCTCTGGAAGAACAGACAGTGCTCTTCCAGAGAGCCACCTCTCTGCCACCTGTCATGTTTTCTAACACATTCTGAGAAAGACTTTCCAGGATTGAACCAAAGACTGTACAGATTCCACAGCCCTCAGGTTCAAGTTCGACTCAGAACACCTTTCCGTGCTTTAGGGGTGTGTGTGTGTGTGTGTGTGTGTGTGTGTGTGTGTGTGTGTGTGTGTGTGTGTTCCTTCACAGTAGTAAAAGGAGGGGGAAAGGGAGCTAGAGATAGGCCGGCATGTACTTGAGCCATCTTGGGGTCTTGGGGTTTGAGTAAGAGAATCTAATCTCTCATCAGGTCAGACTTCCTTCCCCACATAAGAAGAACCTCTGCTTCAGACTTTTTTCTTTTCCTTTCTTTCTTTCTTTCTTTCTTTCTTCTTTCTTTCTTTCTTTCTCCCTCCCTCCCTTCCTTCCTTCCTTTCTTTTTTCTTTCTTCCTTCCTTCCTTCCTTCCTTCCTTCCTTCCTTCCTTCCTTCCTTCCTTCCTTCCTTCCTTTCTTCCTTTCTTTTTCCATCCAACGCTATATCCCTAGCCACTCCCACTTCCCAGTTGCTCTGTGGAAGAGCTTGGTGAATATCGCCCCCTCCCGGACTTCTGGAAGCACTTTAGCACGCTCATTCTGTCCCTTCCAAAGTCACGAACTCTGAATCACCTCCCACTGAGCATCCCCTTGTGTGAGTTTGAGTCTTCGGACCTGGGTCCTCGGCTCTCTGAGTGAGTCCCATCTGCAGCGTCCAGAGGATCAGAACCTCTCTCTGCCTTGTACTGCCGGCTAGGTGCTGCAGCAGGAGGGCTCCCCGTACACCTCTCAGGCCTTAACACGCCCACTCTGATGGTCCTTAAGTTTGGTGACAGCCAGAAACAGCCCTGGACACTGGTTGGCAATTACCGCTCAGATCACCAACCCTGCCCCTCCCGAACACTGGGGTCGCAGTACCATGAGCTTCAGCCGGACACCCGCGGCGCATGTATCTAGGCAAGGACGCGCATGTGCTGGCTGGAGGATCACCCGATTGATCACACTCGCCAGATTCCGATATCGCTTCGGTCACTGTCTTGCACGCTCTCTGGCACGGACGAAGCTAGTGGGCTCCCGGCTCCGCGCTTTGAGCTGCGGGTGGCTGACAAAGGCAGCGGGCTGTGGCGCCACCTCCCGAGGAAACCTGCTCCATCGCAGCTTCCAGGTATCCTTAGCATCTTTGCTAAGAATTATCTGGTGTAAACTGACTAAATCAAACAGAAGAACGAGGATGAGAAAAAGCGCCCACCACAGGAATAAGCTGTCCATACCCACCAAAGCCCGGGCTCTGGTGCACAACGGGATGAATGGGGCAGAAAAGAACTTCCTGGAAATTTAGGGTTCTCTCCCCTCCCTCAAGTCTTCACAAAAGGAAATGGCTCACTTCCCTCCCACCTCAGGTTCCAGGAATAGGGGCATCTTCCACATGCAGTTAGTCTTCACCGCTTGGAAAGGAGAAAGGGCCAAAATGGTTTGATAGTTTTTAGAACAATGTCATAAACAACAAATTGAGTCGGGGGCAGGGACGAAGACGACAAAATCTCTAGCCTCCTCAGAAACACGTTTTCAGACTTACACGTGCCTACTGCTAATTACATCGCGATCTCTACTGACAGACACCCCACTCCCAGGGTCGCTTTTCCCCTCTGGCTTCCACATTGCCTCATTTTGAGAGGCTGAGCTTCTGTTAACGATTACTGCTCTTCTGTGTGAAACAATAGCAGAGCTGGAGGAGTTGATTTCTTCTTAAACTCTGCTGGCCGCTGCAGTTGCTAAATCAGCTGAAGCCGGCTGGAAAGGCAAACTCTCTGGGGTTGTAAGCAAGAGCTCCCCTGTCCGTTTGTCTGGGTCATACTCTTGCTAAAATTATTCTTTCATCCTACCTTGGCCTGAGGAGGCCTTGATGGCTCCTGTAGTTTGAATCCTAAATGACTCCCAAAGGCCCATGTGCTTGGTTGGTCTCCAGATTCTCAGCAGCAGGGGTGGGGGTTGGGGGGATAGGGGAGTCGGTGGGAACTCCAAAAGATGAGGCTTTGGGAAGTTCCAGGTCTTTGAAGGAGAGGGATGGACACGCTCAAAGAGACTTCTGAGACCCTGGTCTCTTCCTCCTTCACCCTCTTCTACTTTCCAGCTATTAGATGGACAGCTGTCGTCCACCGTGACATCTTCTGCCAATTGACCATGGAGAACTGTGAGCGAAAATAGACCTCCTTCTTTATAAGCTGGCTCTCTTGGGTATGCGATAAAGTGAGAGGTGGCTGACTGTGTTTAAAGCTCTGGTCCAAATGTCCATTTTCATTAGTCCAGAAAGACACTCTTATATAAGCATAGTACTTTTATTATGGCTTCATAAAGTACTTTATTATGGCTAATACAGTATTGCCTTCATGGGGTGGGTAAGATGGCTCTTTAGGTAAGAGCACAGGTCACATAGTGGAAGGACAGAAGGAGCCCCCACAAATTGTTCTTTGACTTCTGCATATGCATGGTGGCACATGTGTGCAACACCACACACACACACACACACACACACACACACACAGAGAGAGAGAGAGAGAGAGAGAGAGAGAGGGATGGAGGGAGGGAGGAAAGGTGAACAGATGAACAAATGTAATAAAATATTTTTTAAAGACTTTGCCTTCAATTTGGGGTTCCATATAGGACTAGCTATTTCCTCTGCTATTCCATCCTCATATGTCCTCAAACACAAGTGTCCCACCCTCTTTGTAAGTCAAGAAGGAAGTCAGGGACACAAGGGAAGTGATTCTCCAACAGAGCCCAAACCTACCTTTCAAATTCTTGGGGGTGGGGTGGGTTGTTTGTTTTCTTTTTCCAAGAGGCAGGGTTTCTCTGTGTAGCTTTGGAGCCTGTCTTGGAACTCGTTCTGTAGAGCAGGCTGGCCTTGAACCCACATAGATCTGCCTGCCTGTGCCTCTGGAATGGAGAGATTAAAAGTATGTGCCTCCATTGCCTGGCCTACCTTTTAAGTTCTTGAACGAAGTGTTTACAGAACTAGCTGTTATTTGGTTGACTCACTATATACAGCATCCTTCCAACATCTATAAGACAGCATCAAAAGGCTGTGAAACTTCCTGCCGTAGACAAGGAGATGCCCTGGGACTGGAGAGATGGTGTACTGCTTAAGAGCACTTGATTTTGCAGAGATCTAATCTCAGTGCCCATATGGTGGCTCACAACCACCCAAAACTCCATTTCCAAGGTATCCAACATTCTCTTCTGATACTGCATGCATGTGGTACACAGCCATGTGTACACACACAAGTGTAGACCCCCACACACAAAGATGTGCAAAAACTGTGAAAGGCATAGCAAACGCTATGCATAGTTAGGACCAGTCAGTTGTGACTCTGCCTATATCTCTTCTTTCTTCTTCTCAAAGAACAATGTCCTCATTTACACAATACAAATCTTTTGATGGTCAAAGAGCAGTCATGAGAGAAAGCCATGAATCCCAGTTTTCAGTTCTCCCTCAGAGCCCTCCCACAGAAGCTGAAGGCTGTGGTGGGTTTAGCTCCAGGCATCATCCCTCTAACCTTTCCCTGCCACATTTCAGAGACCTCACTTCCTGCCTCAGTGGAAGCCACAAACCACAAGCTCTTGCAAGGTCAATAAATTTAATTTCCTTTTTCGATAAGACTGCTAGAATGAGGAAATCCTTGCATCATGTTTGCACATTTTGCAGTCTACTAGAGCACATTTGCATACATCCTTTCTTTTACTAATCTTGGTGAACTTCAATAGTATGCATATGGAGATTATGAATCACAGATTCTTACCCAAAGTGAAAGGGAGGGAGTAGAGTCAGTATAATTTTCTCATATGTTATAGAGCATTTGACAATCTTTAAATGGTAGTCTTAGGCATAATTTTGTCTGGGTGATATAATGGAACAGTTCATTCATTTATCCTTTGAAATAGGTTTTTCTTTTAAGTATAGTCTGTGCCTTAGGATCTAGGCTTGGTACCAGAGATATGAAGATAGGTAAACCATTGCCTTGAGCACATTCAAGGTTGAGTGAGGGATGATGGGGCATGTAAATACACAGTAACATTAAGATAATAATATTGGAGGCTGGAGAGATAATGAGTCAGCAGTTAAGAGCACTGGCTCCCCTCCCAGAGGATCCATGTTCAATTCCCAGAACCCATGTGGCAGTTCACAACCACCCAGAACTCCAGGACCAGGGAATACTTTTCTGGCCTCTTTGGGCATCAGCCATGCACATGCTTCACAGACACACATACAGACAAAACATCATGCATTAATAAATTAGTTAGTAAATTAAAAAAATTTAAAGATGATGGATTTAGACATAAAATACTGTAGGCTGCAAGAGATTACCAAAATATC